>NC_083727.1:8755000-9380000 GCF_028564815.1 Eubalaena glacialis | reverse complement strand
AATCTTCCAACAAACAGAAGTCCAGGACCAGATGGCTTCACAGGTGAATTCTGTCAAACATTTAGAGAAGAGTTAACACCCATCCTTCTCAAACTCTTCCAAAAAATTGCAGAGGAAGGAATACTCCCAAACTCATTCTATGAGGCCACCATCACCCTGATACCAAAACCAGACAAAGATACTACAAAAACAGAAAATTACAGACCAATATCACTGATGAATATGGACGCAAAAATGCTCAACAAAATACTAGCAAACAGAATCCAACAACACATTAAAAGGATCAGACACCATGATCAAGTGGGATTTATCCCAGGGATGCAAGGATTCTTCAATATACGCAAATCAATCAATGTGATACACCATATTAACAAATTGAAGAATAAAAACCATATGATCACCTCAATAGATGCAGAAAAAGCTTTTGACAAAATTCAACACCCATTAATGACAAAAACTCTCCAGAAAGTGGGCATAGAGGGAACCTACCTCAACATAATAAAGGCCATATATGACAAACCCACAGCAAACATCATTCTCAGTGGTGAAAAACCAACCATTTCCTCTAAGGTCAGGAACAAGACAAGGATGTCCACTCTCACCACTATTATTCAACATAGTTTTGGCAGTCCTAGCCACGGCAATCAAAGAAGGAAAAGAAATTAAAGGAATACAAATTGGAAAAGAAGAATTAAAACTGTCACTGTCTGTAGATGACATGATACTATACATACAGAATCCTAAGGATGCCACCAGAAATCTACTAGAGCTTATCAATGAATTTGGTAAAGCAGCAGGATACAAAATTAATGCACAGAAATCTCTTGCAGTCCTATACACTAATGATGAAAATTCTGAAAGAGAAATTAAGGAAACACTCCCATTTACCATTGCAACAAAAAGAATAAAATACCTAGGAATAAACCTGCCTAGGGAGAAAAAAGACTTGTATGCAAAGAACTATAAGACACTGATAAAAGAAATTAAAGAGGATACAAACAGATGGAGAAATATTCCATGTTCTTGGATTGGAAGAATCAATACTGTGAAAATGACTATCCTACCCAAAGCAATCTACAGATTCAGTGCAATCCCTATCAAATTACCAATGGCATTTTTTACGGAACTAGAACAAAAAAATCTTAAAATTTGTATGGAGACACAAAAGATCCCAAATAGCCAAAGCGGTCTTGAGGGAAAAAAAACGGAGCTGGAGGAATTAGACTCCCTGACCTCAGACTATACTACAAAGCTACAGTAATCAAGACAATATGGTACTGGCACAAAAACATAAATATAGGTCAATGGAACAGGATAGAAAGCCCAGAGATAAACCCACGCACTTATGGTAAAGTAATCTATGACAAAGGAGGCAAGGATATACAATGGAGAAAAGACAGTCTCTTCAATAAGTGGTGCTGGGAAAATTGGACAGCTACATGTAGAAGAATGAAATTAGAACACTCCCTAACACCATACACAAAAATACACTCAAAATGGATTAGAGACCTAAATTTAACACCGGACGCTATAAAACTCTTAGAGGAAAACATAGGAAGAACACTCTTTGACATAAATCACAGCAAGATCTTTCTTGATCCACCTCCTAGAGTAATGGAAATAAAAACAAAAATAAACAAATGGGACCTAATGAAACTTAAAAGCTTTGCAAAGCAAAGGAAACTACAAACAAGACGAAAAGACATCCCTCAGAATGGGAGAAAATATTTGCAAATGAATCAACAGACAAAGGATTAATCTCCAAAATATGTAAACAGTTCATGCCGCTCAATATTAGAAAAACAAAGAACCCAATCAAAAAATGGGCCAAAAACCTAAATAGACACTTCTCCAAAGAAGACATACAGATGGCCAAGAAGCACATGAAAAGCTGCTCAACATCACTAATTATTAGAGAAATGCAAATCAAAACTACAATGAGGTATCACCTCACACCAGTTAGAATGGCCATCATCAGAAAATCTACACACAATAAATGCTGGAGAGAGTGTGGAGAAAAGGGAACCCTCTTGCACTGTTGGTGGGAATGTAAATGGATACAGCCACTATGGAGAACAGTATGGAGGTTCCTTAAAAAACTAAAAATAGAATTACCATATGACCCAGCAATCCCACTACTGGGCATGTACCCAGAGAAAAGCATATTTCAAAATGACACATGCACCCTAATGTTCACTGCAGCACTATTTACAATAGCCAGGTCATGGAAGCAACCTAAATGGAAGCAACCTAAATGCCCATCTACAGATGAATGGGTAAAGAAGATGTGGTACATATATACAATAGAATAGTACTCAGCCATAAAAAGGAACGAAATTGGGTCATTTGTAGAGACATGGATGAATCTAGAGACTGTCATACAGAGTGAAGTAAGTCAGAAAGAGAAAAACAAATACCGTATATTAACGCATATATGTGGAACCTAGAAAAATGGTACAGATGAACCGGTTTGCAGGGCAGAAACAGAGACACAGATGGAGAGAACAAACATATGGACACCAAGGGGGGAAAGTGGTGGGGTTATGGTGGTGGTGTGATGAATTGGGAGATTGGGATTGACATATATAAACTAATATGTATAAAATGGATAACTAATAAGAACCTGCTGTATAGAAAAATAAATAAAATTCAAAAAAATTTTTGAATCATGTTGTACACCTAAAACAAATATAATATTGTAAATCAACTGTACCTCAATAAAAATAAATTAATTAAATGTTTTACATTTCACTCTGTCCTAAAATATAGTTAGCTGGGTTTAGAATTCTAAATTAACAGTAGGTTTCCTTAAGCATGTTCATGCTACTTCTAGTGACATTTCATCTGATACTTATTGATGCTCATAAGAAATCTGTTGTAAGTCTACTTTTTGTTTTTTTGCAGGCAAAGTATAAAGAGGTTTATAATATTCTCTGTAGAACCAAACTGCCTAGTTTCAAGTCCAGTTCCACCAACAACCTATATTAGTTGTGTCTTTTATGATGCTCTGACATCTCGGGGCCTTGAGGACCCAGGAGGTGACTGCCCCTTCCAGGGTTAGCTAAGTCTTAGAAACTGCAAAGAATTTTGCTTCTGAGCACACCTTTCACATGCAAACCAACCAATCCTTAGTCTCTACTGTGCAACGCCTCCTTTATTTATCATACACCATGCCAATATTCCCTTCACCCTGAATCAACCCAGGGCCAGGTATCAGACAACTAGGGACCTCCCCTACAGCCTAGAGGCTGCCAAAATTATTCAATCTATCCAACCCTAAACTTGTTCAGCTTGCCTATCCTGTCTTATCCATTCCTTCCCATGAAAATCACAACAAAGGCTCTGGCCCATGGTTTCCCTCACTCCTTCTACACTGAGGAACCCTAATGTTTCCCCATGTGGCTGTGCATGGCATGGCACATCCCCTCTTCTTGGAAACAACACTAAACTCTTCTTTCAAGGCAGCTGTCTTTGTGTCTGTCACCTTACCATCCATGATTAAAAAGAAATCCTGAGTACACTTTAAAACACAACTAGACATATGATTATGGGCTAACTAACCTCTCTGTGCCTCACTTTCCTCATCTACAAAATGGCAGTAGTAATATGACTACTTTAAAGGGTTACTATAAATATTATATGAGTTGATACATGTAAAGCACACAGAATAGTGCGTATTCCAAGTTAAGTGCTCAATAAATATTACTTATCATTATCATGATTATTTTATTTCATCCGCCAGTTTTAAGATCTTTTGTTTCTGATGTTCTTAAATGTCCCTATTTTATGTCTGTGTATGGGTTTGTTTTTATACATACTGCTCAGGATTTGGTGTGCTCCATTCTATTTTTTCCTTCTGCTACTCCTATTAGATGTATGTTAGACTTTCTTACTCTGTACTCCAAATATCAGCTTCTTCCATATTTTCTACCTTTTTCTGTCCCTGACATGCATTATGGATTGTTTCCTCAAATCTATCTTCCAATTCATCCTTTATTTAGCTGTATTTAGCTTGCCATTCAATCCATCTACTGATTATTTCAATAACTTTCTTTTACTTCTAAAACTTCTATTCGGCTTACTTTCACACTTGCCTGCTCTTTTTACACACTATTCTGTTTCTGTCCTAAATTATGACAGATTGTAAAAATGGCCACAAGTTATTCCTTTTCCTATGTGAATGTTCCTTGCTAGTGCCTTCCCATACTATGGACTAGCCTTACAACTGACTTTGGCCATAAGACAACAGAAACGTGATGCAGGCAGAGACTTGAGAAGCACTTGCACACAGAGGCTTCTGTCTTTGCTGCTCTTGGGAACTGTGTGACCACACCATGAAAAGATGCCCAGCTTACTCTGCTGAATGAAAAGAGAAATGCTGCTGAATATCCCCATTTGCCCAAACACCAGTACAAACTGACAGCCAGCACCAACTGACAGGCATATGAGGTATTCTCTAGCTAACCAGCCCCTAGCTGACCCTACAAAACCCATATTCAACCCTTAGACTTATAAGCAATAATAAAATGGTTGTTTTAGTAACTGAGCTTTGGAATAGTTTACAGTGCAGCAAAAAGCTAACTGATACATGTGGTTTCTAAACCTTCCTTTACACTTTAAACATACTTATTTTAAAGTTTCTCTGTTGGAACCACTATTTCTAATAATTAGGGCTGGTTATCCTTCACGGTGGTTTGTCTATATGCTTTGTAATCTTTGATTGAAAGCTCATCTTCAGTGGGTATATTTTCTGTGGGAGTCCTATGTGCTCTGGGCCAACTGTGCACACAGCAGTTTTAAACTTTCTTGGTCAAAGTATGACAGGTATTACAAATTTCTGGATTTCTCAACCTGGGTTCCCAGCACTATGAGGACAGTGTGAATTCAAACCCCACAACCATAAGTGGTTTTAATCAGAGTTCCAATTTCCACTCTTTAATGCTCTTGGTAAAAGAAAGTTTTCATGCTGTTTCTATAGTCTAATGGAAAAAATTTGCTAGTCCCTATTTCCTTGAAAGTGTACACCTTCAAGACAATCACCTTTAAGCTAGGCTGACTTTAACTCTGTTGCACATAAGGTCCAAGTAATTAAGGTCTCCTATCAGTTTTTGATAATCCTATAACTTGCTTCAAGCATTCCCTCAGTGCTACAACTTTTCCTGAGTTTCCTCTTCTCTTCCTTCTCACAATTCCAAGTTCTTTCACTGCATCCTAACTAAAAGTTTCATGTGTATGGAAGGAGCAGAGGATGCTGCCTGGAAGTAAAAGTAACTTCTTAAATCTGAGCACATTATTCCCCTGCTTCAAATCTTTCAATAATTCCCCATTGCCCACATCAGTGTTTCTTAATATACTGACCTCTAGAAAATCAGTGGCCCTAACTTGTCTATCAAGAGTGCTACAGGTTTGCCTCTCAGTTTCAGAGGAAAAAGTGATAAAATAAATTTTTTTTTTATGGCTGCATTGGGTCTTCGCTGCTGTGCATGGGCTTTCTCTAGTTGCGGCGAGTGGGGGGTTACTCTTTGTTGCAGTGTGCAGGTTTCTTATTGTGGTGGCTTCTCTTGTTGTGGAGCACGGGCTCTAGGCACACGGGCTTCAGTAGTTGCAGCACATGGGCTCAGCAGTTGCAGCACGCAGGCCCTAGAGCACGTGGGCTTTAGTAGTTGTGGCACACAGGCTCTAGAGCGCAGGCTCAGTAGTTGTGGCGCCTGGGCCTAGTTGCTCCGTGGCATGTGGGATCTTGCCGGACCAGGGATTGAACCCGTGTCCCCTGCACTGGCAGGCAGATTCTCAACCACTGTGCCACCAGGGAAGTCCCTGATAAAAAAATTTTGTTCATATACTTTTTTTTCCATTTTTAAGGTGTTTTAGACATAGTAATATTAACCCTTTAAATGTACAGCTCTAAGGTTTTGATAAATGCCATCAAATCAAAATTTAAAACATTCTTATCAACCCAAACAATTCTGTCCCCTTTTGTAGTCAAATCTCTTCCACACCTAGTTCTGGAAACCACTGATCTGTTTTCTGTCACTATAGTTTTGCCTTTGCAAGGATGTCATATAAACGAAATCATACAGTACGAAGCCTATGAGTCTGGTTTCCTTCACTTAGCAAAAGGCAACTGAGAATCATCCATGTTGTTGTATTAGTAATTCATTTTTTTTATTGCTTAGTACCATTCCATTGTACGGATATACTAGTTTGTTTATACATTCCCCAGCTGAAGGATATTTGGCTTGTTTTCAGTTTCTGGTGATTATGAACAAAGTAGCTATAAACACTTGCATACAGATTTTTTTGTGTTAACATAAGTTTTCACTTCACTTGGGTAAAAACCTAGATGTGAGTCATAAGGTAAATGTATTTTAACTTTATAAGAAACTGCCAAACTTTTCCAAAATGGATATACCATTTTGTATTACCACCAGTAAATTATTAGAGATCCAGTTGTACTGCATCTTCATTCACACTTGACAGGGTCAGTCACTTTAATTTTATGCATTCTAATAGGTGTGTAGTAATATCTCATTACGGTTTTAACTTGCATTTCTTTTTTTTTTTTTTTTTGATGTGGACCATTTTTAAAGTCTTTACTGAATTTGTTACAATACTGTTATTTTATGTTTTTGGTTTTTCAGCCACGAGGCATGTGGGATCTTAGCTCCCCAACCAGGGACTGAACTTGTACCTCCTGCATCAGAAGGCAAAGTCCTAACCACTGGACCGCCAGGGACGTCCCACTTTCATTTTGTTAATGACCAGTGATGTTGAGCATCTTTTCATGGGTTTATCTGCCATCTCTATTTATTCTTTGGTGAAGAGTCTGTAAAAAAATGTTTGCCCTTTTTTTTTGGCTGCACCACGTGGAACACGGGATCTTAGTTCCCCGACCAGGGATCAAACCCATGCCCTCTGCAGTGGAAGTGCAGAGTCTTAACCACTGGACTGCCAGGGAAGTCCCTGCCCATTTTTTTTTTTTTAATTTATTTATGGCTGTGTTGGGTCTTCGTTTCTGTGCGAGGGCTTTCCCCAGTTGTGGCAAGCGGGGGCCACTCCTCATGGCGGTGCGCGGGCCTCTCACTATCGCGGCCTCTCTTCTTGCGGTGCACAGGCTCCAGACGCACAGGCTCAGTAATTGTGGCTCATGGGCCCAGTTGCTCCGCGGCATGTGGGATCCTCCCAGACCAGGGCTCGAACCCGTGTCCCCTGCATTGGCAGGCAGACTCCCAACCACTGCGCCACCAGGGAAGCCCCCTGCCCATTTTTAATAAGGTTGTTTGTTTCCTTATCACTGAGTTTTGGGAGTACTTTATATATATTCTGGATAAAAGGTCTTTGTTAGACATATGATTTGTAAGTATGTTCTTCCAGCCTACAGCTTGTCTTTTCATTCTCTTAAATGTGTTTGCAAAGAGCAAAAGTTCTCAATTTTGATGAAGTCAAATTAATCAACTTTTAACTTTATGGATCATGATTTTGGTGTGTCATAAAAGAAATCTTTCCTTAATCCAAGGTCACCAAGTTATTCTCCCATACTTTTCTCTAGGAAATTAACAGTTTTAGGTTTTACATTTAGGTTTATGATCCATTCTGAGTGGATTTTTGTATAGAGTGAAAGTTATAGATTAGGGTTCTTTTTTTTTGCATATGCATATGCAATTGTTCTAGAATCATTTGTTGAAAGGACTGCTGTTTCCCCATTTAATTGCATTTGCATCTTTGCCAAAAATCAATTGACTGACCGTGTGTATACATGTCTATTTCTGCACTGTTTCACTGATCTATACCTTGACTCAACCTTTTTTCCAATGCCACATTCATCCTGATTACTGTATATTTACAGTAGACTTGAAATCAGGTAGTGTGTATCTTTGAACTTTGTTTTTTTTCAAAATTGTTTTTGCTACTCCAGTTTGCCCTTCCATATAAATTTAAGAATCAGCTTGTCTATTTCTACAAAAAAATTCTTCTGAAATTTTGATTGAGTCTTCCAATCCATTAATATGGATTATCTATTTGTTCAATCATCTATTATGTTTTTCACATGTTTGGTAATTTCCAGCATACAAATATTGCATATACTTCTAAAGAGTTATACCAAAGTATTTTATGATTTTTAGTAAAATTATAAATAATTATTTGGTTTTTTTTAATTTCAATTTCCAGTTTTTCACTACTAGTACATAAAAACCACTGAGTTTTGTGTATTTCCTTGTATCCTGTGACCTTGCTAAGTTCACTTATTAATTTTGGGACCTTTATTTGTAGATTGTTTTGGATTTTTCTACATAGACAGTTATGTTGCCTGTGAATAGAGACAGTTCAATTTCTTCCTTTCCAATCGATATGCCTTCTATTTCTTTACCTTGCTTTACTTCACAGGCTAGGACCTATAGCACAATGCTGAATAAAAGTAGTGAAAGCAAATATCCTTGTATTGTTCCTGATCTTAGGAGAAAAGTATTCAGTCTTTCACCATTAAGGATGATGTTAGCTGTAGACTCTTTGTAGCTGTCCTTTTTCTCTTTGAGGACATTCCCTTCTATTCCCTTCTATTCTGAATTTTGTCAGAAGCATTTTGTGCATTAATTAAGGTGAACATATGATGTTTCTGTAGTCTGTTAATATAATACATTTCCTTGATTAATATTCCCAGAATAAACCTCACTAAGTCACGATACAATATCCTTTTTAAATACTGTTTTGGATTTGCTAGTTGTTTTTTTTTTTAATTTTTGGCTACATTGGGTCTTCGTTGCTGTGCGCGGACTTCCTCTAGTTGCGGTGAGCAGGGGCTACTCTTCATGTGGTACGCTGTCTTCTCATTGTGGTGGCTTCTCTTGCTGTGGAGCATGGGCTCTAGGCACGCAGGCTTCATTAGTCGTGGCTCGCGGGCTCCAGAGCACAGGCTCAGTAGTTGGGGCGCACAGGCTTAGTTGCTCCATGGCATGTGGGATCTTCCCGGACCAGGGCTCAAACCCATGTCCCCTGCATTGGCAGGCGGATTCTTAACCACTGAGCCACCAGGGAAGCCCCTGCTAGTATTCTGTTAATATTTTTTGTGTCTATGTTCACAAGAGATACTAATCTCTAGTTTTCTTGTGATGTCTTTGGTTTTCACATCAAGGTATTGCTGGTCTCATAAAATAAGTAGGCAAGTGTTCCATCTTCTTTTATGTTCTGGAAGAGTTTATGTAGAACTGTATTCTTTCTTCCTTAAAAAGTTTTAAGTAGGATTCCCACATTATCTTTTTAAGGTCTTAGGGTCTAAAGTGACATGCTCTCTTTCATTCCTGAGTTTTGAGGATTTGTGTCTTTTTTTTTTTTTCTCTCACCATTTTCTTTTTTTTTTTTATTGGGGTATAGTTGTTTTACAATGCTGTGTTAGTTTCTACTGTACAGTGAAGTGGAGTTCCCTGTGCTATACAGCAGGTTCTTATTAGTCATCTATTTTATACATATTAGTGTATATATATCAATCCCAGTATCTCCCAATTCATCCCACCACCTCCCCCACCCCTCTGCTTTCACCCCCTTGGTGTCCATACATTTGTTCTCTACATCCGTGTCTCTTCTCTCTTTTTTTTTCAGCCAGTCTAGCTAGAGATTTCTCAATTTCATTGATATTTTCAAAGACACAGGTTTTAGTTTCATTGAGTTACTCTCCTGTTTTTCCATTATCAATTTCATTGCTTTGTGCTCTTAATAGTCTCTGCCTTGTGCTTATTTTGATTTGAAATAGCTCTTTTTTCTCAAGCTTCTTAAAATTGAAGCTTAGATCACTAATCTAAAATCTCCTCTTTGCTAATGTAAATATTTAATGCTAAAAATTTCCCTCTAAGCATTGATTTGACGGCATCCTTCACATTTTGATATGCTGTTTTTTTTCTTTCATTCAATTAAAAATATTTTCTAATTGCACTGTGACTTCCTCTTTGACCCATGGGATATTTAGAAGTATCTTATTTAATGTCCAAATATTTAGGAATTTCCAGGTATCTTTATTATTGATTTTTAGTTTAATTCCATTGTGGTTGGAGAACAGGCTTTGTATATTTTCAATTCTTTTAAATCATGGCTTGCTTTATGACACAGAATATGGTCTCTCTTGATGAATATTCCATACTCACTTGAAAAGAATGTATATTCTGTTGTTGCTGGGTAGAGGGACCTACAAATGACTATTAGGTCAAGCTAGTTGATGGTGCTTTTCAGGTGTTTTCTTCCTTACTGATTTTATGTCAAGTCATTTTGTTGATTACTAACAGAGGAGTGTTGAAAGCAGGGGCCAGTCAATCACGAAAGTCCTTTTTAGCTAAATTAAGGAGTATGAAGCTTACCCTGAGTTATGGAGGCTGACGGGAGATTAACTTTAAGAAATAGAACAATAAGATTAAAAAATTTTCTTTAGAAAACTTGACAAGATTGAAAATAGGTTGGAGAAGAGCTAAAGTAGAGATGGGGAGAACCAATAGGGAGGCTTTTAACAATAATCAAGGAGAAACATGTACTTGAATTAAGGCAGTAGCTCTGAGAATAATCAAGAAAAAACAGACTTAAGGAGATAATAAGAGAAAAGAATCTGATAAACAACTGGGTGAGAGACGGAGAGGAATGGGTAAAAGGGAAGAGGTAAGTATGATTCTGTTTCTGGTTTGGATTACTGAGTATATAAGGGATAACATTTATCAAAATAGAAAAATACAAGAAGAGAAATGGATTTGAGGGAAAGGATGAATTCACAATTTCAACATGCTGAGATGAAAGTTCTTGTAAAATATTCATGAAAGATGTCCATTAAGCTATGTGGGCTCGGCAGAGAGGTCTACACTATAGATATAGATTTATGTCATCAGCACATATTATTAATTGAAACCATAGTTTTGGATGAAGTTATTGAAGATCAGCATGTAAACCAGTGTTTCTCTAAATGTCACCCTAAAATTATCTGCAGATTATTAAAATGCAGATTCCTAGACACCATTTTAGATTAAATTTATCTAAGTCTCATAGGCTGAAACCAAGGTGTTAGCTGGGCTGTATCACTTTTTGAAAGCTCTGAGGGAGACTGCACTTCCAGGCTCATTCAGGCTGCTGGCAGAATTCAGTTCTATGCAGCTGCAGGACTGAGGTCCTTGTTTCCTTGCTAGTTGTTGTCTGAGTGCCACCCTTCACTCTCAGAGCCCTCCCTCTAGTCTTTGCAGGTAGCCCCTTACATCTGAGAACCAACAACAGCTTATCCTTCTCACATTGCCACATCTCTGACTCTTCTGTTTTCCTCTTCCACTTTTAAGGGTCTGTGTGATTACATTAGGCTCTCCCAGAACATCTAAAATAATCTCCCTACCCTAAAATCTGTAACCTTAATTCCATCTGCAAAGTCCCCTTTTCCTTGTAATGTAACATATTCACAGGTTCCAGGGATTTGGGCATGGACATCTTTGGGGTGCCAGTATTCTGCCTACCACAAGCAGTCTGATACAAGTCATTTTGTAGACATATATTTTCATTTCTCTTGGGTAAATATCTAGGAGTGGAATTGCTGGGTCATAGTGCAGATATATGTTTAACTCTATAAAACACTGGGCACACAGCTGAATAAAGACTACATCACCTATCTTTCCTTCTTGTTAGTGTGTCACTGACTAAGAACTGGTTAATGGGTTTTAAGTGGATGTGTCATATGCAACACCTGAGAAGCGTCCTTAAAGAGAAAAGTATGTGCCTTTCATCAAGCTTCCCTCTTGCTATGAGCAGCTGGCATTTGGAATTAAAGCAGTCATCTCAATCATGAGGTAGCATGCTAAGGATGGCAGAACAGCAAGACAGAGGAGTCTGAATCCCTGATGATCACAGAGCTGCTGCCATACCATCTGTGGCCTGCCTACCTATAGAATCATATGCATATTTAAGCCATTATTATATTTTCTATGTAATGCAGCCAAATCCAATTCTAACACATCACGGTTTTAAATATCTATATGCTAGTGATCCCAAAGTTGTACCTCCAGCCACAATCTTTCCAGACTCATCTATCCAACAGCTACTGGAACATTTCCACTTGGATGTAAAACAGGCCTTTCAAACTTAACTGTCCAAGACAGAATTCTTTATTTTTTCTCCCCGAACTCTTCCTCCTCTCATTCTCCTCATCAGCACCAAACAAATAGTAAATGGTTTTTTATACATGGTGAATGATCTACCTCAGAGCTCAAGCAAAAAACACATATGTTGTCCTTGATTCTTTGCTTTCGCCTCACCTCGTATCCAAACCATGCACAATTCTTGTTCTCTGCCATCAAAATATATCCCAAATCCAGCCATTTTTTTCCATCCTCACTGTTACTACTCTAGTGCAAGTCACCATCATCTCTCATTTGCAACAGCATCCTCAATGGTGCTTTTGTAGCTTAAAAAATCCTTCCCAGAGAGATGAAAAAGTTCTGGAGATAGGTAGTAGTAATGGTTGCATGATAACATGAATATCACTGAACTGTACACCTAAAAGTGGTTAAATTGGTAAATTTTATGTTACATGTATTTAACCCAAATAAAACAAACAAAAAAGAAATCTTTCCTAGAGACAAGATAGCCTCCTATATTTCCTATATTTTTTTCTAAATATTTTTCATGTGTGTCTTTCACACTTAGGTCTTCAATCCATTTGGAAATTACTATTGTGAATGGTGTGAAGTAGGAATCTAATTTTGTCTTCAATCTATATGGATATCACATATCTCAGCATCATTTATTGAATACTCTGTGCTTTTGTAATACCAAAGCTTACCAAAGCTAACTTTATACTCAGCTTCTATATGTATGCGGACGTGTTTCTAAGCTCTCTATTCTGTTCTATGAGTCTACTTTCCTGTCCCTAAACCAATACCAGTAATTAAGACAGTAGTCTCAATTATCATGGCTTTATAGTTTTGATATCTGGGAGGAAGAGACTTTATTTTTCTTCAAAATTGAGTTAGCAATTCTGGGTGCTTTGTCTTTTCATATACATGTTAGGTTCAGCATGTCAAGTTCCATGAAAAACCATACAGCAATTTTAATTGGAATTGCAATGAATCTGTAGAATTGGAGAAAACTGACATCTTTATGATACTGAGTCTTCCTATCCATGAATATGGTATATCTCTCCATTTACCTGGGTCTTCTTTTATGTGTTTCAGTAGAGCATTATAATTTTCTCCTTAAAGGACTATGAAGCTTTAGTCTGATCTATTTCCAGATACCTTCAGTTTTTAATATAGTTATGAATAGTATCTTTTTTATTATTAAAATTCCTAGTTAGTTTTTGCTGGTGTGTAGAAGTTACTGTTTTACTCAGAAATCTGCTTGAACTGAAGGCCATTTCTGATGACCTCCTAACCAAAGAAGCCCTCCCCTCCCAGTCATTCTTTATAACTTCACATCAGTTAACCTTCTTGTTAACTGATTTTTAGTGTCGCTCTCCCCCACTATAATTAGTTGCTTGTTCACGATTGTATCCCCAGTGTCTAGAATAGGGTCTGTGTAACACGTAATTGCGCAAAATGTCTGCTGAATAAATAAATGAGGTCTTAAACCTGGATGATTTGGAAAAATACAGGAAGAAAAGCAGATTTTGAAGTGAGGGTGGAGTGAGAACTAGTTCAGTTTGAGAGGCGAAGTTTAGAGTTCTCACAGGTCATTAAAGTGCAGGCATCAGGCCAGCACCTGGAGCACAAGAATGGAGGTTTGATGTGATGAAAGTGATGAGACCGTCAAGGAGGAGAATGCATTCAAGAAGGAAAAAAAAGAAAATATACTTGGGAAGAACTACACCTGGGTCAGATTAAAGAGAGAGGGAGCGAGCATGCACAACAATATGGAAACCAACCGGACGGGAAAGATTTGAAACACAAAGAGGGAAATAAATCGAAGAGCTAGGTTCGTAAATCACATGAACACACAATTAGAGAAGTACAATTTCATCTAAGGAACAGAAAGCAAGAACCTCATTTCTCCACTGGTAAAACCAACTGGAGAAACAGACAGCTCTATTAGACCACAGATCCGAATTTGGGGAAGAGAGTAATTTTATTTTACTCTGGGTCTTTCACTTTAATATGACAATTACCGGTCTTGGAGGACCTATCAGCATTCAATCTATTCAACCTCTCGGGTCACAGCTAGACGCTACCGTCTGAAAGGTTCGGATTTAAACGAGGAGACTGTTTCCTGCTCATTTTCATCGTCTTGCCGTGACCACCGCGCCCGGGCTAAAGGTACCGGCAGGTGCTCTTTGGGCCTTGGATTGTAACTAGAGAAGGGTGGCAACCGGGAAAGAAGAGTCGGGCTGCCGAGGCTGCGAGAGAGGCCCTCACCTCACGCCCAGCGGCGGGTCAGCGGGTCAGTCAGGGGCCGCGCCCCGTCGCAGCCCTCCCCACTCCCCGCCGTGCCGGGCTTCGCCAGGGCCCCCGCCCACCCCCACGAGCCCAGCCTTCCCTTCCTACCTGCCGGCACGCGGACTCAGCCAGCCCCCAAGTCGGCAGGGAGACCACCACTCTCCGCCGCTCCCAGCCCGCGCGCGCCCCCGACCAGCGGCTGGGTGCACGTAACCCCGCCCTCACTGCACGCCGCCCCGCCCCCTCAGCCCAGGCTGCGCCCCGCCTCCCGCCGGCGCGCTCCACCCGCGAGACCGTCGCTGTCGCGATGACGTAACCGGCGCAAGCGCAGTCTGTCGGCGATGCTGAAACGCTGCTGGAGCTGTGGGTGGAGGTTCGTGGCGTCGGCTCTTGGCGCAAGAGGGGAGAGTGGGGTACCTGTAAGGTCGAGGGGTCTCGAAGAAAAAGAGGAGGAGGGGGAAAGTCCCAGAAGCCTGTCTTACAGGTGCGGGGGTATAGGGCGGTGTTCCGCTCCCTTTCTGGGCCCTTTCTGACGAGGCCGGGCGGCTGCCCCGCGGGAATTGAATGGTGGATTTCCTTCGGGGAGGCATTGCCCGGTACCCAAGTGTAGAAGTTTAAGAAGGGTTAACTTGGCGTGCGCTGAGTGGGTTCTTTTCCTTCAAGCGCACATCATTGGGGAACATATTTTATTTGGGAGAGGAACACAAGATCTGGAGGCATGGATTGTACTTTTTTTTTTTTTTTTTGCCGGGAGCTGCGGCTTAATCTCTTCGCTCCATTTCATCTGTAAAACTAGGTGGTCGGACTCACCATATAATTTTTAAGTCCCCTTTCAGAGCTACCATCCTGTGATTCCTGTCTCCAAGGATATTACCTTTTATCATACTCCTGAGTAGGAAAAGAAATCTTTTGATTAGTGGACATGTTTTAAACCTGGATTGGGGACACTGCTGTGGAGTTAGGGCCCATGCTTTCATTAGGATTGACAGCAGGCAGAATTTGTTTGCAAGTAAGATTTATGCATTGTTAATATTCCAATAGGCTCATTTTAATTTTGCTAAAAGATCAGAATATCTGTATGTTTTCCTAATGTTAGCTTTATGTCTTTCATAGACTTATATGTTTAGTCTTGGCATTTAATTTTTTGCCTCTTTTCAGAAGTAAATCACCAAAGGATATTGAAGTTGATGCTTTTGTATTTTGTCACCTTATCCTTTTATTAGCATTTTTAAGGTCATCTGCACTTTCTGACTGGGAAAAGATGGTCAACGTCTTGAAAGGAGTGCTTATAGAATGGTTAGTAGTTTTGATACTTAACAAATTTTAAATCTGCACATTGAATCTTGATTTGTATGTGTATCCCTTCCAAAGTCCATTTTTTTCTTTTGTTCTTAAGATTTGAATGAATCAAGTCTTTCAGCTTTCTCAACTGCATTTTTCTTACTTAATAACAAGTGGGACAGATGGGGTTTTTTTTTTGATTTTTAGAATTTTATTTATTTTTTTATACAGCAGGTTCTTATTAGTTATCCATTTTATACATAATAGTGTATATATGTCAACCCCAATCTCCCAGTTTCCCAGTTCATCAAGTGGGACAGATTTTGTTGCTAAGTTTCTTCCTGGTGCCAGATTTCAGTGTTTCTGTTGAATTGATGTAACTGGCATTATTTCCAACAAGTTTTGGTCAGCGGCAGCATGTTTGTTACATTAACCCTCTTTAGGGGAACAGTGTTTGTATTCTCAAATCGTCAGGGATTGACTAGAATTTTAGGGTCTGCCTAAGTCACACAAACTTTGGTCTGTAAAAAAGAGAAGAAAACAAGAGAGCGAGTTGAAGGTTTCTTAAGCTAGGCACACATTCCAAAGGAGAAACTAGAAACTATGGGCAGAGTTGAGCTCCTCAAAGCTAATGTAGGGCTTAATTATGCCTAGTCTGAGAATCTGAACTGTTGGACCAGTCTTGCTCAGTCTCCACTTATTTGTTTGCCCCACCAAACAACTCTGTCTCGTTTGGGAATCCTGCCCAGTGGACACTCCCATTGTCTGAAATTACTGCTGTCTACATTTTTCTGCCTCTAATGTGAGCCATTATGTGGATGACCGTACTGTTTCTGTGATGGCAAGGCTGGGGGAGGAGCAAGACCAAACCCTAGGAATCTCTGGCATTTAGAGCGGCACTGTCCAGTAGAAATGTAATGTGAGCCACATATGTAGTCTTAAATTTTCTAGTAGACACACTAAAAAGTAAAATGAAACAGGTGAAATTAATTTCTTAACTCTATACCCAAAGTATTTCGCCAGGTACTAAAATACACATTGGAATTTGAAGCTCTAGTATGAAAAAAGACAATACAATAAATCGTATTGTCAGTGAAGCCAGTGAAGTAGGAGGGAAACTAAGGGAATGGTTGATGAAAGCGAGTGGGCTGTGTCAAGTGCTGATGAGAGGTGGGGTAAGATGAAGGCACACTGGAGGTCATCGGTTTTTCTTTTTTTTTTTTTTTTTTAAACATCTTTATTGAAGTATAATTGCTTTACAATGGTGTGCTAGCTTCTGCTTTACAACAAAGTGAATCAGTTACACATATACATATGTTGCCATATCTCTTCCCTCTTGCATCTCCCTCCCTCCCACCCTCCCTATCCCACCCCTCTAGGTGGTCACAAAGCACCGAGCTGATCTCCCTGTGCTATGCGGCTGCTTCCCACTAGCTATCTATTTTACATTTGGTAGTGTATATATGTCCATGACACTCTCTCACCCTGTCACATCTCACCCCTCCCCCTCCCCATATCCTCAAGTCCATTCTCTAGTAGGTCTGTGTCTTTATTCCCATCTTGCCACTAGGTTCTTCATGACCTCTTTTTTTTTTTTTTTTTTTCCCTTAGATTCCATATATATGTGTTAGCATACTGTATTTGTTTTTCTCTTTCTGACTTACTTCACTCTGTATGACAGACTCTAACTCCATCCACCTCATTACAAACACCTCCATTTCATTTCTTTTTATGGCTGAGTAATATTCCATTGTATATATGTGCCACATCTTCTTTATCCATTCATCCGATGATGGACACCTAGGTTGCTTCCATGTCCTGGCTATTGTAAACAGAGCTGCAATGAATATTTTGGTACATGACTCTTTCTGAATTATGGTTTTCTCAGGGTATATGCCCAGTAGTGGGATTGCTGGGTCATATGGTAGTTCTATTTTTAGTTTTTTAAGGAACCTCCATACTGTTCTCCATAGTGGCTGTATCAATTTACATTCCCACCAACAGTGCAAGAGTGTTCCCTTTTCTCCACGCCCTCTCCAGCATTTATTGTTTCTAGATTTTTTGATGATGGCCATTCTGACCGGTGTGAGATGATACCTCATTGTAGTTTTGATTTGCATTTCTCTAATGATTAATGATGTTGAGCATTCTTTCATGTGTCTGTTGGCAATCTGTATCTCTTCTTTGGAGAAATGTCTATTTAGGTCTTCTGCCCATTTTTGGATTGGGTTGTTTGTTTTTTTGTTATTGAGCTGCATGAGCTGCTTGTAAATCTTGGAGATTAATCCTTTGTCCGTTGCTTCATTTGCAAATATTTTCTCCCATTCTGAGGGTTGTCTTTTGGTCTTGTTTATGGTTTCCTTTGCTGTGCAAAAGCTTTTAAGTTTCATTAGGTCCCATTTGTTTATTTTTGTTTTTATTTCCATTTCTCTAGGACCTGGGTCAAAAAGGATCTTGCTGTGACTTATGTCATAGAGTGTTCTGCCTATGTTTTCCTCTAAGAGTTTGATAGTGTCTGGCCTTACACTTAGGTCTTTAATCCATTTTGAGTTTATTTTTGTGTATGGTGTTAGGGAGTGTTCTAATTTCATACTTTTACATGTACCTGTCCAATTTTCCCAGCACCACTTATTGAAGAGGCTGTCTTTTCTCCACTGTATATGCTTGCCTCCTTTATCAAAGATAAGGTGACCATATGTGCGTGGGCTTATCTCTGGGCTTTCTATCCTGTTCCATTGATCTATATTTCTGTTTTTGTGCCAGTACCAAACTGTCTTGATTACTGTAGCTTTGTAATATAGTCTGAAGTCAGGGAGCCTGATTCCTCCAGCTCCATTTTTCGTTCTCAAGATTGCTTTGGCTATTCGGGGTCTTTTGTGTTTCCATACAAATTGTGAAATTTTTTGTTCTAGTTCTGTGAAAAATGCCAGTGGTAGTTTGATAGGGATTGCATTGAATCTGTAGATTGCTTTGGGTAGCAGAGTCATTTTCACAATGTTTATTCTTCCAATCCAAGAACATGGTATATCTCTCCATCTATTTGTATCATCTTTAATTTCTTTCATCAGTGTCCTATAATTTTCTGCATACAGGTCTTTTGTCTCCTTAGGTAGGTTTATTCCTAGGTATTTTATTCTTTTTGTTGCAATGGTAAACGGGAGTGTTTTCTTAATTTCACTTTCAGATTTTTCATCATTAGTATACAGGAATGCAAGAGATTTCTGTGCATTAATTTTGTATCCTGCTACTTTACCAAATTCATTGATTAGCTCTAGTAGTTTTCTGGTAGCATCTTTTGGATTCTCTATGTATAGTATCATGTCATCTGCAAACAGTGACAGCTTTACTTCTTCTTTTCCGATTTGGATTCCTTTTATTTCTTTTTCGTCTCTGATTGCTGTGGCTAACACTTCCAAAACTATGTTGAATAATAGTGGTGAGAGTGGGCAACCTTGTCTTGTTCCTGATCTTAGTGGAAATGGTTTCAGTTTTTCACCATTGAGGACAATGTTGGCTGTGGGTTTGTCATATACGGCCTTTATTATGTTGAGGAAAGTTCCCTCTATGCCTACTTTCTGCAGGACTTTTATCATAAATGGGTGTTGAATTTTGTCGAAAGCTTTCTCTGCATCTATTGAGATGATCATATGGTTTTTCTCCTTCAATTTGTTAATATGATGTATCACGTTGATTGATTTGCGTATATTGAAGAATCCTTGCATTCCTGGAATAAACCCCACTTGATCATGGTGTATGATCCTTTTAATGTGCTGTTGGATTCTGTTTGCTAGTATTTTGTTGAGGATTTTTGCATCTATGTTCATCAGTGATATTGGCCTGTAGTTTTCTTTCTTTGTGACATCTTTGCCTGGTTTTGGTATCAGGGTGATGGTGGCCTCGTAGAATGAGTTGGGGAGTGTTCCTCCCTCTGCAATATTTTGGAAGAGTTTGAGAAGGATAGGTGTTAGCTCTTCTCTAAATGTTTGATAGAATTCGCCTGTGAAGCCATCTGGTCCTGGGCTTTTGTGTGTTGGAAGATTTTTAATCACAGTTTCAATTTCAGTGCTTGTGATTGGTCTGTTCATATTTTCTATTTCTTCCTGGTTCAGTCTCGGCAGGTTGTGCATTTCTAAGAATCTGTCCATTTCTTCCAGATTGTCCATTTTATTAGCATAGAGTTGCTTGTAGTAATCTCTTATGATCGTTTGTATTTCTGCAGTGTCAGTGGTTACTTCTCCTTTTTCATTTCTAATTCTATTAATTTGAGTCTTCTCCTTTTTTCTCTTGATGAGTCTGGCTAATGGTTTATCAATTTTGTTTATCTTCTCAAAGAACCAGCTTTTAGTTTCATTGATTTTTGCTATTGTTTCCTTCATTTCTTTTTCATTTATTTCTGATCTGATCTTTATGATTTCTTTCGTTCTGCTAGCTTTGGGGTTTTTTTGTTCTTCTTTCTCTAATTGCTTTAGGTGCAAGGTTAGGTTGTTTATTCGAGATGTTTCCTGTTTCTTGATGTAGGCTTGTATTGCTATAAACTTCCCTCTTAGAACTGCTTTTGCTGCATCCCATAGGTTTTGGATCGTCGTGTCTCCATTGTCATTTGTTTCTAGGTATTTTTTGATTTCCCCTTTGATTTCTTCAGTGATCACTTCGTTATTAAGTAGTGTATTGTGTAGCCTCCATGTGTTTGTATTTTTTACAGATCTTTTCCTGTAATTGATATCTAGTCTCATAGCGTTGTGGTCGGAAAAGATACTTGATACGATTTCAATTTTTTTAAATTTACCAAGGCTTGATTTGTGACCCAAGATATGATCTATCCTGGAGAATGTTCCATGAGCACTTGAGAAAAATGTGTATTCTGTTGTTTTTGGGTGGAATGTCCTATAAATATCAATTAAGTCCATCTTGTTTAATGTATCATTTAAAGCTTGTGTTTCCTTATTTATTTTCATTTTGGATGATCTGTCCATTGGTGAAAGTGGGGTGTTAAAGTCCCCTACTATGATTGTGTTACTGTCGATTTCCCCTTTTATGGCTGTTAGTATTTGCCTTATGTATTGAGGTGCTCCTATGTTGGGTGCATAAATATTTACAATTGTTATACCTTCCTCTTGGATCGATCCCTTGATCATTATATAGTGTCCGTCTTTGTCTCTTGTAATTGTCTTTATTTTAAAGTCTATTTTGTCTGATATGAGAATTGCTACTCCAGCTTTCTTTTGATTTCCATTTGCATGGAATATCTTTTTCCATCCCCTCACTTTCAGTCTGTATGTGTCTCTAGGTCTGAAGTGGGTCTCTTGTAGACAGCATATATATGGGTCTTGTTTTTGTATCCATTCAGCCAGTCTGTGTCTTTTGGTGGGAGCATTTAATCCATTTACATTTAAGGTAATTATCGATACGTATGTTCCTATTCCCATTTTCTTAAATGTTTTGGGTTTGTTATTGTAGGTGTTTTCCTTCTCTTGTGTTTCTTGCCTAGAGAAGTTCCTTTAGCATTTGTTGTAAAGCTGGTTTGGTGGTGCTGAACTCTCTCAGCTTTTGCTTGTCTGTAAAGGTTTTAATTTCTCCATCAAATCTGAATGAGATCCTTGCTGGGTAGAGTAATCTTGGTTGTAGGTTTTTCTCCTTCATCACTTTAAGTATATCCTGCCACTCCCTTCTGGCTTGCAGCGTTTCTGCTGAAAGATAAGCTGTTAACCTTATGGGGATGCCCTTGTGTGTTATCTGTTGTTTTTCCCTTGCTGCTTTTAATATGTTTTCTTTATATTTAATTTTGGATAGTTTGATTAATATGTGTCTTGGTGTGTTTCTCCTTGGATTTATCCTGTATGGGACTCTCTGTGCTTCCAGGACTTGATTAACTATTTCCTTTCCCATATTAGGGAAGTTTTCAACTATAATCTCTTCAAATATTTTCTCAGTCCCTTTCTTTTTCTCTTCTTCTTCTGGGACCCCTATAATTCGAATGTTGGTGCGTTTAATGTTGTCCCAGAGGTCTCTGAGACTGTCCTCAGTTCTTTTCATTCTTTTTTCTTTATTCTGGTCTGCAGTAGTTATTTCCACCATTTTATCTTCCAGGTCACTTATCCGTTCTTCTGCCTCAGTTATTCTGCTATTGATCCCATCTAGAGTATTTTTAATTTCATTTATGGTGCTTGTCATCGTTTCTTGGTTCCTCTTTAGTTCTTCTACGTCCTTGTTAAATGTTTCTTGCATTTTGTCTATTCTATTTCCAAGACTTTGGATCATCCTTACTATCATTATTCTGAATTCTTTTTCAGGTAGACTACCTATTTCCTCTTCATTTGTTAGGTCTGGTGTGTTTTGACCCTGCTCCTTCATCTGCTGTGTGTTTTTCTGTCTTCTCATTTTGCTTATCTTACTGTGTTTGGGGTCTCCTTTTCACAGGGTGCAGGTTCGTATTTCCCGTTGTTTTTGGTATCTGTCCCCAGTGGCTAAGGTTGGTTCAGTGGGTTGTGTAGGTTTCCTGGTGGAGGGAACTAGTGCCTGTGTTCTGGTGGATGAGGCTGGATGTTGTCTTTCTGGTGGATTCGTCCGCGTCTGGTGGTGTGTTTTGGGGTGTCTGTGGCCTTATTATGATTTTAGGCAGCCTCTCTGTTAATGGATGGGGCTGTGTTCCTCTCTTGCTAGTTGTTTGGCATAGGGTGTCCAGCACTGTAGCTTGCTGGTCGTTGAGTGAAGCTGGGTCTTGATGTTGAGATGGAGATCTGTGAGAGATTTTCGCCGTTTGGTATTACGTGGAGCTGGGAGGTCTCTTGTGGACCAGTGTCCTGAAGTTGGCTCTCCCACCTCAGAGGCACAGCCCTGATGCCTGGCTGGAGCACCAAGAGCCTTTCATCCACACGGCTCAGAATAAAAGGGAGAAAAAATGGAAAGAAAGAAAAAAAGAGGATAAAATAAAATAAAATAAAGCAATTATAATAAAAAATAAGAAAAAAAATTATTAAGAGTAAATTTATTAAGAAAAAAATTTTTTTTTAATTTTTAAAAATAGATTTATTAATTTTTTATACTAAAAATAAGAAAAAAATTATTTAGAAAAAATTTATTAAGAAAAAAAATTTTTTAGTTTTTTAAAATAAAAAAATGAAAAAACTTATTAAAAATTTTTTTAAAAATAGAAAATAAGGAAAGAATTATTAAGAAAACATTTATTAGGGAAAAAAAAATTTTTAAGCCAAAAAAAAAAAAAAAAAAAAAAAAAAACGGACGGACCTAACCCTAGGACTAACGGTGAGAGCAAAGCTATACAGACAAAATCTCACCCAGAAGCATACACATCTACACTCACAAAAAAAAGGAAAAGGGGAAAAGTTAATATATCCTGCTCCCAAAGTCCATCTCCTAAATTTGGGATGATTCGTTGTCTATTCAGGTATTCAACAGATGCAGGCACATCAAGTTGTTTGTGGAGCTTTAATCCGCTGCTTCTGAGGCTGCTGGGAGAGATTTCCCTTTCTCTTCTTTGTTCGTACAGCTCCCGGGGTTCAGCTTTGGATTTGGACCCGCCTCTGCATGTAGGTCCCCTGAGGGCGTCTGTTCCCCGCCCAGACAGAACGGGGTTAAAGGAGCAGATGATTCGGGGGCTCTGGCTCAGTCAGGCCGGGGGGAGGGAGCGGTACGGAGGAGGCGGGGCGAGCCTGCGGCGGCAGAAGCCGGCGTGACGTTGCAGCAGCCCGAGGCGCGCCGTGCGCTCTCCCGGGGAAGTTGTCCCCGGATTACGGGAGCCCGGCCGTGGCGGGCTGCACAGGCTCCCGGGAGGGGCGGTGTGGAGAATGACCTGTGCTCGCCCACAGGCTGTTTGGTGGCGGCAGCAGCAGCCTTAGCGTCTCATGCCCGTCTCTGGGGTCCGCGCTGATAGCCGCGGCTCGCGCCTGTCTCTGGAGTTCGTTTAAGTGGCGCTCTGAATCCCCTCTCCTTGCGCGCCGCGAAACAAAGAGGCAAGAAAAAGTCTCCTGCCTCTTCGGCAGCTGCAGACTTCTTCTCGTGCACCCTCCCGGCTAGTTGTGGTGCGCTAGACCCCTCAGGCTGTGTTCACGCAGCCAACCCCAGTCCTCTCCCTGGGATCCGACCGAAGGCCGCGCCTCAGCTCCCAGCCCCCGCCCGCCCCGGCGGGTGAGCAGACAAGCCTCTCGGGCTGGTGAGTGCTGCTCGGCGCCGAGCCTCTGTGCGGGAATCTCTCCGTTTTTCCCTCTGCGTCCCTGTTGCTGTGGGATCCGCGCTGATAGCCGCGGCTCACGCCCGTCTCTGGAGCTCGTTTAGGCGGCGCTCTGAATCCCCTCTCCTTGCGCGCCGCGAAACAAAGAGGCAAGAAAAATTCTCTTGCCTCTTTGGCAGCTGCAGTCTTTTTCCCGGACTCCCTCCCGGCTAGCACCGAAGCCCGAGCCCCAGCTCCCAGGCCCCGCCCGCCCCGGCAGCTGAGCAGACAAGCCTCTCGGGCTGGTGAGTGCTGGTCGGCACCGCTCCTCTGTGCGGGAATCTCCGCTTTGCCCTCCGCACCAATGTGGCTGCGCTCTCCTCTGTGGCTCCGAAGCTTCCCCCCTCTGCTACCCGCAGTCTCTGCCCACGAAGGGGCTTCCTAGTGTGTGGAAACCTTTCCTCCTTCACAGCTCCCTCCCACTGGTGCAGGTCCCGTCCCTATTCTTTTGTCTCTGTTATTTCTTTTTTCTTTTGCCCTACCCAAGTACGTGGGGAGTTTCTTGCCTTTTGGGAGGTCTGACGTCTTCTGCCAGCGTTCAGTGGGTGTTCTGTAGGAGCAGTTCCACGTGTAGATGTATTTCTCATGTATCTGTGGGGAGGAAGGTGATCTCCGCGTCTTAGTCTTCCGCCATCTTGCCCCTCCCCCCATCGGTTTTTTATGAGAGCTTTTTAATGGAGAGGTGGGATAGACGCCAGATTGGAGTACTTTGGACAGGGAAAGGGGGGCAAGGAAGTAGAGACCATGTGGAGGAGTTTTGTTGTGATAATGAGCAAAGGAATAAAAAAATGGGTCGGTAGCTGAAGAAGGATATGTTAAGGGACTCTGGTTCTTGTTATTTTCATTGTTTTAAAGTGAGAGACTAGAAGGTATGTTGATAAAAATAAACCGCTAGAGAGGAGAGAGGTGTTCACTTGGGAAAGCCAAGAGACGGATTGAGATCCCAGAAGTTCTAAGCATGCTGTGCCGTTGTCTTTTGGAAAACACTTCTAAGCTAATTTTTGTATTTTATTTTTCTTATTACTTTGTCATAATTAATAAAACATTTTCCTGGTTGGTCTGTTTTTTTTTAATTTTATTTATTTATTTATTTATTTTTGGCTGAGTTGGGTCTTCGTTGCTGCGCGTAGGCTTTCTCTAGTTGAGGCGAGCAGGGGCTACTCTTCGTTGCGGTGCGCGGGCTTCTCATTGCGGTGGCTTCTCATTGTGGAGCACAGGCTCTAGGTGCGCGTGCTTCAGTAGTTGTGGCTCGCGGGCTGTAGAGCGCAGGCTCAGTAGTTGTGGCGCACAGGCTTAGCTGCTCCGCGGCATATGGGATCTTCCCGGACCAGGGCTCAAACCCGTGTCCCCTGCATTGGCAGGCGGATTCTTAACCATTGCCCCACCAGGGAAGCCCCCGGTTGGTCTTTTAACGTTATTTTTAACACAGAGGATACACACACACAGTGTCGGCTCTCAGTTTTTTCCCTTTTGTTTCTTCTGATTTTTCTAAAGTTAATCTTCATTCTGGATTTGATCAATATTCACCTCTGTCCTAGGGTTTTCATATTTTTATTTTCATTGATATTTTGAGTTTCATTCATCTAGAATTTATTGAGAGGAGGGGCATATTATGAGGTGAAGATCTAAATTAGCTGCCTTTTTTTTTTTTGATCAAATAGCTGAATAATTGTCCAACACCATTTATTTCCTTCCCTAATGATGTGTGATGACTCCTTTATCACAGAGTTTCACTCCCCTTGCTACTCTTCCTAATCCCATCCCACATCCATTTTTTTCTTTGTTATTGTTACCTATTCGAGACTATCCTTGGAATAATTTAGTCTAGTCCCAAAATAATCCTTTTGGAATGATGGTTGGGATTGTATTACACCTATATTTTATTTTTTTTTAATAATGCTAGGCTGCATTTTAAAGAGCAAAACTTTGGGAAACTCAGAATTTCAGTGGTAGACTGTCAGTTTAGCCATAAGAACAAAGAGTACAGATTTGTAAGAGGAACTGAGGTTTAGTTTTCTTTCCTGATCCGGCAAGCTCTCTGCTAGTTTGCTTGTTACCAGCCTCTGAATTCTGCCTGGGTGCTAATCACCTTGCTTTTCCATGTATTCTCCAGACTAGCAGCAACAGCATCATCTGGAGCTTGTTAGAAATGAAAATTTTCAGACCTCACCCCGTATCTACTAAATTGTGCATAAATTGTGCATACAGAATTGTGCATAAAAAAAGGATCTTGACACAGTGCATTTTAAGTTTGAGAAGCACTTAATCAGCTTAAGTTTGATAATCAGTTCCCCTATGGAGAATGGTTTTGCAGCAAGACTACAGTGTACTTAAATTTTATTTTTCAGATGGATAGTATCCTTGCAAAACTAATTTTTCCCTTCAAAGTGAAGTCTAAAGTGTAGCCTGCACAATTTTTCTAAAGGGTAACTGTCTTCCCAAAGATACAGATCTTCCAAGAAGACTCCAGGCCTAAGCAGTAATAGATTCATAAAGGGCATGCATGGACAGGGCCTGTGGGTCCTCCTTCATGTGTAGGTGCACATGTTGGGATGATGGTAACTAAAGTCCTTCAGTTTCCCTCATGTCTATATTTGATTCCAAAGAGAAAATTGTTAATAATACAGTATCAGTATAAGTCAGTTTCTTATCTCGTAATATCCATAGATTATATGAAGCATTTAGGTGTATTGGAATACAGATCTATGTTAAAAAAGCAAATAAACCAGAGTATAATGTTGGCCATTTAGGCCCAACTATCAGTGAATTGAAAAATCAAAGTACTTGGATATAATAAGGTTCTCTCCTCCCAAGGCTTATCAAATACCACAGTCTAACGTTTTCTGTATTTTTATGTCAAAATGAGATTGGTGAAAACTTCCTCTTTGTTGGGATCCACCACTATCGACTGCCAGCCTCACACCAAGAGTTTTCCCGAATCTAGCCAACCATAGCAGTTACCGAAGCAAGCAGCATATGCTCAACAAATGTCTGTGGTGTGATATTTATCACAGTTGGTTTGGCAAGTGCTTCAGCAAGGAAGATTTGTTGTACAGCTGCAAATTCCAGCCAGTTTACAGCACAACAGCAAAGAATCTGGAGAAATAGGTATTATTAGACCAGTCTTGCCCTTATGGGTTTGGCTTCCAAACCTCTGTTGTATGTGAAAAGCAAATAAGAACTAAGGCAAAACCAGTCTAACTGCTGTCCTGTTCTTTCACAGCATTTGTATATCTTTTGTGAGCCTTTGCTTCTTATTCTTTGCAGGGCTGCATTCACTGCAGAATGTTTCTTGGGCACCCAGAACAGTGCCTGAGATACATATACAGGTGCTTAGTAAATATTTGTTTACTGAAAGAATTTTGTTAATAAAATTGAACCAAGGAGTGTAATCTCACCCTAAATTCCAGATTATTAGTGTTCCTTTAGAGCTCTACTACCACAGTGAGAATCAGAGTGGATAAGAATAGTTTCTTGATAAATTGAATTCAAGTTTCAGTACAGAAAAGTTTCATACACTAGGCCTCCTTTTTGGCAAGTTACATCAGAGTAGCTTTTAGTTTTTACTTTTTAAATTTTTATTGTATATAAAATAGTTGATTTACAATGTTGTATTAGTTTCAGGGGTACAGGAAAGTGATTTAGTTATACATGTATCTATTCTTTTTCAGATTCTTTTCCCATATAGGTTATTACAGAGTACTGAGTAGAGTTCCCTGTGCTATACAGTAGGTCCTTGTTGATTATCTATCCAGTATTTTGTATATAGTAGTGTGTATATGTTAATCCCAGCCTTCTAATTTATCCTCCCCCCCCACCACCAGAGTAGCTTTTAAATGAGGTGACTGTTATCTTCCAGTCCGTAGCTTTTTTTTTTTTTTTTTTTTTAATTAATTATTTTTGGCTGTGTTGGGTCTTCGTTTCTGTGTGAGGGCTTTCTCCAGTTGCGGCGAGCGGGGACCACTATTCATCGCGGTGCGCGGGCCTCTCACTGTTGCGGCCTCTCGTTGCGGAGCACGGCTCCAGACGCACAGGCTCAGTAGTTGTGGCGCACGGGCCTATTTGCTCTGCGGCATGTGGGAAGGATACTATCCACAATACTATCTTTACTATCTTTATCCTTACTATCAGGAAGGATAGCTTACTGTTGACTAAGCCAAGGTTATCATTCTGATTGGACAGACGGTATTGACAACTTTATCCAACTGACCGATTAATTTTATGGTCTCTTTTATAGCTAACTGCATCATTCTAGTAGGCCTCTCATGGTGTAATACTTTTTTTAACAGTCATATTTTATAGGAGCTATATTAAGGTTCTTTTTTTTTTTTTAATAGATCTTTATTGGAGTATAATTGCTTCACAATACCATGTTAGTTTCTGTTGCACAACAAAGCGAATCAGCCACATGCATACATATGTCCCCATATCCCCTGCCTCTTGAGCCCCCCTCCCACCCTCCCTATCCCACCCTTCTAGGTCATCGCAAAGCACCAAGTTGATCTCCCTGTGCTATGCTGCTACTTCCCAACAGCCAACTATTTTACATTCGGTAGTGTACATATGTCGATGCTACTCTCACTTCGCCCCAGCTTCACCCTCCCACCCCATGTCATCAAGTCCATTCTCTATATCTATCTCTTTATTCCTGCCCTGCAACTAGGTTCATCAGTACCATTTTTTTTTTTTTTTTTTAGATCCCATATATATGCATTAGCATACAGTATTTGTTTTTCTCTTTCTGACTTACTTCACTCTGTATGACAGATTCCAGGTCCATCCACCTCACTACAAATAACTCAATTTCTTTTCTTTTTTATGGCTGAGTAATATTCCATTGTATATATGTGCCACATCTTTATCCATTCATCTGTCAGTGGACATTTAGGTTGGTTCCATGTCCTGGCTATTGTAAATAGTGCTGCAGTGAACATTGCGGTGCATGTCTCTTTTTGAATTATAGTTTTCTCAGGGTATATGCCCAGTAGTGGGATTGCTGGGTCATATGGTAGTTTTATTTTTAGTTTTTTACCAACAGTGCAGGAGGGTTCCCTTTTCACCACACCCTTTCCAGCATTTATTGTTTCTAGATTTTTTGATAATGGCCAATCTGACCAGCATGAGGTGATACCTCATTGTAGTTTTGATTTGCATTTGTCTGATAATTAGTGACATTGAGCATCTTTTCATGTGCCTCTTGGCCATCTGCATGTCTTCCTTGGTGAAATGTCTATTTAGGTCTTCCACCCATTTTTTAACTGGATTGTTTGTTTTTTTGTTATTGAGCTCCATGAGCTGTTTGTATATTTTGGAGATTAATCCTTGTCTGTTGTTTCATTTGCATGTATTTTCTCCTGTTCTGAGGGTTGTCTTTTTGTCTTGTTTATGGTTTCCTTTGCTGTGCAGAAGCTTTTAAGTTTAATTAAGTCCCATTTGTTTATTTTTGTTTTTATTCTGTTACTCTAGGAGGTGGGTCAAAAAAGATCTTGCTGTGGTTTATGTCAAAGAGTGTTTCTCCTGTTTTCCTCTAAAAGTTTTATGGTGTCTGGTCTTACGTTCAAGTCTTTAATCCATTTAGAGTTTATATTTGTGTATGGTGTTAGGGAGTGTTCTGATTTCATTCTTTTACATGTAGCTGTCCAGTTTTCCCAGCACCACTTATTGAAGAGGCTGTCTTTTCTCCATTGTATGTTCCTGCCTCCCTTGTCGTAAATTAGGTGCCCATATGTGCGTGGGTTTATCTCTGGGCATTCTTTCCTGTACCATTGATCTATATTTCTGTTTTTGTGCCAGTACCATACTGTCTTGATTACTGTAGCTTTGTGGTACAGTTTGAAGTTGGGGAGGCTGATTCCTCCAACTCCGTTTTTCCTTCTCAAGAGTGCTTTGGCTATTCGGGGTCTTTTGTGTTTCCATACGAATTGTAAGATTTTTTGTTCTAATTCTGTGAAGAATGCCATTGATAGTTTGATAGGGATTGCATTGAATCTGAAGATTGCTTTGGGTAGGATAGTCATTTTCACAATATTGATTCTTCCAATCCAAGAACATGGTATATTTCTCCATCTGTTTATGTCATCTTTGATTTCTTTCACCAGTGTTTTATAGTTTCCTGAGTACAAGTCTTTCACCTCCTTAGGCAGGTTTATTCCTAGGTATTTTATTCTTTTTGTTGCAATGGTTAATGGGAGTGTTTCCTTAATTTCTCTTAGTGATTTTTCGTTGTTGGTGTATAGGAATGCCAGAGATTTCTGTGCATTGATTTTGTGTCCTGCAACCTTACCAAATTCATTGATTAGTTCTAGTAGTTGTCTGGTGGCATCTTTAGGATTTTCTATGTATAGTATCATGTCATTGGCAAATAGTGACAGTTTTACTTCTTCCTTTCCAATTTGTATTCCTTTCATTTCTTTTTCTTCTCTGATTGCTGTGGCTAGGACTTCCAAAACTATGTTGAATAAGAGTGGCGAGAGTGGACATCCTTTTCTTGTTCCTGATCCTAGTGGAAATGCTCTCAGTTTTTCACCATTGAGTATGATGCTTGCTGTGGGTTTGTCATATATGGCCTTTATTATGTTGAGGTAGGTTTCCTCTATGCCCATTTTCTGGAGTTTTTATCATAAATGGGTGTTGAATTTTGTCAGAAGCTTTTCCTGCATCTATTGAGATGATCATATAGTTTTTATTCCTTAATTTGTTAATGTGGTGCATCACATTGATTGATTTGTGTCTAATTTGGTATCAGGGTGACGTTGGCTTCGTAGAATGAATTTGGGAGTGTTTCTCTCTCTGCAATTTTTTGGAAGAGTTTGAGAAGGATCGATGTTAGCATTTCTCTAAATGTTTGGTAGAATTCGCCTGTGAAGACATCTGGTCCTGGACTTTTGTTTGTTGTAAGATTTTTAATTACGGTTTCAATTTCATTACTTGTGATAGGTCTGTTTATATTTTCTAATTCTTCCTGGTTCAGTCTTGGAAAATAGTACCTTTCCAAGAATTTGTCCATTTCTTTGTGGTTGTCCATTTTATTGGCATATAGTTGTTTGTAGTAGCTTCTTATAATCCTTTGTATTTCCGCAGTGTCAGTTGTGATTTCTCCTTTTTCATTGCTAATTTTATTGATTTGCGTCCTCCCTTTTTTTCTTGATGAGTCTGGCTAAGGGTTTATCAATTTTGTTTATCTTCTCAAAGAACCAGCTTTTAGTATTTTTGGTCTTTGCTATTGTTTTCTTCGTTTCTATTTCATTTATTTCTGCTCTGATCTTTATGATTTCTTTCCTTCTGCTGACTTTGGGTTTTCTTTGTTCTTCTTTCTCTAGTTGTTTTAAGTGTAGGATTAGATTGTTTATTTGAGATTTTTTCTTGTTTCTTAAGGTGAGATTGAATTGCTGTAAACTTCCCTCTTAGAACTGCTTTTGCTGCGTCCCATAGGTTTTGGGTCATCGTGTTTTCGTTGTCATTTGTTTCTATGTATTTTTTATTTCTTCTTTGATTTCTTCAATGATCTCTTAGTTATTTAGTAGTGTTTAGCTTCCATGTATTTGTGTTTTTTACTTTTTTTTTTTCCTGTAATTGATTTCCAATCTCATGGCGTTGTGGTCAGAAAAGATGCTTGATGCGATTTCAATTTTCTTAAATTTTCCGAGGCTTGATTTGTGACCCAAGATGTGATCTATCCTGGAGAATGTTCCGTGTGCACTTGAGAAGAAAGTGTATTCTGGCACTTTAGGGTGGAATGTTCTTTAAATATCAGTTAGATCTATCTGGTCTATTGTGTCATTTAAAGCTTGTGTTTCTTTTGTTATTTTCTGTTTGGATGATCTGTCCATTGGTGTAAGTGAGGTGTTAAAGTCCCCTACTATTATTGTGTTACTGTCGATTTCTCCTTTCATGGCCTTATGTATTGAGGTGCTCCTATGTTGGGTGCATAAACATTTATAATTGTTATATCTTCTTCTTGGATTGATCCTTTGATCATTATGTAGTCTCTCTCCTTATCTCTTGTAACAGTCTTTATTTTAAAGTCTATTTTATCTGATATGAGTATTGCTACTCCAGCTTTCTTTTGATTTCCGTTTTCATGGAATATCTTTTTCCATCCCTTCACTTTCAGTCTGTATATGTCCCTAGGTCTGAAGTGGGTCTCTTGTAGACAGCATATGTATGAGTCTTGTTTCTGTATCCATTCAGCCAGTCTGTGTCTTTTGGTTGGGGCATTTAATCTGTTTACATTCAAGGTTATTATCGATATATATGTTTCTATTACCATTTTTTAATTGTTTTGTTTGTTTTTGTGGGTCTTTTTCTTCTCTTGTGTTTCCCACTTAGAGAAGTTTCTTTAGCATTTATTGTAAAGCTGGTTTGGTGGTGCTGAATTCTCTTAGCTTTGGTTTGTCTGAAGAGCTTTTGATTTCTCTGTTGAATCTGAATGAGATCATTGCTGGGTAGAGTAATCTTGGTTGTAGGTTTTTCTCTTTCATCACTTTAAGTATATCCTGCCACTCCCTTCTGGCCTGCAGAATTTCCACTGAAAAATCAGCTGATAACCTTATAAGGATTCCTTTGTATGTAATTTTTTGTTTTTCCCTTGCTGCTTTTAATATTTTTTCTTTGAATGTAATTTTTGTTAGTTTGATTAGTATGTGTCTTGGTGTGTTTTTCCTAGGGTTTATACTGTATGGGACTCTCTGTGCCTCCTGGACTTGGGTGATTATTTCCTTTCCCATGTTAGGGAAGTTTTCCACTATAATCTCTTCAAATATTTTCTCAGACCCTTTCTTTTTCTCTTATTCTCTGGGACCCCTATAATTCGAATGTTGTTGAGTTTAGTGTTGTCCCAGAGGTCTCTGAGATTGTCTTTAATTCTTTTCATTCTTTTTTCTTTATTCTGCTCCTGGGCAGTTATTTCTACCACTTTGTCTTTCAGCTCACTTGTTCGTTCTTTTGCCTCCGTTATTCTGTTATTGGTTCCTTCTAGTGTATTTTTCATTTCAGTTTTTGTGTTGTTCATCTCTGTTTGTTTGTTCTTTAGTTCTTCTAGATCTTTGTTAAACATTTCTTGTATTTTCTCAATCCGTGCCTCCATTCTATTTCCAAGATTCTGGATCATCTGTACTGTCATTTCTCTGAATTCTTTTTCAGGTAGATTGCCTATTTCCTCTTCATTTATTTGGTCTTGTAGGTTTTTACCTTGTTTCTTCATCTGTGACATATTTTTTTGCTGTCTCATTTTTTTTTTTTTTTTAATGAGTGGGATTGTTTTCCTGTTTCACTGGTCGTTTGGCCTGAGGCATCCAACAATGGAGTTTGTAGGCTGTTGGGTAGAGCTGGGTCTTGGTGCTGAGATGAGGACTTCATCTGATGAATATTCATGAGACCTCACTCCGATGAATATTCCCTGGGGTCTGAGTTTCTCTGTTAGTCCAGTGGTTCGAACTCAGCGCTCCCACCGCAGGAGCTTCCGCCTGACCCTAGGCTCACAAATCAAGATCCCGCAAACCAAGTGGGTGGCCAAAAAAAAAAAGATCGAGAACAATAACAAAGTAAAAAATAAAATTAGACTAGGTAACTAACAGATACGTTAGAAAGGAGGTAAAAATAAAAACATGGAGAATCAACAACCGGAAGGTACATCAGTACCACAATAGTAAAAAAGAGGAGGAGGGAAAAGAAAAAAAAAGGGAGCGGGGGGAAGGCCTTGGATGTGGAGAGCGGGGCCTAAGCAAGGGCGAGGTTTGGGTGGTGGGCGGGGCCAATGCTCAGGACCCACAGGGCTGGAAAAGGCTCTGGGGGCTCTGGGGAGTGGGGCTTAGGCTCAAGGAACAGAAGGGCCCCAGGCATGCCCCCCACCCCTGGTCTCAGAGGGCAGGGGACCTCACCTGGGAGCTCAGCAGGCTCCCCGGGCCTGAGTGGGCGGGGCAAATGCCCTCCGCTCCTCTTGCACTCCTCCTGCAGGGCCCCTCCCGCCTGCCTCTCCTGATCTCCCCGGCCTCCCTCCTATGCCCCCAAGCACCCACGAAGCCTGGAGGGGACTTTGGATCGCAGGGGACCAGCCTGGGAGCTCAGCAGGCTCCCTGGCCCCAGTGGGCAGGGCAGTCGCCCACCGTTCCTCTCCCACTCCTCCTGGATGGCCCCTTCTGCCTGCCACTCCTGATCTCCCAGGCCTCCCTCCTATGCCCCCAGGACCCACGTGGCCTGGGTGGGGCTTTGGTTGGGGGGGAGAGTGGCTTGGGAGCTCAGCAGGCTCCCTGGCCCGAGTGGGCCAGGCGATCACCCTCTGCTCCTCTCCTGCTTTTCCCGGAGAGTCCCTCCCACCTGCCTCTCCTGATCTCCCCAGCCTCAGGGGCCCCGATCTTGTCTGGCCTCCACTTCTCCTCCCCCACTCGGTCCCCCTACGTTCTACCGGTTCACTGTGGGGTTCCTCCTGTCTCCTTGAGGGTCAGAGTCCCCCACCAGCGGCTGGCAGGTGCCCTAGTTCTATACTAAGGTTCTTTAGGAGGGGGTTGATAATACCTGCCCTTTACATTTCCAGGGCAAAGACATTTTTTCCGCTCACTAGCCCTGATCCCAGGACTTTAACCAAGTATGTACATGGGCGCTTGGTTTTGGGTTTTTTCCTGCCAGCAGGTTCTCCCAGAGACACTCCCATGTAGAATAGTCCTATATTCAGGCAAGATAGTCCAGGCCCTCAACATATACTAGCAAAGTATCCCTTAAACTTTGAGTGTCTTTTTGAATCATTACAGATTACATTTCAAATGCATGCTTGAGAATTCATTCTCAAATTGACTGCTTTCCATCTCCTTTCAAAAAGTTTAATTGAAGCAATTGATATTAGAAGCGGTTATTTCAGTGTGTCACTGATCATTTTCTAAGTTCTCATCTCATTTGTGTTAGCAGTGTTTCCTCAGGTATAGGGAGTACAGTTGGTGTACAAGATGATTTGGAGTAGCACAAATTTTGCAGGGATAGAACACAAATACTTTTTCTATGACCATCTTAATTTATCTGAGAAAAAAATAAAACTAACATCAAGATGACTGGTGATTTTGTACCAGATGAAGTTAAGGTGAAAAGTTAGTTGATTTAAAGGCAATTTAAAGAAAAAAATTGAGTAATATGTAGTGCAGATGTTACAAGAGATGGCTAAAATGGCAAGGGTAGTATGCAAATGGCAAAAATTTTGAAAACACTGACCTGTTGGTTAAAAGCACAGATGTGAGTCCCCTGGCACTTCTTGGTTTCAGTTGTTCAGCTTTTACTTAATTGAAAGTATGTAAATTTATTTTATTTAGAGACTTTCTGGAGATAAAAGTCTTCATAACCACTTAACCCTTGCTATCTCTAATACCTCCTAGTAGCAGCCAATTACTAGAATAAATTGGTGTCATCTCTGAACACACTGCGCTCAAACGGTAACAAGATAATGTATCACATTTGGACAGCAGATTTTACAATGTCCTTGTTTTTTGTCATTATTGTTCCATTTAAACCCAAAATTTATATTAAAGGTTAACAAAAAAACTATCATTTGTCCTGTCACCTAAAATATATCTTTCTAAGCAACCTCTCTGAGTGTGTGATTTTTGTAGAAAGTATTGAAATTCTTGTGGGGTCTAAGACAGTTCAGCACAATAAAGGTTGTGAGGGTAAAGTGGGCACCACACGAGAGACAAAGGCAAGTCCCTCCTTGCAGGGAAGGGAGGAAGCAGCCTGGTTGTAGAGCACTAAATCAGAGGGGTTTTTTCTGTCCGCCACACCTGTCTACTCTTAAATTGCTCTACTTTAATTCTCCACCCCTGTCCCACCCACCCCCCTTTTATTTGTATAGACACAGAGCAATATAGGGAAACAACTGAGGTTTCAGAAAGAAACCTTTGAGAGCAGGAACCTGTTCAAAAGAACCTGTTTGAGCAGGAAAACGATAGTTTTAAAGAAGCTGAAGCTTTGTTTCCCTGTCCTATGGGCCTCCCCCTTTTCAGTTCTGTAATATCTGAAAGAACCCCGTTCAGCCTGCTTCATTACCCCCAGATTCTTTCTAGAATTGCTCTTTAAACTCTTTTTATGTTTCACAGCCTGCATATTAATGACTGATAAAATTGTTTACCTCAGTGAAATTTCTCAATGTACAGGGTGTTGTTGCTTTACAAAAATTTCTTACTTAAATTTTTATTCTGTGTAATTGCCAAAATTAGGGAGTTACTGCAAATGTAAATTTTAACATCCTCAGTATCTGCTTAAATCTGTGACCATTACATTATCTTTCTTGGTTGTATTTTTGTTTTGTCTTGTTTCTTTTTTAATTTTGGCTACACCGGGTCTTAGTTGCGGTATGCATGCGGGATCTAGTTCCCTGACCAGGGATCGAACCCGGGCCCCCTGCATGGGGAGCACAGTCTTACCCACTGAACCACCAGGGAAGTCCCATATTATCTTGCTTTGTAAAAGACCCCTATTGTCTCTCCCATCCTTCACTGGCAGTTGTTGCCTTTCATGTCATTATCAGCCTTTAGACTCTCATTCCCAGGCCCTGTATTCCTACTTTTCTTGTTTTCAGTCACCCGAAAAGCTACAGACTTCCAGGTCATCCCTCATTCCTTTGACACTCATTACCTTATGGCTCTATCCATCAACTTAAAAAAATTTTTTTTTTAATTTTTATTTATTCTTGGCTGCATTGGGTCTTTGTTACTGCATGTGGACTTTCTCTAGTTGCTGTGAGTGGGGGTTACTCTTCGTTGCGGTGTGCGGGCTTCTCCTTGCAGTGGCTTCTCTTGTTGTGGAACCCAGGCTCTAGGCATGTGGGCTTCAGTAGTTGCAGCACACGGGCTCAGTAGTTGGTGGATCGCGGGCTCTAGAGCGCAGGCTCAGTAGTTGTGGCACACAGGCTTACTTGCTCCATGGCATGTGGGATCCTCCCAGACCAGGGCTTGAACCCGTGTCGCCTGCATTGGCAGGTGGATTCTTTTTTTTTTTTTTTAAGTATTTATTTATTTATTTATTTTTGGCTGCGTTGAGTCTTAGTTGCAGCACACGGGCTCCACAGTTCATGGCTCTCTAGTTGCAGCACCTGGGCTTAGTTGCCCCGTGGCATGTGGGATCTTAGTTCCCCGACCAGGGATTGAACCCCTGTTCCCTGCTTTGGAAGGTGGATTCTTAACCACTGGACCACCAGGGCAGTCCCTCCATCGACTTTTAAATTCACCCCTACCCCATCATGTCCCTCTTTGCCCTTAGAACCTAGTAAGATAGCAGCAGAATCCCCTATATCCTCAGCCTCTTCTCAGAACTTTCCCTCTATCTTCCCCCAATACCCCTTTTTTGTTGTTGTTATAATAAAAACCTAGCTTTCCCCTGAGACTGCTATGTTGACTTTTCTCTAATACCTCTTGTACCATTGGGCCAAGAAATGGGATGGGTATCTACCTTGTTCCTCATTGCCACTTCCAGAAATCCTCCCTCCCTCTTCCACAGAAACCCCCCAGTTCTGAATCTGACAAGACCACCCACTAATCCTCCTCTTTGTAACCATCTACAAACACCCAAGTCTTTCCTTGAAAGTTATTCTTTGAAGGCTACTTGTCACTCTTCAAGAGTTCTCCATAAATTCTTAACGATTTCGTATGTATAGTCCTTTCAGTACCCTGGCCTCTCAGTTCCCCGACCTCTTCTTCCAATGAGCTTTTCTCTGTCCTGTCATAGTCATTCATTCTCATTGTCACACCTACCCGCGTCCCTACCAATACTGCCATCTCTTCAAAATCTCCGTTTTAGGCATCTAACTCTGACCACCACCTCCTCTTTCCAGTTCACTCCCTCTAATACCCTAGCTCTATAATTCCTTTGATTCTCCCAGACCTGCAGTCTGTTGATTCTCCCAGCATTTCCATCCTGACTCATCCCAGCATCCTCACTTTCCTCCGTACCCAGTCTATCAGTATACTCGTTCTCTTAAAGACACTCAACTCCCTTGCCCCTCTCAGTCACACCAACCAGGTCGGGTTCAATCCAGCTCTCTACCTATTCTGAACCTTTACCTCCACAACTCTAATGGCTGGAGAAAAACATACAAACATACTGATTGGTCTCACTTTAAATGCATGACTATTAAATTCATGTGAGCCTTAATGCTAGCCTGCAAACCAGCTAAATTTCCTAGTCCATTTATTGTCCCACTTTCCTAATAAAGCTGTTAGATTTCATCAAATTAAGATTTCATCAGTTTTAAAACTTAGCAATATTTTATGTACCTATAAGAAAAATCACTGCCGGTTGTACTGTAACATGCCATTAAATGTAAGACCCATCCCAATTTTGGAGATGTTAAGATGTGGGAGGAATGTGCTTCTTAGAATGGGTGGAATATGGTATTCTACACCTTCACCTTCTCTTAGCTCAGAAAACGTCCCCGTCCTCACTTCAGCTGATTTCTTTGTTCCTCGTTTCACTGAGAAAACGGAAGCAACCAGAAGAGAACGTCCTCAAGTCTTTATCACATGGACCTGGGCCCATATACTCTTCCCTCCCTCACACTTACTGTGGGTGACTTGTCTATTCTCTTGTCTCAAGCCAGCCTCCCTCCTTGGGAACCGGATCCCAGCCTCCCTGGCCTATTTAAAGACACCTTTTCAGCAGTTTTCCTCTTTTTCTCCCACTTTATCCACTTTTCTTTCTGTATTAGATCATTCCCAGCAGAACTACAAACATGCTGTAACACTGCCCCTCCCCAGGTGGGTGGCCGTGTGGGGCAGGAACTCTTGCTTCCACATCCGTCTCCAGCTCCCACTTGATTTTCCTGCTCTTTGTAGCAGGATTTCTCAGAAGATGTGTATGTATTCCCTTTCTCCGATTTCACTCCTCTCAGTCAGAACAGCACTCCAGTCAGGCCCTGTCCTCTGTAGTCATGGTCCTGAAGCTGCTCTTGGAAAGGTCCAGTAACTTTCTGAACCCAGTAGTCAGCTCTCAGTCCTTCTCTTGCTATTCCTCTTAACAACATTTGGCCCAGCTGATCTCTTCCTCTTCCTGGAGATCCTTCATTTACTTAGCTTCCAGTACTCTTCAAGTTTTCTTCCGACCTCAGTGGTCATTTTATAGTCTGCTTTGCTGGTTCATCCTTTTCTTCCTAACCTTTTGATGTTGGGGTATCCAGGGCCTGGTGCTTGGACTCTCCTCTGTAGCTCTGCTCACTCCTTTGTCATGGCTTTAAATGCCATCTATACATTGATGACTGACTTACTCCTCATTCTGGACTTCACTGCTGAAGTCCAGAATTGTATATCCAGCTTCCTGCTCAAATTCTTCACCTGGGTGGCATCTCAGATGTAACTTGCCTAAAACCAGACTCTCGATCTTAACTACACACCTGTTCTTCTGTGTTCCTCCTCATCTCAGTGAAAGACCACTCCAGCCCTTCGTTTGCTCAGACCAGAAATCTTAATTCCTCTCAAAGCTCAAGTCCAGTCTCAGCAAGTTATGTGGGCTTTACATTTGGTGTATATCTAGAGTTCAGCCACTCCTCAACTTCCCTGTTACCACCTAGGTCCAAATCATTATGTCTTGTCAAGATTACTGCAGTCACCTTCTAATTGGTCTCCCTGTTTCCACCGTTGCCTCCACCACCCACCAGCCTCTTCTCAGCCCAGCAGCCAGTATGATCCTTACGTTTAAAATTAAAGTCATTTTGTAAGTTAGATCAAGATGGAGTTCTAACCCATATCCCGCTGCTCTCCCCTCCGCTTTCCCCTCTCCAGCTCTGTGGCCTTGCCGTTCACTCTGCGTAGGATGGCCTACCCCACGTCACTTCATGGTTTGCTCACTACCTCCTTCTGATGTGTATTCAGACATCACCTACTCAGTAAGGCCTCCCCGAGTCCCCTGCTTAAACTTGCAAGATCATATCACTGTCGTCACTGCCATTTCTCATTCGCTTCCTTTGTTTTTGTGTGTGTTTGTCATAGTGTTACCACTAGAATGTAAGTTTTCTTCACTGCTGAATCCCCCAGACCAGAATAGCACCAGGCACATGATGGGTACTCAATTTATTGAATGAGTGAATAAAACTTAGAAGAGCAAGTTTACCACTTCTGAACAAATCAATTTCCCACATAAGTATGGTCATTCTAATACTGCAACTATAGAATTTAACTGAATTTTGCCAAACTTAAGTGGATCAATAGAACCTAACTTTTCTGAACCTAAGATAGCAAACATACTAGAAACTAAATTTAAAATATGTCATTTCTGACATGGGCAGACCTACTTATTTATTCACATTATTTTACAGCATAGTAAATTGTTAATAAAATTATTTTAAAGGTAAGCTGTTGCAAGTAATTAAGACAATCATTTTTTCAGGAAGGCTTGGCTTTATTCATAGTTAATATATACCATGAACCATACTCATTTAGCTATTGAACTAAATCCTTTACTTTGTTAGCTTCACTTGTACCTATGTTTGTACTTGAAAGAAATAAAATGTATATGGTTTTCAGTAAATTACACTGACCTCTTTTGAATTAAATTGTTATCTTTGTAATTGATGTTGACATCCCTCAAGAAACCAAAAGATTGTGTAAGATTATGTTTTCTCTAAGAATTAAAAATATCTGTATGCAACTTGACATTTTTATATTCATCTTTTGCTGAACACAGTATTGTATATTATATTAGATCTAAAGTGTGCCTTTGTTGTAATTCAGGTTTTTATAAAAAAAGACTCATTTCTATAAATCTAGGAAATTTTATCTCTTTCCCTTATGGCTGTCCTATTCATTCCAAACTAAAAACCACAAATAAATAGAATTGAATTTAGATCTCTTTTTGAACTCACTGTTCTCAAAGAGATTTGGTTAGAATTTCCTTTAAAGCTTCTGAATGATAGTTCAGACTTAGGAGGTTCAGAATTTTAAGGAAGGGAAAAAATGTTGAATATTTACTGCAAGCCAAACACTATCGTTGGCATTTTTTAAATCAGTTAACAGGGCTGTGCTTCGAGTCCCTATTAATTACAAAGCTGTGAACATTGCTTTACTTTTTCATTTGTCGGTGACAAATTATTCTTTTAAAATCTCATCATTGGCCTCTTTCTTCTAAACTTGCACTAACAGTTCTAAAATGAAGCTGTGTCTGTTAATCGTCAACACTTGAGGCAGAGAAGGAGTGAGGAATTGGTTAACAGTTTAGAACTTTAAAACTTATCCTAAAACTCTCCATGCTCAATTCTAATTGTTCAGGTCTCTGGTAACTTGACAGTAAGGTGTCTCATCATCATGTGTTTATCTCAACAGTGACCCTGCCATGAAGCAATTTCTGCTGTACTTGGATGAGTCAAATGCCCTAGGGAAGAAGTTCATCATTCAAGACATTGATGACACTCACATCTTCGTAATAGCAGAGTTGGTTAATGTCCTTCAGGAGCGAGTAGGTGAATTAATGGACCAAAATGCCTTTTCTCTTACCCAGAAGTGAAAATATTAGATAATGATCACTTAGGAATTAAAAGTAACAAATGTGAGAGACTCACCATTCGATGTCTTCTGTGACCGATTAGATTTACAGAATTGCTCAGAAGCATGCGACAGGGAAGACTGTGATATCATTTGTTCATAAGAAAGCCCCTGAACTGACTTTCTTGTTCTGTTTTTTTTCATTGTGTGTACCCTAGAATTTAAAAAAAAAGAAAAAAGCTTTAACAGTTGGCTGTAATTTGGCTTTTATTAACCTTTATTAAAATATAAATGTAATTGGTTTTCCTGCCTCTTAATGCCAATTTAATACATTAAGAATATAATGGAATATGCTTTTAAATCATCAGTCTAACCTAAATACCACCTAGATATTTATCTTTGCTTATTCGTATTAGTAATTGGGGGTTTGGTAGTGTAGGTATGGTTTGTTTTGTTTCCACTAGAAACTTCACAGACAGACTGTTTAGATAAATATGCCAAGGTGGGAACTTTAGTAATATTTATACCTTACAAATAGTATCTGCATGCCAGCCAGCTCTGTTGGTGAAGAAGATGTGGACGAGAACCCTGTAACATTAATGTAAACTGCAGTTTACATTTCCCTAAAAATACAGTTTTTTAAAAGCACAGAGGGTTAGAAACAACCAATGGGAAAGGTATGTGCTGCTTTGCAGCTTTCCTCTTTCCTTGTTCAGACTTTGTTGGTCACATTTTCCCATCAAGGCAAGTGCTCTTTTATTAAGAAGTCAGTTTTCCTTGGGCCTTATTCCCTATGAAAATCCCTGTTTAAATTTGTCTAAAAAAGAAAGGTAGGAACAGATAGAAGCAAAGTCAATCTTGGGGGAGGCTAAAATGTGTTGCATCTAGTTCTATGGTTGATCGAGGCAGAAACAATAACACTGATGGGGGCTTTGCTTCCCTTCCTGAAGATAGTGGTACTAGGATGGGTTCTTATGGTGGGAATTTTTCAAGAGAAAAGATAACTTTCATGATGTTAGGTGGAGTCGTATCAAACCCACTTTACCTGCCTCCTTATGGTGTGTTTATTCAGAGCATCTGTGAACCATAGTCACTTACTTACATATGCGTTCTCTAAAGCTGGAAATTTCCATAGGTATATTTATCATGGTTCCCACCCATGTAACTCAAACTACCCAATTTTGATTTTCACATAACAATGCAAACAATTTTGATGAGTTATTGGTACATCTGGTACTAAAACTTGCTGAATACAGTACATTTCTTTAGGATTTCCAGCTGTACTGAAATGTTACTCTTATATTTCAGGCATGTCTAAATCAATTTCTAACATGCCTTAGGCGTTTGTCACCTAATACCTTTTAACATGAAACTTAGAGAAAATTTTTCTTACAATCTCAGAGTTTAAAAGGTACTGGAAAGCCTATTGGACAGTGAGTACAAAGAGTGTTAAGTGAAGGAAAATCTTTATTTCATTAGCCCTTATTGTTTAAAAGTTGAGTTAGGGCAAATGTTCGATATCTTTCTCTGGAAGTACATTAGAAAGATGGGACAGTGTGGTGCTGGGAGCCGCACTTGGAGCCACTGAGTTAGCTCGTCCAACTATGAGAGAAGCTAGGAGAGAACAGGAAATATCCAAGTGACATTTTCTCCAGGCTCTGCTGCTTGGAATCTGGTTGACATTATTCGATTTAGCACACTTTAGATGTCTAGAACGAGATATGTTGGCTGCTGGGTACTGGAGAAATTTACTACTGTCTTTTTATTTTTAACAAAGTCCTTAATACTGTGAAAAGGTAGTATTAACTTAAATTTTTCTAACTGCATAAAAGAGTCACTTTAATTTATGAGAGATAGTTGACCAGTCGCAAATATCCATGTACTAAAATTGTGATATTTAGAATTATACTAACTTCTTGAGAAAGGTTTTTTTTTTTTTAATACCGTATAAGGTCAAAACTTCTGTATTCTTTGAACCCCAATTTCCTTGTGAAATTTAGTGTGATTATTTTAAAATTCCAGGCATCCTAAGTATGCATAAGAATTAATGTAAAAATGTTTATTGAGACATCAGTTTTGATGAACACTAACTAAACATTACTGATAATAAGCAACAAAGGCTACTCTCTTTTATTTCTGATAAACACTATAGGTGGCAGTCAAAATTATTAATGATTATATTGCTCTTAACATTATGTATAATGGAGGTGATTTGACATAATTGTACTTCTTTTCTGGAAATATGGTAAATAATGTGCTTACTCTATTTTGTAGTTACACATTAAACCTCACTTAGCTCTAAAGAAACTAAATAAAACCTTTGATATAATGCCTTCTGATTTAACTAGTATACTGGACTCATTCGACCTCTTAACCATCTTAACAGATAGGAAAAGGGTATGTTTTAAAGATGAAGAAATGGTGCAGCTTGCAAATATAGTCAATAAATATTCTCAAGTGTGCATAGCTCTGCTTCATTTGTAGCAGAGATCACACTGAAAGATCTGTTGGTAAGATTATTGATAAGCTTTTGAAAAACACTGTTCTCACTACAGAAAAGTGATTAAGAGCCTGAGTCCAGACTGCCGGGGTCCAAATGTCAGCTCCTTGCTTGCTAGCTCTGGGATCTTGTACACGTCATTGAGTTGTTCTGTGCCTCTGAGCCTTCATCTGTGAAAACAGGAATAGTTATCCTCAAAAATTGTGTGGATGATTATAAGTTAAAATATGTAAAGCAGATGGTTCTGAAATTTAGTTACCTTGAATCTAGAAGAGCACAATGAAAAAGGGGGAAGAAAGACCTTTCAGCGCACACACACACACACACACACACACACACACACACGTTTGGTTTGTTTTGCATGATCACAGTCCCACGAGAACAGGCAGCTGGGGGAGGAGGGGAATTCCTTGTGAAAGAACATTAGGTAGATAGTTTAACAGGGACCCCCTACCTGCACTGATCTCAGAACTGTCCCTGAGCAGCATTGCCAGGAAATACCTGAACAGTTAGCTTTTCTGAGACCATTCCTCTCTCCATCCTTAAACGATGATTAGTCTTAGATAGAATTCCTGGGTCACAATCCATTTCTCTTAAAACTGAGCCATTTTTCTCATCATCCTCAGGCATTTACTGAGTCCAGTTTGGATTTTATTCTTTTGAATAACTTTTTCCACTTGGTTTGCAGGAGTTTCTTTGAACTCATCTCTTTTTTACCCAATGTTCTTTTTCTACCTGGCTTTCATTCTTAACCAATCCCTCCCTCCATCCTTTTTGTTTGTTTGTTTTTGTTTTGTTCCTCTATAGTGTTTATTATTTCTTTGAAATTTTAAAAGTTAACCAAGGTGTATATCCCTTGTTAATTTTGCCTGGAATATGTGTGTCTTACTGAGCTCTCAAAATTCAGGTGGTTTGTTTATTTACTTTGTGGAGGATTCTGTTTAAGTTTTTAAATGAACAGATTTTCTGTTACAACTTTCATACCTCTATTCTGTTTGTTTTCTTTAGAAAGACCTATTCATTAATTGATTCTCCATGATTAATACTTTTTATGTTGTTTTCTCCTCATTTTCATTGCTTTTAGTCTCTGTTCCAGGAATGCTTTTCAAATTTGTCACTCAACTTGATTTTACTTTAATGAAAACCTAAACTTGATTTTACTTTATGGAAAACCTATTTCCTACTGCTTCCAACTTAGACTTTATGTTGGCTGCTGCATTTTTGGTTACATTATACTTTTTAAACTATTCCCTGTCATAGCCTGTTTAATGAAGATAAGGTCCACTGGTATCTTTATTTTTAATTGAAGTTACCTTTTTTATGAGCAATACACATTCATTGCAGGTAGACTGGAAAAGGGAAGCAAAAGAAGAAAAATATAACTCGTCCACAATCCCACCATTCACGAATAACCACAATTAAAATTTTAATGACAATCTTCAAACCTTTTTCTGAGAGTATAAAAAATGGTCTCCACTCTCCCATCCCAGTGAGATCACACTGCTTTTACACTTGCTTTTTCACTTAATCTTTTTTTTTAACATCTTTATTGGAGTATAATTGCTTGACAATGGTGTGTTAGTTTCTGCTTTATAATAAAGTGAATCAGCTATACATATACATATATCCCCATATCTCCTCCCTCTTGCGTCTCCCTCCCACCCTCCCTATCCCACCCCTCCAGGTGGTCACAAAGCACCGAGCTGATCTCCCTGTGCTATGTGGCTGCTTCCCACTAGCTATTTTACAGTTGGTATTGTGTATATGTCCATACCACTCTCTCACTTCATCCCAGCTTACCCTTCCCCCTCCCCGTGTCCTCAAGTCTATTCTCCACGTCTGCATCTTTATTCCTGTCCTGCCCTAGGTTCTTCAGAACCTTTTTTTTTTTTTTAGATTCCATATATATGTGTTAGCATACGGTATTTGTTTTTCTCTTTCTGACTTACTTCACTCTGTATGACAGACTCTAGGTCCATCTGCCTCACTACAAATAACTCAATTTCATTTCTTTTTATGGCTGAGTAATATTCCATTGTATATATGTGCCATATCTTCTTTATCCATTCATCTGTCGATGGACACTTAGGTTGCTTCCGTGTCCTGGCTATTGTAAATAGCTGCAATGAACATTGTGGTACATGACTCTTTTTGAATTATGGTTTTCTCAGGGTATATGCCCAGTAGTGGGATTGCTGGGTCTATGTTAGTTCTATTTTTAGTTTTTTAAGGAACCTCCATACTGTTCTCCATGGTGGCTGTATCAATTTACATTCCCACCAACAGTGCTAGAGGGTTCCCTTTTCTCCACACCCTCTCCAGCATTAATTGTTTGTAGATTTTTTGATGATGGCCATTCTGACTGGTGTGAGAAGATATCTCATTGTAGTTTTGATTTGCATTTCTCTAATGATCAGTGATGTTGAGCATCCTTTCATGTGTTTGTTGGCAATCTGTATATCATCTTGGGAGAAATGTCTATTTAGATCTTCTGCCCATTTTTGGATTGGGTTGTTTGTTTTTTTGATATTGAGCTGCATGAGCTGCTTGTAAATTTTGGAGATTAATCCTTTGTCAGTTGCTTCATTTGCAAATATTTTCTCCCATTCTGAGGGTTGTCTTTTCGTCTTGTTTATGGTTTCCTTTGCTGTGCAAAAGCTTTTAAGTTTTGTGCCAATACCATACTGTCTTGATTACTGTAGCTTTGTAGTATAGTCTGAAGTCTGGGAGCCTGATTCCTCCAGCTCCGTTTTTCTTTCTCAAGATTGCTTTGGCTATTCGGGGTCTTTCATGTTTCCATACAAATTGTGAAATTGTTTGTTCTAGTTCTGTGAAAAATGCCATTGGTAGTTTGATAGGGATTGCATTGAATCTGTAGCTTGCTTTGGGTAGTATAGTCATTTTCACAATGTTGATTCTTCCAATCCAAGAACGTATATCTTTCGATCTGTTTGTATCATCTTTAATTTCTTTCATCAGTGTCTTATAGTTTTCTGCATACAGGTCTTTTGTCTCCTTAGGTAGGTTTATTCCTAAGTATTTTATTTTTTTTGTTGCAGTGGTAAAAGGGAGTGTTTCCTTAATTTCTCTTTCAGATTTTTCATCATTAGTGTACAGGAATGCAAGAGATTTCTGTGCATTAATTTTGTATCCTGCTGCTTTACCAAATTCATTGATTAGCTCTAGTAGTTTTCTGGTAGCATCTTTTGGATTCTCTATGTATAGTATCATGTCATCTGCAAACAGTGACAGCTTTACTTCTTCTTTTCTGATTTGGATTCCTTTTATTTCTTTTTCTTCTCTGATTGCTGTGGCTAAAACTTTCAAAACTATGTTGAATAATAGTGGTGAGAGTGGACATCCTTGTCTTGTTCCTGATCTTAGAGGAAATGCTTTCAGTTTTTCACCTTTGCGAAAGATGTTGGCTGTGCGTTTGTCATATATGGCCTTTATTATGTTGAGGTAAGTTCCCTCTGTGCCTGCTTTCTAGAGAGTTTTTATCATAAATGGGTGTTGAATTTTGTCGAAAGCTTTTTCTGCATCTATTGAGATGATCATAGTTTTTCTCCTTCAGTTTGTTAATATGGTGTATCACACTGATTGATTTGCGTATATTGAAGAATCCTTGCATTCCTGGGATAAACCCCACTTGATCATGGTGTATGATCCTTTTAATGTGCTGTTGGATTCTGTTTGCTAGTATTTTTTTGAGGATTTTTGCATCTATGTTCATCAGTGATATTGGCCTGTAGTTTTCTTTCTTTGTGACATCTTTGTCTGGTTTTGGTATCAGGGTGATGGTGGCCTTGTAGAATGAGTTTGCTAGTGTTCCTCCCTCTGCTATATTTTGGAAGAGTTTGAGAAGGATAGGTGTTAGCTCTTCTCTAAATGTTGGATAGAATTCGTGTGTGAAGCCATCTGGTCCTGGGCTTTTGTTTGTTGGAAGGTTTTTAATCACAGTCTCAGTTTCAGTGCTTGTGATTCGTCTGTTTATATTTTCTGTTTCTTCCTGGTTCAGTCTCAGAAGGTTGTGCTTTTCTAAGAATTTGTCCATTTCTTCCAGGTTGTCCATTTTATTGGCATAGTGTTGCTTGTAGTAATCTCTCATGATCCTTTGTATTTCTGCAGTGTCAGTTGTTACTTCTCTTTTTTCATTTCTGTTTCATTTCTGTTTCATAATTCTGTTGATTTGAGTCTGCTCCCTTTTTTTCTTGATGAGTCTGGCTAATGGTTTATCAATTTTGTTTATCTTCTCAAAGAACCAGCTTTTAGTTTTATTGATCTTTGCTGTCGTTTCCTTCATTTCTTTTTCGTTTATTTCTGATCTGATCTTTATGATTTCTTTCCTTCTGCTAGCTTTGGGGTTTTTTTGTTCTTCTTTCTCTAATTGCTTTAGGTGCAAGGTTAGGTTGTTTATTCGAGATGTTTCCTGTTTCTTGATGTAGGCTTGTATTGCTATAAACTTCCCTCTTAGAACTGCTTTTGCTGCATCCCATAGGTTTTGGGTCATCGTGTCTTCATTGTCATTTGTTTCTAGGTATTTTTTGATTTCCCCTTTGATTTCTTCAGTGATCACTTCGTTATTAAGTAGTGTATTGTGTAGCCTCCATGTGTTTGTATTTTTTACAGATCTTTTCCTGTAATTGATATCTAGTCTCATAGCATTGTGGTCGGAAAAGATACTTGATACGATTTCAATTTTCTTAAATTTATGAAGGCTTGATTTGTGACCCAAGATATGATCTATCCTGGAGAATGTTCCATGAGCACTTGAGAAAAATGTGTATTCTGTTGTTTTTGGGTGGAATGTTCCATAAATATCAATTAAGTCCATCTTGTTAAATGTATCATTTAAAGCTTGTGTTTCCTTATTTATTTTCATTTTGGATGATCTGTCCATTGGTGAAAGTGGGGTGTTAAAGTCCCCTACTATGATTGTGTTACTGTCAATTTCCCCTTTTATGGCTGTTAGTATTTGCCTTATGTATTGAGGTGCTCCTATGTTGGGTGCATAAATATTTACAATTGTTATACCTTCCTCTTGGATTGATCCCTTGATCATTGTATAGTGTCCTTCTTTGTCTCTTGTAGTAGTCTTTATTTTAAAGTCTATTTTGTCTGATATGAGAATTGCTACTCCAGCTTTCTTTTGATTTCCATTTGCATGGAATATCTTTTTCCATCCCCTCACTTTCAGTCTGTATGGCTTTTTCACTTAATCTTTCATGACCTTTTGTTTGTTAAAAACTTGAAGCAGAACTTCTATTTCAGAGGAAGGTTTTTCTCCTGCTTTCTTGAGCACATTAGAATTACATGGGGAGCTTTCAAAAAATACTGATACCTGTCCTTAGTGCCCCCCTCCTCCCTTATTCAGATGTAATTGTTCTGGCATGGGACCCAAGTGTCAGCATTTTTTAAAGGCTCCCTTCCGTGGTGTTTCTAATGCAGTCAGAGCTGAGAGCCCCTGGCCAGTGTGTATGAAAGAGACTTTGGGTAGGAGGTTTTGTTTTTGTGTCTTATTTGGTTTTCAGTAGGCTAATCACCCAGCACAGCTGTTTCCTTTTACTGCCAAGGAAATGGCTGGGCCTATCCAACAAGGAACCAGCTTTTGTTAAAATCCACTAATTAGATTTCCAAAGTAGTTGCAGAATCTTATTATTGATGGTAGTTCCTCTGGTTTAGATCCTTTGGTTGGATTGAGGAAAGTAAAGGCAGCATTCTTAATTGGTTAAATATAAATTCACTGCAAGATATTTTAGTCATTATTTACATTTACATGTGGCAGAATTTTTTTAGTGAAACAAATTATTAAGCTATGTCAGTATATCAGTTCTCAGGAAGCGTCTTGCTGAGGGGGGACTCCAATATTCAACTTTAACCTGTTTATGTAATTACAATAGTCACTCCTCTGTCTCCCCAAAACCCTCAATAACATCTGCACTTACCACAAGGTCTCTGGATGTATATAATATATATTTTGTTAAATTAAGAAGAGAAGTTGAGTTTCTCATTCAGAAAAGCAGGGAGAGCAGAGGCAGGACCGTGAAAGATGTGTAAACAAAATTGATTTAGTGACATGAAGAAATCACAGAAATCTTGATGAACTTCCCATAGGAGATGTTTCAGTCTTATAAAACCATTACATCATATGGTATTTACAGCTACAATTTGCAATTAATACATCTTGGAAATTTTAGTAGAAGCTACCTTTGTCTAAAAGTAAATGTTCTTTGAGTGTCTAAAGCTTTAACTATGGCTGTTCTAGGTGATTGGTTCAAAAGCTACTCTGAAAATTTTCCAGAATAAAATTATGTTGGTCATGATCTAGACAGATATGCTATTGAGGGCTGCTGCTTCTGTATGACCTCAGTGTGCCATCTGGCAGTCTTGTTAAAATGCAAATTCTCATTGAGCAGGTCTGGGCTGGGGCCTGACATTCTGCGTTTCTAACAAGCTCCCAGGTGGCGTCAATGCTACTCTTTGGCAGATTGCACTTTTGAGTGCCAAAGCTCTGTCCCACAATAACTGAAGACCCAGAAGAGGAGAAACCTCTCAATACTTTGCAAGAGCAAAGGTGCATTCCTCCTAAACTATTTTATTGCTTTATTTTGTTTTTTAATCTTGCAGATACTGCTAAAGAACTAATTAGCTAACTGTCCCTATAAACTATATAGGTCTTATAATATGCATCTCAGTGTGTTAATTTAGCTGAGGCTTTTAATTTCATATCCTGACTTTTCCTTCATTCCAAATTCCTCATTTCTTTTATTCTTTGTATGAAAGCATCCAAACACACATAAATATATTGAATCATATAACAATATATGTACTAGTCAATGTTAACATTCATATTTGATTCTGATTTTTTTTAAGAAATAAAACAGTACAGAATTGAATTCCCTTGTGTGCTCTTCGTCAATCACAATCCTGTTTTCACTCTCCCAGTACGAGTACAACAGGAAGCTGATGTATCATCATTCACATTTCTTTAATTTATATTACTTAGTAAGTATCCATAAAAGATATCTACTATCGTTTTTATACATACACGATACATAAATGGTATCACGATGAAAACCATCATTCTGTAATTCTTTTCACACTAATTTTGAGATCCACATTATACATGTGGTTTCAGTTCATTATAGCTATTATTTACTGTTCAGTTATGAATACATACAATTTACATGTCTGTTCCTTTTTTGATGGACATTTAGGTGTTTCCAAATGTTAGGAACAATACTGCAGTAAACATCTTTGTTTATATATGCATGCACACACATATATAATATATCTGTCCTCCTGCACCTGTACAAGTGTTCTTTTACATTATTTCCCAGAAGTGGAGTTATCGAGTCAGAGGTTAGGCACATTTTCAACTTCAAGAAATCTTGCCAGATTATTCTCCAAAATAGTTGAATCAGTTAGCACTGACCAACAATATGTGAAAATTCCTATTTCTCTACATCCTTGCTAACACTTTACTTTTACTAATCTGATAGATTTAAAATGGAATTTAATCACAATTATGTTTTTATCATTTTATATTTATTTTTGAAAGTTGTTTCAGTCTTGTGTATGTGTGACAGGGGTAATTATATGCCTGTATTTAATGGGAAACATATAGCATTTCCACTTCATTATTCTTACCAGTCGGCATTTACCCTAACCGTTATTCTAACACTGAACCTATGGGAAAATATTGTTTGTAACAACTGAATTACAAGTGAGCTATTATACATACAAAGACAGTCATAAATTGGGGACTTCCCGCAATAAGCTAGTCCTTTCCACCGCAGTCTAAATTTTACTACAAATAGTGAACCATTTTGTGCTGTTTGTAAATAAGCATTGCTTAAGAGGTTTATCTGCTCCCAAAGTTGATCAATAAGATGCTAGAGATAGACATTTTCAGGGTGAAATTTTTAAAGCAAACTTTACTGAAGTATAACATACATACAGAAAAGTGCATGTCATAAATGTACAAATCTCTGAATTGCCACAAATTGAATATACCTCTATAACCAGCACCATGATCAAGAAGAAGGAAATTATCACCATCCCAGAAGCCTTTCATAGAAATGCCTTTCTGTCACTACCCACTCAAGGGTAAACACTGTCCTGACTTTGAACAGTGATTAATTTTGCTTATTTTTAAATTTTATATCAATATAATCATGCAACATGTATGTGTGTGTCTGGCATCTATTACTCAACATTATACTTGTGAGATTCGTCCATGCTGTTGCATAATATAATAGTTTTTTCGTTCTCATCGCTATATGGTAGGCATTCCATTATTTGCCTCAATCATACTAGCAATATTTTGGTTAATCCTAAAAATTAATAAATATATGTGCATTAAACTTCAATTTGAACTTGATAAATGTCAAAAATTTTTACCGCTGTCAACTAGTCATACTAATAAATTTTTCCCCCAGTGGCAGAATGCGTACAACTCTATTGTATTTGTTTGAGAGAAGAAATGGAAGTATAGAATCTAATTGCCAAGTGTACGGGCATTAAAGACATTGATGTTTTATGGTTATTATAATAGCTTCTTCATTTAGTCCTTCACTTAGTCATTTAAAATGAGTAAGATGTGGAGGATACAAGTCCTAGATGTGGAGGATAGCTACAGTTGTAAAAAAAAGATGAGGCACCTGCATCAATTGGAAATGCATTTGACTTCAAGTAACAGAACAGCAACTAAGTGACATAAACAGTAAAGAAGTTTAATCGTCCATATAACAAGAAGGCTAGAGGTGGTTTCAAGGGTTTCAGCCCTCTTCTAACTCTGCCATCCCAATAACTTTGGCTTTCCGTCCCTGGCTTATTGCCTCATGGCCACAAGATGGTGGCTGCCACTCCAAGGATTGCATGCTCACAGCAGCAACCCACACAAGGAGAGGAAGGCTCCACTTGCCTGCAGAAACAAGGAAGAGCTTCCTTCTGGTATAATTATTTCTTTTTATCATGGAGAAAAATCTTTCCTAGAATTGTCACACATGTCCATCCCTAGACCACTTACTGGCAAAGGAGAATGGAATAATCATAACTGGCTTAGATCGGTGATTCTCAGCTTTTAAAATCACTTGGGGTCTTTCTTACAGAAGAAATCAAAATTTATGTAGGTACTGTCCAGTCCAGGTGGAGGTGATTCCCTATCATGAGTGTGGGTTGTACTTAGTGACTTGATTCCAAAGAATAGATTTGGACAGGGTGAAAAAGTAACTGTACAATGGAGAAGCCTGGAAAATATTGCCTTAGCCAGGTGGTCAGGATTAACATCAGAAATAAAGTCATGTTGACACCATGTACCCCTATATGTGATGAGACGGGCACATCACCTCTGTGGTTTTCTTCCTTAAAAACTATAACCCCGGCTTACCATGAGAAGAGCATCAGACAAACACAAATTTAAGGAAATGCTACAAAATACCTGATCAGCACTCTTCAAAACTATCAAGGCCAAGAAAAACGAGGCAAGGCTGAGAAACTTATAGACCAGGAGAGACTAAGGAGACACCATGACTAAATGTGAAGCAGTATCCCTGATGGGATCGGGAAACAGGAAAGGGACATTAGGTAAAACCTAAGAAAATCTGTGTAAAGCCTGCAGTTTAGTTAATAAAATGTACCAATCTTGATTTTTTCAGTTGTGACAAGTGTACCCTGTTACTGTAAGATTGTAAGACATTAACCATAGTTAGAAGGTGTGGGTGGGGAGGGGTAGGTGAGCCAAGATTGGCAAAATGTTGGTAAATGTTGAAGCTGGGCCATGGATCAGTGGGACTTACAGTGTTTTGTCTGCTTTTGTATATCCTTGAAGATTTCCATCCTTGAAGTTTTACAATGTGAATATTTTGTTCTAGTACATAATATGCCTATATTTGTTTTAATAAACTATAAAGTATAGCATAATGGTTAATAGCATAGGTTTTTGTATCAAAAATTCTGTGTTTGAATCTCAGTTTTGCCATTTAATAGATGGTGATTTGGGACAAATTACTAAATATTTCTAAATCTTGGTGGTTTTATCCATAAAATGCAGGTAATAATAATAATCATAATACCTCCCTCATGGGGTTATTTTTAAAGATTAAATAAGATAAAGCATGCATTGCTACAGTGCATGACACATAATAAGCACTGAACAACTTGAAAGTTTCCTCACCAGCATATAAATTTAGTCTCTTTTAGTTCTAATTAACAGAAATACAATTCAGTTAGATTAAGCAAAAAAAGCGGAATTTATTATCAAGGTGACTCACAAAACCCAAGGACAGGGATGCAGCTGAGCTTCACAAATAAGCTAAAACCAGAGACCTTCCAGCCCCTCTCCAAGCACATCTTCCTTCTAGCCAAGGACCAGCTTTCTCTGCTTCTTACTCTTGACTTCAAGAGGGAATGTTGTGTCCCATAGCTGTAAGGTTCCTATCTGTCCATTCAAGATGCCTGGTAGATTGATATGGCAAAATTAACTGTCTTTAATAATGAACAAATATTCACACAACATATTTTAGAACTTTGTATTTAATATAATAATGTTCTAGGACTTCCCTGGTGGCGCAGTGGTTAAGAATCCACCTCCCAATGCAGGGGTCACAGGTTCGAGTCCTGGTCCAGGAAGATCCCACATGCCGCGGAGCAGCTAAACCCGTGCACCACAACTACTGAGCCTGCGCTCTAGATCCCGCGAGCCACAACTACTGAAGCCCACATGCCTAGAGCCCGTGCTCCGCAACAGAGAAGCCACCACAATGGGAAGCCCGCACACCGCAATGAAGAGTAGCCCCTGCTCGCCACAACTAGAGAAAGCCTGCGCACAGCAACGAAGACCCAACGCAGTCCAAAATATAATTAATTAATTAATTAAAAATATGTATAATAATGTTCTAACATTTTACAAGCAGTAAAATTTTATGAGGATGTAAGACTGGATACTGTGAAACTCCCAGAGGAAAACATAGGCAGAACACGCTGCCAGAAATTGTAGCAATATTTTTTTTGGATCAATCTCCTAGAGTAATGGAAATAAAAGAAAAAACAAACAAATGGGACCTAATTAAACATAAAATCTTTTGCACAGCAAAGGAAACCATTAACAAAAAGGCAACCTACTGAATGAGAGGAGATATTTGCAAATGATATGACCAATAAGGGGTTAATATCCAACCTATATATACAGCTCATATAACAACATCAAAGAAACAACCAACCCGATTTAAAAATGGGCAGAAGAACTGAAAAGACATTTTTCCAAAGAGGAAATGCAGATGGCCAACAGGCACATGAAAAGATACTCAACATCATCAATCATCAGGGAAATGCAAATCAAAACCACAATGAGATATCACCTCACACCTGTCAGAATGACCTCAAAAAGAAGACAAATAACAAATGTTGGCAAGGATGCGGAGAAAAGGGAACTCTTGTACGCTGTTGGTGGGAATATAAATTGTTGCAGCCACTGTGGAAGACAGTATGGAGGTTCCTCAGAAAACTAAAAAGAGAACTACCATATGACCCAGCAATTCCACTCCTGGGTATATATCTGGGAAAAAACCCCCAAAAAACCACTAATTTGAAAAGATACATTCACCCCAATGTTCATAGCATTATTTACAATTGCCAAGATATGGAAGCAACCTAAGTGTCCAACAACAGATGAATGGATAAAGAAGATGTGGATTGAATACTACTCAGCCATAAAAAAAGAAGGAAATTTTGCCATTTGCAGCAGCATGGACTTGGAGGGCATTATGTTAAGTAAGTCAGAGAAAGACAAATACTGTATCATATCACTTATATGCAGAATCTAAAAAATACAACAAACAGTGAATAAAACAAAAAAGATGCAGACTCACAGATATAGAGAACAAACTAGTGGTTACCCGTGGGGAGAGGAAAGGGGGGAGGGACAATATGGGGGGGAAGGTTATGGGATTATATGAAATCGTGTGTGAAACTTTTGAAAATTGTAAAGCACTATAGAATTTAAAGAAGTATTCAATTTAAAAAAATGAGGGGTACTCACTCTTCCTCTGTTAAAATTGATATTTTGGTTTATATATCAGTATTGGAAATTCTAAAACGAAAATAGAAGGCTAGCAGAAGCCGGAAAGGAAGAGTATTCAATAATGAAGCAGGTCCAGCCAAAAATATTAACACAGGCTTAGGATTCTAATTCTGATGAAGTGAACAGGTCACATTTTCTAAATAGTATCCTTAGGAAGGATTAATGCAGAGGGAATAATATAATGAAGGCATAATGTGGGAAAATATAACTCCTTTGTAGATCTTAATGTTTTTTTCCTTAAAACCCAGATTAGGTCCAATTAGGTACTTAATAAAGTTTGTAAGAAAAATAGAAGTTTATTCTGTTTGGTGATTATTCTGCCATCCCCAAAAATATAGTGTGTTATTTCTTCACATGACACTTCTATTTGGGAAGAACGAAAGCAGCTTAGCACATTAGCTCTTACAACAAGCTTAATATTAGCTCTAACAGCTGATCTTGAGATCCACACATTGCCAGGTTGGAAAGCCCTGTAGAAGGGCTTCCAAATGCACAAGAAGTTAGGCAGTGGGGTTATTTTTCAATAATTATTCCTCAGGGACAGGAAGTGTCTGGCCTTTTTCTCTCTTGTGGTCTCCAGGCAAGCACCCCTTCTCAGGAATGCTCAGCACTTCCAAAGCCCCCAGACTCCGCAGCCTTAATCTGATGAGCAGAACGCTTTCTCTCCCCCTCCCCCCGTGCACCTTCCTCCCTCCTTGTAAAGCCAGGAGCCTCAGATTCACCACCACAGGGGCCTCTTCCTCCCTGGAAAGCCAAGTTTGGGTGGCTGCTACGCTAGTGTCCTGTGATGCCCCAAACATGAGTCCATAGTCCGCTCTGAGAAGCAGAGGCCCCCACGGGGGAAGTACCCTCTTCCTCCAGCAGCCAGACTTAGGGGAGCCCCCAGTTCCTTTCCAGCCTCTGCCCCAGATGTCTGGAAGGCCCTGGAGCCCCGATAAACCACAGTGGCGCACAGACGAGCAGCATCGGCCACACCTGGGAACGCACTCCAAACTTGCTGAATCAGAATAACACTTTAATGAGTTTCCCAGGTGATTCTTACACACATTGAAGGTGGAGAAGAACTGCCCTGAAGGAGCCACCCTGGGGCCAGGGAGAGAGGATTCAAACACCCACTTGGGCAGCCAGAGGGGTAGCAGATGAGGGATCAGATGAGGGTCTTCCCAGCACGCATTATGTGGCTGTCAATCATCTTAGTATGATACAAGCTGTGGCCCGACACTCTCCCTTCTGCTCCCACCCCAACCCGGGGAGAAACCTGGGGATTAACGACGGTGATACGGCTATGGTGTTCTGTGAAGAAGCTTCATAATATCACCCAGTCCAGACAGGGGCAAAGACACCTTCACCAAAATAAAATCAGCCTCATTACTTCACAAGAAATAGGGTCAACTTTCTATTAGTAAAAGAAATACGGATTCTGAGATGCCCCACTTTGCAGATGGGAAGCACAGAGCTGCCCTGTCCAGTGCCTTTGTGCAACTCAGAAAAAGGTGGCAGGTACTGGCTTTGCTACTGGTCAGGGCCTTTGGGTGAAGAAAAAGACACCTCTCCTTCCACAGGACTTCAGCCCTCGCTTACCCTGTCAGCAGGATGTCACAGTAAGCAATGACCTGGAAACCCACAGCACAAAAAAGAACTGACGCTGTGACAGGGTGACAGGGCAGCCAACTCCTGCCTACCAGATTACTCGAGTTCCCACAGGCTATGCCAGTCAAGTAAACTGCTTCATTTGCTGATCTTACACTACACTGGGACAGGATTTAGCCCGTTACTGCATCTAGAATCATTAGATGTCCACTTCTTATTTTTAAATGTTCATTTTGTCCTTTTAAAACCTGTATATCATATTACAGAAAATTTTTTTAAATATTAGCCAACACCTCACCAGCCTCACCCCAAAAATTAGCCTTTTGGTGTATCTCGGGCAAATCTCAGGTGTGCTCTACAGCTCGGTGGACGTCCCCTGGCCCAGTGAAACAGCCCAGGCAGTCAACAACTTAGGCTCCCATGCCAGCTTGTGACACACACACACCCTCCACCTCCTGGTTGCCAACTTGCTTTCTCCCCCATAGCCCAGTGCCTCTTCAGACCTGGAGACCTAGAGAGAATTACCATTTGGTTCAATCCAGAACCCAGCTCACAATGAACTCTACTTTCTTTAAATGGTATAATCCAGAACCATTCCCTCCATGCCTTGAACCCAGAGGGTGGAATTTGGGTCCTTTTCCCCTTATGCATATATTATCTTACTAATTGCTGTTTGCCTTGACCCTGTGCTTTAACTCATTTCAACTTCAGGGCCTCAGAAGACCAACAGCTTTCACAGCAAGTACCCAAACTCTCCTGTTTTTACCCACTCTGCCTTCATTGCAACCACTGATTCTCTTTTTCAAGATTGCTTTGTTCTGGGACTTCCCTGGTGGCACAGTGGTTAAGAATCCGCCTGCCATGCAGGGGACACGGGTTCGAGTCCTGGTCCAGGAAGATCCCACATGCCGTGGAGCAACTAAGCCCGTGTGCCACAACTACTGAGCCTGCACTCTGGAGCCTGTGAGCCACAACTACTGATCCTGCACTCTAGAGCCCACGTGCCACAACTACTGAAGCCTAGAGCCCATGCTCCACAACAAAAGAAGCCACCACAATGAGAAGCCCGCGCACCGCAACGAAGAGTAGCCCCCGTTCACCGCAACTAGAGAAAGCCTGCGCGCATCAATGAAGGCCCAACGCAGCCAAAAATAAAATATAAATTAATTAATTAATTTTTTAAAGTGCCTTTTAAAAAAAAGAAAAAAGATTGCATTGTTCTTTTTGAACTTAGCGGTTGTGCCTAGTTTCTCTGGCTTCTGACTTTCAGCTCCCTTTGAAGGATTTCGGTTTGGACTCAAGTTACTCAAGTTGATTAGTTAGTTCTGCCTGTTGCAGACAATCCTGGAAGCAGACCTAAGTCTTAGCTAGGTCCTGGGGCAACTGTAATTGTAGTGTCCAGTGGTGTTGTAATATAAGCAGTTTTCTATGTTGCTCAGTATTTCCCTAAAAATCACAAATTTTAATGACTGCACTTTATCTTAATATGTCATAATTTACTTAGCCATCTTCCTATTACTGGAATTTAGGTGGTTTCCGGTATTTTGAGTATCTAAGTAATACAGTGATGAATAACTTGTACAAAAAGTTTTGGATTATTTCCTTAAGAAAGATTCCTAGATGTAGATTCACTGGGTTAAAGAATATCAATATTTTTATGGTCTTTCATATATGTTTCTAAAATTGCTTTCTAAAATGATGGTACCAACTGAAAGTGCCATCAGCAGTGTCTAAGTGTACCAGTTCCACAGTACCCTGACCAGAATGTCTTCATTTCATTATTCAACCAAGTGCTGCATTAGGTGCTGGTTAGGGTGTGGGGAGATGATAGACACAATATCCTTGCTGAGCTCAGATTCCAGTGCAGGAAAGAGATGTCAACGTGATAAATACAGAAAATGTAAGTGATTATAGCATGCCATGTGAAAGAGGTGGGAACGTCTAATTCTGCCTGAAACTTCACAGAGGAGATGACATTCATACTGAAACTTAAGGATGAGTAGTTCATCAGGAAACAGGACAGGAGAGGGATTTCAGGCAGAAACAACAACATGGGGAAAGCAATGGAGGTGTGCAACAGTGTGCCACATTCGAAGAGCTACAAGCTATTTAATAAGGCTAGAGGACAGACAGGGTGTGTTTGGGAGAATGGCAGGAGAGCAGATCCTGTAGAACTTTGTAGTTTTCTGACGGAGTATCTGCATTTCATCCTGGAGGCAATGGGAAGCCCCAGAAAAGTTTTAAGCAAAATAATTTCATGATTTGTCTTCATTTATTTTGATAAATGAATATCTGGTATCTGTTTAGAAGGCTCAAAGGAACAGTTGGCAGGAGTGTGAACTGGAGTAGGAGTGGACCAAAGGCAGAAGATCTGGGTAAGAAGTTGTCTCAACATACCAAGTGAAAAATGAGGGGGGTCTCAACTATTGAGGTTGCAATGGAGATGGAAAAGAGAAAAACAAAGGCATCTAGCAGGTTGAGTTGACAGGAGCTAGTAAGTGGTTGTGGTTGGAAGGAGAGAGAGAGGATTTGTTAACCCATTCACCAAGACAAGCAAGAGAAGAGGGTTAGGGAGGAAGATGTGTTTGACTCTGGAATGTAGAAGTTGAGTCCATGCAGGTGGAGAGATCCAAGGGCGCTAGGTTACATGGTTTACTCTTCAGGAGGAAAAAAATGGGGTGGCAATAGAAATTTGGACATTTGTATGGGACGTAGCTATAGCTTTGACTACTCCCTCTTATGAATTAATTGGCATGTTCTTTGCCTATTTATCTTTTGGGGGGGGGTCTTGATATTTTTCTTATAAATTTGGGTGAACTTATTTTATAATATTGTCTCTTGTACTGGCCCCAAACTAGATGTCCCTTTAAACCTTTCGTTTCTATTTTAATCCTTTCATGTTGAGCGAAAATAAAGATATGATAAATTAATGTTGTCTGTGGGGACAGTAAGTAGTGTGAGCTGCAAATGCAGAGATAGGAAATAGCTATTAAAATATTTTAGCCAAAAACATGAGAGATGAAGATTTATAGTACACATCTTACATTCAGCCACAAAAGAGAAAAAAGCAATGTGGAATGATACCAGTACAGGGCACAGAACCACAGGTGTTGTCTGTCGGCAAGTTGGATCCTGTGTTCTTAATCAAGGGGTAGCATACAAAGACAGGGGTTTATGGAGCAAAGTCCTAGACAATAACACAACAACCCACAACTTGCTCCCCTGACCCCACTCCTTCTCTTATGGTATCACTGGCTCCACACAGCCGGGAGCTTTGGAACTTTGCCTCATTTTTATTCCCCTGCTCCAGTGGGTGCATCCCTTTGCTTCTCTAATGATGTGAAAGGTTTGGACAATAAGGAGGTAGGAACAAGGACTTGTATTTTAACAAAAGATTCTTTCATGGGCAAAGTTTTAATCTGAATATTATATATTATATATACACATATATATTAATTCAAAATAAAAATTTGTATCATAAACTTTTCAGATCAAACAAAATTTCAAGATTAAAAACATATTTTAACTTCTAGTTCCACTTAGTAAAAGTTGTAAGACAACATCACTCTCACTCTAACAATGAGGAGAAGCTAGCTAAGGTAAAAAAAAATCATTTGTTTCATAAACTCATCAGGCAGCTGAGGTAACTAAGAAACCTAAATGAACTAAATTCCAGAAAGTGATGAGCCCTTCCTAGGACAGAAGAGATCTACAACCACTTTCACTCTCTGTGTAGTGACATGAGTAGGAGGAACCTGCTATGGATGGAGGTATGGAGAAATCAGCCTAAATTTTAATAAACTTAATGGCCATGTGAGGGCTGGCATGATGGATTGAGCTCCAGTCATCCAGCAAGTCTGCACCCATTCACCAACTGTCTTCCACAGGCCTTCACCAAAGTGCACAAGGGTAGTATGTTGGAGGCTGGGGGCAGGGCAGGAGACCTGAGAAAGATCCTACTGAAGCATCTGGGCCTGTGCCTAGTGAACTCCTGTGATCCTCCAAAGTCTGGGGGCAAGCAGGAGAGCAGAAAGCAATCCCTCTCTGGCCTTCACCAGGTACAGTATAGTGGCCTTGTGAAAAATTGGGCTTAGGGCAGCAGGATGAAAAGAGACCTCCCAAACAGAGAGAGCCAGGAACAGGACTTGAGAAAAAAGAGGACCCTCTAGCAGCCACAAAGCTAGCAGCCAGGCTATTATTTAACTGTAAAGCACACAGATCTGCAGTTCAGGGAGCCACTGGCTGAGTTGCAAAGCATAAAGAGATCTCTGGAGTCTCACTGGTGCTCAGATTACAAACCCTATCAAAAGGAAAGTCCTAATTCTGATCTCAAAACATTGAAGATAATGGAAAATCTAACCAAAGCTGCAACATAGCCCAGCCCTAGCTCAGCTACAGATTATTTTCACTCAGTCTCCTCCCTCATTAGTGGCATGACAGGAGAAGGGCATACCCCTTTCTGGGACTGAATATTTTTTATTTCAGTCTGTGTTGTTCTTTTGCTCATACTATCAATCATACAATATGACACATGTAAATGAAAATGTGACAGATGTTACAACACATGTAAAGAAGCAAGGACATGTGGCTCATAGTCAAGAGAAGAAATGATTAATAGAAATAGACATAGAAATGCCTGAATGTTAGAATTATCAGATAGAGAACTTAAATATATTACCATAAATATGTTAAAAGATCAAGTAAAAAAATGGACAACATGCATGGACAAATGGGGATATTCAGCAAAGAGATGGTAACTACAAAAGTGGAAATGCTAAAAATATTTTTTTTAATATCAGAAACTAAAATTCAATTGGTTAACAGAAAACTGGATACAACAGAGGAAAGGATCCATTAACATGAATACAGGTTAATAGGACGTTTCTAGGCTGAGATACTAAGAGAAAAAGAATTAAAGAAAAAAGGAACAGAGCCCGTAAGATCTGCAAAACAATATCTAATGGTTTAACAGATGTGTAAAGGAGAATGAGAAGGAAAGGAAGGGGAAAATTGTGCAGAAGAAATATTCAAGCACAGAAGGGCTGAGAATTTTCAAAAATTGATGGAGGACATCAACTCACAGATCTAAGAGTTTCAAGGAACTCCAAGCAGGATAGGTGCAAAGAAAAGTCATACGTATGCACAATATAGTCAAAACGCTGAAACCAAAGATAAAGGAAAATAATTTAAGTAGCCAGAGGTGAAAAAAATATTTATTACATACATCATCAGAAACAATGGAAACCAGAGGACAGGAATGTTGGATTGGAATTGGAAATAGGATATAAACTCATGATATGTATATATTATATATATCCACATAGTTCTAGAAATAGTTACAGATGTATGTAGAAAATTTCCTATCTCTGTCTCCAGAAACAGCCTAGAAGCAATGACATCCTCATAGCAAAAGCACCAGATCTTGGTTTCTAAATGCTATCCTATACTAAAAAGTCCCTTGGAGAAATGGCTGATTCTAGAGTTGAAGTAAAGAAAGTATAAGATGAGTAAGGGGGCTTCCCTGGTGGCACAGTGGTTAAGAATCCACATGCTAATGCAGGGGACATGGGTTTGAGCCCTGGTCCAGAAAGATCCCACATGCTGCAGAGCAACTAAGCCCACGCACCACAACTACTGAGCCCACAAACCACAACTACTGAAGGCTGCATGCCTAGAGCCTGTGCTCTGCAACAAGAGAAGCCACCACGAGAAGCCCGCACACTGCAACGAAAAGTAGCTCCCACTCACTGCAACTAGAGAAAGCCTGCACGCAGCAACGAAGACCCAATGCAGCCAAAAATAAGTAAATAAAATAAATAAATTTTAAAAAAAAGAAAGGATACAGAAGATTTGAATAACACTCTCAATCTGTTTGATATTTACAGAACACTTCACCCAACAAAAGCAGAATACACATTCTTTTTAAGTATGTACACAACATTCACCAAGATAGAGCATATGCTGGCTCATAAAACAAGTTTTAATAAACTTCAAAGGATAAAAAAAGAGAGAAAACAAATTAGAAGTATCAGGAGTGAAAGAGGGAATATCATTACAGATCCTACAGACATTGAAAGCTTAATAAAGAAAATTACAAAGAACATTATGCCAATCAATTTGAAAATGTAGGTGAAATATACAAATTTCTTGAAAAAATGTTATGTATCAAAACCAACACCAGATAAAATATGAAAGCTAAACAGCCCAATACTATTGAAAAAATTGAATGTTTAATCAAAATCATTCCACAGATAAAACTCTAGGCCCAGTTGAAGTTCTGTTAAACATTTAAGGAAGAAATAACACCCTTCTTACACACACTCTTTGAGAAAATAGTAGAGAACACTTCCCATCTCATTTTATGAAGCTAACATAACCCTGACACCAAACCAGGACAAATATTACAAGAAAAATGATCAATTAAAATCTTTCATGAGAATAGACACAAAAATCCTTTAAAAATATTACCCAGTGGAATCTAGCAATATATAACAAGCATATTTATACATATGATATATGTATAAAATAAATAAATATATATATAACCAGTAATATATAACGAGAATAATACATCATGACCAATTGAACAACATTTGAAAATCTATCAGTGTTGGAAATTCTCTGGTGGTCCAGTAGCTAGGACTCGGTGCTTTCACTGCTGGGGCCCAGGTTTGATCCCTGGTCAGGGAACTAAGAATAAAGAAAATCAATCAGTGTAACTCATAACTCACTACATTAGCAGAATGCAGAAGAAAAACCATATGATCATCAAATATATGTCAAAAAGTGTTTGATAAAATTTAACACTCATTCATGATAAAAACTCTCTACAAACCAGGAAAATATGGGAATGTCCTCAATCTGATAAATGCATCTATTGAAATAACAACTGACATATAATAACAAAGACTGAATGCTTCCATTCTAAAATTGGGAACAAGCAAGAATATCCACTTTACCATTCCTACTCAACATTATACTGGAAATCCTAGCTGGTGCAATTAGTAAGAAAAAGAAATAACAGGCATGCAGGTTGTAAAGGAATAAGTAAAACTGTTGTATTAACAGACAACATGATTATGTATGTTGAAAACCTTATGAAATCTTAAAAAAAGACAATTTAATTTAGCAAAGTCATAGGATGCTAGATCAATAAACAGAAAAGTTTTTCTACGTACTAGCAATGAAAAATTGAAAAATGAAATTTTAGAAATGCCATTTCCAATAGCATGAAAAATATCAGTTACCTAGGAAATAGAGCCATCCATGTATCTCAGTTTCCTCACACATGAAATGAAGATGATAGCAGTCCTCCCTCATATAGTTGTTGTGAGAATTAAATGAATAGCTATATTTAAGTACTTAGAATACTGCCAGACAGGTCATAAGTCCTATGTAAATGTTAACCAAAGTCTCAATGTAAACATCAACTATGGGGTAAATGGAAGATGTGATATGGACCTTTTAAATCAGCACTTAATGTGAAATCTTTCTCCTTGCCACAAAAAAAAGAATTTGTGACTTATTGAATATGCAACACTGTGTTAGGTTTGTTAAAAATTTGAATCTTAGGACTTCCCTGGTGGCACAGTAGTTAAGAACCCGCCTGCCAATGCAGTGGTCATGGGTTCGAGCCCTGGTCCAGGAAGATACCACATGCTGTGGAGCAACTAAACCCATGTGCCACAACTACTGAGCCCACGTGCCACAACTATTGAAGCCCGTGCGCCTAGAGCCCGTGCTCTGCAACAAGAGAAGCCACTGCAATGAGAAGCCCGTGCACCGCAATGAAGAGTAGCTCCTGCTTGACGCAACTAGAGAAAGCCTGCACGCAGCAACGAAGACGCAGTGCAGCCAAAAATAAATAATAAATAAATAAATAAACAAAAATTTGAATCTTGACCAGGAGTCTGATATCATGGTACTGAATAAGTTATTCCAGTAGGAGGAGCCCTGACCAAGAGTTTTAAAAGCACAGACACGTATTATCTCTGCTTTGAGGATCCAGACCTTCCATGCCCTAGAATTTGTCCTTCCTTGCTCCCTGTGTCATGTCAGTGAAATAAAATACTGCTACAAACTATATTTTTTTCTCCTTAGAAGCAGTACATTGGAATAAATGAACTCGATTTGGATTTCAGATTTAATTTCTACCAGAGAAATAATGCAATTATCTTGTTTTGCCAAAAAAGCATAATTTCCTACTTTAATAAACATCCACATTTGAGGATTACAAACAGTATATATATATATACTTCTCTATCACATCTCACACCCCTGCCAAGTGGTTGCCCAGTCTATTTATTCTTTAATACCTCCAGTTATTCCTTTACTCAAAATATCCAGAAATAAATACTAGTTAACATGTGAACATTTCCCACAAATACTTCGTGTTATTTTTTTCCAAACTATTACAGTTTCCACATGAACACAATTTATTCATGCATCATCCATCCATCCACCCATCAATTTGTTCATTCATTCATTCATTTAGTCATCACATATTTAATCACTACCTGCTACCGTTCTAGGCACTGGAGATGGGGATACAATAGTAAACCATGAGACTTGCTCTTTTTCCTCCTAAAGTAAAAAACTTTTCTGATGTCTACTTAGAGCTTCAGCAGTTCAAGATAGCCGAGCATCTATGTTAACATTAGCTGCAGTTTTCAGAAGCTTAACAAAATGAAATTTATTTTGTACTCCTTTAGCAGTCTCACGTAGGTATTTCTTGTTGGCAGTCAGCTCTCCATCATGAGTGATTGAGAAATCCAGGCCCTTTCCATCTGGTGGCTTTGGTCCCTGGGGCCTCAAGTTCTTTGTGTTGAGCTGGCAGCCAGGGGAAGAGTCAGGGTGGAGAAACACACCCATTTCTTAACTGCTGTGGCCAGAAGTGACACATGCTACTTCTTCTCACATTCCATTGGCAAGCAGCAGTCATATGGCCCCAATTAGGTAGAGAGGGGTGCTGGGAAATGTTGTCCCTGGCCAGGCAGAGACTTCCTAGTTACAGCCTTATCTTAGGGTGGACAACTAGCCACCTCTGCGACAGTATCCCAAACTCTTGCATTATTTTGCAGGTGTGAGTAAGGTTACTTCAATGTAAGCAATGGGGATCACTTGCCTATTTCAATGTAATGTTGCTGGGATGCATCTCTTTTGTAGCCTGGTACTTAAACAGTACTTAAATCTTTCAGAGCTTCTCTCCTTCTATCTAATTTTTTTTATATAACAAAAGTTATTGAGTATCTAATAAGTGATTCTCTTTGGAGCAATGCTTAATTATATAGGTATGACTTCATATTTGTATTCATTGGTCTTATTGGTAAACATCACTTTCATCAGAGTCTCTGATTCTCAGAATTATCAGTTACAAAATCTAAGCTTTTTACTGAGCTAAACTGAAAATGGCTAGCATTTACATAGAAGTTATCGATTTTACAAAACAGAGACTGTAATGGTTTAAGTACATGGTCTTAATCAGAGATTTATTTTCCTAAATGTGTGTGGGTTCTAGTATATTTTCACTGATTTGGCTATTTAGAGTGCTGATAATTTCTGTTAACTTTCATGAATGACAACTTTATCACATTTTATTCTCTATTCAATTTTTGTCTCGGGGCTTCACTGTCTTCATTTTGTAAATAATGTCACTGATCTTGTTTATGGAAACCTAAGCAAAATGGATGTAAACGTCATTGAGGTCCTCAGAGCTAAATGTAAATTACAATGGTTGGGAAGATTTTTCAGCTAGTAAGAGGAAACCCAACCTAAAACTGCTTAAGCAAGAAGGGGATTTATCATCTCAGAGAATAGGAAGTTCAAGATAGTGAAAGTTTGTAGAATACATACCAGGGTTGGGTCTTCAGAGGGTCAAAGTGGCCTCACAGACCAGTTCTCTCTACCCTGCCATCCTGGCTGTGTGAGCTGACGCCTCAGGTGGTCACAAGATGGCAGCAGCAGCCCCAGGCACTGCATCCTCGACCAAAGGAGCAGCCTTCGGACTTTCTCAGGACTTCATCCTTTACATTCTTAAGAATTAAGGGCCCCATAGAGCTTTTAAAATATAATAATATGGGTTATATCTATCGATGTTTACCATTTTATAAATTAAAACTGAGAAACTTTAAAAAATATTTATTAGTTTATAACAATAGTACATCTTTATATGTTAATATAAATCACACATTTTTTAATGAAAAAACAACTATGTTTTCCGAAACAAAAATATCTAGTGGGAAGAGTGGCATTGTTTTACTTTTTTTACAAATCTCTGTATTTTTTTTTTTTAATTTTATTTATTTATTTATTTTTGGCTGTGTTGGGTCTTCGTTGCTGCGTGCAGGCTTTCTCTAGTTGCAGTGAGTGGGCGGCTACTCTCTTCATTGTGGTGCGCGGGCTTCTCATTGTGGTGGCTTCTCTTGTTGCGGAGCACGGGCTCCAGGGCGTGGGCTTCAGTAGTTGTGGCACTCGGGCTCAGTAGCTGTGGCTCACGGGCTCTGGAGCACAGGCTCAGTAGTTGTGGCGCACGGGCTTAGTTGTTCCACGGCATGTGGGATCTTCCCGGACCAGGGCTCAAACCCGTGTCACCTGCATTGGCAGGCGGATTCTTAACCACTGTGCCACCAGGGAAGTCCTGTAATGTCTTTCTTAATAGAGAACAAGTGGGTTCTCATATCTACTTCTGCACTCAATCTGGTGTGGTATTGCACAGCATGTAACCTCTGGATAAGACCAATGTACATTCATGAGAGAATGCGAGTGAAAATGCAAATGACATCTTAGTATTATTAAGAAATCAGACCCACAACTTTCCCGGGAAAATGTCCTCATATTTTTTTTAGGAGCTAAAAAGCTGTTTTCAGAAGGCTTCCCTTGCAGACTATCACTCAGGTTTAATTGACCAGAACAGGATCACTTGCCTATTTCTAAGAAAAGAGAATAGAATTGTCAAGATTGGTTTATACCAGTGATTCTTCCGTGTGGGTCAGAATCACCTGTGGAGTGTGTTAAAACACAGGATGCTCAGCCCCCAACGTGAGGGTTTCCATCAGGAAGTGTGAAGTGAAGGCTAAGAATGTGTGTTTCTAACAATTCCCAGGTGCTGCTGTGGCTGGCCTGGGATCCACTGTAAGAACCGGTGGCTGAGACCCGGATTGGGGTGGGCAGTGGCCAGGCTTCCGGGAGCACCGGTCAGTGGAGGACATGGACAGCTTAACACACTGGAGTTTGTTAGCAAGCAAGAGGGGAGAACGGTGGTTGGTCCAACCGTGTTTGTCGTAATTATAGCCTCAGAAAATTTATGGTAGACGCCTGCAAAATGGAGAAATACTTGAACATAGGTCCTGTTAGTGACTTCATACTGGTGACCAAGTATATTTTGGATTCATGGTCAAGGGAAGAAAAGGGTGAGTGAGGGAGGGACAGAAAAGGAAAGGATGGGGTAGAGACAGAAATTTGATTTTAAAATGCTCTTTCTTTCTTCTTCTACAGCCTTCCTAGCTTAAGAAATGTAAATTGGGTGAATTTGACATGGAGAAACTAAATGTTACGGGGGAGGTCTACGCTTTGCAAACTCATTTTGGCACTTTATACTTTAACAAGTCCACTGAGGTCTACAACTGCGTGCAGCCAAGCCCCCACCCCCTGGCAGTTCATCTTGTCCTTCACTTTAGCACGGCCAAGTTAAATGAAATATTCCTGACAGTGGGTTGTTATGAATATTCCAAACTATAGAGAAGCCACAGGTTAGGAAAGGGTCCTATGTATTTCTATTAACAAATCTCATTGAAAGAGTCATAGAGTTTGAGAGTGGGGAAGGATCAGGGACCAACACCCCCTCCCCCTTTTACAGGCTGAGCAGTGAAGATCGTAGAGGTGGAGTATGTGTCCAAGCTCACCCAGTCACCAGGTGATGGTACGGATGATAACCCTGGGCCTGGTGACGACGTCTGTTCTTCCCAGGTTCCAACGAGTTCTTCCATGTGGTGGCTAAAGCAAAGACAAAAAGAAGATATAACAAACAGGTTATATACAACAGAGTAACAGCTGAGACGCAAGTGTTTAGGGCGTTTGATATTGGAGTAAAGTCGTTTCTGCTGTATTATGTTTTGGCTACCAGCCTTACACCCTGATCATCTACAGTCCCAACACGACAGCCCTGGCTCTCAGCTCCACGACTCTCATCCCCAGCAGCTTCCCGGAGGGCAGCCAACCTTGTGAGGTTTGAGACCGAGCTGGTTCCAGGCCCGCCCCGGCTGTGCGCGCAGCTGCCCCTGGCCAGCCCCAGGTGAGGCCACGATTCCATCTTCTCTGCGCTCTTGGCGCCTTCACCTCCGAGGCCTCCCGGCCGTGGCTGGCCTGTCGTGGCCCTGACACTGAGCCTGGAAGAAGCTGTGGCGGGGGGGGGCCGCTCTCCAGTCACTCCTCCTCCTTCAAGAGTGAGGCAGTTTTAGGACCTCGCCAGAAAAAAAAAAAAGTTTGCCCAAGACAACGATGTATTTTAAACACAACAAAATTAGAATTGTTGGACCAGTGGGGTTTCAAAGGCCAGTGGTAGGGTCCGCATTGCCAAATCTCCTTCTTAATGGCCCCCGGTTGCCTCAGATTTCTAAATAATAGGCAATTTTTATTTCATAATTTGAAAGGTTTTTTTTTTAAGCTTAAAATGCTGGTTCACAACTGATTCAATAGATTTCTGTAAATGAGCCTTCAAGTTAAAATGTCTTAAGGAAACCATTTTCATCCTGAAAAGGCAGAGAGAGGGAATAGGGAAGGGGTTGGTGGAGGTACGGTGGGGGATGAAGGGCACCCACCCTGAGTAACAGGGAATAGTAAAAATAAGAACCAGCAAGGCACAGCCTTTGGCTCGTGGCAAGCATTTAATACACCTGCGCTCTTATTTTTGGTTGAGTACCTATTACGTGTCAGGCACTGTACTCAGTGCTTTACGTAAATTATTTCATTTAATTCCTTCAGCAGCCCTGTGAGGTAGATATTGTTATTTGAATGTACTGTTAAAGAAATGGTATTAGGCATGTTGTTCTTGTTACCACTCGTTTCTAAGTGGTAGAAGCAGGACTTCAATGAAGATACTTGCTTCGGAGACCATTCACACCACTGCTCACGCTGTGGGAAACTGCAGAGGTGGAAGGCAGACCTGAGAGCCTTTGCAGTTTTGCTGAGAGTTGGCTGTATTTGTGCCAAACAGTGCTTGGATAAAAGAGAGTTTGCACATGTGAGCCATAAGGAAAACTATGGTATTAGGAGAAGAGTGGTTTCAAGGTTAATATTTTTTCATTTTGCAGAAGAAAGAACACCCACGTTGTTCAGTCTTAATGGTATTTGTTAAATCATTTTTAGGCTGTTATATCCATTGCATTTGTTAGGTCAAGAAAAGTTCTTCAACTGCATATTTTCATCTTTCATCATTTTACTAACTCTTTAAGGTCTAACAGTCAGGGTCAGATTTTTCAAAATTTGCTCCAGGTCCTGATTGCTGACCCCAGTTAATGTGTGTGTGTGTGTGTGAGAGAGAGAGAGAGAGACAGACTTTAAAAAAACACGTTATGCATATATTTTAAAATAATTCTGGTTAGAGGTTGCACATTTTGAGGGTAAGGGCCATACTATATACTTCCTTTGGTTCCCCCACGGTCTTTAGCATAATATTAAGCCCTCAGTTGAAGCAAAATACTCATTACATTGACATGAGTGAGGATTATCTTTTATGTTTAAGGTACCCTAAGACTTAAGTGTAGTTTTACTTCTGAAAGGTGTCAAAATTAATTTTAGAGATGTTATAAAATGCGATTAAATAACGCTCATATTAATACTTCTCTTGAACACATTATACTTATGTGCATATGTTAATGAGGCAAATATTATCGTTTAAAAACTTTTTAAAAATTAAAACAATCTAGGCAGCACTTGCCAACATTTGTGAAATTGTAGGCATGTGATTTCAGGATTTAAAGACTCTAGTCCAACTCTTTTATTTTCTTTCTGACAACCAGAGATTCACGGAAGCCAGAATTCTTAACTCTGAAGCCGAAGCTGATGTGAAAATTTTGGCAAATAGGCAAAATAGAAAAAAGTGCGGAACACTTGCAAAGATTAGCTGCTATACTTAAATATATAGGGCATGTTATGCCTCAAATCAAGAAAGAAAGGATGCTGCTCTTGTCTATTTTTTAAAAAATACACATACGTGAATAGTCACACAATCGGCAGTGTCATTTCTGTGGACGTGATGGAAAATGAAGGACGGATGCATAAAGTTTCCGTTCCTAGCAGGACATCAATTTAATGGGGGGGGAAAAAGGCTGTGAATGCTTATTCCTCTGTGTGAGTTAAAATGACGCCATCCAGTCCTTTCCCCATAAGACCAACTGAAAAAGATACGATATATCTGACATCAGATCATCACCATCAAAGACCCTTCAGTGACTGTCTTCATGGAGACATACGGTGGTTCACACTACAAGCAACGTGCGCTTTCTAGAGACTTTAAACTTCAGAGAGAGTGTGATATCCACTTCCGGCTCAAATTAACTTCGGACCGCACACAAATCATTACATTACCGGGTAGGAAGGATTCCTCAAGGGAGCGGGGTTCGGACTGGACTAGTTACTGTTTTCACTGTTGTCCAGGCTGTGTAGTTGCCCCGAGGGACGAAGACTGCGAGGTGCGCGTGTGTGACACGTGCGTGAGAACGGGTGGGCGCGCGAGCCGGTGTTCGGCGGTTGTGTGTGCGCGTTGAGGGAGTGCTCGCGAGTGTGCAGTGGCTGGAGGGTCTGTTGAGCTGGGGGTTTCGCGCGTGGCAGCAGGCAGGTGACGAGCCCGGCAGCAGCTCGGGCCGCGAGGGGAGAGTGGCGGGGGCCGCGACCCCAGTCCGGAGCCAGAGGGCGTCAACGGCCGGGGCGCGGGTCCCCGGGGGCGCGAGGGCGCGAGGGCGCGAGACCGGCCGGGGAGGTGCCTGCCAGCCGCGCCGGGTCACGTGGCGCGGTCACGTGGCGCACAGCCGGGCCCAGCGGCGGCGGCGGCGGCGGCGGCGGCCGAAGGAGGCGGAGACTCCGCGGAGACACTGGGGGAGGCGGCGGCGGCGGCGGCGGCGGCGGCGGCGGCGCGGGGCTGCTGGAGGCGGAGGCAGAGAGGCGCGGAGGAGCGCGGGGCCGCCGCCACCGGCGCCCGGAGGTGAGGCGGGAGCTGGGCTCTTGTCACCGCCGTCCCGGCCCGGGCGCTGCCGCCCTCCCGTGGAGGAGGTGGCGGGCCCGAGCGCCGGCCGGAGCGCCCTCCGGAGCCGGGCCGGGCGCCTGTCCCCTCGGGGCGGGCGCTCGGGCCCCCAGCCCCGGCCAGGCCCCTCTGCCGGGCGCGGGCAGGGGTGCGTCGGGCGGCCCCCGGCCGGGGCTCGGGCGGGGGGCGGGGGGAGGCGGGCGGGCCCCCTCGGGTGGGCTTTCCCGAGGGCGCGGTGGGGAGACGGTGGCCGACACCCGGCTCCGGGCGGCGCTTGCTGCCGTTTAGCGGTTTTAGTCTTTTGTTTCAGTGTCTAAGAAAATGGGGCGATAGAGGAGCTTGGTGTGCGCGCGCGCGCGTGAGTGTATGTGTGTCTGTGTGTAAATCAGGAGGCGTTTGGCTTGGAGCCATTTTTTTTCTTAATTGTGGAGACAGAAAACCCCTTAAAACGGTTTCCCGGGGGAAACTGTGCTCCTCCTCTTCCTCCCCGGCGTCTGGATGGAGTGGATTTCCCTCCCGGCCTCTGCCCACCTTCTCGTCCTCCAGGCTGTCCCCCTCCCGCCTGGCCTTCCTGCTCCCCCCCCCCACCTCCGTGAGACCCCCGAGCGAGCGGGGTGTCTGCAAAGCGGCCCGGTCACCTGTCGTGGCAGCTGCATGGAAATGCTGGCGCTTCTGCTGTTTGGTCTGTGCTGTTTCCTCTGGCAAATCACGGGGATTCCGCTCAGAATGCCAACCCTTCCTCTTTTCTCTCTGCTTAAAAACAAAGTGCATGATGCTGCGTCTGAAGTTTGACCGGCTCGGGCAATTAGTAGGGAGAGGTGTCTACTTTTTCTTGTCACACCACTTTAAGGTTGGAAAGGTGAGGTTCATCTAGCTTTGTGGAAGGAAATAAGGGTGACACAGTTCTGTCGGGGATGGATGTGACTTATCTGCTGAATTGCCATGGTGATCAGAAAGTCTTCTAACACTTCTCCCCTGGTGGACAGTCAGCTCCCCTTACAGGGAGCTCTGCCCTGAATTTCTCTATTTGGGGATTGTCCTCCTCTTTGTATTTTGCAGTAGTTTAGCAGCACCTTAAGGATACCCAGTAGGCAGGTTCTTAAAAAAGCACAGGGAAAATAATTTATTTCTAAGGTTTTGAAGAATGTAAAAAATCATTTGGGAGTCCCTTTCTTTGTGCCTCTCTGTCTGTATCTCAGGTTTGCATTTCTTGGAGTTTAGTTCTTGCAGGCAAGGCCACCGGGAATGGTGCTGTGGTCCTGGAGGATGCTCATCCCCAGGCCCTGCAGCACCGATTGCTGGGATTTGGGGTTGTGATGGATGGAAAGTGACAGGGCTCCTTGCACATAGCCACGCTGCAAACCAGAGGCAACTGCCTGGACTCCTGGTGATCTGGTGGGGCAGTTTGGAAGCTGATCTCAACATTGTACAATGATAGTCACGCTCAGATTGGGAGGAACTCAGCCGTCCCTTTCTATTTCTTGATAGTTTACTGTTGTGGAAATGAGTATATGAATAAATTGTGAATAGCTAAATCTAGTGTTTAAGCATAGTACTTAATTTGTGTGAGAGAGTTGCTAGAGGATGTGAATTTCTTTGGAGAATTTTAAGTGTTCTATTTTAGTAAGGGCTGTGAAAGTAGCAGTGTTTTCCTGTGATGGGGGGAGGTGTTGTTGACCTCTAGAGTTGGAAGTATGTAGTACTGAGTTAGAGGGATCATATAGGGAAAATTTTTTTTAACATAGTGAAGCTTTATGACATGGGAGAAGAATAGAAAGCCCGAGTTAACTTCCTGTGCCCGAGAAACAGTAATGTATTTACTACTGTTTATTTTAAAACCAACTTTTCATTTAGAAAAGATGTGTGTATCATATTGAACTTTCTAGTTTTCATATGGAGCTATACGAGTGGTAGTTTGATTATTTACATTTTCCCCACCAAAACTCTGAATGGAAAAAAACTTTTTTAAGCCATAAAAGGATATGTAGTTCATGAAACCTGTTTTATATTGAACCATCCAACATTGATGCTGAGATCCCCAGTGATGAAAGAACAATAAAGAGACAGCAGCCTTCCTTCAGGCTGCATGTCAGCCCTCTCACTGGGTAGTGTGGAGGACAGAATGCAAAGCCCAAGTTATCTTTTGGTTTTATTGCAGGTTCACTGAGTATCTCAATTTCGGGAATGTTTGTTGAGTGCTTTCCACTTGCAGGGCTAAGCTAGGACATTGTTCTTCATCTGTTTCACTGCATTTACAGTATCAATTATCTCTTTCCTGTTCTCTTCTGTGGATGGAGAAAGATTGAAGATAGATTGAGTGACCCAACTATGCATGTGATTCATCAAATGCATTAAAAAATTGAGTAAAACTTCTGTTATGAAATGTCTTGATTCAGTTATTGCATTGGTTTCTATTGGTTCCTACCCTGTGAAGTGTTTTCAGTATTACCAAAAGCTTTTCCCAAATTGTACATTTGTCCTTAGTGAGACTGCAGGGAATATGTAATTGAAATGTCAAATTTCTTTTAATTTGGTTGGGATAATGTTAATTTAGTCAACTAAATTTTAACATATTAAAAATACTAAGTTTTTTATGATAAAATATACATAACATAAAATTTACCATGTTACCATTTTTAAGTGTACAGTTCAGTGACATTAAGTACATTCACATTGTTATGCAGCGGTCACCACCATCCTGTCTCCAGAACCTTTTCATGTTCCTGAACTGAAACTTTGTATCCATTAAACAATAACTTCCCATTCTGTTCTCCTCCCCACCCCCGCCACTTCTGACCACCACCTTTCTACTTTCTATCTCCATGAATTTGACTACTTTAGGTCCGTCATATAAGTGGGATCATACAGTATTTGCCCTTTTGTGACTGGCTTATTTCACATTGCATGTTTTCAAGGTTCATCCATGTTGTAGCATGTTTCAGAATTTGCTTCCTTTTTAAGGCTGAATAATATTCCATTGTATGTATATATTACATTTTGTTAATAAAGGTTCTAAATTTTAACATACTAAGTGTTAGCAACTGAGGTAATCTCATGATGATCCAGAGCTCTCACTGGAAATTATTTAATTATGATTTGTTTAATTAAAACAGAAAATCAAATTAGTTATTTTTAAATTTTATTTAATTTTATTTTTTAATGCACAGTACCTTTTAAAAATTTTTATTTATTTATTTTTTTATACAGGAGGTTCTTATTAGGTATCTATTTTATACATATCAGTGTATATATGTCAACCCCAGTCTCCCAATTCATCCCCCCCACCCCAACTTTCCCCCCTTGGTGTCCATACGTTTGTTCTCTACATCTCTGTCTCTATTTCTGCCTTGCAAACTGGTTCATCTGTACCATTTTTCTAGGTTCCCATGTATGTCTTAATATACGATATTTGTTTTTCTCTTTCTGACTTACTTCACTCTGTATGACAGTCACTAGGTCCATCCACGTCTCTACAAATGACCCAATTTCGTTCCTTTTTATGGCTGAGTAATATTCCATTGTATATATGTACCACATCTTCTTTATCCATTCGTCTGTTGATGGACACTTAGGTTGCTTCCATGTCCTGGCTATTGTAAATAGTGCTGCAATGAATATTGGGGTGCATGTGTCTTTTTGAATTAAGGTTTTCTCTGGGTATATGCCCAGTAGTGGGATTGCTGGGTCATATGGTAATTCTATTTTTAGTTTTTTAAGGAACCTCCCTACTGTTCTCCATAGTGGCTGTATCAATTTACATTCCCACCAACAGAATGCACAGTACCTTTAAAAAATATGGGAACCATGGGGGATGAAACTAATATGTATGTTATATCTTCTCTGGGTCCTTTAATTTCCCTTCCACATGGATAGTGACATATGGTACATCTTTCTGAAATTTGCAGCTGATGCAGACGATGTTTTTTTTCCTCAGCTAATGTTATAATGGTGGTATATTTTGCTGTATGGAAGAGCATGAAGGACTCACCCTGAGGTATACATTGTATAGGAATGTTTGATTATTTCCCTTTATTTGCCATTTTCCAAAATCATGAGTTGGTTCCCTACCATCTTCCAATGGTAATGGAGCTAGGGTCTTTTCTTTCCTTTTTTTTTTTTCTTTTTGAGGATCTTTATGAACTCCTCTGTTTTAGCATATATGATGTGTTTCAGTCCATTTCAATTATTGTCCTTTTGATGCTCAAATTGCCATATCTTTGGGCAGATAGACTTATTCAGTTTGGCTTTGAGTCCTTATCACACAGCTCTAGTAGCCTATAGTAGCTTCCTTGCTTTCTGGTGTGACAAGATGTTCCAGGCTCATCCTATACCCTTCCTGTTCCAAGTTTGGAATCAGAACAGACCATTTTTAAAAGAAAAATAAAAGGGAAAGTAAGTGACCAATAAATATGTTAAAATATTCAATTTTACTAGTAGTTGAAGAAATGAAATTAAAAGCAAAAATAAGATACCATTTGTTATGAACCGAATGTCTCTCCCCCAAATTCTTATATTGAAGCCCTGTCCCCCAATGTGATGGTATTTGGAGATGGGGCCTTAGGGAGGTAACTAGGGTTAGGGTGGAGCCTTCATGATGGGATTAGTACCCTCATCAGAAGAGACAGACACCAGTGAGCTCACCGACCCCTTCCAAAACACTTCCCTCCCCGCCCCTCACCATGCACAAAGAAGGGGTCATGTGAGCACATAGCTAGATGGCAACCACTTACAAACCAAGATGAGAGGTCACAAAAGAAATCTGCCTTGTTGGCATCTTAATCTTGGAGTTTTCAGCCTCCAGAATGGTGAGAAGTAAATTTCTGTTGTTTAAGCCACCCCAGACTGTGGTATTTTTTAATGGCAGCCTGAGCCAACTAAGACCATTTTTCAATGATTATATTGGCAATGTAATTTAAACTCAATTTAGACCTTACTAGATGTGAAACAATTTGGTAAAGCTTGATATAAAGTATTATGTTATTATGATTACTTCGGGTATCCCTTCTCTTGGTAGTCTTAATATTTGGGCATTTCCCAATTTGGAGTGGGAATAAGGATGATAGTAATTCCCAGTGCTGGTGAAGATGAAGGGACATGTATACTCTTGGTCTCAGTAGAGGTGTAAATTGATGCACTTATTCTAATGTTTTTTTTTTTTTTTTTGGCTGTGTTGAGTCTTCGTTGCTGCATGTGGGCTCTCTCTCTAGTTGCGGTGAGCAGGGACCACTCTTCGTTGAGCCATGCGGGACTCTCATTATGGTGGCCCCTCTTGCTGTGGAGCACGGGCTCCAGGTGCGCGGGTCTCAGTAGTTGCGGCACGCGGGCCCTAGAGCGTGCGGGCTTCAGTAGTTGTGGCTCGCGGGCTCTAGAGCACAGGCTTAGTAGTTGTGGCTCACGGGCTTAGTTGCTCCATGGCATGTGGGATCTTCCCGGAGCAGGGATAGAACCCGTGTCCCCTGCATTGGCAGGCAGATTCCTAACCACTACGCCACCAGGGAAGTCCAATGCACTTATTCTAAATAGCTACTGTTATGTGTCAAAACGTAAAATTTGCATAGCCTTTAACCCAGCAAGCCCACATATAGGAACTTATCCTAAAAAATAGTAGGAAAAGTTAGCAAAGATATATGTATACAGTAAAGAACTATTTACTATATACAGTTATTTAGTAAATAACCTTAAGTAAGGAATTGATTAAATAGATTAGGGTACCTTCTTTGCATACAGCCATTGAAAATAATGATATAAATCTATATTAACCAATCTGGAAAGATGCCCATTATATATTATTGAGTGAAAAAGAGAGGTTACAGAACTGTAGGCATAGCAATTACATATAATATAGGCATAGAAAATGCTGAACGACTAGGCTTTGGAGGCCAAGAATCAGACCTTCGTGGAGCTAGGCTTCAGGAGCCGCCTAATGGGCAGTCTGTTTCAGGTGCCATGGTCTTGAAGACAGCACCCTGATTTCATTCTTGTGTCGGAAGATTTAGTTTTCCTGGGGAGAGACTATGATTGGCCTTGTTAGGTAATTTGCCCTTTGGCTGTGTGTGTGTGTGTGTGTGTGTGTGTGTGTGTGTGTGTGTGTGTGTGTATAGGATTGCTCTCAGTTGACAGTCCCACAAAGATATAGAATGGAGGAATCACAAGGTGAGTTGGGGTGCTTTTAACTAAAGAAAGGGAAGACATTCCAGGAAGACAAGGCGATAGATGCCCGCTACACATTCAGTTAAAATTAAATACATTCTTTGCTCATAAACATTGAATTAATTACTGCATCTCCATAAATTACTACAGACTCTGATAAACTTGGGCTTTCTTTTCCTTTTAACTTCTGTTTTTGGCATGTTAGGACCTATACCAGTGGGTCAACTCTATTTGATTTCTGGCTTTCATAGAAAATGGGTCAAAATTAAAATTTTGGATTATTCTTGGATTTTAAAAATTATGCTATTTTCTCTTTAAATGTGGTTAATTCAGAATCAAATATATTTCTCTGATGTCAGTAAGTAGAAATAGAAGTCTTTGCGCTTGTGTGGTGACAAGGATACCCACTTTTGAGAGAAAGAGTATTTTAAGAATAGAATGGAAAAGTAGTGTTTATGGAAAGCCTCCTAGTAATGGCGTAGTAGGCTGTAGAGTGTAGAAAATTATTCTGTAGTTGTGCAGAGGTGCTGTGCAGATAATACAGACTCACTTGAACATCTTTCTCACTGGTATTATTTCTAATCAAAAGCACAGTTAGAGTCAAAATGGATGTGAAAGAGCTTTGAGAAAGATAACACACACTACAACTCAAGATTTACAGTTTCTCACTTTTTAAAAATTAGAGACTTAATTTAGACCTTAATGGATGTGAAAGGATTTGGAAATGCATAATATAAGTTATTATGTTGTTACAATTATTTCTGCTATTTCTTTTTTCTGTAGTCTTAATACTTGGACATTTTCTCCCAGTTTGGAATGGGCATAGTAGAGCCGCTGGGTTAAAGTTTTTCTTGTATCAGATCTGTTCGTGTCTGGTTAAGGCTAAGAAGTTGGCCTTTTTCATGAATAATTTTTATGACAGTCTCAACCTTTCCTCTTAAGTCTCACCTGTTGATCCCAAGCTAGTTACTGTTTGGGACACTTGGTTCTACAGGCTCTTTGGTGTCTACTTTCTAAAACTGTTGCTCAGTGTTTTCAAGTTCTCCTTTGATAGAGACAAATATCACTGGGTTCAGAAATTTTTCATCCTAACTGAATGTTTCTTTGACCAGTTTCTTGCAATCAGCAAGGGAAGATTAGTTTAAATTTCGGAGGCAGTTACACCTGGTGTGTGTGTGTGTGTGTGTGTGTGTGTGTAATTTTCAGTCTCTGGCAAGAGAAATGAAGAGTCTTGTGGAGAACATACTTTGAGTACCATGTTCTTGACCCCCTATGAACCTTTCCTTCATCTTTGGCTTTTAAGAGTATATGATACCGTCCTGGGGAAACACATGGCATTGTGTCAGAGTGCCAGAGGTCCTCCATGACGACAGGCTGGTTAGTACTGGGACAGTTTTAATATTCCAGAAAAGCTGATCAGTAGTGACGTTACCATGTGCTGAGAACATGCAGGATTATCTTCACACGTAAATCAGTTTCTTAAGCTTCAGACAGTCCTCTTAGCCACAAACCAGATGGACAAATTCAGCTCCAGTGGTTAGAATATCAAAACATGCATGATAAGAAGTTAGCCTGATGCTGTGGATGAAAACCCTGGACACCAGAGCTGACATTTCAGGTGGCCATAGTTACTGTGTTTAATCATCAGGAAGCTTATGTATTAACATCTGTCATATTACACAAGAATGCCTTCAAAAAGTCATTCCTGGATTTAACTTACCTGAAAGAAAGAAGTTTAAGGAGGTTGGATCATGGGGACAGCTAGGTGGATGAATGTGGCTAAACCCAGGTCACATTTTCCAGTGCCTACAAATAGTTGGAACCCTTTTTGTTTTTGTGCTTGCCGTCTTTTCCCAGGAAATGAGAAACCCAGTTTGTGTTTCCTATGTAGGAAGTTAACTTTTCAGAATTTTCTGATATCTGAATGATGAAATAAATTCTGTAATATTTGAAATGCTTGGAAGAAAACACAGCAACTCTTAGTAAAAGAAAGCTCACAGTTTGCTTATCTTATTCCAATAGTAGTAATTTTTAATACTGTGACAGAGTGAGAATGAAAGTGGCACACACATTGTTCTGTCTCCTCACCCAGCTTTGATTCTGAGGGACTTGGGGATAAATTAAGTAGCGTGGGATCGGGGTCCCGCCCACAATCCATCCGTCATAGCTAACTGGAGCATCACTTCCCAGCCTTTTTGGATTTATGGCGTCCTGTTTGTGTTTGATTTTGCATCTCCTTCCTCCTCACCATTCTTACAGCTACGACAGCCAGGTCTCTGTTATCAGTGGAGAGCAAAGTGCTAATATATGAAGTCCACAAGTTATCACCGTAATTCAGTTTTATCTAATTATGTCAACCTTTAATTTTAACTAATCAGCACCAAATCTTTTCTGGACCATTAACAAGCTCCACGATTACATTGCTGTGTGGAATAGATTTATTTAAGTTTTTGATCAACTAATTAACATCGTTTTGAAAAATTTCGTGATACAGTACAGCGAATAGGACTTGTACCTTATGTATATTTATGTGCAAGAAATGGGATAGAGAAACATTAAGTACCATTGTAGGTCCCTCCTAGGCTAAAAATGCTTTTCTTCACAGAGGTATTAATAGAAGCAATAATGTTTATGAGGTGCTTTGACATCAGTCTCCTATGAATTTAATGTAATAAGTTTATTGTAAATAAGTAGAGAAGTCTCAGGATTAACCCATGGTTCAGAAATGGTGTATCGTTTTTAATTCTGAGAGCCTTGGGATATCCCATTGTCTTCCCTTTCTTTGCTGTCTGTGATTTGCAAACAACGGTGATATCTGCTGATTAATGGTCATAGAAATGGAATCTCCTTGGCCGTCCTTCACCCGTGTTCAGATGGTGAAGTTTTTCTCTTTCATGTGACATAGAAGGATGTGCATGTACTTGGCTTTGGGGAATTGAGCTATTTCTCTCTGTATGTAAGACAGCTGAAACTTGTGGGTGAGGGGTAAGCACTGTCACGTGAACTATACCGGTAATCACCGGAGGTCAATTTAAGCCAGTTACTTCAAACCTTTTACTAGATGGTTAATGACGAGCACAATTGGTTTGAGTTAAACCTCCTTTGGTGCTAATGAGCAGTAAGGTGGACCCAAGGTGAGATGTCTGAGGAAGGAAGCGTGCTGGGGAGTCTGGAGTTATTCACAAATTAGATCATGAATGAGCTTCAAGAAGTTAAGATTGGGTTTAATTCTACTCTTCGTTTTGTGTCTACTTAGCCTTAAGTACTTAGAGTTATTTTAAGACATGAACTACTGTCTTGTAGCATAGGAAACTCTAGGTAAGTAGGGCAACAGAAAGTCTGCCTAAGGTTAATGGAAGAATGTAATCAACTGGGATGCAAACTTTTAGCTCCTGAATTTTTATGTAGTGGTTTTAATCATGGTCACACTATTCTGCATGAAAAATATTTTATTTCTTGACCTCTATATTGTTTTATGTATGGAACTTCAATGTTCTTTTTGCTTCTTAATTTTAATATGATAATATGACTAATATTAATTCTTAGTGTGATTCTAACTCTGACATAATTTAAACTCTACATATATGGGGATACCTTGAAAAAAGTATATTCTTTCTTCAGATTCTCTGGTCCCCTTCTAAATTTAAAAGCGCAGAAATAACAACAACCAAAAAATTACTAAGATAGGTTGGTTGTAATATAAACTGCTGAGTTAGTTGTAACTTTTATTTTAAGAAGGTGCTTTTTCTTTGAATAGGTGCATCTCTCTAGAAATCCAGGTAAATGGGGCTCCAGGTGGGAGGAGACTGCCCACCTGTGGTGAGTGCTTTTCTGATTCCTTTTTTTCTGATTGGCTGGTGCTGAAATTTGAATCTGGTTTTGACCTGCGAGGTCTTTGCACACCTTGGTCTTTTCTCAGGAGTCCCACTTCCGGTTGTGGTTTGACCTGTTTTCACTATTGTGGGCGCCAAGTAGGTAAGCTTGACATGTTGCACTCATAAAGAAGAGAAGAGTCCTGGATTCTAGAAGGAGACTTTGGTTAGGAGTGCTCCAACAAATTGAACAGAGTTAGCCGCTGTGGGGAAGGCTGCACTGAAGCTCTGCTTTCTCCAGCAGGGCCCCCAGGTGTGGGGGGCCATCAGAGGCAGTGGGTGGAATGGGAAGAAACGTGGTTTAAGGGGACTGAATTCGAGTTTGGACGTACAGATTTGAAATGTGTGAAAGCAGTTGTAGCAGATGGAGTACCTAGGCATGTGGCCTTTTTTTAAAAATTAAAAAATATATGAAGTTTGCTGTGTTATATATATCAACCCCTTTTCTCGTGTGTATATTGTAAATATTTTCCCAGTTTCTTGGTTGCCTTTCAATTCCAACTCTGTTCATGGCATATTTTATGTATAAAAGTTTAAATTTTCTATGTAGTCAAGTCTTTCAATCTCTTTTCCGTAGTTTGTACTCTGATGGTTTGCTTAGAAAGTCTTTTCCCATGGAGTGTGTTTTTTTCCCTTTTTTTTTTTTCCTTTTTTAAGCAGACAGGTGTTTTAAACTTTTTAAAATAAGCTTTGTATCTTAGAATAATTTTGGATTTACAGAAAAGGTACAAAGATACTCGGTACAGAGAGTTCCTCAGACCCTTCACCCAGCTTCCTCTAATGTTATCCTACAAAACTATAGAACATTTGTCAAGACTAAGAAATTAACATTGATACGTTGTCATTAACTAAACTCTAGACTTCCTTCTGATTGCACCAGTTTCACTGATGTCCTTCCCCAGGGCACAATGTTGCATTAAGTGGGGTGGGTTTTGAAGAGGCAGGACCACACATGGCAACGTGCTCTGTGGAGAAGCTGAGCTGGAGACACTGCACTTGCGTGGGACATGGCAGCTTTATGGTTTACAGAATTCTTTCACACATACACATGATTTAGATGGAGAATATTCTTGATCATTGGTCTTATTAGACACACCTGCCCCTAGGAAGCATGTGTCTTGGGAGTGGCACTGTTCTGCATGTGTGCTACCACAGGGAACTTGGGCAGAGAAATACCTCTCAAACTGTCCAGACTGCCAGTTGCTGCCTCCGTTTTCCCTGCATTGTAATTCCCTAAGATGTCTTTGCTCTCACACTGTTGCCTGGTTCTCCTGCCTGGACCGGAGTGGAAAATCATATGTTGTTGATTTTTAAGTCTCGGAGAGAAAGGCACCCTCATTGTGAGGAAGCGTTTTAAGTTCCTAGACATCAAAGTAAGCCCAGAATATCACTGCTTTCACCCTCTAGAATCACGGTACTAGGCACGGCCAGTCTTCTAACTTTATTGACCAAATGAAGGGTGATGTATCTAATGAGAAAAAGTGTGGTTGGCATAGATGCACGCATATCTTACTCTTTAGATGGGTTTGAGACTCTGTGTGGCTCGCTTGCCCATCTCTACCCCACGGTAAGTGGAGACAGATGAATGAAGTAAGAGGTGGGGCGGGCAGGTGGGAAATTAGGTAGAATGCAAGCCATGTTGGGTGGCTCCATGCCCACACTGCCTGATAGAAATAGCATTAGCAGGGAGGCCTTAGATACCTCTGCACTTGTTATCTATAGGCATCGCGACTCACACACGTTCACGTGAGTTGGGCCGAGCTGTCTCGTGGGTAACCACTGGCTTCTACTTGCGCATTCAAATCAGTCTCCCCTCTCCTAACTGAAAACACTTAGGTTTTCTTAGCCTTTTCTGACTTGTAAAACACCACCACCCTGCCTTTCGATTTAGAAGGCAGTGAGAATATGATTGCTGTGCATGCCTGAGGAGGAGGGATCAATGAAAAAGCGAAGAGGACCCTGGGTTGGCTTTCTACAGACCCCTAAGACAGTTTCTATAGAGTTGTTCTCTTCCACCTCAACTCAGAGAGAATCAGTAGATCATATTGGAAAGCCTCCAACCAAGTCACAAGTAAATCAATAGAAATATAATTTTTAAAGCAGAGATCCATTAGTAGATTATACCTGCTTCAGTTTGGCCAGACAGAGACAGCTTTTTGCTTTTTTCTTTGAGGAGTTTTTCTCGGTGGCTTGTGACTTTTTACATTACAAGTTTTAGTTATAATCATTGTTTTTACAAAGCCTTTTTCCACATCTGCCGTTTTATCTGGTCTTCACAGTAACCTTGCACATTATGTCAAGCATGTATTTTTTTCTTTTATGAGAAAGCTGAGGTCGGGGGTTTGCCCACGGTCACGTAACTGTTAAGCAGACATCTTGGGACTTGAGTCTGCACCTGCTGATCGAAAGTCCCGCATCTCTTCTCTTACCCCCTCGTTTGCCCTGTGGCCTCCCGTCCAAGCTGCTGCTGCTGGTTTTATAGGTGCATGTGGGTGAAGCTAGTGGGGTTTTCTCTTGGCAACAACCAGCACGTATCCCAGATTGATAACTAGCCGACCCTGTTGAGTGCATTTCTAACATCCTTTCTTCCCTTCGTCATGGAATTGGGGTTTTGTTTAGATACCCTCCCCGTCTGCATGTGCTGTGGGGAAGGCAATCCATCCCCAGCACAGGGGTAAGTCCTGATCTGTTTCAGCCAGTCATGCAGGTCCCACTCACCGTCGGTGAGTGCTGTAGGGATAAGCAAGAGACCTAGTTCTGGTCTGCCAGAGGTTCTGGAAAACTTCTCAATCTTAAAATGACAACACTAGGAAAGATAGTCCTTTTCCTCTGAGTACGATCCTGTCTGGATGTGGTGCCTGGAGTTGTTACAGCCGCATTGCTACAATCTGAACGTGAAGCTGGGGCAGGGGAGAGGACAGAGCGAGAAAAGAGCAGAGAGAACTCCTCGGAGCCTACCACGCACCTGCCTTTGGACTTATTATGTGAAATAAATTTCCCTGTTGTTTAAGGCAACCTGAGTTGAGATTATCTGTTACTTGCACTGAAAGACATGCTAACTCATTCATTCATTCATACCACGAAGGAGAAATACAGGGTATAAAGGTGGGATTTGATCTGGTCAGAAGGTCAGAGATGGTTTCCCTGAGGAAATGCAGAGGCCTTGGTGAAAGAGATGCCTTTTCGTGCTGGGCCTTGTATCCCGTGTTTAAGGATTTTGGTCTTTATTGCAAGAGCAGAGCCACTGAAAGGTTTCATTACTGGAGAGTGGCAGGAGAACATGGCGCTATAGTTAATTTAAGCTGCCTCTGCTAAAGAAAACCTTGGCTTAAAATTCCAAAGAGTCCCGTTTGATTTGCTGAGCAGGCAAGGATCAGTCAGTGGTTAAGGCCCTGGTGATTGTCAGGTACGTCCACAAAACATGAAAGAACATCTCTGCTTGGAATCTGATGAAGTAAACAGTCTACTTTTCCTTTTCTTCCTCCTTGCCAGTGTGTGTGTGTGTGTGTGTGTGTACACATATGTACATATACATGCACAGAGGAAGCTTTCGTGTTTTCTAATTTAGGCGTAATTTGTGAACAGTCTGTCGTTCTCTTAGTGTTTGATTATTTAAGTTAAAAAGTTGCAGCTAAGAAATCTGTGTTGGAGTTATAAAAACAGGATAGATGGTTTCATTGTAAATAAAATTTTAAGGATGTATTAATGTGGCTGAAATTGAACTTTTAGCATTTCCAGAGGTTTTCTTCCAGGTTTGATGTAATAAGATCTGCTCTGATTCTCATACATATGGATATATTAGAAAACTGGATTCCATCCCAGTGTAATCAGGCCGGGAACCAGCCTGAACTGCAGAGTGGAACTGCAACGAAAGCTGCAGTCTCCTGTAATCATATTAGGATGCGATGTGGTCCCTCCCTATGTTTATTAATTAGTGGAGTTGTAATGAGACTCCCCCCCATGCTTTTAAGGATGCCGATCAGTGGGCATCTGGGCGGGATTTGAGTTGTGTTTGGGAGCCTTCTGTGTGCAGGTGGGAGGGATCGGTGTTTCAGGTGGCGGCAGGTGAGCCTCCCGCCAAGTCGGCATAATGGGAACAGGACTCTTCTGGGTTGCCATCTGTTTGTGGCGGATAGGAAACCAGCAGTGACTTCTGAGGAGTTTATGTTGAAATACTTAGGAATTAGTAATGGTAAGACTGTGCTGATCAGGTATTAAGAGGTAGGGGAGATAGACTGTGGAGTGCCTTTTCATCACTACTGATTTTAGGAGGTGGCTGCCTGGGCTCAGCAGTCCCCGCTCCCACCTCCCCCAAACCGCAGCTCTCTTGTACCCATCCTAACGGCCACTCATGTCACCCCGGTTCTGTACTGAGTTGCCCATGGCAAGGGGACACATTTACATGACTGTCTCAGGTAACACCGTGCATGGTGTTTGTCGCAGGGTGGGGGGCTCAGTCTGTCTCTGTGACTCTTGATGTATCATGTTTTTTGTTGTTTTAAATTGTGGTAAAATATACATAACAAAATTTACCATTATAGCTATTTATAACGTGTACAGTTCGGTGGCATTAAGTACATTTATGCTGTTGTGTGACTATCGTGATGGGTCGTGTTTTAACCAAGTAAAAATAGTGGATGCTTCTTCTCTGTTTACCAAATATATGTATAAAAAAATCATCAGCATGCTCTGTCTAATTGATATGTCCCTTTGGTTTTTAAGCTGGGATTTGCTTCCTTTCCGCATGGAAGTTGACTTGATGGGATAGAGGTGCTGTGCCCCCGTTGCTCTGGGTTTGGTTTGCTGTTCTTGAACCTGGGAAGCTCTGCCCTCCAGGCACAATACTTTTTGACGGTACCCTGAAAGCTGCTCTGCCTCTCCTGTATTCTACTTTAAAGCAAGGGTGTGGAATAGAGAATAGCTCACTTCGCTTTTAACCTAGCATTACTTGGTAGGTTAACTAGAGGAGTTGCCCTCCGGTGGCCTGCTGAGGATGTGTGAGGTTGGAGTCACCCTGTTCAACCCCTGCCACTGCATCATGTTCTGAGGTGCTGCCTGCCTTTCTGACTTGCAGACCCTGCTGGGTTCCATCTACCACCTGCAGGTTTCTATCTTGCCTCCTTCAAAACAATCAACAGAAAGGAGCACAGAGCCCTCTGTTAGTTAGGGGACTCCTGGTTATAAGTTAGAGAGACCTAACTGAACTCGTTTATACACTAAAGGCAATTTATTGGAAGGATTCTGGGCTGTGTCCTAAAATCTCTGCAGGGATACAGCTGGGCTTCAGGCCAGGAGCCAGAGACTGGAACACTGTGGATGGGCCTGGGAAGCTCTTTCCTTCTGTCTGTCCCCATCTCTTAGCTTCTTTCAGTGCTTCGAGTTCTTTGTTCCAGACCAGCATCCTCTACTCCCTGGTCCATGTGGCACAACGTGCCTGCCGACACCCATGTTCTTCATTGTTAGGATCCAGGTGTCTAGAGACTATTTTCTCTGTTCCAGAATTTCCTGGGAAGAACTGATGAGTGGTCATAGAAGATGGAACCAGGCTGTGAAAGCACCTAATAAGCTTTGCATTAGAAATTAAACAGAACAATGAAACCCCAAATGAAATCAAAACAAAGTGCTGCCATCTCCACTACCAACAAAAAATCCAGTAAATTGAGGAGATGAACCTGCCAAACAAATTCTGGAATTACCTTTTTTAAAATTAAATTTCTTTTTTAGTGAAATAAATTATAGCCTATTTTTATGTCAGCATTGTTTGAACTCAGAGAAATTGTGGCCAAAGTTTAATTCAGCAGGGTAGCTTGATGTGGGAGATAGATTCCTGAAAACCTGAGTATAAATAAAATATTTTTAATTAAACTATATTTTAAATACACAAGGGGAGCCAGTGGTTAAGGCCCTTACTGCTTGCTGTCAGAAGGAATCCTTTTGTAAATCTTTTTCTAAAATGCAGTAGTTTTAACCTTATGAATTTGAATCTTCCTGTATCACATTTACCTGGATCAGAGTGTACCAGTGGATTGTCCTTTCTTGCCGTCATTATCTTGTTGGGGTCACTGGCTCACTGGCAGGTTGAACACTCCACCGACTTCTGAGGTTATGAACAATAGCAGTTCCTCTTTTAGTTGTTTGGTTACACCCATAGATCCCCTGTATGAATTTGAGAATTCCTCTGTGAGTTGGAATTAAATTGGGATTGAACACTCTGTCTGAATTGTGAAGCTGTATGCAATAATCCAAGCAGGTTTGAAAGTATCACTTAGTGATTGCAAGAAAAAGAGCTGCTGACAATTCTGGGAATTAGTGCCATTTGAGAATTTGGGAATTGGTCATGTTGTCAAATGTGCAGGGTCTATTGTATTTGCACATCAGTCGTAAAGGTGGTTTATTACCTATTTGACTTATTAGTGTATTTAAAATTAAAAACTCAAAGTTTCCCTCCTCAGAAGATGTGGGTTGTGTGGAAGTATGAGTATCAGTGGCCTTGAGGGGAAGGGCATGATTAGCACCTGAGTAAATATTGACGTAGTGGAAGATGACACCCTCTGGAAGGCTGCTCTATCTGACATGCCCCTCACTGTACTAGATTTCCTACCCTCAGAAGGAGAGGAAACATTTATTACTGTTTTAAAGGATTTAGAAGCCACTGGTATTCTAAAATAGTGCTGAAAGAGCCCTGCTGTTGGATGAAACCTGGGAGTACTGCATGTGGGTTATGAGAAACCCTTTATTCCATATGACCTTTCTCTCCTTGTGCAGGCCTCTTTCTGCATACCATGGGGGATGCCTATGACATGTCTTGTCTTAAATAGAATGCCTTGAACCGTCCTTCTCTCTCAAAAATGCAGAGCTGGGGGGCTCTGAGGTTTGGGAGACTCGGTGCTCTCAGAACGACAGAAGTTAGAAGTAATAATGGAAAAACAGAAAAGCATATATGAGGGGGCCGATTTCATGTGGTGCCTTATGACAACCCAGAAAAAATCAAATTAGTATTGTAAATTTGACAAGGCACCACCTTTTAGTTTATAAAGCATGTTATGTTCCTCAGAGCATTTTTATAAACGTTGTCACCTTTGATCTTTATAGTGTTGTCAGTTAAAGGTGGTAAAGAGTGCAGCAAATCGACTCTCCAGTTACGGATGGGAAGCAGTCTGGGAGCAGCTGTGCACCCCTGGTGTGTCCCCGCCACTAACTGGCACAGCTGACCTGAGCTCCTCCTCCAATTCCTGCTCAGATTCTTTTCCCATTTCACTTCTTCTGACCCTCCTTTTTAAAAGAAATTTTATTTGATGATAACTTTATTTACTTATTTAGAGCCCAGCCTTCTCCCACAAAAGAGTTAAGGTGGCTTAAAAGTAATGACTAAGAAGGAAATTATGTTGGTAGAAAATTTTGGCTCAAATAAGTCCAGTTTTCTTCTTAAACTTTGTAAATGAGGATAAGAGGAAAACTGTTTGATTAAAATTAAATCCTCTCTGTGTGCCGAGAGCTCCCCAGCAGTTGTTAGGTCATTGCACAGCCCCCAGATATTAAGCATATATAAACCTTTTTCGTGCCCCAAGTTTAGGATTGTATGAATGGAGAAAGGAGTAGCACATGAGGAAGCTTTGTGGTTACAGACACCTGAGCTTCGCTCTTTTGGTGTCATACTCAGTGTCTTTATAAGTGTAAGCATAAAAAGCAGCAGTATATTACAGTACATTTATAAAACGGTGGAAAAGCACCTGCGGTCTCCACCATTATTATAACTCTTAAGCATAGCATTATTTTGAATTCTCCTACAAACACCTTTGTATGCTTTTGAAAATTGAACATTAGCACAAGCATTTTTCATGTTTCTATATAGTCTTCATAACTATACCTTTTTATTGCGACAAAATATATAACATACAATTTACTCTTTTAACCATTTTTAAAGTGTACAGTTCATTGGTGTGAAGGACATTCACCTTATTGTGCAGCCATCACCACCATCCACCTCTAGAACTTTTTGTCTTCCCAGACCCAAACTCCGTACCCGTTAAACAATAATTCCCCATTCCCCACTTGTGGCAGCCACCCTTTTTCTTTCTGTCTGTATGAGTTTGACTACTCTAGTTACCTCATTATATTCACTTATAGTGAAATCACATAGTATTTGCCCTTTTGTGACTGGTTTATTTCATTTAGCATGATGTCTTCAAGTTTCATCCATGTTGTAGCATGTGTCAGAAATTTCCTTCCTTTTTAAGACTGAACAATATCCCATTGTATGTATATGCCACATTTTCTTTATCTATTCATCTGTTGATGGACACATGGGTAATTGTACATTTTTGAGGACTGTATAATATCCCACCAAGTAGATAAATCATATAATAATATTCTTCAGTGTTTGTTATTTGGGTTGCTTCCATTTGGGGGCTATTTTAAAGTAAAGATGTAGTAAATATCAAAGTACTTTTTCTAATCCTTCTGGGTTGTTTCTTTGCAATGATTATACAAATACTTATGTTCTGTTTTGTTTGTCATTTACTGGGTTAGAATTTAGGCTAAACTTTTGGATGAAAATAATTTAGGTGTATGCTAAAAATAAAAAGCATTACTCTGCATTTTATTGAATATGCCTTAGTTTTAATGAGGAAGGGCCATCTAAACAATTCTTATTACATCAATCAGTAGAATGCCTCCTCAGTGAGAGGGCATGATGCAGTGGTTTACAGATGTCAGAGATGATTGATGTTTCAGTAGTTGAAGAACTGATTTCAGGACAATATTCAAGAAGAGTCTATAGGCTGATGAAAAGATTATCAAATCTTTGAGAATTAGTCCAGTGGTGAAACTATAATTTTTACAAGACCAAGTGGTCATGTTGGGGAAGAATTGGTATCTTTGTTCTTGTTTTTATTGTTATCAATCTTTGGCATGTCTGTGAATACAGAGCTGGAGTGAAAGATGTGATTCTTGACCTTGGAGATCTTAAACCCAGGTTGTCATACCACTGTGTCAAACAGTTAGAAAACCAAAGCAGCTAAGTGGTAAGAGAAGCCGGCATTGGGTTCCTACAGAGGAAGCAAAAGCAGGCTTCCCTTGCTTTTTAGATAGTTGTTAGACTGAGAGGAGGGTAGACCCTAAGAGGGTTCCAGAAGAGGGTCTTCAGATTGGTATCCTGCCCTCCCTCCTGCATCAGCTGCTGCTACATTAGGCCTCTGCGTACAGTTTGCGGCCGTCTAACAGTAAGTCCTCTGATCACTGGGGAGCTTCACTTCTTTGCAAGGCTGATCTTCACCCTTTCCCAGGCAGCTCATTGCTGTGGCATCCACCGTGACCTGGAGTGTCATTCCCCTGCCCATGGATGCAATAAGAAGGCCTGTGCGGTTTCACCGACCCAGTGTAGACGGCCATTCTTTGGCCAGACGTTGCCTAAAGCCCTTCAGTGGTGTGCTTGCCTTTGCCTGGCTGAATTAAGGCTCCTTGTTACTTTTCTATCAGTCTAAACCTATCTGCTCCATGTCTGTTAGAAATTCCTCAAGGGCCTGTCAGTGGTGCCTGTCTGTTTTCTGCAAAAAATTCTTGTGGTACTTTTATATTTGTTTGATCATTTTAAGGGAATTTGAGAGGGACTAGGTAAACACATAGGCTCATTCATCACTTTGAATTTATTCTTGTGTGTTTTGTTTTCCCATTTTACTGAACTCTCTTAATAGTACTAATTTCATTCAATTCTGTTTGTTTTGCAGATGGAAAATTATAATTTATTAATAAGGATTTTTTGCTCTTTCCATTTTTATATGACTTTTTTTCCCCTGTCATAATACACTTCTTGGAATTTTTAGAGTGATGTTGAACAACACTGTTGGTGAACATCTTTGGCTTAATCCTCACGTTAGCCAAACTTGAGCACTGTTGGTTTTAATCACTGTCTGCGTATTGCCCAGTCGCTTTCTGGAAACGGGGACTAGTATTGGAGTGTACATGTCACCTACAGCCTCACCAGTGTTGAGTGCCCAGAGTATTGCCAAAGCTCTTCCTAATCTGTAGTTCTGTCATTTTAACATTAAATTTGAGTTTGGTCATTGGTTATTTCCTCTAGACATTCTGGAGTCCATGAGAACAGTCAGAGTTGGCCTTTATTCATACATCATTTTGTTCTCATCAAATACTTATACAAAGCTTTCCCTCCCTATTCCAAAGCAGCTTGGGTGTGGAGTGGAAATTACTGGCAACACAGTTTGGTGGAGAAAGTATGGGCCTTGGAGTCAGATATCAAATCATAGCTCTGTGACTAATAGCCCGATGATTTTTGATAAGCTTAACTTAAACTCTGAGTCTTGGTTTAATCATTTGTGAAGTAGGGATTTTACTGTCTTACAGAGTGGCTTTGAATGTAGAGGAAGATGCAAAGAGGGCTCTTAGTAACGCAGAAATCATTCTTGCTCCTTGCCTCTTCTCTCCCCAGTGGGTTATTAACATACTAAGGCCATTCAGCAAGAATTGGCCACGATTTTGGTAGACTTTACTTTTAATCAGAGATAAGTTTTACTCCCCCGCCACTCCGATTCTTTGTCCCTAATTTTCCAATTGAAATAAGGGTGAATGATGGTTGTTTTTACATATCTTTTTAATAATTTACTTTATTCCAGTTTTTTAATTGCTTAGTGGGTATAATGTAAATAACACAACAACAACAATGTCTAGCATTTTTTTGAGCAACTATAAGTATGTGACAGGCAGGTAATTAAAGTACTTTGTATATATTTATTTAATCTTCCCAGCAATCCTTCTTCATAGGAAACTGAGGCTCAGACAGGTCACCGAGGATGGGAGTGTGACCCAGGCTTCACGTCCTGGCAGTCTGACTCCAGAGTTGTACTTCTGCTGTCTCTGGACTGCCGTCGTGGTATTGAAGGGTTTGTTCCCTTTATTCTGTATTCCTGAAGCCCATTCTAGTGTGAGTGTGTATACATATGTATGTAGAAAAAAAACTTAGTTTTTGAAAAGGCTAGTTATTATGACGTTAGATAGCAAGTGTCAAATATAGAGCATTAATATCTATTGAATATGTTAATTTTAATCTGTAGCATTAAGGCTTTTTCCTTACCTAGGCAGTATAATTTGATTTATCCCCCCTTGAAATTACCACTCAGATCTGAATCCCTCTACTATGTCTCTAGAACCCTGGTTTCGTTTTGTCCTAGATTATCATAAAGTCCTCGTTATTGGGATATTCTTAATATTTTTTATTATAAAATATATCTAACATAGAATTTACCATCTTAATAATTTTTAAGTTACAGTTCAGTGGTGTTAAATACGTTTATAATGTTGTGCAACTGTCACCACCATCCATCTTCATAACTCTTTTCATTTTGTGAAACTGAAACTCTGTACCCATTAAACAGCATCCTCCCCCAAGCCCCTGTCAGCCACCATTCCACCTTCTCTCTCTTTGACTAACCTAAATAGTTCATATAAGGAATCAGACAGTACTTGTCTTTATGGGACTGGCTACTGTCACTTAGCACTGTGTCCTCAAGGCTCATCCAAGTTATAGCATGTGTCAGAATTTCCTTCCTTTTTTAAGACTAACATCCCATCATATGTATATACCACATTTTGCTTATCCATTTATCTATTGATGGACACTTGGTTTGCTTCCATGTCATTATCTGGACAGTCTTGTCAGTATAGTTCTTGTCAGTATATTCTCCTTGCTTTGGCCCATGGTTAAGCTCTTGTTGTTTTTTTTTTTGCTTTGCTATTGCACCATCTTCTTAAGATCCTACACTGGCTTTATGTTTCCAGGATCTGTCATTCAGTCACGATGCTCTCAGCTCTGCCCCAGTGCACTTGCTGGCCCTTGGTTATAGCTTATATCTTGGTTATAACTTATAGCTTATATCTTGCTTATATCTTGCATAGCTTATAGCTTATATCTTGTTGAAGTTTACATGTTTCGCCCATCTTCTCCGACCATGCGGGGAGCTCCTCAGGGCAGGGACTGGATTTCACTAAACTTCGCAGTGCTAGCGCCCCCTGAGTGTCTGGGCCTGGGTGGTGGGTACCCAGTGACCACCACCTCATTTCTTGTTTCTTGTTTGGGTGTTCCTCGGCTGCTTTCCTCATTTCATATCTCACTTTGGACTCTTGCAGCTAAAATTAAGACACATCAGCTATTGATTTGATGCTTGCCCTTTTTAAAGCCTTCCTAAGCTTTCAAAATTTCTTCCTGAAATTCTGGATCCTTCACTGATGAAATGTCTCCTGAATTAGAGGTAATTTTTACCCCAGCCTCCATTGTGCCTAAATGTGGCATCTGTCGAGGCTGCCTTCACTTTTGTCTCAGTTTATATGCCAGCCTATTGTAAACATGGGCTGTAATAGGTTTATTTAATGTAAGCAGTTTTGTAGTAGTCTCTGCTCTGTCCTATTTTATTTTGTTTTCAGTTGTTGCTTATCATGTGGTAATCACGAAAGCATTTGAATCCTTCTCAGGTGGGTAGCTATTTTGGTCCAGCTTCCTCAGGGTTGTGTCATGAGGCATTGATGAGGAGGACGGGCAGAGAAATATCTAACCCACATATGCTCTGTCTCTTAGCTGAGAGAGATTTTTTTTTTTATTGTATTGCCCTTTAGAAATTTTGAAAGGGAGATTTGATTCAGGTATAACTATCCTCCCGAAGTAAAACAAAAAGTACTGAAAAGTTGAATTTTAAAGTTAGAAAGCACTGAGAATGAATCTGTGCCAGGGAGAGCTTATTGGAAGGCTACATTTGGGAATCTGTAGGATTGCGTTTAAGGCGAGGTAAAGGGCGTGTGTAAAGGGTTGGTGGGGGGCGGAGCTCCTTGAAAGGATTTATTAGGGCACCTGAGCAGTGGAGACCTTAAAAGTATTTGCAGAAATGATGTTAGAATCTTTAATTTTTAAATTAGAAATTTAGGAGTGGAATTTAGGAGTAAAGGGGTTGAATACCAAGAGATTAGCTCAATAATTGCTGTCTCTGAGTCAGATGTGGATGCTGCCCTTGGGGAGGTTACAGTCAGGGGGGAGAAAAGCTTTCCCCACTAGATTTTTTAAAAAAATAAATTTATTTATTCATTTATTTATTTTTGGCTGTGTTGGGTCTTCGTTGCTGCACACGGGCTTTCTCTAGTTGCGGCGAGCGGGGGCTACTCTTCGTTGTGGTGCGTGGGCTTCTCATTGCGGTGGCTTCTCTTGTTGCGGAGCATGGGCTCTAGGCGCACGGGCTTCAGTAGGTGTGGCACGCAGGCTCAGTAGTTGTGGCTTGCGGGCTCTAGAGGGCAGGCTCAGTAGTTGTGGTGCACGGGCTTAGTTGCTCCACGGCATGGGGGATCTTCCCGGAGCAGGGCTCAAACCTGTGTCCCCTGCATTGGCAGGCGGATTCTTAACCACTGCGCCACCAGGGGAGTCCCTCCCTACTAGATTTTAATTACAGTAAGATGCTGAGTTTCATGTGATAGGATGGCAGATGTATTTCAGGCACCCAGAACAAGAATGTTTGAGTTGGGAGTCACCAGTGGTCACCATCATTTTCACCATTATATTCTTCTTTTCATTATTTTCCCTCTTTGTCCCCAGAAATGACTAATCTGATTAATAGCTAAGAACTTCTGCTCAGTCTAAGATAATGGTATTAATAGTTCTTACTCATTAAGTACTTAACAATGAGCCCTGTGGAACCCAAACATTCCAGGTCAGGCCAGGGTGGAGGAAGCAGCAATGGAGACAGAGAAAGAACAGTCAGGAGGGAAGAGGAATGCCAACAGGGAGTTCCTGCCAAGATCTCACGGATGGGGAGGCTGAGACTTTGAGTGGTTAAATGACACAGCTATCTGCAGTCACGCCGTGAGGAGTAAGTGATGGAGTCCCCCTTCTTAAACACTGCTGCTTCCCAGGTTTACAGGTGTTTCCATACCCAGTTATAATTTCACCCCAAAACAAAGAAATGTGACAGTTTAGTTTGTATAACTTTATCTTAGGTAGATGCCTAGCTCTCAGTACGTGTTTTACATTTGTGGACTGAAAAAAAATGCACAACGTAAAAGTTGAGAATTTTGATTTATTTGGCAGACAAAACTGAGGATTTAAGCCCGGAAGACAGCCTCTCAAATAGCTTTGAGGGACTGCTCCAAAGGGTAAGAGAGGAATCAGGGTATATAGGGGTTTTTGCAACAAAAACCAGGTAGTTCGAACATCAAAGGATTACTGTTAATTAAAGAAAACCAGATACCTCAAGTTAATGAATTTAGCACTTTGTATGGGAAGATGCAAGAGTCTGGGCTCATTGACATCATTCCTTTGGTATGCACCTTAACCATCTACGGCCAACATCCTGCTTTTCTCCATCTGGAATCCCCTGCTTTTTTCCATTTGAGGGTGGCTGCAGTGGCTGCAGTGGCCGCTGGCTTGATGCCGGCAACATCCTTTGTTTACTGATGGCAGGCGGTGTTTTTCGTCCACACACTTTATCTTAGCCAAAAGGCTGGGAAGTGATCAGTACATGTTTTAAATATTGAAAAATAGCTAATGGACTTTGATTAGTGGGTTTTAGATGCTTAGGGTACTCATGACCTGTGTTTGGGAATCTGGTCCAACCTTGCCATTTTACCTAAGGAGAGAACGGACACCCTTATTGTTTAGGGACTTACCCAAGACCTCACTGGAGTGGACTTCAGTCTTTTGACTCCAGGGTCAAGTTTTTTTCACTGTACATGGCGTTTGGAATGCATTTTCTTTTATAGATAGTGTTGTAAATAGAAGTTAGGTAGAGTTGAAGTGAACACATAAGATGCTAAAAATGCCATCGTCAGAATCACTGGTGTAACCTCCACAGGGCCACATCCAGTGTCTTCATCCACCCTGACGTCCCAGCTGACCTTCTTGCTATGTTGTTAAGACTCCACTCTTTGTTGGCTTTCCTCCTCCTCTTGACTCTTCTTTCTCAGTCTCCCCTGCTGGCTTCTCCACCTTGGTCTGACCTGGAGTGTTGGGGTTCCATAGGGTTTACCACTAGACCCTCTTTTCTCCTTCATCTTCATTCTCTCCCTCACTGACTCACCATTTTTGGTAGTTAACTCATCTTGATGTGGATGATTCTTAAATTAATACTTCTAGTCCAGACTTCAGAACTCTGAGGTTCAGATTCATGTGTCCGGCTACTTACTTGACCTTGACATTTGGATGTTTCACAGACACTGCAAACTTAACATGCCAAATGGAACCTCTTCCGTAGGCCCTCTGGACCTGTTCATAGCACCCCGCTCCCCGATCCTGCTCTTCAGTTATTACCACCACCAACTGGGAATCATCCATGATGATAATAGTAAGAGCTGACATTTATTGAGAATTTATTATGTGCCAGGTACTTCCTTACAGGCATTGCATGAATTAACTCAATCTATTTTGTTCTAACAGCAGTACCACGAGGTAGGTGATGGTAGTAGTAGTCGTAATGAGAATAGATGATTTAGCTCCTAGCGTATACCAGGCACTGTTGTAAGCGTGTTGTAAATACTGACTCATGGAATTCTCAGATCACTGAGGTCGATACTCTTACTATCCTTCGTTGACAGATAATGTCGGAAACTGAAACACAGAGAGATTCCGTTCTTCCTACCACACTCCAGGGCCCCCAGCTAGTACGTGTGGAGCTGGAAATACAGTCCGGCGGAGGCTGAGCATGCGCACCGCGCTGGTGCTGTTTCTCACTGTGATTGCCCCCATTTCACAGACGGGAGGCAGTTCCTCCGTTCCCTCTCCCACATGCGGTGCGTCGGAATTTCTGTTGATCCCGCCCCCACTCCTGTCTCCAGCTGTGCTCCCCTTCCTCTGTCTGGTGAGTGTTGCAGTTTAGCCGCTGTGGGCTCGCCCTGGACAGCGGCCACAGCCCCTTCCTGTGCTTTCTCCCCTGCAGGGCTCCTCCACACAGCAGCCGCTCTGGCCTGAGCCTGAAAACCAGGACATTTCCGCCCGCTGCGGAAAGCTCTGCAGGGGCTCCCACTGTGCTAAGAAGTAGACGTGCGCTCCTTTCTGGGGCCCTCAGGGCCCCCTAGACCTGGTTTATGCCCTTGGTCTCCACTCCCCCCGCCCTCCGCCCCAGTCTTTTTTGTGTCCTCCTGTCTGTCAGAGTCCTTGCTGCCTCTGGGCCCTGGCACGGCATCCCCTTGGCTGGGAGGCTCCCACCGGCCGCCGGCCTTGTCCGGCCTCGCTGCAGTCTCTCCCCAGGCCCGTCCTCCCCGCCGCTCCGGAGTTCTCGTCGGCTCGGCACGTATCACCCGTGGCCCTAACTTCCTTATCTCTGCCCTTTTGCTGCTGTTACCCCATAAGGATGTAAGCTCCCTAAGGGCCTAGAGTGCAACAAGTGTTTGTTGAAAGAAAGAAATGCAGATTGAACTTTGGCTGCCTTAGAAAGCTGGCTTTTTCCGGGTGCAAGTGTGTCCTGAGCCCAGCAGAGCTGCCTCTCCCGGAGCCCGGGGCACAGCCCACCTCTCTCTGCAGCTGCTCGTGTGCTTCTGTCTCGGGGGGCGCAGGCGCCAGGGTCGCGACGTCCCACCAGCTTCCTCACGCACCACAGGGTCTGAACCTTGTGGCATCACTGCTGCCAAAGCCTCGGGCACTTTGTGGCCAGGGGAAGGGAGCCAGGCTGGGGCTGTCACCAGGTGAGCTGGGCCTGCCTGCGACAGACCCCCGTCCCCCCGCTGCAGCTCGGGTTCTCCCACAGCCACGACCTCTCTTTGCTCTGTCTGGGTGCCCGCTCTGTCCCTCGGCAGCTCCAGGTCACTGTCCCTGGGGATTCTTCTAGAACGACCTTAAATGTGCATGTCACTTTAGCGGCAAGTTCTTTGACTTTCTTTAGTAACTCATTCTCCCAGGATGGGGTCCAAGGAAATGTGCCTTTTGAGAATTCCTGTAGTTAAGCAAAAAGATGGAATTTGGGCTAATATTAGTAAACAGGCAGTAACTGTTAGCAAATTGATTACAGTCTTGCTTGTAGTTCTGTTGTGGAGGACAGTAAACGATCAGCTTGTCGAAAACCCTGTAACTCCCTAAGAACTGACATCCTGTGAGAGTACGGGATGCGGTGGGCCCCGGCAGGAGGTGTACGGGTGTGCCAGCATACGGACTCCCAGACCGGGACACTCCCCTCTTCCCGAGCAGCAGTAGTGGCTCGAATGACCTGGGGAGACCCTTCCTCTGAAGCAACAAAAGCATGTTCTTAGTTGACAGTGGAAGAGTAAACACGACCCTGATTAATGACTGCTTCAGCTGTTCTCTGGTCCTGAGCTCACAGTTTACACAGGTAACAGCCTTCGGGTCCCCTTCCCACAGCACTCTTTTGTTTTTAATTTGGAATAACTGGGAAGTGATGGGTGTAAAGCAGCACTTTCTCTGCACATGTCCCAAGGTGTTTCTGTTGTGCAAATAGGGCCTAAGCTGTTAGAATCTGCAAATGTTCTTTTGCCTGGCTCCTCCTGGTCCCGAATGTCACCTTTAACAGCCCCTCAGCCAGGGAGGGTCAGGGAAAGGAGACGGCTTCGTGGACGTTAAAGCGTGCGGAGGCAGTACTGGTGTGTTAGCCCAAGTCCATTGTGGGGTGCGTGACTTATGGACTCGCCTGCGTAGCAGTGATAATGCTTGACTTCACTTCATCAGGATCATTTATTCAGAGTTCTGAACAATCCACTCACAAAGACTGTAACCGCCTAGAGTGTGGACTAACGGGGAAGTTTGCAGCAGGGCCACCAGAAGGGGGGACTGGCCTGGGCCACCCAGGCAGGAGCAGTCCTCCTCCCGGTCCTCTGCTGCCGCCGTCCTGGTCTGGGGGAGCTCAGGGTGGGCTGCATAGGATCTTGTTTCTCCTGTCACGCTAGGCTCGGTGGCTCTGACCTCTTGGTGGCCTGGAGGGTAACTTCTGGCTTTTGTGTGGAAGCTGTTGCTGTGCACGTTGAGCATTAAATCTCACACAGGACACCTCGGGATGAGTCTCAGCTGTGGCGCGTTCACGTCAGTGATGCGCACATTCTGAAACCACTCACTCCTTCCTACAGAAGTGCCCGGTGTGTGGGCACCGGAAACATCCCTCATTTTCTTTTTCTGACAGCAGTAATCTTTGTGGGCTCTGTGGGGCATCTCAAGCTTGGCTTGAGGCAGCTCTGCTTTCTTCACTCAGAGATCATCCTTTCAGCCCGTCTCCTAATTCCTGTAAGTCCCTCCACTTCCTTTATACTGGGGCCTTCTCAGCAAGAGGCAGAGGCAGCTGTGGGCTCCCTCCCTCTCCTGCTAAATTCATCATCAGAGTTGTGGAGTGACAACTTCAGGGGATCTTAAATCTGCGGATTGTCAATCAAGTGGACTGCACTGTATTTGCTTTAGATGAAGTTCTGGGGGAAGGGTAGAGTCTGTTTTCACAGCTCCTTTCAGACTCTTCAAGGTATCCAGTCTTGGTGGATGGTATAGTGAATTTTATTGACAATACAGCTTCATAAAGAAAGAGCCAGGTCCAGCCCCTGATCTCTCCCTTCAGTTGTTTTGATATAGTACATTTTGGAGTGTTTGGAGGGGGCAATGTAGAGTAAAGTATTGGGGGTTTTTTTGGCCTCTTGTCTTGAATGTAAAATGATTCAGCATTTCCAAAATATGTTTTTATTATTAGAACCAAAAGATGGTGTTTATGCTTATGTTGATTGAATTGATTGAAATGCTTGATTTTATGGACATATGCTTAACTCTTTCCTAGGATGTTACTTTGATAATACTTTTTGGCTGAGAAAATTTTTACATCATGGGTTTAGAAGAACAGTTGCTCTGATAGTGAAAATTTCTTTTGATCATTTTACCTATTTTATTTTATTTTTTAATAGATGCCAGTAAGTATTTATTTGATCCTGATTTTTTTCCCCCTTTAAACATCTAATTGAACAAATACTTCTGGAGGGTCTACACTCTACAGGGCACTGTGTTAGGTGATACAGACCCAAGTCACAGTCTCTGTATTAGGGAGTCGTGTAGGTGAGGTTTAGCCTTCCTTTACACAGACCCTGGGAGGGGGTGTGGTCCAGAAGACTGGGCATAGTTTTTAATAATGTAGAACAATTAATAATTGTTCAGAGTTTGAGTCTTGTGTTTGTTTTCTACCATCTAGTTGAAACTTTAATAAGATACTGTAAATTTACACATAAACTGCTTTAGTATATATCCATGCTTTAGCTCAGGTATGAAAGAAGATGTTCTTTTCCTTTCTCTGTTATAATCTAATTTTTTAAAATTAATTAATTAATTTATTTTTGGCTGTGTTGGGTCTTCGTTTCTGTGCAAGGGCTTTCTCCAGTTGCGGCGAGCGGGGGCCACTCTTCATCGCGGTGCGCAGGCTTCTCTCTGTCGCGGCCTCTCCCGTTGCGGAGCACGGGCTCCAGACGCGCAGGCTCAGTAGTTGTGGCTCACGGGCCTAGCCGCTCCGCGGCATGTGGGATCTTCCCGGACCGGGGCACGAACCTGTGTCCCCTGCATTGGCAGGCGGATTCCTAACCACTGCGCCGCCAGGGAAGCCCTAATCTTTTTTTAAGTTTATTTTTCTATTGTCCTCTTCTTAAAAATATTTATTTATTTAATTAATTAATTAATTTTATTTTTGGCTGCGTCAGGTCTTAGCTGCGGCACGCAGGATCTTTGTTGCGGCATGCAGGATCTTTCGTTGTGGCTCGTGGGCTCTTCGTTGCAGCGCGCGGGCTTCTCTCTAGTTGTGGCGTGCAGGTTTTCTCTCTCTAGTTGTGGCACGCGGGCTCCAGAGCACATGGGCTCTGTAGTTGTGGCACGCGGGCGTAGTTGCCCCGCGGCACATGGGATCTTAGTTCCCCAACCAGGGATCGAACCTGTGTCCCCTGCATTGGAAGGCAGGTTCTTTACCACTGGACCACCAGGGAAGTCCCTGTTATAATCTAATCTTAATGTCGTGGGAAGATAATAATACAGAGTTTGGTACTAATATGTTTAGAAAATGCTTCCTAGCCTAAGTATATGATATTCTATATGCATCAGTGAGGAAAGTCTTTATTTAATATATGGCTCAAACTATGGAAAAATAAGTTTCAAATGACTTCATCAGTATTTAACTTCAGATAATTATGTTAAAAAAGGGAAGAAACAAAGAATCTCCCTCTCCCAGCCCAGTCATTTGACACTAGCGTAACTGGGACAGTGTCCCTGGCCTGTCTCCTTCCCCTGCCCCTGCAATGGTATGGGCTGCCCTGTGTTCCTGCTGAGACATACAGCAAGTAGACCTCTTCGTTCTCTTCCAAAAAGTTCTCAGATGCAGCAGACAACTGTGAACACTGGATACTTGCTTGGCTTGGAATTAGCATGTGAACCTCTCTACCTAGAAAGTCATTCTCTAGAACATAGGGTTGTTGCTTCAAAACGGTGTTTGAAATTAGGAGATACCTCTTTATGAGCAGGCTGAATATTGAGGCATTAACTGTGTGGATAGACAGGAGATGCATCACGGTAGATGTAAGGGTTTGGCTTTCTCAGTAACTGGGGAGTCAAAATGGATAATTCAGTAAGTGAGAAAATGGCATATTTAAAAAATATATTCTCTTTTCATTTCCTTTTATAGATCATCTTCAATGTTTGTTGTTGAGAGGTAGGCCTTGGTGTGAATTTTAATTAGAACTGTGGTACAACATTAATCTTGTGGTAGCAAGCCCAATGTGTTTTGAATGCATTTAAAAAAAGGAACGGTTATACATTATAAAATGAATAATTGAAGCCATGCCAAGTGCACGGTACTATGCTTTTATGCCATTGTATCTTTTTTTTTTTTTGGTGTTGCTTTTTTATTTTTAATACTTTCCACTGGTCATTTATTACCTTACCCTCCCTGGTTATTTAACATTTGTTCATTTTCCTTCACCAGGAACCCATTTTCTTAGCTTCTTGGAGTTAAGTGGCTGCCTGAATGTAGATTTTATTTTTACAGTGAAGATTAGTTTCTTACAGAAATTCTTCAGTGAGATTAAAAACTGCTTCACACCAAAGGAGAAAACCATGGTCAGGAAGAGTCCCTGCACGATTTGATCTCCCCCTCAAATGGCTGCCTCAGTGTCTCTGTAGCTAGGAAAACTGCTTCACACCAAAGGAGAAAACCATGGTCAGGAAGAGTCCCTGCATGATTTGATCTCCCCCTCAAATGGCTGCCTCAGTGCCTCTGTAGCTAGGAAAGCTCTTGGCACAGTGCCTGCTGGCTGCGGGCACAGAGCTGAGAGCCCAGCTGTCCCAGCTGCCCAGTGGCCCTAGTCGGGTGATTTTGTATTTGAGTCCCCGAGCCATTATCGGGTTTGCAGGAGACAGTCTTACATTCTAATGCTATTTGAAAGGTGCATTCTTACCGTGCAGTACACATTTTAACCATTTAAATTGGGAGAGGGAAACACTGTCATTTGTCATCTAAATTAGAAAGTCAGGGATGTGTTTTATTCATAGTTTCTTCACTGCTTAGCACAGAGGCTGGGGTGTAAGGTGCTCAAGTTGTCGACTGAAAAGAAATGCACAGCCTAGAAGTTGAGAATTAGGTATTATTCGGCTGATTTTCTGAGGGCTTAAGCCAGAAGACAGTCTCTCAGATTGCTCTGAGGAACTGCTCCCAAGGGTATGGGAGGAGCCGGAATATACAGGGGTTTGTGCAACAAAAACCAAGTAGTGGGAACATCAAAATACTAGTGTTAATTAAAGAAAACCAGACATCTCAAATTAATGAATTTAGCACTTTTCTATGTATGGGAAGGTACAAGAGTCTGGGCTCGTTGAAATCATTCCTTTGATATGCACCTTAGCTATCTGGGGCCAGTATCCATCCTGAGTTCCCTCAGGACTCACTGTAGGAAGTGGGGGAAAAGGGGGAGCCTGTAGTGGCCGATGGCTTGATGGCTGCAACATCCTTTGTTTGCTGATATGACATGCGGCATTCTTAGTCCGCAGGTGTTTGTTCAGTGAACTAGTAGAGGGATAGATGTATGGATAAATAAATTTAGCTGATTTTTATTCTTAAAATATTTTATTTAGGAAGAAATAGCAGATATCTTATGTTACATCTGAGGAAAAAGAGCCACTTTGAATCCTTCGTGCTCCCAAGTTTTTGGGTGAGTGGCTGGGAGGGATATGGATCATCACATAGGGCCTGGTAGATCTAGCTGCCTCAGCTTGGGAATGTTCTGGGAAGGATATTCCAAAAGGCAGGAGAAAGAAACGGAATCTCGTCATTAGTTTCCATGCATTTTCTGGTATCTGAGAGAGTTAATTCAGACTTTGGGCTCCCTGGGCTGAAGTCCTTGCTTTTAATATCCTTATTTACAGAACCAGCCTAAATAGTGGGGTCTTTTTTTCCCATCCTGGTGTTTAATCCTTCCATCAGCGCAAAGGGATGAGGCATTGAAGTGGCACCACTTCACAGGTGACAGAGGGAAGGGGGGAGATGGAGTGTGAGCCTTAGGGCCCTTATCTTAATTTGTAACTAGTCTGATTAAGAGTCATGCTTTTGTTTATGGTTTCCTTTGCTGTGCAAAAGCTTTTAAGTTTCATTAGGTCCCATTTGTTTGTTTTTGTTTTTATTTCCATTTTTCTAGGAGGTGGGTCAAAAAGGATCTTGCTGTGGTTTATGCCATAGAGTGTTCTGCCTATGTTTTCCTCTAAGAGTTTTATAGTGTCTGGCCTTACATTTAGGTCTTTAATCCATTTTGAGTTTATTTTTGTGTATGGTGTTAGGGAGTGTTCTAATTACATGTAGCTGTCCTGTTTTCCCAGCACCACTTATTGAAGAGGCTGTCTTTTCTCCATTGTATATTCTTGCCTCCTTTATCAAAAATAAGGTGACCATATGTGCGTGGTACCCTCAGAATGGGAGAAAATATTTGCAAATGAAGCAACTGACAAAGGATTAATCTCCAAGATTTACAAGGAGCTCACGCAGCTCAATATATTAAAAAAACCCAATCCAAAAATAAGCAGAAGACCTAAATAGACATTTCTCCAAAGAAGATACACAGATTGCCAACAAACACGTGAAAGGATGCTCAACATCACTAATCATTAGAGAAATGCAAATCAAAACTACAGTGAGGTATCACCTCACACCAGTCAGAATGGCCATATCAAAAAGTCTACAAACAATAAATGCTGGAGAGGGTGTGGAGAAAAGGGAACCCTCCTGCACTGTTGGTGGGAGTGTAAATTGATACAGCCACTATGGAGAACAGTATGGAGGTTCCTTAAAAAACTAAAAACAGAACTACCATATGACCCAGCAATCCCACTACTGGGCATATACCCTGAGAAAACCATAATTCACAAGGAGTCATGTACCACAATGTTCATTGCAGCTCTGTTTACAATAGCCAGGACATGGAAGCACTAAGTGTCCATCAACAGATGAATGGATAAAGAAGATGTGGCACATATATACAATGGAATATTACTCAGCCATAAAAAGAAAGGAAATTGAGTTATTTGTAGTGAGGTGGATGGACCTAGAATCTGTCATACAGAGTGAAGTAAGTCCGAAAGAGAAAAACAAATACCGTATGCTAACACATATATATGGAATCTAAAAAAAAAAAAGTGTTCTGATGAACCTAGGGGCAGGACAGGAATAAAGGTGCAGACGTAGAGAATGGACTTGAGGACATGGGGAGGGGGAAGGGTAAGCTGGGACGAAGTGAGAGAGTGGCATGGACATATATACACTACCAAATGTAAAATAGGTAGCTAGTGGGAAGCAGCCGCATAGCACAGGGAGATCAGCTCGGTGCTTTGTGACCACCTAGAGGGGTGGGATAGGGAGGGTGGGAGGGAGATGCAAGAGGGGGGAGATGTGGGGATATGTGTATACATATAGCTGATTCACTTTGTTATACAACAGAAACTAACACACCATTGTAAAGCAGTTATACTCCAGTAAAGATGTTTAAAAAAAAAAAAGTCATGCTTTTTAGGAAGAGTGGGACGGGCGCGTTCTGTGTTCACCTCATAGCACATTTCAGACCACAGTAGCCTAGCCCTCAAAAAACTGCCTTTACTTATTAATGTTAAGTTTTTATTCGTGTTTCACTATAGGAAATAATTGTAAATCCTCTTCTACATTTGTGTGAAATTGTTACGGACGTTATCTTTTCCATCATCTGATGGCCATTCTGTAGTGCTTTGATATTGAAATTTTTTCAGAATACAGTAATAGGGAAAATGTTTCTTTCCTGGGTAATAGACAGTTTCCTCATTTCTGATAAGATTTATGTAAGCCATCCTGAGTCTCCTTCTGCCCTGGTTGCAGGCATACTTAAGGCCAAGATTTTTGTGCTCAGTGTTGACATTTTTTCTGTCTCCTTTATCTTAACTTTTTTCTTTTAAAACTGTTTTAAGGTGATAAATAATCTTATTTTATTTTGTATGCACTTTTTATCAGGTGCTTTAAATTCTTTCTGGAGAGATTTGTGCTTTTAATAGACTCATTAAAACAACGGTGCATGTTCATTATTCATTAAGCACTTGCTTTGAGTTTACGCTTGTTGTAGTACAGCCTTCTTTTCCTGCTAACTCCAGTCGACTTTTCTTTCTTGTTTAGTCCTGGGGCAGGCTTAGTATCTCCATATTTAGGTATACTAATACTATTTTATTTAAGATCTTAAGGTTGTGGTATAAGAACTTGAAGGAAAAAGAACTGATCTGTTTCTTCTGAAAGCTTAAGCTTTTGATAAATGACTCTGAATCCCTTCTGAGAACCTGGGTGATATAAATCATTGCCGAACCCAAGACTTATGTTCATTATCTCCAGCTGTGATTATTGCCCTTAATTGAAATGCGGTTTAAGGGAAGATTTGGATCATTATCCTTTTTCCTGCTACCGAGTGTCTTCTCTTTTGTTTGAGGTAATGCTGTTTTCTGGGAAGAAGGGTTACTCCAGTGATTAGAGAGCATCATAGTGGAGATTTAAATTCTGCACTTCATTTTCTCATGTTTTATTTGCACACTTACTCAACCTATGAATTTACTGAATTTTCCCTGACACTTTTCATTCTTGTTAGTGTTACTGTAACAATGCCTGTGGGAAGCAGGTATCTGGATCCTATAGGGACACAGACGCTTTCCTTGATGAACCCCATTTCATATCAACTTTTTCTCAGTTTTGAATTCTTTCAGCTATTTCATATACAGAACATTACATTATGTGAAAAGCTACAGAGTTGTGTGCCTGTAAGTGCTAAGATGTAGTGGTGTGACACTGGATCTTTATCCAGCTTCTTTGAGCTTCCTTTTGCTAATTATGACTATCTCCCATGTATGGTTATTACAAAAAAAGAAATAATAAAAAAATCTTGAAGCATTATGCTTGACTACATTCAGTAATAATTGAATTAAAATAATAAGCATTTCCAAGGCCTTGGTGATGGCCCACTTATTCCCCAATCTTTATAACCAAATTCCTGTGTAAAACAGCACCTTAATATGGAATGTGACAAGGTTTGGCTTGTGCCGTGAATCTTATGATTTCACAGTAGCATAACACAACTGATAATTTGTTTCCAATAATGGAACATTCACTTCATTTATCTCATTTCCTGTACATGGGGTTTCCTATGCCATATCTCCTACTTGAATTGATTTAACTTTGGATCTGTGTGCTTGTCTTGAATTTTTTGATAAGTTATATATACACACCATAGAGTTATGTTCCTAGATTGTCCTTTTCAACTGGTGGAAGTACCGGTAAAGATAAGCATTGTTTTCTTTTTCTTCCAGTCATCCTTCAGAACTAATTTCTGAAGTTCACAGTGGTCTCCTTATCATTATGAAGTAAACGCCTGCGTTTTGTCTTCTGCCCTCCAGGTCTTCTGCGCCACACCCTGGGTCCTGCTCTTCCCCAGCCAGCCCTAGCTACCTCTCACGGGGGCTTGCGCGTTTCCTTCGCCTGCTCTGGGCATATCCTGCTTTGACTGCTCACCTTGTTTCAGCTCTTGCTCACCTTAGGGATGATTTCTAAACCCATGTTGGAAGGTGGTAGGTGGTAGTGTGTGAACCCCTCCTGGAAATGGAAGCTGACCAGATGTTATGGAAACCTTCCTGCTAGAAACACTTCCACTAGAAATACTGGAGAAAATAAAACAAACACCCTTTTATTATCTTTATTATAAGAAAGTGAGAAACCCGCAGGTGGGGAAAAAGATAAAGAGGAGTGAACGTTTCTAAGAGAGAGAGAGTGTCTACAACCAGAGTGGGACATGACAGTGAGGGGACTTCTGCTGATTCTGGGGACCTAGATTTCAGGGAGACGGTTTCATCTGAACCTCTTGGAAGGGCTAGGCTGGGAGTATGCGTGGGGTGGGAACATCCATTAGCAAAGGGAGGAGGTGTCTTCTTAGCTTTAAAAAAATAGTCTCTTTTCAATCTTGTTGGATTTGGGATTTGAATTTATGCCACCTGCATGGTCTGGAAAACCCCAAGATGGGAAGCTCATCTCAGTGCATCTGGGTTGGAAGTGCCCAAGGGCTTGGCAGAAGTAAACACAAATCTCCTCTGGAAGAATGCCACCCTCAACCCACTGATTAAGAGCTCTGAAATACGGACAAACAACAAAAACTAGATGTATAAGGAAATGAGCCACCATAAGGAAAGCCACCTTGGAGCCCATTGTGATGTGCCGTTTGTTCATCCATTCATTCCTCACATTTTTATCTATCGGTCATTGTATACTAGGTGCGCTTCTCAGTGCTGAGGTTATAACAGCAAAATATTCTGTGGGGAAGTGGGTATTGCTGTTGACCCGAGGCTTTGGTACGTTTGCCCCAGAGTCCTGCCCACTTCAGGTTTCTGAGTCATTTCCAGGAAACTCTGGTGCTTTTTCGTCCCCAGTTTGAAGACCTTTATTTTACAAGTGAAAAAACTGAGACCACTGTGGTTAAGTAACCTGCCCAAGGTATGAACCTCAGTTTCCTTGTCTGTAGAATGGGGATAATACCTACCTCTTGGGTGCTATCATGATGAAAGATTAACCTACACGTCACCTGCCACAAATATGCCTATTCTTCCTTTTCTGTGCCACTGATAGTCAGAGATGGTACGGACTCAGTTCTCCTGACTTTCAGGCTAAATGCTTTTTTACTACTGGTTCGACTCCATGAGATCTTAGACTATTCAAGCCCGTACAGAGTCCCACACTTTCACCCTTAATTGTTCTCTGATTATTTCATGTTTGTGAGTTTTGCTTCCATTAGTTAGACTGTGAACTGTTTAAGGTCAGGGACCAGATCTTGTATTTTTATATTAATTTTGTATTATCTAGTCTCGGGCTGGTTACTTGGTAGAGGTTTTATAATATTTGTTTATTGTTGCTTGATTAAGCATGTAATGCCATTGTTATGAGGAAATGAAAATATTTCTGTCCAAAGAAGTTATTATGGTCATAATGTGAGAGTTTTGGCAAAGTAAGAAAATACTTTTGCTGGCTGTTTATGATGTAGACATCTGTATTCTGCTCTCTATCCCTGATGGATAAGATGATTCCCACCTGCCTTCCTGCTGCAGTGTCCTTTTGAGTCCAAGACTACTCATTCATTCAGGGCCAGGCACGTGTGTAAGTCCTGCTCACCAATCTCGGACTCTCTGTGTATTGGAAATTACTGAATACCCCACAGCCATTTCTGTGTAGTCCTAAGCACATGTTTAAGATTGGAAATGTGTCCACTTGTATGGGCACTGGGCCATCAGTCAGCTCTGGTCCCCTGCCTTCCTGCCCTGCCCTCTGCCCCAGGACACGGCCTTGATGGACAGTCGGGCGTGCTCTCTGTGTCTGCCCTGTCCATCTGTTGGCTGCGGGTCAGGCATTCCTGCTCACCGTTGGAACCAAGAAGGAATCACTTGGAAGTTATCCCTCCCATAGAACCCGACTGAGGCTGGGCAATAGCCAGGACTCTGTTCTCTTTCAGCTGCTGGCTGCATTTCAGCGATCCATTTGAGCCCCCCCACTCCGCCTTTTTCTTTTTTAAAATTCATTTATTTATTTATTTTTTGGCTGCGTTGGGTCTTCATTGCTGCACGCGGGCTTCCTCTAGTTGTGGAGAGTGGGGGCTACTCTTCGTTGCAGTGCGCGGGCTTTTCATTGCGGTGGCTTCTCTTGTTGCGGAGCGCGGGCTTTAGGCGCACGGGCTTCAGTAGTTGTGGCACGCAGGCTCAGTAGTTGTGGCTCACAGGCTCTAGAGTGCAGGCTCAGTAGTTGTGGCGCATGGGCTTAGTTGCTCCATGGCATGTGGGATCTTCCCAGACCAGGGCTCGAACCCGTGTCCCCTGCATTGGCCGGTGGATTGTTAACCGCTGCACCACCAGGTTGCCTTTAATTTTTATTCCTGTACTCTCCATATCTGGTTTTGGTATCAAAGTATAATAGCCTCATAGAATTAGTTGTGGGTGTTACCACTTTTTCTCTTCTCTGGATGAGTTTGTGTAATACTGCAGTGGTCTCTTCCTTGAATGTTTGTGGAACTTAACTGGAAAATATCTGGACTTGATGTTTTCTTTGTGGGATGATTTTAAACTACTGAGTCATTTTCTTTAATGTTTATGGCACAGCTTAGACTTTTATCTTTCTTCTTGAATTAGTTTGATTAAATTATGTTTCCTAGGAATTTGTTCATTTCATATGTTATCAGATATTTAAGCGTTCAATTGTTGATGGTATTCTTTTATCTTTTTAATCTTCACTGTATCTATAGTTTTACCCCCCTTCTCATTCCCAGTATTGTTTATTTGTGCTTCCCTTTTCTTCATCTGTCTAGCCAGAGGTTTGTGTCTTTCATTACTTTTTTTGAAGGGTCAACATTTGATTTTGCTTAGCCTCTCTAACGTTATTTTTTCTCTTTTATGAATTTCTCTTCTTATCTTTATTATCTCCTTTACTGTCCTTTGATTTATGCTGTACTTTTAAAATGAACATTTATTTCCTTAATTTGAAACGTTTTTTCTTTTTTATTATAAGCATTTAGGGAAATAAATTTCCCACAAAACACTGCTTTTTCTGTAGATGACAAGTTTTGGTATGTAGTATTTTAATTCACATTGAGTATTTTACATTTTCCATTATAATTTCTTCTTTGTTTTATAAGTTATTTAGAAATGTGTTTGTTTAAAATTTTCCAATATATAGTTGTATGATCATATTTGTGTAATTACTTTTAGGGTTTTTTTTTTTGGCTGCATTGGGTCTTTGTTGCTGCGCGCGGGCTCTCTCTTAGTTGGGTCTTAGTTGTGGCGAGCGGGGGTTACTCTTAGTTGCGGTGCGCAGGCTTCTCATTGCGGTGGCCTCTCTTGTTGCGGAGCACGGGCCCTAGGTGCGTGGGCTTCAGTAGTTGTGGCCCGTGGGCTCAGTAGTTGTGGCACATGGGCTTAGTTGCTCCGTGGCATGTGGGATCTTCCCAGACCAGGGCTTGAACCTGTGTCCCCTGCATTGGCAGGTGGATTTTTAACCACTGCGCCACCTGGGAAGTCCTGTGTAATTGCTTTTAACTTACTAGCTTTGTAGTCATATTTCTTTGACACTTATTCTTTAAAATATGTTGAGACTCAACTTTACATGGTAATTTTTTTTAATGTTCTTTTGTGCTTGAGAAGAATATGCATTCTCTGAATAGGATACAAGATTCTGTATTCGTTCATTAAAACCAAGTTTGTCAATTGTGACGTTAACATCTTCTAAATGTTTACTTTTTTTTCCCCAGCTTGATTTATAAGTAATTGAGGGAGCTGATGGAACTCTTGTATTTTGATGGTGGGTAACTGATTTCTCCCCATCACTTTTTGCTTTGTGTATTTCAAGGTTATTTCATTTTGAGTTTTATCAGGTTAGAGTTGTGATGTGCACCCGGTGAATAGGACTGTTGATCACTCTGTGGCTAGCTGTCTTTGCTCCATGTTAACTACTTTTGCCTTAAAATGTATTTTGTTTGATATTAATAGAATAACCCTAGCTTTCTTTTTGTTTCTGTATACATAGCATATCTTCTTTTTAAAATCCTTTTATTTTCTTTTTTTAAAATTATTATTATTTTTTAACATCTTTATTGGAGTATAATTGCTTTACAATGGTGTGTTAGTTTCTGCTTTATAACAAAGTGAATCAGTTATACATATACATATGTCCCCATATCTCTTCCCTCTTGCATCTCCCTCCCTCCCACCCTCCCTATCCCACCCCTCTAGGTGGTCACAAAGCACCGAGCTGATCTCCCTGTGCTCTGCGGCTGCTTCCCACTAGCTATCTATTTTACGTTTGGTAGTGTATATGTGTCCATGCCACTCTCACACTTTAAAACTCTTATTTTCATTCTTAACTTGATCTTAGGTTTTGGGTATGTCTCTTGTGAAAGCATTTAACTGTTTTTCTGGGTTTTTTCCCCTTTGGTGTAATCTGATACTCTTTGAACTGGCAAGACTAGGTCTTTTAATCATTGATGTGTTGTGATGACTAATATATTTGCATTTAACTTCTATCTCTTTCATTTATTCTGCCTTTTGTTTCTTTTTCCTCTTTTCCGGGGACTGATTTGAATCCACTCCCACCTCCTCCATTTTTTCTGTCTTGTGACTGGGATGTTGTATACCTTATTTCTGGTCTTTCAGAGATTGCCCTTTACAATTCACCGTGCTTACCTAAGCTAATCAAGTGTAAAGTTAACTAGTGTTTTAACTTTCTGAACATTATAAGGGCCTTAGGGTATAGCTCTGATCATTCTTCTTTTCACCAAATTGTCTTTTTTTTTCTTTTTTTAGTTTTCTATTTTCCCCTTCAAATAGACACAGGTCAGTGGTTAATCACAGGGGCTAGAAACTTACAGCCTGTTTAAACCCCAGCTCTGCCACCTACCAGATGAGTAAAGTTGGGCAAAGTGCTTAACTTCCCTGTGCCTCAGTTTCCTCATCTGTAAAGTATGGACAGTAAAAGGACTTTTCTCCTGAGGCCAGGGGTTTTGAAGGAGAAATGCAGTACCTATGGAGCATTTAGAACTGTATCTGGTGGTTAGCAGGTGCTGTGTGAGTGTCTGCTATTAGTGTTCTTTTTTGAAAAGACAGTGTTTAATTTTACCTACGTGTTTAACAATTTCTTTTTTTCATAGATTCTTCTTCTATCTTAGACTTTCCTTCTGAGTCATTCTCCTACCTGAAGAATATTCTTTAGAAGTTATTTTGTGAGTTCAGCTGGTTTTAAAATTTAGCTTTTGCCCTTTTTAATCATCTTTGTTATTTAACTCTTAATTCTTGAAAGACAGTTTTTCTGGGTATATAATTCTGTTACATAACCAGAATAGAATTCTGTATTTTCTGTCAGTGCTTTGAAGATCTTAGTTCATTGATCTCTGCCATTGTTGCTGTTGAGATGTCTGCTCTCAGTCTGTCATTGCTCTGTAAGTCCCTGTCTATTTGGCTCTGTGTTTTGCTAAAATGTACTCAGGTGTGGATTTCTTTTTTATTTATCTGCCTTGGTGTGTGTGTGTGTATATATGTGTGTGTGTGTGTGTGTGTGTGTGTAGTGCTTCTTGTATCTGTGGATCTTTCATCAGTTCTGGCAAATTCTGTCATTATGTCTTCAGATATTTCTTTTCCATTTTCTTTGTACTATCCTTTTGGAATTCCACTTAGATCTGTCCTCCTTTTCTCTTAATCTTTCCTTTATATTTATATCTCCTTGTCCCTCTGTACTACAGAAGCTTTCATGGGAGATTTCTTGAGCTGTTAGATCCAGTTCATTAATTCCTTTTTTGGCTGAAGTCTCATTTATTGCATTCTGTTTTAGTGATTAGGCTTTCCTTTTGGCTCTCTCTGGTCAATTTAGATAGTGTCTTATTGCTTGCTTTTTTATTCCTTTAAACATTTAACTAATTATTTTATTTCTTCCTTCCTAATCTGGTGAGTTCAACTATATCGTTACAGATTTTCTGCCTGTTGGATCTGTCCATTTCTGATAGAGGGGTGTTGAAGACTCCAACTATGATAGTGGACTCATCTCTTTTTCCTTGCAGTGCCGTCACTTTTTGCCTCACGTAATTTGATGCTCTCTTGTTAGGTACATACGCATTAAGGAGTATTACGTCTTCTTGGGGAATTGACTCCTTTATCATTATGTAATGCCATCATCCCTGATAATTTTCCTTATTCTGAAGTCTGCTGTATCTGAAATTAATATAGGTTCTCCCACTTTCTTTTGTATTTGTGTTAGCCTGGTATATCTTTCTCAGTAGATGTAGCTTTTAATCTATATGTGTCTTTATATTTAAAGTGGGTTTCTTGTAGACAGCATATAGTTGGGTCTTGTGTGATCCACTCTGACAATCCCTGTCTTTTATTTGGTGCTTTTAGACCACTGATAGTCACCCTGATTATTGGTATAGTTGGGTTAATATTTACCATGTTTATTACTGTTTTCTATTTGTTGCCCTTGTTCTTTGATCCTGGTTTTTTTTTTTTTTGGTCTTTCATTCCTTTTCTGCTTTTTGTGGTTTTATTTATTTATTTATTTATTTTTGGCTGTGTTGGGTCTTCGTTGCTGTGCGCGGGCTTTCTCTAGTTGTGGTGAGCGGGGGCTACTCTTCGTTGCGGTGCACGGGCTTCTCATTGTCGTGGCTTCTCTTGTTGCGGAGCACAGGCTCTAGGCGCATGGGCTTCAGTAGTTGTGGCACATGGGCTCAGTAGTTCTGACGTGGGCTCAGTAGTTGTGGCTTGTGGGCTCTAGAGCTCAGGCTCAGTAGTTGGTGGCGCATGGGCTTAGTTGCTCCGCGGCATGTGGGATCTTCCTGGGCCAGGGGTCAAACCCTTGTCCCTTGCGTTGGCAGGCAGATTCTTAACCACCGCACCACCAGGGAAGCCCCTTTCTGTGGTTTTAATCATGCATTTTATGTGATTCCATTTTCTGTCCCCTCTTAGCATACTTCTTTTCTCACTATTTTCAGTGGTTGCCCTAAAGTTTGCCATGTACATTTACAACTAATTCAAGTCCGCTTTAAAGTAGCATACTGCTTCGCAGATAGTGTAAGTACCTTATAGTAACAAAATAATGCTAATTCTTCCCTCCTATACCTTATATCATTGCTGTCATTCTTTTCACTTATAAATAAGCATACATAAGCATACAGGTAGCACACACATATATAATTGAATACATCATTGGTATTATTATAATATTTGAATAAACTGTTTCTGTTAGATCAAGAATAAGAAAAATAAGTTTTTTTTTTTTTTTTCAGGACTATTACATCTGTCTATGTTTATTCTTTTTTTTTTTTTTTTAAACATCTTTATTGAAGTATAATTGCTTTACAATGGTGTGCTAGCTTCTGCTTTACAACAAAGTGAATCAGTTACACATATACATATGTTGCCATATCTCTTCCCTCTTGCATCTCCCTCCCTCCCACCCTCCCTATCCCACCCCTCTAGGTGGTCACAAAGCACCGAGCTGATCTCCCTGTGCTATGCGGCTGCTTCCCACTAGTTATCTATTTTACATTTGGTAGTGTATATATGTCCATGACACTCTCTCACCCTGTCACATCTCACCCCTCCCCCTCCCCATATCCTCAAGTCCATTCTCTAGTAGGTCTGTGTCTTTATTCCCATCTTGCCACTAGGTTCTTCATGACCTCTTTTTTTTTTTTTTTTTCCTTAGATTCCATATATATGTGTTAGCATACTGTATTTGTTTTTCTCTTTCTGACTTACTTCACTCTGTATGACAGACTCTAACTCCATCCACCTCATTACAAACACCTCCATTTCATTTCTTTTTATGGCTGAGTAATATTCCATTGTATATATGTGCCACATCTTCTTTATCCATTCATCCGATGATGGACACCTAGGTTGCTTCCATGTCCTGGCTATTGTAAACAGAGCTGCAATGAATATTTTGGTACATGACTCTTTCTGAATTATGGTTTTCTCAGGGAATATGCCCAGTAGTGGGATTGCTGGGTCATATGGTAGTTCTATTTTTAGTTTTTTAAGGAACCTCCATACTGTTCTCCATGGTGGCTGTATCAATTTACATTCCCACCAACAGTGCAAGAGTGTTCCCTTTTCTCCACATCCTCTCCAGCATTTATTGTTTCTAGATTTTTTGATGATGGCCATTCTGACCGGTGTGAGATGATACCTCATTGTAGTTTTGATTTGCATTTCTCTAATGATTAATGATGTTGAGCATTCTTTCATGTGTCTGTTGGCAATCTGTAGCTCTTCTTTGGAGAAATGTCTATTTAGGTCTTCTGCCCATTTTTGGATTGGGTTGTTTGTTTTTTTGTTATTGAGCTGCATGAGCTGCTTGTAAATCTTGGAGATTAATCCTTTGTCCGTTGCTTCATTTGCAAATATTTTCTCCCATTCTGAGGGTTGTCTTTTGGTCTTGTTTATGGTTTCCTTTGCTGTGCAAAAGCTTTTAAGTTTCATTAGGTCCCATTTGTTTATTTGTGTTTTTATTTCCATTTCTCTAGGACCTGGGTCAAAAAGGATCTTGCTGTGACTTATGTCATAGAGTGTTCTGCCTATGTTTTCCTCTAAGAGTTTGATAGTGTCTGGCCTTACACTTAGGTCTTTAATCCATTTTGAGTTTATTTTTGTGTATGGTGTCAGGGAGTGTTCTAATTTCATACTTTTACATGTATCTGTCCAATTTTCCCAGCACCACTTATTGAAGAGGCTGTCTTTTCTCCACTGTATATGCTTGCCTCCTTTATCAAAGATAAGGTGACCATATGTGCGTGGGCTTATCTCTGGGCTTTCTATCCTGTTCCATTGATCTATATTTCTGTTTTTGTGCCAGTACCAAACTGTCTTGATTACTGTAGCTTTGTAATATAGTCTGAAGTCAGGGAGCCTGATTCCTCCAGCTCCATTTTTCGTTCTCAAGATTGCTTTGGCTATTCGGGGTCTTTTGTGTTTCCATACAAATTGTGAAATTTTTTGTTCTAGTTCTGTGAAAAATGCCAGTGGTAGTTTGATAGGGATTGCATTGAATCTGTAGATTGCTTTGGGTAGCAGAGTCATTTTCACAATGTTTATTATTCCAATCCAAGAACATGGTATATCTCTCCATCTATTTGTATCATCTTTAATTTCTTTCATCAGTGTCCTATAATTTTCTGCATACAGGTCTTTTGTCTCCTTAGGTAGGTTTATTCCTAGGTATTTTATTCTTTTTGTTGCAATGGTAAACGGGAGTGTTTTCTTAATTTCACTTTCAGATTTTTCATCATTAGTATACAGGAATGCAAGAGATTTCTGTGCATTAATTTTGTATCCTGCCACTTTACCAAATTCATTGATTAGCTCTAGTAGTTTTCTGGTAGCATCTTTAGGATTCTCTATGTATAGTATCATGTCATCTGCAAACAGTGACAGCTTTACTTCTTCTTTTCCGATTTGGATTCCTTTTATTTCTTTTTCGTCTCTGATTGCTGTGGCTAACACTTCCAAAACTATGTTGAATAATAGTGGTGAGAGTGGGCAACCTTGTCTTGTTCCTGATCTTAGTGGAAATGGTTTCAGTTTTTCACCATTGAGGACAATGTTGGCTGTGGGTTTGTCATATACGGCCTTTATTATGTTGAGGAAAGTTCCCTCTATGCCTACTTTCTGCAGGACTTTTATCATAAATGGGTGTTGAATTTTGTCGAAAGCTTTCTCTGCATCTATTGAGATGATCATATGGTTTTTCTCCTTCAATTTGTTAATATGATGTGTCACGTTGATTGATTTGCGTATATTGAAGAATCCTTGCATTCCTGGAATAAACCCCACTTGATCATGGTGTATGATCCTTTTAATGTGCTGTTGGATTCTGTTTGCTAGTATTTTGTTGAGGATTTTTGCATCTATGTTCATCAGTGATATTGGCCTGTAGTTTTCTTTCTTTGTGACATCTTTGCCTGGTTTTGGTATCAGGGTGATGGTGGCCTCGTAGAATGAGTTGGGGAGTGTTCCTCCCTCTGCAATATTTTGGAAGAGTTTGAGAAGGATAGGTGTTAGCTCTTCTCTAAATGTTTGATAGAATTCGCCTGTGAAGCCATCTGGTCCTGGGCTTTTGTGTGTTGGAAGATTTTTAATCACAGTTTCAATTTCAGTGCTTGTGATTGGTCTGTTCATATTTTCTATTTCTTCCTGGTTCAGTCTCGGCAGGTTGTGCATTTCTAAGAATCTGTCCATTTCTTCCAGGTTGTCCATTTTATTAGCATAGAGTTGCTTGTAGTAATCTCTTATGATCGTTTGTATTTCTGCAGTGTCAGTGGTTACTTCTCCTTTTTCATTTCTAATTCTATTAATTTGAGTCTTCTCCTTTTTTCTCTTGATGAGTCTGGCTAATGGTTTATCAATTTTGTTTATCTTCTCAAAGAACCAGCTTTTAGTTTCATTGATTTTTGCTATTGTTTCCTTCATTTCTTTTTCATTTATTTCTGATCTGATCTTTATGATTTCTTTCCTTCTGCTAGCTTTGGGGTTTTTTTGTTCTTCTTTCTCTAATTGCTTTAGGTGCAAGGTTAGGTTGTTTATTCGAGATGTTTCCTGTTTCTTGATGTAGGCTTGTATTGCTATAAACTTCCCTCTTAGAACTGCTTTTGCTGCATCCCATAGGTTTTGGATCGTCGTGTCTCCATTGTCATTTGTTTCTAGGTATTTTTTGATTTCCCCTTTGATTTCTTCAGTGATCACTTCGTTATTAAGTAGTGTATTGTGTAGCCTCCATGTGTTTGTATTTTTTACAGATCTTTTCCTGTAATTGATATCTAGTCTCATAGCGTTGTGGTCGGAAAAGATACTTGATACGATTTCAATTTTTTTAAATTTACCAAGGCTTGATTTGTGACCCAAGATATGATCTATCCTGGAGAATGTTCCATGAGCACTTGAGAAAAATGTGTATTCTGTTGTTTTTGGGTGGAATGTCCTATAAATATCAATTAAGTCCATCTTGTTTAATGTATCATTTAAAGCTTGTGTTTCCTTATTTATTTTCATTTTGGATGATCTGTCCATTGGTGAAAGTGAGGTGTTAAAGTCCCCTACTATGATTGTGTTACTGTCGATTTCCCCTTTTATGGCTGTTAGTATTTGCCTTATGTATTGAGGTGCTCCTATGTTGGGTGCATAAATATTTACAATTGTTATACCTTCCTCTTGGATCGATCCCTTGATCATTATATAGTGTCCTTCTTTGTCTCTTGTAATAGTCTTTATTTTAAAGTCTATTTTGTCTGATATGAGAATTGCTACTCCAGCTTTCTTTTGATTTCCATTTGCATGGAATATCTTTTTCCATCCCCTCACTTTCAGTCTGTATGTGTCTCTAGGTCTGAAGTGGGTCTCTTGTAGACAGCATATATATGGGTCTTGTTTTTGTATCCATTCAGCCAGTCTGTGTCTTTTGGTGGGAGCATTTAATCCATTTACATTTAAGGTAATTATCGATACGTATGTTCCTATTCCCATTTTCTTAAATGTTTTGGGTTTGTTATTGTAGGTGTTTTCCTTCTCTTGTGTTTCTTGCCTAGAGAAGTTCCTTTAGCATTTGTTGTAAAGCTGGTTTGGTGGTGCTGAACTCTCTCAGCTTTTGCTTGTCTGTAAAGGTTTTAATTTCTCCATCAAATCTGAATGAGATCCTTGCTGGGTAGAGTAATCTTGGTTGTAGGTTTTTCTCCTTCATCACTTTAAGTATATCCTGCCACTCCCTTCTGGCTTGCAGAGTTTCTGCTGAAAGATCAGCTGTTAACCTTATGGGGATGCCCTTGTGTGTTATCTGTTGTTTTTCCCTTGCTGCTTTTAATATGTTTTCTTTATATTTAATTTTTGATAGTTTGATTAATATGTGTCTTGGTGTGTTTCTCCTTGGATTTATCCTGTATGGGACTCTCTGTGCTTCCAGGACTTGATTAACTATTTCCTTTCCCATATTAGGGAAGTTTTCAACTATAATCTCTTCAAATATTTTCTCAGTCCCTTTCTTTTTCTCTTCTTCTTCTGGGACCCCTATAATTCGAATGTTGGTGCATTTAATGTTGTCCCAGAGGTCTCTGAGACTGTCCTCAGTTCTTTTCATTCTTTTTTCTTTATTCTGGTCTGCAGTAGTTATTTCCACCATTTTATCTTCCAGGTCACTTATCCGTTCTTCTGCCTCAGTTATTCTGCTATTGATCCCATCTAGAGTATTTTTAATTTCATTTATTGTGCTTGTCATCGTTTCTTGGTTCCTCTTTAGTTCTTCTACGTCCTTGTTAAATGTTTCTTGCATTTTGTCTATTCTATTTCCAAGACTTTGGATCATCCTTACTATCATTATTCTGAATTCTTTTTCAGGTAGACTACCTATTTCCTCTTCATTTGTTAGGTCTGGTGTGTTTTGACCCTGCTCCTTCATCTGCTGTGTGTTTTTCTGTCTTCTCATTTTGCTTATCTTACTGTGTTTGGGGTCTCCTTTTCACAGGCTGCAGGTTCGTAGTTCCCGTTGTTTTTGGTATCTGTCCCCAGTGGCTAAGGTTGGTTCAGTGGGTTGTGTAGGTTTCCTGGTGGAGGGAACTAGTGCCTGTGTTCTGGTGGATGAGGCTGGATGTTGTCTTTCTGGTGGGCTCGTCCACGTCTGGTGGTGTGTTTTGGGGTGTCTGTGGCCTTATTATGATTTTAGGCAGCCTCTCTGTTAATGGATGGGGCTGTGTTCCTCTCTTGCTAGTTGTTTGGCATAGGGTGTCCAGCACTGTAGCTTGCTGGTCGTTGAGTGAAGCTGGGTCTTGATGTTGAGATGGAGATCTGTGAGAGATTTTCGCCGTTTGGTATTACGTGGAGCTGGGAGGTCTCTTGTGGACCAGTGTCCTGAAGTTGGCTCTCCCACCTCAGAGGCACAGCCCTGATGCCTGGCTGGAGCACCAAGAGCCTTTCATCCACACGGCTCAGAATAAAAGGGAGAAAAAATGGAAAGAAAGAAAAAAAGAGGATAAATAAAATAAAATAAAGCAATTATAATAAAAAATAAGAAAAAAAATTATTAAGAGTAAATTTATTAAGAAAAAAAATTTTTTTTTAATTTTTAAAAATAGATTTATTAATTTTTTATACTAAAAATAAGAAAAAAATTATTTAGAAAAAATTTATTAAGAAAAAAAATTTTTTAATTTTTTAAAATAAAAAATATGAAAAAACTTATTAAAAATTTTTTTAAAAATAGAAAATAAGGAAAAAATTATTAAGAAAACATTTATTAGGGAAAAAAAAAATTTTTAAGCCAAAAAAAAAAAAAAAAAACGGACGGACCTAACCCTAGGACTAACGGTGAGAGCAAAGCTATACAGACAAAATCTCACCCAGAAGCATACACATCTACACTCACAAAAAAAAGGAAAAGGGGAAAAGTTAATATATCCTGCTCCCAAAGTCCATCTCCTAAATTTGGGATGGTTCGTTGTCTAGTCAGGTATTCAACAGATGCAGGCACATCAAGTTGTTTGTGGAGCTTTAATCCGCTGCTTCTGAGGCTGCTGGGAGAGATTTCCCTTTCTCTTCTTTGTTCGTACAGCTCCCGGGGTTCAGCTTTGGATTTGGACCCGCCTCTGCATGTAGGTCCCCTGAGGGCGTCTGTTCCCCGCCCAGACAGAACGGGGTTAAAGGAGCAGCTGATTCGGTGGCTCTGGCTCAGTCAGGCCGGGGGGAGGGAGCGGTACGGAGGAGGCGGGGCGAGCCTGCGGCGGCAGAAGCCGGCGTGACGTTGCAGCAGCCTGAGGCGCGCCGTGCGCTCTCCCGGGGAAGTTGTCCCCGGATTACGGGAGCCTGGCCGTGGCGGGCTGCACCGGCTCCCGGGAGGGGCGGTGTGGAGAATGACCTGTGCTCGCCCACAGGCTGTTTGGTGGCGGCAGCAGCAGCCTTAGCGTCTCATGCCCGTCTCTGGGGTCCGCGCTGATAGCCGCGGCTCGCGCCCGTCTCTGGAGTTCGTTTAAGTGGCGCTCTGAATCCCCTCTCCTTGCACGCCGCGAAACAAAGAGGCAAGAAAAAGTCTCCTGCCTCTTCGGCAGCTGCAGACTTTTTCTCGTGCACCCTCCCGGCTAGTTGTGGTGCGCTAGACCCTTCAGGCTGTGTTCACGCAGCCAACCCCAGTCCTCTCCCTGGGATCCGACCGAAGCCCGCGCCTCAGCTCCCAGCCCCCGCCCGCCCCGGCGGGTGAGCAGACAAGCCTCTCGGGCTGGTGAGTGCTGCTCGGCGCCGAGCCTCTGTGCGGGGATCTCTCCGTTTTTCCCTCTGCGTCCCTGTTGCTGTGGGATCCGCGCTGATAGCCGCGGCTCGCGCCCGTCTCTGGAGCTCGTTTAGGCGGCGCTCTGGATCCCCTCTCCTTGCGCACCGCGAAACAAAGAGGCAAGAAAAATTCTCTTGCCTCTTTGGCAGCTGCAGTCTTTTTCCCGGACTCCCTCCCGGCTAGCACCGAAGCCCGAGCCCCAGCTCCCAGCCCCCGCCCGCCCCGGCGGCTGAGCAGACAAGCCTCTCGGGCTGGTGAGTGCTGGTCGGCACCGCTCCTCTGTGCGGGAATCTCCGCTTTGCCCTCCGCACCAATGTGGCTGCGCTCTCCTCCGTGGCTCCGAAGCTTCCCCCCTCTGCTACCCGCAGTCTCTGCCCACGAAGGGGCTTCCTAGTGTGTGGAAACCTTTCCTCCTTCACAGCTCCCTCCCACTGGTGCAGGTCCCGTCCCTATTCTTTTGTCTCTGTTATTTCTTTTTTCTTTTGCCCTACCCAAGTACGTGGGGATTTTCTTGCCTTTTGGGAGGTCTGACGTCTTCTGCCAGCGTTCAGTGGGTGTTCTGTAGGAGCAGTTCCACGTGTAGATGTATTTCTCATATATCTGTGGGGAGGAAGGTGATCTCCGCGTCTTACTCTTCCGCCATCTTGCCCCTCCCCTTCTATTGGAAATAATATTTTTAAATCCCTAATTTGCAAGCCCAGAGCAGCCGCTCTCACTTGATATTTAAAAATTAATGTATGTGAAATTTTTGTTTAATGCAAAATGATCAGTATTTATCAAGCATCCTGGAATCTGTCCCCAAGCCCTCACTGGTGAGGAGCTACTGTTGATGAGGCCAGAGGAAGCTGGGAGCCTCTTAAATGATTAAAGTCATTGCTTGGGCTCAAGTTTTTATTTTACTTCCACTATTCCTTCTTTGATGCTCTTCCTTTTGTAAATCTGGGTTTCTGACCTGTATCATTTTCCTTCTCTCTAAGGAACTTTTTTTTAACATTACTTTTAAGGTATGTTTACTGTTGGCAAATGTCCTCAGTTTTTGTTTGAGAAAGTCTTTGTCTTTCATTTTTGAGGGGTAATTATACAGGGTATAGAATTCTAGGTTGGTGGTTTTTTTCCTCAACACTTTAAACATTTCATTCCATTCTCTTCTTGTTTGCGTGGTTTCTGACGAGAAGTCAGATGTAATTTTTTTCTTTCCTCCTCTATATTTAAGGTGTTTTTTCCGTCTGGCTTCTTTCAGGATTTTTTTTTTTTCTTCTTTATATTTGATAGTCTGTAGTTTGAAAATGATGCCTGTGTATGTTTTTTTTTTGGAATTTATCCTGCTTGGTGTTCTCTGAGCTTCCTGCATGTGTGTTTTGTTGTCTGACAGTAATTTGGGGGAAAATCAGTCATTAACGTTTCAAACATTTCTTCTGTTCCTTTCTGTCTTTCTTCTCTTTCTACTATTCCTATTACATGTATGTTACGGTTTGGTAGTTGTCCCTTAGTTCTTGGATATTTTGTTTTTTTCCAATATTTTTTTCTGTTTGCTTTTCAGTTTTGGAGGTTTCTACTGAGATATCCTCAAGGCCGGAGATTCTTACTTCAGCCATGTCCAGTCTACTAAGAAGTCCATCAGAGGCATTCTTCATTTTTGTTAGTGTTTTTGATCTCTAGTATTTCTTCTTGGTTCTTTCTTAGAACTTCCATCTCTCTGCTTCCATTGCCGTATGTTCTTTCACTCTGTCTGCTTTATCCATTAGAGCCCTTAGCATATTAATCGTAGTCCTTCCAGATTCCTGGTCTGATAATTGCAGCATCTCTGCCATCTCTCAGGCTTGATATGATGCTTGCTCTGTCTGTTTAAACTGTGTTTTCTGCATTTTTAGTGTATCTTGTAAGTTTTTCTTTATAGCTGGACATGATGTACTGGTTAAAAGGAACTGCTGTAAGTGGGCCTTTGGTAATGTGGTGGTAAGGTGTGGGGTTGGGGGACGCATTCTATAGTCCTGTGATTACGTCTCAGCGGTGTGTTTGTGTGTGAACATAGGTTGTTTTTTTTTTTATTGTGAAAAATGTATAACATGAAACGTACCATCTTAACCATTTCTAAGTGTACAGTCCATAATGTTAAATATATTCACACTGTTTTACGACCAATCTCCAGAACTTCATCTTGTAAAACCAAAACTCTGTACCTGTTAAACAATGACTCCCCATTCCCCCCGCCCCGTAACTCCTGGCAATGACTGTTCTCTGTTTCTATGGATTTGACTACTACTAGATACGTCAGATAAATGGAGTACACAGTATTTGTCTTTTTGTGACTGGCTTATTTCACTTAGCGTAATGTTCTCAGTTTTCATCCACGTTGTAGTGTGTGTCAGAATTTCTTTCCTTTTTAAGGCCAAATAATGTGCTTTTGTATGTATGTACCACATTTTGTTTATTTATTCATCTGATGATGGGCACTTGCTTTGCTTCCACCTCTTGTCAGTTGTAAATAACGTTGCGTGAACATCGGTGTGCAAACATCTCTTCAAGATCCTGCTTTCAGTTCTTTTGGGTGTATATCCAGAAGTGGACTAGATCATATGGTTGTGTTTTTTTTTTTTTTGAGGAGACTCCATATTCCATAGCAGCTATACCATTTTGCAGTCCTGTCAGCAGCACATAAGGGTTCCAATTTCTCCACATCCTTGTCAATGTTTTTCTTTATACTAACCATCCTAATGAGTGTGAGGTGATATCTCACTGTGGTTTTGTGTGTGAAGAATTCTCATACTAGCACTCTTTTGAGTTTCTCCAGAGCACTGTATTCTTTTGGTCTTAGCCATGGTCTGAGCACGTGCTCTCCCATTTGCTTGGAATCCTCCCCTTGCCTCCACTATCCCTGACATCGTGGATTTCACATCTACTCTTCCTTCAGGTTGCAGCTTTCAGAACACCATGCACCCGTCCTTTGTAGCTTTTGTCATAGCCATAATCATTTGATTAATACCTGATCTTCATCACTGAACTGTAGGCTCCTTGAAGGTAGGACCACATCTCTATTTGCTCACTGTTGTCTTTTTAGCACCCAACTTAAAGCCTGGTACATAACAATAGCAACATTAATAATAATCACTAACACTGTGTAGCATTTATTCTGTGCCAGCCACTGGTTTTCAAAATTAATATGTAATTTGCATACAGTAAATTCACCCCTTGTAGTGTACAGTTCTTTGCATTTTGAGAAGTGTTAACAGTTGTGTAACCACTACCATATCAACATATGGAGCAGTTCCATCACTTCCAAAAGGTTCCCTGTGCCCCTTCTCCCCCTTTTTTCCCTGAGTTTCTTTATTTTTTCTTCCAACATTATTGAACCATAATTGACATATAACATTGTGTAAGTTTAAGGTGTACAGCAATGACTTAATACACTTACATATTGCAAAATGATTACCGTAGTAGGGTTACTTAACACCTCCATCACCTCTCATAATTAGCATTTCTTTTTTGGTGGTGACATTTAAGATTTACCCTTTTAGCAACTGTCGCGTATATAATCGAGTGTCGTTAACCATAATCCCCATGCTGTCCGTGACATCCCCAGAACTCTGGGTCTCAGTCTTGTGGTGGGCCTTTGCCTCTGGGCCGTCCTCATGTATTTTTCTCAGTTTCCACCCCCCTCTTAGTTGGAGCAGGTTGGCCAGAGTGGGCTGGAGTTGGGTGTGTCTCTGCTCCCAGGTCACTTCTGCTCTTATGAAATCCTGATTGGTTGGGCCCTGGTTAAATTGTTTTTCTTGAGGGCAGACCCTGTTAAGAAGAGTGGAATGCTCTCCTGCATTTCGAAACGATTCCTTTTCCCCTGCCAGAAGCGAGGGGGGTTTTCTCCGATGTTTACTGTGAGGACCTGCTGAGCTCCTGGAGGTAAAACTCACCAAAGTGGGTCCCCCTGAGGCTTTTATCTTTCAGACTTGCTCGCTCTGAGCCTCCGACAGTTCATCATTCACAGTTCAGGTTTCCCTGGATCCCAGTTGGGAGTGTTTTCCTGAAGACAAGGTGTGCATTTACTCCACCCCAGCACCGTTGTGCTGGGAGTTTGGGGCAGCTTTAGTTTCCTCCATGGGCCCTGCTGAATGTGTCATTCAGGTTCAGTCTCTCCACTTTGAGGTTGGACCACAGTTTGGATACCTGATAGCGTGACCCGCTGTCTGGTTTGCCCAGGACTGAGGAGTTTCCTGGGATGTGGGACCTTCAGTGCTAAAACTGACACAGTTCTGACGAAACTGGGACAGTTTGGCACCCAATTCTGATTCCACTGCTTATATCAGCATTTGGCCAGCAATTCCGGACAAGTATGTATCTTATGTCTGCATTTGCTGGATAACTCCAGCCTTCTGCTTTGTTTTTTGTGTTTGTGTGTGTGTGTGTGCCTTCCTCAGGAGATTTCTCATACTTTCCTGCAACTCCAGCACAAACTACGTTTGTTGTAATTTACTCAAGATCTAGTTATATAGTGGTGGGCAGGCCCTTCAGAGCATCCTGGGAGCTTAACCTGTAATTTCACTTTTTCCTTATGGTATTGAGAACATGTTACCATGTCACTCCCTAGTAGCCTACAGTATAATTGCCGGTGGTTGCATATTTTTTCTGCTTTATGTGTGTACCAACATTTACTGAACCTATATCCCGTTTGAACATAAAGGTTATTTCAGATTTTTCCTTTATAAAAATGCTGTGGTGGAAACCCTTATAGCTAAATCTTTGCACAATCCAAGATTATTTCCTTATGATAAATTTCCAGAAGTAGAATTGCTGAATCAAACGGTTTGTAACATTTTAAGTCTTTTGAATTATATCACCACATTGGTCTCTCATTTCTCTACACACTACATGACACTAGGAATGATCATTTCTTTCAGTCCTTGTCACTTTGATAAATGAGATGCTCTTCTTTTCTAGTTAAGGCACATGACTTTTGAAACCAGTGAGTCCCGTATATAGCACCACAGTACTTTTTGTTTTGTCTTGTTTTTTGAGTTTTTTTTTTTTTCTTTTTCTGTTTTACTTTTTTATTTCCAACTTTTTTTTTTTAAACATCTTTATTGAAGTATAATTGCTTTACAATGGTGTGTTAGCTTCTGCTTTATAACAAAGTGAATCAGTTATACATATACATATGTTCCCATATCTCTTCCCTCTTGCATCTCCCCCCCTCCCACCCTCCCTATCCCACCCCCTAGGTGGTCACAAAGCACCGAGCTGATCTCCCTGTGCTATGCGGCTGCTTCCCACTAGCTATCTATTTTACATTTGGTAGTGTATATATGTCCATGACACTCTCTCACCCTGTCACATCTCACCCCTCCCCCTCCCCATATCCTCAAGTCCATTCTCCAGTAGGTCTGTATCTTTATTCCCATCTTGCCACTAGGTTCTTCATGACCTTTTTTTTTTTTTTCCTTAGATTCCATATATATGTGTTAGCATTACTATATTTCTTTTTCTCTTTCTGACTTACTTCACTCTGTATGACAGACTCTAACTCCATCCACCTCATTACAAACACCTCCATTTCATTTCTTTTTATGGCTGAGTAATATTCCATTGTATATATGTGCCACATCTTCTTTATCCATTCATCCGATGATGGACACCTAGGTTGCTTCCATGTCCTGGCTATTGTAAACAGAGCTGCAATGAATATTTTGGTACATGACTCTTTCTGAATTATGGTTTTCTCAGGGTATATGCCCAGTAGTGGGATTGCTGGGTCGTATGGTAGTTCTATTTTTAGTTTCTTAAGGAACCTCCATACTGTTCTCCATAGTGGCTGTATCAATTTACATTCCCACCAACAGTGCAAGAGTGTTCCCTTTTCTCCACACCCTCTCCAGCATTTATTGTTTGTAGACTTTTTGATATGGCCATTCTGACTGGTGTGAGGTGATACCTCACTGTAGTTTTGATTTGCATTTCTCTAATGATTAATGATGTTGAGCATTCTTTCATGTGTCTGTTGGCAATCTGTATATCTTCTTTGGAGAAATGTCTATTTAGGTCTTCTGCCCATTTTTGGATTGGGTTGTTTGTTTTTTTGTTATTGAGCTGCATGAGCTGCTTGTAAATCTTGAAGATTAATCCTTTGTCAGTTGCTTCATTTGCAAATATTTTCTCCCATTCTGAGGGTTGTCTTTTGGTCTTGTTTATGGTTTCCTTTGCTGTGCAAAAGCTTTTAAGTTTCATTAGGTCCCATTTGTTTATTTGTGTTTTTATTTCCATTTCTCTGGGACCTGGGTCAAAAAGGATCTTGCTGTGATTTATGTCATAGAGTGTTCTGCCTATGTTTTCCTCTAAGAGTTTGATAGTGTCTGGCCTTACACTTAGGTCTTTAATCCATTTTGAGTTTATTTTTGTGTATGGTGTCAGGGAGTGTTCTAATTTCATACTTTTACATGTACCTGTCCAATTTTCCCAGCACCACTTATTGAAGAGGCTGTCTTTTCTCCACTGTATATGTTTGCCTCCTTTATCAAAGATAAGGTGACCATATGTGCGTGGGCTTATCTCTGGGCTTTCTATCCTGTTCCATTGATCTATATTTCTGTTTTTGTGCCAGTACCAAACTGTCTTGATTACTGTAGCTTTGTAATATAGTCTGAAGTCAGGGAGCCTGATTCCTCCAGCTCCATTTTTCGTTCTCAAGATCGCTTTGGCTATTCGGGGTCTTTTGTGTTTCCATACAAATTGTGAAATTTTTTGTTCTAGTTCTGTGAAAAATGCCAGTGGTAGTTTGATAGGGATTGCATTGAATCTGTAGATTGCTTTGGGTAGCAGAGTCATTTTCACAATGTTGATTCTTCCAATCCAAGAACATGGTATATCTCTCCATCTATTTGTATCATCTTTAATTTCTTTCATCAGTGTCCTATAATTTTCTGCATACAGATCTTTTGTCTCCTTAGGTAGGTTTATTCCTAGATATTTTATTCTTTTTGTTGCAATGGTAAACGGGAGTGTTTTCTTAATTTCACTTTCAGATTTTTCATCATTAGTATATAGGAATGCAAGAGACTTCTGTGCATTAATTTTGTATCCTGCTACTTTACCAAATTCATTGATTAGCTCTAGTAGTTTTCTGGTAGCATCTTTAGGATTCTCTATGTATAGTATCATGTCATCTGCAAACAGTGACAGCTTTACTTCTTCTTTTCCGATTTGGATTCCTTTTATTTCTTTTTCTTCTCTGATTGCTGTGGCTAACACTTCCAAAACTATGTTGAATAATAGTGGTGAGAGTGGGCAACTTTGTCTTGTTCCTGATCTTAGTGGAAATGGTTTCAGTTTTTCACCATTGAGGACAATGTTGGCTGTGGGTTTGTCATATACGGCCTTTATTATGTTGAGGAAAGTTCCCTCTATGCCTACTTTCTGCAGGACTTTTATAATAAATGGGTGTTGAATTTTGTTGAAAGCTTTCTCTGCATCTATTGAGATGATCATATGGTTTTTCTCCCTCAGTTTGTTAATATGATGTATCACGTTGATTGATTTGCGTATATTGAAGAATCCTTGCATTCCTGGAATAAACCCCACTTGATCATGGTGTATAATCCTTTTAATGTGCTGTTGGATTCTGTTTGCTAGTATTTTGTTGAGGATTTTTGCATCTATGTTCATCAGTGATATTGGCCTGTAGTTTTCTTTCTTTGTGACATCTTTGTCTGGTTTTGGTATCAGGGTGATGGTGGCCTCGTAGAATGAGTTGGGGAGTGTTCCTCCCTCTGCAATATTTTGGAAGAGTTTGAGAAGGATAGGTGTTAGCTCTTCTCTAAATGTTTGATAGAATTTGCCTGTGAAACCATCTGGTCCTGGGCTTTTGTGTTTTGGAAGATTTTTAATCACAGTTTCAATTTCAGTGCTTGTGATTGGTCTGTTCATATTTTCTATTTCTTCCTGGTTCAGTCTTGGCAGGTTGTGCATTTCCAAGAATCTGTCCATTTCTTCCAGGTTGTCCATTTTATTGGCATAGAGTTGCTTGTAGTAATCTCTCATGATCGTTTGTATTTCTGCGGTGTCAGTGGTTACTTCTCCTTTTTCATTTCTAATTCTATTAATTTGAGTCTTCTCCCTTTTTCTCTTGATGAGTCTGGCTAATGGTTTATCAATTTTGTTTATCTTCTCAAAGAACCAGCTTTTAGTTTCATTGATTTTTGTTATTGTTTCCTTCATTTCTTTTTCATTTATTTCTGACCTGATCTTTATGATTTCTTTCCTTCTGCTAGCTTTGGGGTTTTTTTGCTCTTCTTTCTCTAATTGCTTTAGGTGCAAGGTTAGGTTGTTTATTCGAGATGTTTCCTGTTTCTTGATGTAGGCTTGTATTGCTATAAACTTCCCTCTTAGAACTGCTTTTGCTGCATCCCATAGGTTTTGGATCGTAGTGTCTCCATTGTCATTTGTTTCTAGGTAGTTTTTGATTTCCCCTTTGATTTCTTCAGTGATCACTTCGTTATTAAGTAGTGTATTGTGTAGCCTCCATGTGTTTGTATTTTTTACAGATCTTTTCCTGTAATTGATATCTAGTCTCATAGCGTTGTGGTCAGAAAAGATACTTGATACGATTTCAATTTTTTTAAATTTACCAAGGCTTGATTTGTGACCCAAGATATGATCTATCCTGGAGAATGTTCCATGAGCACTTGAGAAAAATGTGTATTCTGTTGTTTTTGGGTGGAATGTCCTATAAATATCAATTAAGTCCATCTTGTTTAATGTGTCATTTAAAGCTTGTGTTTCCTTATTTATTTTCATTTTGGATGATCTGTCCATTGGTGAAAGTGAGGTGTTAAAGTCCCCTACTATGATTGTGTTACTGTCGATTTCCCCTTTTATGGCTGTTAGTATTTGCCTTATGTATTGAGGTGCTCCTATGTTGGGTGCATAAATATTTACAATTGTTATACCTTCCTCTTGGATCGATCCCTTGATCATTATATAGTGTCCTTCTTTGTCTCTTGTAATAGTCTTTATTTTAAAGTCTATTTTGTCTGATATGAGAATTGCTACTCCAGCTTTCTTTTGATTTCCATTTGCATGGAATATCTTTTTCCATCCCCTCACTTTCAGTCTGTATGTGTCTCTAGGTCTGAAGTGGGTCTCTTGTAGACAGCATATATATGGGTCTTGTTTTTGTATCCATTCAGCCAGTCTGTGTCTTTTGGTGGGAGCATTTAATCCATTTACATTTAAGGTAATTATCGATACGTATGTTCCTATTCCCATTTTCTTAAATGTTTTGGGTTTGTTATTGTAGGTGTTTTCCTTCTCTTGTGTTTCTTGCCTAGAGAAGTTCCTTTAGCATTTGTTGTAAAGCTGGTTTGGTGGTGCTGAACTCTCTCAGCTTTTGCTTGTCTGTAAAGGTTTTAATTTCTCCATCAAATCTGAATGAGATCCTTGCTGGGTAGAGTAATCTTGGTTGTAGGTTTTTCTCCTTCATCACTTTAAGTATATCCTGCCACTCCCTTCTGGCTTGCAGAGTTTCTGCTGAAAGATCAGCTGTTAACCTTATGGGGATTCCCTTGTGTGTTATTTGTTGTTTTTCCCTTGCTGCTTTTAATATGTTTTCTTTATATTTAATTTTTGATAGTTTGATTAATATGTGTCTTGGTGTGTTTCTCCTTGGATTTATCCTGTATGGGACTCTCTGTGCTTCCAGGACTTGATTAACTATTTCCTTTCCCATATTAGGGAAGTTTTCAACTATAATCTCTTCAAATATTTTCTCAGTCCCTTTCTTTTTCTCTTCTTCTTCTGGGACCCCTATAATTCGAATGTTGGTGCGTTTAATGTTGTCCCAGAGGTCTCTGAGACTGTCCTCAGTTCTTTTCATTCTTTTTTCTTTATTCTGCTCTGCAGTAGTTATTTCCACCATTTTATCTTCCAGGTCACTTATCCGTTCTTCTGCCTCAGTTATTCTGCTATTGATCCCATCTAGAGTATTTTTAATTTCATTTATTGTGCTTTTCATCGTTGCTTGGTTCCTCTTTAGTTCTTCTACGTCCTTGTTAAATGTTTCTTGCATTTTGTCTATTCTATTTCCAAGATTTTGGATCATCCTTACTATCATTATTCTGAATTCTTTTTCAGGTAGACTATCTATTTCCTCTTCATTTGTTAGGTCTGGTGTGTTTTGACCCTGCTCCTTCATCTGCTGTGTGTTTTTCTGTCTTCTCATTTTGCTTATCTTACTGTGTTTGGGGTCTCCTTTTCACAGGGTGCAGGTTCGTAGTTCCCGTTGTTTTTGGTATCTGTCCCCAGTGGCTAAGGTTGGTTCAGTGGGTTGTGTAGGTTTCCTGGTGGAGGGAACTAGTGCCTGTGTTCTGGTGGATGAGGCTGGATGTTGTCTTTCTGGTGGGCTCGTCCACGTCTGGTGGTGTGTTTTGGGGTGTCTGTGGCCTTATTATGATTTTAGGCAGCCTCTCTGCTAATGGATGGGGCTGTGTTCCTGTTTTGCTAGTTGTTTGGCATAGGGTGTCCAGCACTGTAGCTTGCTGGTCGTTGAGTGAAGCTGGGTCTTGATGTTGAGATGGAGATCTCTAAGAGATTTTCGCCGTTTGGTATTACGTGGAGCTGGGAGGTCTCTTGTGGACCAGTGTCCTGAAGTTGGCTCTCCCACCTCAGAGGCACAGCCCTGATGCCTGGCTGGAGCACCAAGAGCCTTTCATCCACACGGCTCAGAATAAAAACGAGAAAAAATGGAAAGAAAGAAAGAGGATAAAATAAAATAAAATAAAGCAATTATAATAAAAAATAAGAAAAAAAAATTATTAAGAATAAATTTATTAAGAAAAAAATTTTTTTTTAATTTTTAAAAATAGATTTATTAATTTTTTATACTAAAAATAAGAAAAAAATTATTTAGAAAAAATTTATTAAGAAAAAAAATTTTTTAATTTTTTAAAATAAAAAATATGAAAACACTTATTAAAAAAATTTTTTTAATTTTTTAAAAATAGAAAATAAGGAAAAAATTATTAAGAAAACATTTATTAGGGAAAAAAATTTTTTAAGTAAAACAAACAAACAAACAAACAAAAAAACGGACGGACCTAACCCTAGGACTAACGGTGAGAGCAAAGCTATACAGACAAAATCTCACCCAGAAGCATACACATATACACTCACAAAAAAAGGAAAAGGGGAAAAGTTAATATATCCTGCTCCCAAAGTCCACCTCCTAAATTTGGGATGATTCGTTGTCTATTCAGGTATTCAGCAGATGCAGGCACATCAAGTTGTTTGTGGAGCTTTAATCCGCTGCTTCTGAGGCTGCTGGGAGAGATTTCCCTTTCTCTTCTTTGTTCGTACAGCTCCCAGGCTTCAGCTTTGGATTTGGACCCGCCTCTGCATGTAGGTCGCCTGAGGGTGTCTGTTCCCCGCCCAGACAGAACGGGGTTAAAGGAGCAGCTGCTTCGGGGGCTCTGGCTCAGTCAGGCCGGGGGGAGGGAGCGGTACGGAGGAGGCGGGGCGAGCCTGAGGCAGCAGAGGCCGGCGTGACGTTGCAGCAGCCCGAGGCGCGCCGTGCGCTCTCCCGGGGAAGTTGTCCCCAGATTACGGGAGCCTGGCCGTGGCGGGCTGCACAGGCTCCCGGGAGGGGCGGTGTGGAGAATGACCTGTGCTCGCCCACAGGCTTTTTGGTGGCGGCAGCAGCAGCCTTAGCGTCTCATGCCCGTTTCTGGGGTCCGCACTGATAGCCGCGGCTCGCGCCTGTCTCTGGAGTTCGTTTAAGTGGCGCTCTGAATCCCCTCTCTTTGCACGCCGTGAAACAAAGAGGCAAGAAAAAGTCTCTTGCCTCTTCGGCAGCTGTAGACTTTTTCTCGGGCACCCTCCCGGCTAGTTGTGGTGCGCTAGCCCCTTCAGGCTGTGTTCACGCAGCCAACCCCAGTCCTCTCCCTGGGATCCGACCGAAGCCGGAGCCTCGGCTCCCAGCCCCCGCCCGCCCCGGCGGGTGAGCAGACAAGCCTCTCGGGCTGGTGAGTGCTGCTCGGCGCCGAGCCTCTGTGCGGGAATCTCTCCGTTTTTCCCTCTGCGTCCCTGTTGCTGTGGGATCCGCGCTGATAGCCGCGGCTCGCGCCCGTCTCTGGAGCTCGTTCAGGCGGCGCTCTGAATCCCCTCTCCTTGCGTGCCGCGAAACAAAGAGGCAAGAAAAAGTCTCCTGCCTCTTTGGAAGCTGCAGTCTTTTTCCCGGACTCCCTCCCGGCTAGCACCGAAGCCCGAGCCACAGCTCCCAGCCCCCGCCCGCCCCGGCGGCTGAGCAGACAAGCCTCTCGGGCTGGTGAGTGCTGGTCGGCACCGCTCCTCTGTGCGGGAATCTCTCCGCTTTGCCCTCCGCACCACTGTGGCTGCGCTCTCCTCCGTGGCTCTGAGGCTTCCCCCCTCCGCTACCCGCAGTCTCTGCCCACGAAGGGGCTTCCTAGTGTGTGGAAACCTTTCCTCCTTCACAGCTCCCTCCCACTGGTGCAGGTCCCGTCCCTATTCTTTTGTCTCTGTTATTTCTTTTTTCTTTTGCCCTACCCAAGTACGTGGGGATTTTCTTGCCTTTTGGGAGGTCTGACGTCTTCTGCCAGCGTTCAGTGGGTGTTCTGTAGGAGCAGTTCCACGTGTAGATGTATTTCTCATGTATCTGTGGGGAGGAAGGTGATCTCCGCGTCTTACTCTTCCGCCATCTTCGAGTTTTTTTTTTAATATCTTTATTGGAGTATAATTGCTCTACAATGCTGAGTTAGCTTCTGCTGTATAACAAAGTGAATCGGCCATACGTATACACATATCCCCATATCCTCCCCTCCCTCTTGCGTCTCCCTCCCACCCTCCCTATCCCACCCCTCTAGGTGGACACAAAGCCCCGAGCTGATCTCCCTGTGCTATGCGGCTGCTTCCCACCAGCCATCCATTCTACCTTTGGTAGTGTATATATGTCCATGCCACTCTCTCACCTTGTCCCAGCCCACCCTTCCCGCTCCCTGTGTCCTCAAGTCCACTCTCCACATCTGCGTCTTTATTCCTGTCCTGCCCCTAGGTTCTTCACAACAATTTTTTCATTTTTTTAGAGTCCATATATATGTGTTAGCATATGGTATTTGTTTTTCTCTTTCTGACTTACTTCACTCTGTATGACAGACTCTGGGTCCATCCACCTCACTACAAATAACTCAATTTCGTTTCTTTTTATGGCTGAGTAATATTCCATTGTATATATGTGCCACATCTTCTTTATCCATTAGTCTGTCGATGGGCACTTAGGTTGCTTCCATGTCCTGGCTATTGTAAATAGAGCTGCAATGAACATTGTGGTACATGACTCTTTGTGAATTGTGGTTTTCTCAGGGTATATGCCCAGTAGTGGGATTGCTGGGTCATATGGTAGTTCTGTTTTTAGTTTTTTAAGGAACCTCCGTACTGTTTAACATAGTGGTTGTATCAATTTACATTCCCACCAACAGTGCAAGAGGGTTCCCTTTTCTCCACACCCTCTCCAGCATTTATTGTTTCTAGATTTTTTGATGATGGCCAATCTGACCGGTGTGAGATGATATCTCATTGTAGTTTTGATTTGCATTTCTCTAATGATTACTGATGTTGAGCATTCTTTCATGTGTTTGTTGGCTGGCAATCTGTATATCTTCTTTATAGAAATGTCTATTTAGGTCTTCTGCCCATTTTTGGATTGGGTGGTTTGTTTTTTTGATATTGAGCTGCATGAGTTGCTTCTATATTTTGGAGATTAATCCTTTGTCAGTTGCTTCGTTTGCAAATATTTTCTCCCATTCTGAGGGTTGTCTTTTTGTCTTGTTTATGGTTTCCTTTGCTGTGCAAAAGCTTTTAAGTTTCATTAGGTCCCATTTGTTTATTTTTGTTTTTATTTCCCTTTCTCTAGGAGGTGGGTCAAAAAGGATCTTGCTGTGATTTATGTCATAGAGTGTTCTGCCTATGTTTTCCTCTAAGAGTTTTATAGTGTCTGGCCTTATATTTAGGTCTTTAATCCATTTTGAGTTTATTTTTGTGTATGGTGTTAGGGAGTGTTCTAATTACATTCTTTTACATGTAGCTGTCCAATTTTCCCAGCACCACTTATTGAACAGACTGTCTTTTCTCCATTGTGTACTCTTGCCTCCTTTATCAAAGATAAGGTGACCATATGTGTGGGTGTTTATCTGGGCTTTCTATCCTGTTCCATTGATCTATATTTCTGTTTTTGTGCCAGTACCATACTGTCTTTGTGATTACTGTAGCTTTGTAGTATAGTCTGAAGTCTGGGAGCCTGATTCCTCCAGCTCCGTTTTTCTTTCTCAAGATTGCTTTGGCTATTTGGGGTCTTTTGTGTTTCCATACAAATTGTGAAATTTTCTGTTCTAGTTCTGTGAGAAATGCAGTTGGTAGTTTGATACAGATTGCATTGAATCTGTAGATTGTTTTGGGTAGTATAGTCATTTTCACAAGGTTGATTCTTCCAATCCAAGAACATGGTATGTCTCTCCATCTGTTTGTATCATCTTTAATTTCTTTCATCAGTGTCTTATAGATTTCTGCATACAGGTCTTCTGTCTCCTTAGGTAGGTTTATTCCTAGGTATTTTATTTTTTTTGTTGCAGTGGTAAATGGGAGTGTTTCCTAAATTTCTCTTTCAGATTATTCATCATTAGTGTATAAGAATGCAAGAGATTTCTGTGCACTAATTTTGTATTCTGCTACTTTACCAAATTCATTGATTAGCTCTAGTAGGATTCTCTATGGATAGTGTCATGTCATCTGCAAACAGTGACAGTTTTACTTCTTCTTTTCTGATTTGGATTCCTTTGATTTCTTTTTCTTCTCTGATTGCTGTGGCTAAAACTTCCAAAACTATGTTGAATAATAGTGGTGAGAGTGGGCAACTTTGTCTTGTTCCTGATCTCACTGGAAATGGTTTCAGTTTTTCACCATTGAGAACGATGTTGGCTGTGGGTTTGTCATATATGGCCTTTATTATGTTGAGGTAAGTTCCCTCTATGCCTACTTTCTGGAGGGTTTTTATCATAAATGGGTGTTGAATTTTGTCAAAAGCTTTTTCTGCATTTATTGAGATGATCATATGGTTTTTCTTCTTCAGTTTGTGAATATGGTTTATCACATTGATCAATTTGCATATATTGAAGAATCCTTGCATTCCTGGGATAAACCCCACTTGGTCAAGGTGTATGATCCTTTCAATGTGCTGTTGGATTCTGTTTACTAGTATTTGTTGAGGATTTTTGCATCTATGTTCATCAGTGATATTGGCCTGTAGTTTTCTTTCTTTGTGATATCTTTGTCTGGTTTTGGTATCAGGGTGATGGTGGCCTTGTAGAATGAGTTTGCTAGTGTTCCTCCCTCTGCTATATTTTGGAAGAGTTTGAGAAGGATAGGTGTTAGCTCTTCTCTAAATGTTGGATAGAATTCGCGTGTGAAGCCCTCTGGTCCTGGGCTTTTGTTTGTTGGAAGTTTTTTAATCACAGTCTCAATTTCAGTGCTTGTGATTCGTCTGTTTATATTTTCTGTTTCTTCCTGGCTCAGTCTCAGAAGGTTGTGCTTTTCAAAGAATTTGTCCATTTCTTCCAGGTTGTCCATTTTATTGGCATATAGTTGCTTGTAGTAATCTCTCATGATCCTTTGTATTTCTGCAGTGTCAGTTGTTACTTCTCTTTTTTCATTTCTGTTTCATTTCTGTTTCATAATTCTGTTGATTTGAGTCTGCTCCCTTTTTTTCTTGATGAGTCTGGCTAATGGTTTATCAATTTTGTTTATCTTCTCAAAGAACCAGCTTTTAGTTTTATTATCTTTGCTGTCGTTTCCTTCATTTCTTTTTCGTTTATTTCTGATCTGATCTTTATGATTTCTTTCCTTCTGCTAGCTTTGGGGTTTTTTTGTTCTTCTTTCTCTAATTGCTTTAGGTGCAAGGTTAGGTTGTTTATTTGAGATGTTTCCTGTTTCTTGATATAGGCTTGTATTGCTATAAACTTCCCTCTTAGAACTGCTTTTGCTGCATCCCATAGGTTTTGGGTCATTGTGTTTTCATTGTCATTTGTTTCCAGGTATTTTTTGATTTCCTCTTTGATTTCTTCAGTGATCTCTTGGTTATTTAGTAGTGTATTGTTTAGCCTCCATATGTTTGTAATTTTTACAGTTTTTTTTCCTGTAATTGATATCTAGTCTTATAGCGTTGTGGTCAGAAAAGATACTTGATACGATTTCAATTTTCTTAAATTTACCAAGGCTTGATTTGTGGCCCAAGATATGATCTATCCTGGAGAATGTTCCATGAGAACCTGAGAAGAAAGTGTATTCTGTTTTTTTTGGATGGAGTGTCCTATAAATATCAATTAAGTCCATCTTGTTTAATGTGTCATTTAAAGCTTGTGTTTCCTTATTTATTTTCATTCTGGATATTCTGTCCATTGGTGAAAGTGGGGTATTAAAGTCCCCTACTATGATTGTGTTACTGTCAATTTCCCCTTTTATGTCTGTTAACATTTGCCTTATGTATTGAGGTGCTCCTACGTTGGGTGCATAAATATTTACAGTTGTTATATCTTCGTCTTGGATTGATTCCTTGATCATTATGTAGTATCCTTTTCTGTCTCCTGTAATAGTCTTTATTTTAAAGTCTATTTTGTCTGGTACGAGAATTGCTACTCCAGCTTTCTTTTGATTTCCATTTGCATGGAATATCTTTTTCCATCCCCTCACTTTCAGTCTGTATGTGTCCTTAGGTCTGAAGTGGGTCTCTTGTAGACAGCATATATATGGGTCTTGGTTTTATATCCATTCATCCAGTTTATGTGTTTTGGTTGGAGCATTTAATCCATTTACATTTAAGGTGTAAGTTTTGATATGTATGTTCCTATTCCCATTTTCTTAATTGTTTTGGGTTTGTTATTGTAAGTCTTTTCCTTCTCTTGTGTTTCCTGCCTAGAGAAGTTCCTTTAGCATTTGTTGTAAAGCTGGTTTGGTGGTGCTGAATTCTCTTAGCTTTTGCTTGTCTGTAAAGGTTTTAATTTCTCTGTCGAATCTGAATGAGATCCTTGCTGGGTAGAGTAATATTGGTTGTAGGTTTTCCCCTTTCATCACTTTAAGTATGTCCTGCCACTCCCTTCTGGCTTGCAGAGTTTCTGCTGAAAGATCAGCTGTTAACCTTATGGGGATTCCCTTGTATGTTATTTGTTGCTTTTCCTTTGCTGTTTTTAATATATTTTTTTGTATTTAATTTTTGATAGTTTGATTAATATGTGTCTTGGTGTGTTTCTCCTTGGATTTATCCTGTATGGGACTCTCTGTGCTTGCTGGACTTGATTGACTATTTCCTTTCCCATATTAGGGAAGTTTTCAACTATAATCTCTTCAAATATTTTCTCAGTGCCTTTCTTCCTCTGGGATCCCTATAATTCGAATGTTGGTGCATTTAATGTTGTCTCAGAGGTCTCTGAGACTGTCCTCAATTATTTTCATTCTTTTTTCTTTATTCTGCTCTGCATTAGTTATTTCCACTATTTTATCTTCCAGGTTACTTATCCGTTCTTCTGCCTCAGTTATTCTGCTATTGATTCCTTCTAGAGAATTTTTAATTCCATTTTTTGTGTTGTTCATCATTGTTTGTTTGCTCTTTAGTTCTTCTGGGTCCTTGTTAAACGTTTCTTGTATTTTCTCCATTCTGTTTCCAAGATTTTGGATCATCTTTACTATCATTACTTTGAATTCGTTTTCAGGTAGACTGCCTATTTCTTCTTCATTTGTTTGGTCTGGTGGGTTTTTACCTTGCTCCTTCATCTGCTGTGTATTTGTCTGTCTTCTCATTTTGCTTAACTTACTGTGTTTGGGGTCTCCTTTTCGCAGGCTGCAGGTTCATAGTTCGCATTGTTTTTGGTGTCTGCCCCCAGTGGGTAAGGTTGGTTCAGTGGGTTGTGTAGGCTTCTTGGCAGGACTGTGTCTGGTGGTGTGTTTTGGGGTGTCTGTGAACTTATTATGATTTTAGGCAGCCTCTCTGCTAATGGGTGGGGTTGTGTTCCTGTCTTGCTAGTTTTTTGGCATGGGGTGTCCAGCACTGGAGCTTTCTGGTCGTTGAGTGGAGCTGGGTGTTAGCGTTGAGACGGAGATCTCTGGGAGAGCTCTCGCCGATTGATATTATGTGGGGCTGGGAGGTCTCTGGTGGACCAATGTCCTAAATTCGGCTCTCCCACCTCAGGCTCAGGCCTGACAGCCGGCCGGAGCACCAAGACCCTGTCAGCCACATGGCTGGAGAAGATGGGCTATGAGTTGGGTGTCAGCCACTGCCCTGTTGTAGCTCCATCTCAGCTGTCTCCAAAGGTCACGCAGATACATTGGGCTATTCCACCATTCCTCAGAACGTGCACATGCCAGTCTGGGATCTGTAGATGTGTTCCTGATACTCTTCATTGGAATATGTTGTATTCATGGTGGTGAGAGGTGTGGTAATAGTGTTGGTTCTCTTCAGTTCAGAGGCTGGGACAGTCTGAGTCTTCATGTGGCCAAGTCAGGAGCAGCTGGCCAACGGTCCCAAAGTGATAACCTGTCAGATTCCAAGAAGGCTTTCTGCAGCACCCGAGCAGTGGTCCCAAGCAGCCGCTCCGCTCAGGTGCAGCACTCTGACCGGGGAACTCGGTGGGACCCTCAAACGAAGATTTCTGCAGGCCCTAGAGGCTGACTTGCCCACCCAGGCAAGGAGCTGAGGAGAGCGTCTCCCGGCCCCGTCTCACCAGAGGAGCGGACACCTGGAAGCCCACCACAGTATTTTAACATCTAAGTTTCCGGTGTGGATTCATTCTCAGAAGTATCTAGCTCCCACTCTTTCAGACTTGTAATCAGCCTGTTTGTCTTGCAGCCTCCATGCCCTCCTGTCTCTGTACAGATAACTAGATGTTCATGTTCTTAGAACTGGCTGTAGAAATCAGGCACAGAAAGTAAATAGGAGTAACCTTCCCTGAGAATGTGTCTCTTTGCTGTTCTCTGAACACAGCAGTGGACTGCAGCCCTCTCCCTGAATTCTTTCACTCGCGTGGGCTGCAGTGCCTGGCGGCCTCAGGCTTTCAGAAGGCCCGGATCTGAATGGTTGGTGTTGGTGACCACTTGGCGGTTTGTGAAGAGAACCTCTTTCAGTCCGCATTTAGTTTCCCTTTTTCTTAGACGACTGTTTGGGACTCTGAACCATACTTAATACAGTGTTGAACACTTCATTAAATGCACTACTGGTGGGTAGCGCAGGTGAGATAAAAATTGGAGTTCGGCTGTTTGTGGTTTAGTAGGTATGGTGGATTACACTGAAAAATAGCTGTACTATGAGCAGAGAAGACCCTTGTTGCCATGTGAGTCTGGGCTGTGCTTCTGTGTACTGCGAGCATCTAAACGTGCTAGTGCTGTTCGGAATAAGACAACTTTTCTGTGGGAAGCGTCTCTAAGATTTACAGTCAACAGGAAAGTGATGTGACACTCACACAATTGTAGTAAGATTGCATCTTTTGAATAAGCCTGGGTATAACCATGCATACGTGTCTTTAGTTATTATCTCACTAGCATGTTTTGAGAATTAAGAGCTAGAGAATAACACGATAAAATATATTAAATCATTATTAAACTCCATTATCTTTGCAGTGGTGTTGTAGATGTTTCATGTGTGTAGTTGTTTCCCTGCATATGTAGGTAGTAGCCAAGTGACAGTTGATTGCTGGGAGTGTCCCGACCTTCTCGCCCTCTCTTCCTGTGCCCTAGGCTGTTTGACATTGATTTTTAAAAAAAATAAGTATGGTTGTTTTATAATATTATATTAGTTTCAGGCGTACAGCATAGTGATTCAGTATTTTTATAGATTATATTCCGTATAAAGTTATTATAAAATAATGGCTGTATTTCCCTGAGCTGTACAATATATCCTTATTGCTTACCTATTTTATACATAGTAGTTTGTACCTCATTGTCCCCTACCCTTCTTTTGCCCCTCCCCCTTACGTCTCCCCACTGGTAAATAGTTTGTTTTCTATATCTGTGAGTCTGTTTCTGTTTTGTTATTATAGACATTCAATTGTTTTATTTTTTAGATTCCTCATATAAGTGATAACATACACCGTATTTGTCTTTCTCTGTCTGACTTATTTCACTAAGCATAATGCTCTCTAGGTCCATCTGAGAGTATCCCTACCTTTGAAGGCAGTCTTGGAAGGCAGATTTGAAGTAGCCTCCAGGCAGCTCTTGAAACTAATTAGGAACCAGTTAGAACTCCCTTGATGTTTGTGGGTTGTGGAAAATTCCCCAGGGAAAGGAGTGACTGTAATTAGAGGCAGGTCAGTGTAGTTACTTTCCTCAAAAAGAAATGTGCAGTTTAGGACCTGTTGCTGTCTGTGGAAAGGAGGCATCAGGGGAGCCCCGGTGCGGTGGCAGCCACCCTCCCTCCACCCTGCCGTGGAGCTGAGCCCAGGACAGCAGGCAGCTGTGTGGGAGCAGACCCTGGGGTGTGCTTAATTTACATCGCCAATCAGCAAAACTCATGTTTATTTCCTTTTCTTCTCTCAAACTGGCAAACAACTCTGTAGTCAAAAGCTTAGAGTGTTGGGAATATTTTATTCAAAAGTTTCTACTTTGTTTTTTTTTTTTTCCTGTTTTGCATTCATCTAACAACATCTATGTATTTTTTCCTAAAATCTACTTTCCACTTCTCATCTCAGTCTTCTGGCTAACTACTGTATAAATTTTTATCCTTTAGAAAGAAATAGAGCTTAATTCTGAAATTTTCTTATATCCATTTGTTACTGTTAATATGTTTTTTCTTTGTGGATACTTTCTTAGCTTGAGAACTAAAATAGCATTTTCGATACTTTATTGGGATTTTCTAGATTGAGAGAGTACTCATTAAGGTTGGATATAATAACTAAAAAAACTCTCTTAATAATTGATTTAAATTATCTAAAAACCCTAGAGAACTGATGACTAATATAGTTCACAGTGCGTTAAACCTGCTTATTGTGAGATGTACCATCCATGTAGAAGAATATGTCAGACATAGAGGTGTAGTAAAGAATAATTACGGAGTGAACACCCCGTAACTACCACCCAGATCAAGACATGGAATATATGGAATATTGCTAGCGTCCCAGCGGTACCACTGTGTGCGCCCTCCCCAGGCACAATTTCTAACCCCCTCTCCCCTTTCAGGTAACTACTAAAACAAGTGACAAATGCATTTTTATTCCCCCCAATAGTAAATTTTATCTATGTTGGTGGAAAGTAGGAATCAGATAAAACAGAATAACCTGTAGTGAAATAACTTTAGTTAGAAAACAGAATATCTAACCGGGGGCGAGAGGGGCAGCAAGTACAGCACAGGGGCCTCCTGCATAATAGATGTTCAGTTAACATTTGTTGGTCAATTAATCCAGGAGTGCCTGTAATTAGTACAGAATTTTCTTGATGATGTACAATTCTGTCCCTAAATTGTACTTTCCCAAATTCTCGGGCTCCTAATTTGCCATTAGAACTGGATAGTATGGAAAGTTAGAGTGTGAGGCATCTTACACATTTACTGTCTCCTAGATTGCTGTCAGGTTATTAATTCAATCAGGCACATGGATTATTTGCTTTAAGATTGTAATCTCCTAAAAGCAGATTACAGTAGAATTGATAGATAGAATAGAATCGATTTTTCGGTGATTTACTATAGGAATAGTCTGAAAATAAGCTGTAATTAACAGAAGCAGGTTTGGGCCAGAATTCAGAGGTTAGCATTGTTTATTCCTAATGAAAGCCTCCAAGGATGGCTCATGGGCCTGTATTACAGTTTTAGGGTAAAAAACATCATAATGCCAAACTGAGTATTTACTTTCAGTCTGTTATCAAAAAACTTTGTATGAATAGTGGCTTTTCTCCCCTGATTTTAAAAATTGAGGTAAGATATACATAACAAAATTTACCATTTTTATCATTTTTAAGTGTACAATTCAACGGCCTTAATAGAAGTACATTCACGTTATTATGCAGCCGTCACCACTGTCCATCTCCAAAAGTTTTTCATCATCCCAAACTGCAACTCTGTACCCATTCAGTAATGACTCCCCCATCTCCCCGCCCCCAGCCCCTCACAGCCACCATTTCCTCTGTCTCTATGAAGTTGGCTACTCTAGATACTTCATATAAGTGGAATCATACTTATATGTATTCATCCTTCTGTGTCTGGCTTATTCCACTCAGCATAATGTCTTCAAGGTTCATCCATGTTGCAGCATATGTCAGACAGAATTTCAGTTTTTTTTAAGGCTGAATAGTACTGTATGTTTTTCCACATTTTGTTTACTCATTCATCTGTCTGAGGACACTTGGGTTCCTTCCACCTTTTGGCTATTGTGAATAGTGCTGCTTTGAACATGGCTGTGCAAATATCTGTTCCGAGTCCCTGCTTTCAGTTGAATAGTTGCTTTTTAATCTTTTTATACCAAACCCCTTTACTAGTGTTGATTTGACAGTCAGCTTCCCTCAGAAACTAGTTAATCAGTTAGCCTTATTTTCTCATCCTCATGAAAAAATAAGACAGAAGGGAAGTATCCAACATCACCTATTTCTATTAATGGTAGCACTAAGATAGGCACCAGCCTTTCAGTAATTAGGAGACTATGATAGTGGTTTTTTGTTGTTAGATTTTTGTATCCATTATCCATTTGAGAAATAACAAAGGAGCATGTCATTTTTCCTTAAATGATCTGCCTTATTTTGTCTAGCATATATGGCACTCTGTAATTTTAAAAGTCTGTGCTTTTACTATGGAAATTTATCCTGCATACTTTATTTCAATAGTTATTTAAGGCTTATATTCTGGAGAGTTAGCATATGTCAGTGATTTTTAACCTTTCTGGTTTCAGGGCCCCTTTGTATTCTCAACAATTATTGAAGTCCGAAAAGAGCTTTTGATTATGTGGGTGTTAGCTCTTGATATTTACCATATTAGAAATTAAAACTGAGAAATTAAAAAAAATTACTAATTCATTTAAAAACAATAAACCTATAAATGTTATAAATAATATATTTTTTATGAAAAATGACTATTTTCTGACTAAAAAATTTACAGAGAAAAGTAGCATTATTTTACATTTTGGTAAAATATCTTTAATGTCTGACTTATTGAAAAGATAGTTGAATTCCCATATATGCTTCTGCATTCAGTGTTACAAGATGCTCTTTTTGTTGAAATGTCTGAAGAAAATCTGACCTCACACAGATATGTAGTTGGAAAAGGGAAGAGTATTTTAATAGTCTTTTCAGCTAATCATGAATATTTTTCTTTGATACTGTACTAAAACTCAACAAATGGTAGTTTCTTAAAGGTTAGTAGCAATGTGGAATTTTAAATATAGCAGTGACTTTTTTGTACTTGGTTGTATTAAAATCCATTTGTCTTTCTTGCACCTTGAATGGCTCTGTCAAGCATAATTGGTATCATCATTCACTGGTCATTTGAAGAATATTGCTTCAGCAAATTATGCGAATCTTCCAAATATTGACACACTATGAAATATACTGTCAAAAATTCACATTTATTAATATCACCTTCTGTTGATTGCAGAGTGTCTTTAAATCTTGGGGAGCTATCAAGCTCCTAGTGTTAGATGCTGGTTTTCCCACAATTCTAATTTTAACTTGAAAGCTCTACTTTTATTATCAGCAACAAATACCATCAGTTGTTTTCTTTAAAGTGACAGCTCACTTTGTTCACATTAGAGAAAAATGTCTGCCAAAGACCCAAGCCTAAATGACCATAATTTGTCATTCATTCTTTCCAGTAAACATGGCATTTCATGAAAAAGCAGTTTGCTCAGCCCATAACTTAAACTACAGCACAAGTGCTTTCTCTCAGGATTACTGCTGTAGTGCCATAGTCAGCAGAAGTGCTGTGTGTGTATTTACTGTTTGAAACACAGAATATTAAACAACCATGTCCTCAAGGGGTGAGATTTAATAAATTAATAATTTTTACTGCTGCATTAAGAGCTTTTTTTGTTTTTAATATTTATTTATTTATTTGGCTGTGCTGGGTCTTAGTTGCGGTGTGCGGGATCTTTAGTTGCGGCATATAGAATCTAGTTCCCTGACCAGGGATCAAACCTGGGCCCCCTGCATTGGGAGCGCAGAGTCTTAACTGCTGCACCACCAGCGAAGTCCCAAGAACATTCTTAAGTGAAGCTGGCATTTTAAAAAATCTGATGAGCACTGGTGCTGGCTGGTGCTGGGCCTTGATTTGTGCCACAGAGCTGGCAGTTTGACCCACTGTTGCTTTCGCACCGTTGATAGAAATTGTCAACGCGGTGAAGAAGACAAATAATGCCTTAGTTTTATTTTGAGAATAATTTTGACGTTATAGACCCCTCTCCGTCCAGGACGGTGTGAGGGAACTGATGGTTTACACTGTCGTGTTTAATGTGGGTGCTTTAGTAATCGTGGATTATGCTCTTAAATAGTTTAAAACCCTGTGTATATATTGCTGGGTCTTGAGAAGTTGCTTTTGCTTTTCCCCTCTGTGGTGCTGTCCCCAGGCCAGGGTAGGGACTGAGGGAGTATTATACAGTGGCGTTAGAATTTCAGGAGGAAGAACATGGCATAATTTGAATTTTATAGCATTTGTTTTCACTTTTTCCCTTCGGGTACAAGTGCTTCCTGAGAGAATTTGTTTTGATTTTAGACACATAGGAAGTGTATGTCCTGTGACTCATCTGAATTAGGGTATCTCCAGGAAATTATCTGTAGCTGCTGCCTTGCCCCCGCCTGCATCCTCTTACAGACTTTTACTGAGTAACTTGTTTGTGCTAAGCTCCGTGCCAGGGACGAGGAGGGTAGGCCCCCAGCCTCTGGACGCAGCGAGAGGAAGACTGTTGCGCGGGTTAGTACGGAGTCTCTGGGAAGCTTCACGGGAGAGGGGGTGTTCGGCGGGGGTTACAGGGGGGTGTGGGCTGGCTGGGCAGAGGAGCAGCAGGCGTGGAGACATGAAGGAGAGGGGGGACTCGGTACCTGGGGACGTGGTTCAGGGAGTGCCCAGAGGGCGACGGCTGCAGCACAGGCTGGACGTGGAGGCTGTGGCAGGAGAGGACAGGTGGAAATCACATCCTTAGGGGTCTTGCTGGGACTTGATCTCGTAGGCCAGTGGTTCTCAAAGCTGGTCCCAGACCAGCACTGGTTAGAAATGCAGATACCGAGGCCCAGCCCTTGACCTTCAGTGTCAGGTATTTGGGGGTGGGGCTGGGCTGTCCGTTTCAGCTAGCTCTCGGGGGTACTGCCTGGGCGGGGCGAGAACAGTCCAGGCTCTTGGGGTAGCCTTGAATTTTAGAAAGATCGCTCTGAGGGTCCTCTGGAAGGTGGGGTGGTGTGGGAAAGTTAGGGCTCAAGTTGTCCAGTGTCTTTGCGGGTGTGATGCGGGCCTGGACTGAAGGCAGCAGGAAGGAAGAGGGGGTGGGTTTGCTGGAGGTAGATTCTCTAGGACTGTATGCTAGTAGACGACGTAAAAGCCCAGAAGACAGCTGTGGCTTGCACTGTGACCTACCGGCAGTTAAAGGCCTTTGCTGCCTTGTGTCTTCAGGGATTATTTTTTACTGAAAGTGAAAACATCAATTCAGATAACTTGCCTGAGTCTCTTCTGTCTCCTTTTTGAAGATGCCTGCTTAACTCAGGATGATGACCTCTGGATGGTAAAGGTGCACCTTCAGGTCTCACAGTCCTAGGAAGGACAGTTTTAGGTGTTATTTCATTCGCTATGCACAGCTGCTGGCAAATTTAGTAAATGGTACCTGGCACTCAGACTCCTCATGTTGCATGTTGTCTGTAAGTTGGCGAGGAGCACCCTTTTACTATTCAAATTTTACCGATCAGTTGCTCCATTTGATATATGTAAGTGTCCAGATGGGTCTCTGATTTCAGTTACAGTGATTATTATGTTATTATATCATGTTCGTATGTTCATGCAAAAAGGTGTATTAGAACCATTTTATTCTTCAATATTTTAAAGTTCTTTTTTTTATGTCCTATTTTGTTTTACAGATTTGTAAGACTCCAGGGCCTTCAAGCTGTGATTAATCCCATGGTTCCTGAAACGACTGGGAAAACAGACGTTTTGTGTGCCAGTTGAAGAGTGTATGTCTATGTATATTTGAAACCTTCTTTCTGTACGTACACATTTACACGAGAAGGCAGGCTCGTTCTTGTGTGCACTTGAAGAGCTCTACAACTGATGAAAATTAATTTAAGAATCAGATGGAGCAACTTGACGCCACTGGGCTTGGGAGCCCGGGGGGAAAAATACATCACTAATGGCCAGTTTTCCGTATGGTCTTCACGGGTAAAGAAGGTTTGCAAAAAGAAGAAAAAAAAAACTTGCACAGATCAAGCCTCAAAAATACCTCTCCAGTTTAAAGAAGGAACTAAGTGAGAAGGTGACTGAGGGAGAAGTGTGATTTCAAGCATTGCAGATGGGAGCATGCAGTGCTTTTTGCACTTTATTTTTCAGTGGGTCTGGTGATTTGGACAGAGGTGAAAATTCTGGACTGAAGAGTGGCTCTTACTGTGTGGTTATGACTGGAGGAAAGCCAGTTAGGGTATGATGGGACAAGTTTGAACAGTGAACTGATTCCTTTGCCTTTTTTCAGTTAACTGTATTCCAGAAATTTTAATTTATTACTTCCCTTTTCCTTTCCTATACCTATAGGATAATACCTTAAGGTAGCAGTTGAAACTGATAATTACAAAATAATTATCAAGGAGCATCAGAGTAAAGCTTCTTTCCTTGGACTGTACACGTGGCGTTTGGAGACGGTCTCTGGAGGTGATCAGGAAAGTGCCCATCAGCCGAACGTGGTCACTCCGTAGGGAGACAGTGGGGAAGAAGCTGACTCTCACCTGTGTTTCCGTTTTAAGGGATTCTCTTCTGTGTTGAGTCCAGGAATCTTTGTATATAAGAGGAAGGCTACTTGATGGACTTAATTCTAAGATTAGTTTTTTTCCTTCAAGATGGAAAAGTACGTAATCTTTACGAGCGGAAAGGGGAGAAGTGACTAGGGTAGGAAGGGAGGAGACACAGCCTGCAGCCCAGCTTGGCTCCCGTTTGCCAGCAGGAGTATTTAGGATTCGCTGGGGGCCCACACTTGGACTCCCTCCCGTGAGAGCTTTAGAGCCTTCTGGCTCTGCTGAGGGAAGGGGCTTTCTCGCCCATCTCTATGGCACCGAGGGGTGCGTCAGCCTGCAGAGGGGCCCTCCCCGGGGACACAGCCACCTGCTGGGAGGCCAGGCTGGGCTCTGAAGTTGGAAGTTTCTGGTTCTGAACAGTGGGGAAAGAGTCCTTTTTTCTCCTAAAATTTGGACTGCTGTCTGCACAAACTCTGGTCTGTTTTGCACGGTTTGTGTGCCTTTTTTTCCCTTTATGCAATCTTTTTCAGCTTTAGCAGCAGAGATTTGTCTAGTTGAGAAAACAAGCCAGAGGGTGGCTTCAGAAGGAAGATGATCCCCATGTGTTCTGTCTCTGCATCTGAGCTTTTGAAGAGAAGATTCCAGCTCGAGGGATTCTTAAAGCCTTAAGTTACTTGAAATCTATGTATTTGCAGCCCTTTGTCTCTGGAATCGCATTACACTAAACTGGAATCTCAGGCTGAATAAGAAGAACCAAGTTGAGTGAAAAGAAGAACACTCAGTTTCTTTATCACCACTTGTTAACGATGCTCTTTCTCCAAAGGGTCAGCCCTCTCTTCCTCTGAGAACTTGAAAATAAAAATGGACCCCACGTTGTTTTTAAGTATTACCTTTTCTTAGCAGACTGCCGTCATCTTTTATAGAGGAATTTTTTCACTATGCATTTGGTGGATCTTTATAAAATACTGACCTTCTAATTAGAACCGGGTCAGTCTTAAAAGGGGGTCAGGGAAAACAGCGCAAGCCAACCACAAAAATAACATCGATCTGTCAGTTAAAGCAATTTTTCGGCATTCAGCATTACTTTTTAAGTAAAACGGTTCTTCAGAAAAAAGTATGTATGCAGCGGTGGAGCACGGGCCTGTCCTGTGCAGCGACTCCAACATCCTCTGCCTGTCCTGGAAGGGCCGCGTCCCCAAGAGCGAGAAGGAGAAGCCCGTGTGCAGGAGGCGCTACTACGAGGAGGGCTGGCTGGCCACGGGCAACGGGCGCGGCGTTGTTGGCGTGACCTTCACCTCCAGCCACTGCCGCCGGGACAGGAACACTCCGCAGAGAATCAACTTCAACCTTCGGGGCCACAATAGCGAGGTGAGCGGGCTTCTGCTTCACTTTTGGTCTGGTCACTAGCAGTGGATTTGAGCCCGTCCCGCATGGATTCCAGTTTCTCAGACTTGCTGCCGAGGGAGACTTTTCAAACGTGAACCCTGTCTTGTGTGTGTGTCCCGGTGGGAGACACAGTTCCCGGCGGGCTGTGTCACCTCTCCGGCGTCCCTCGTCCTCCTTTCCCTGCGGTGGGTGGGCTGTCCCCTGGCAGGGACACCAGGGTGGCTTTCTGACGAGGTGTGAGGTTGGATGAGACGATCCTAACCTGCCTGTCACGCTCTGAGCCTTTATGGTCGCCTGTATCCATGGCAAAGAGTCACTGCCCCAGTGTCAGACGGGCAGTGCAGGCCATGGAAGTGGTGCTGTCTTGGCCGTGCACAGTTCACATCTGCATGCTTTGTGATGGTGTAACACCTAGCTTGTATTCTTGTACTGGGAGGTAAACAAAGGAATTAATTGGACAGAGGTGAAAGGAGTAATTGGACAAGAGCCATGGTTTTTCACATCTATGGGGTATATTCTGTTGAGGACATTATGCTGTGTATACACGCGTATAGATTCCTCTGGGCTTCTGAAACATAACCATGGTCATTATCTTTGAAATGCCTTCAACCAGCATTTAGTGAGCAGTGGGTTTACAAGAAGAGGTGTACTTGCGTAGCGTGCTAACCATATTTGTGCTTCACTGTTCACTAGTTTCTTATGAGGAATCCACCTTAAATTGTCACTAGATGGTTTTTGGTTAGTCGTTGTAAAGGGGAAGAATATTTTTGAAGGGTAGCATACAGTAAAGTGCATTAACCTTACGCATACATACGTCTCAGAGATTATTTACATACGCAGTCACCCATGTAACCTTCCCCCAGATCAGGGTGTAGAACATTTCCAGGACCTCTCACAGGTACCTGCTGCCCCTTCCCAGGTCCTACACCCCACTGAGAGGTGACCCAGACTCTGGCTCTGTCATCACAGATCAGTTGTGCCTGTGCTTGAACTTCATGTGAGTGGAATCATTCATTTTATTCTCTTTGTGTCTGGCTTCTTTCACTCAACATTGTGTCTGTGAGATTCATCCCTGTCGTGTGTGCTGTTAGTTTGTTCTTTTTAACTGATGCTAGTTTTCCACTGAAGGAGGACACCACTGTTTTTCCATTCCTCCATTCTTCAAATGGTGGGCATTTGGAATGCTTCCAGTTTCTCGCTGTTTTGGTGAAACCTGCTCCGAACATTCGTGTGCGTGCCTTCTTGTGGATCTGTGCACTCATGACAGGTTTCCAGGTTGCAGAGTGGGCATGCATTTAGGTTTAACAGGAATTGCCAGGAACAGTTTTCCAAAGTGATTGTGCCGTTTGATACCCCTACCATCAATGTATGAAAAGTTTCAGTTGTGTAAGAAACTTCTTTTGGATTTGAACTTTTCATATTAAAAAAGGTAGTTTTATGCAAGGAATTTCGGTTTACAGATTGTTCTGTCCTTACTACACACACACACACACACACACACACACACACACACCCCTGTAATTTTGAACTGGATGCTCTCTTAAAAGACATATTTTTCTTTTTCTTTTTTTTTTTAATAGATCTTTGTTGGAGTATAATTGCTTCACGATACTGTGTTAGTTTCTGTTGCACACCAAAGTGAATCAGCCATATGCATACATATATCCCCATATCCCCTCCCTCTTGAGCTTCCCTCTCATCCTCCCTATCCCACCCCTCTAGGTCATTGCAAAGCACCGAGCTGACCTCCCTGTGCTATGCTGCTGCTTCCCACCAGCCAACTATGTTACATTCGGTAGTGTGTATATGTCCATGCCACTCTCACTTCGCACCAGCTTCCCCCCCCACGACCCCATGTCCTCAAGTCCATTTTCTATGTCTGCCTCTTTATTCCTGCCCTGCAACTAGGTTCATCAGTACCATTTTTTTTTTTTTTTTTTTAGATTCCATATATCTGCGTTAGCATACGGTATTTGTTTTTCTCTTTCTGACTTACTTCACTCTGTATGACAGACTCTGGGTCCATCCACCTCACTACAAATAACTCTATTTCGTTTCTTTTTATGGCTGAGTAATATTCCATTGTATATATGTGCCACATCTTCTTTATCCATTCATCTGTCTATGGACACTTAGGTTGCTTCCATGTCCTGGCTATTGGAAATAGTGCTTCAATGAACATTGTGATACGTGACTCTTTGTGAATTATGGTTTTCTCAGGATATATGCCCAGTAGTGGGATTGCTGGGTCATATGCTAGTTCTATTTTTAGTTTTTTAAGGAACCTCCATGCTGTTCTCCATAGTGGCTGTATCAATTTACATTCCCACCAACAGTGCAAGAGGGTTCCCTTTTCTCCACACCCTCTCCAGCATTTATTGTTTCTAGCTTCTTTGATAATGGCCATTCTGACCGGCGTGAGGTGATACCTCATTGTAGTTTTGATTTGCATTTCTCTAATGATTAGTGATGTTGAGCATCTTTTCATGTGTCTCTTGGCCATCGGTATGTCTTCCTTGGTGAAATGTCTGTTTAGGTCTTCTGCCCATTTTTTAACTGGATTGTTTGTTTTTTTGATATTGAACTGCATGAGCCGTTTGTATATTTTGGAGATTAATCCTTTGTCTGTTGTTTCATTTGCAAATCTTTTCTCCCATTCTGAGGATTGTCTTTTTGTCTTGTTTATGGTTTCCTTTGCTTTGCAAAAGCTTTTAAGTTTAATTAAGTCCCATTTGTTTATTTTTGTTTTTATTTCCATTACTGTAGGAGATAGGTCAAAAAAGATCTTGCTGTGGTTTATGTCAAAGAGTGTTTTTCCTATGTTTTCCTCTAAGAGTTTTATAGTGTCTGGTCTTACATTTAAACCTTTAATCCATTTGGAGTTTATTTTTGTGTATGGTGTTAGGGAGTGTTCTAATTTCATTTTTTTACATGTAGCTGTCCAGTTTTCCCAGCACCACTTATTGAAGAGGCTGTCTTTTCTCCATTGTCCCATGTCGTGAATTAGGTGCCCATACGTGCATGGGTTTCTCTCTGGGCTTTCTATCCTGTACCATTGATCTATATTTCTGTTTTTGTGCCAGTACCATACTGTCTTGATTACTGTAGCTTTGTGATACAGTTTGAAGTTGGGGAGGCTGATTCCTCCAACTCCGTTTTTCTTTCTCAAGATTGCTTTGGCTGTTCGGGGTCTTTTGTGTTTCCATCCGCATTGTAAAATGTTTTGTTCTAATTCTGTGAAGAATGCCGTTGGTAGTTTAATAGGGATTGCATTCAATCTGTAGATTGCTTTGGGTAAGATAGTCATTTTCACAGTATTGATTCTTCCAATCCAAGAACATGGTATATTTCTCCATCTGTTTATGTCATCTTTGATTTCTTTCATCAGTGTTTTATAGTTTTCTGAGTGCAAGTCTTTCACCCCCTTAGGCAGGTTTGTTCCTAGGTATTTTATTCTTTTTGTTACGATGGTAAATGGGAGTGTTTCCTTAATTTCTCTTTCTGATTTTTTGTTGTTGGTGTATAGGAATGCCAGAGATTTCTGTGCATTAATTTTGTATCCTGCGACCTTACCAAATTCACTGATTAATTCTAGTAGTTTTCTGGTGGCATCTTTAGGATTTTCTATGTATAGTATCATGTCATCAGCAAATAGTGACAGTTTTCCTTCTTCCTTTCCAGTTCGTATTCCTTTTATTTCTTTTCCTTCTCTGATTGCCATGGCTAGGACTTCCAAAACTATGTTGAGTAATAGTGGTTAGAGTGGACATCCTTGTCTTGTTCCTGATCTTAGTGGAAATGCTTTTCGTTTTTCACCGTTGAGTATGATGCTTGTTGTGGGTTTGTCGTATATGGCCTTTATTATGTTGAGGTAGGTTCCCTCTATGCCCATTTTCTGGAGAGTTTTTACCATAAATGGGTGTTGAATTTTGTCAGAAGCTTTTTCTGCATCTATTGAGATGATCATATGGTTTTTATTCCTTAATTTGTTAGTGTGGTGTATCACATTGATTGATTTGCGAATACTGAAGAATCCTTGCATCCTTGGGATAAGAGATATTTTTCTAATGCTGTGTAACAAATCACCATGGACTTGGTGGCTCACAACACCCACTTCTTATCTCACAGTTCTGTAGGTCTGAAGTCCGGGCTGGGTCCTCTGCATGGGGTCTCATGGTGGCATCAGGGACTGTGAGCTCCTCTGAAGCTGGGGTACCCCTCAGACGCGTTCAGGTTGTTGGCAGAAATCAGTTCCTTGCGGTTGTAGGACTGAGGCCCTCAGCTCCTAGAGGCTGCCCACCACTCCTGCCACATGGCCCTCTCCACAACATGGCCATTTACATCTTAAAGGCCAGCAGGAGAGCATCTGCTGTAGCTTTGAGTCTGACTTTCCATCTCTGAAAAAGGGCACATCTGATTAGGTCAGACCTGCCCACACTCCAGGTGAGGGAATCGTATAGGGTGTGCACACCAGGGACTGCTGTTTTAGAACTGTGCCTACCACAAAAGAGGTGATTATAATTCCTAGTGACATGGATATTTCACTACTGAAACTATTTCATGTGATTTTTCCATTTTGTATTTTTACTTTTAATTTCTGTTCTTTTTTTTTAATTGAAGTATAGTTGATTTACAATGTTGTGTTAGTTTTTGATGTACAGCAAAGTGATTCAGTTATATATGCATACATACTTTTTCATATATTTTCCATTATGGTTTATTACATGATATTGTAATCGTTTCCTGTGCTAATTTCTATTCTTAATATTAGAATAGTTCCTATTTATTGAGTGCCTGCCAAGTAGGGTGACCAGCCATCCTGGTTTCCCAGCATGTGTGATTGTCAGTGCTAAAACTGGAAAAGTCACAGGCAAACTGGGATGTTTAGTCATCCTACTGCTAAGGGCCAGACATAGTACCAGGTTTTCACAGTAGACTTAGGGATAGATATCATTATTCCCATTTTACAGGTCAGAAAGCTAAGGTTTGTGGATGCTAACTGGTTTGCCTAGGTTCATACAGCTCGTATGGAGGAGAGCTGGAATGGGATCCCAGAGCTCTGCCATTCTCCTTCAATGTACCTTTATTTTCTTAAAGCTTGTGTTAGGTGTAAGTTCTCGGTCCCTTATCCACAGTTGTGAAATCTAAGGGCTCTGAAAATGGAAAGTTTTTGCATGACTCATTTAATGGCAAGACATGAACTGATGTGAGGCTATTTTTGTCATCATTCTATCATGTCAGCTGCAGAAATATTTATGTTTTATTATGGGTGCTGCCCAGACCCTGCTGGGGGTGTTATATATTGATGGTGTCTCCTGTTTTCAGACCTAAAATTTCAAAAACTCTGAACTTCAGAACTTACCTAGCTGCAAGGATTTTGAGTACATGATTATGAGCCTGTATCTTCCTTTAAGGGAATCGTGAAAAGCAACCTCTGAAGAGTTTTATGTTTTTTCATTTTCGGGAGGGCTGACGTTTAAGTCATCTCTGTCCATTGCTTAGTTACCTTATCTTCACTGCCCTTCCACTCGAGGAGCCAAGTTCCCCTGCCCCCACCCTGACATACCCTAAAAACTCTAGTCAAGAACTGTCGCAGGATTTTACTGTCTTCTGGCCATGGGATGACCAAACTGCGCACATCAGATCTCGTGATCTGCTGTTTCACAGCTGAAAAACTTGGGAATGTTTTTCTTGTAGAAAACAATTTATTACGGTTATTATTGATGACATACAGGTTAGTCACTGATTCTTCATTTAATGAGATTTTCTTCCCTTAAGTGCGGACAGGCATTCATGCGTGTTTGGTGGAATTTGTTTCATTACAGGGACACATCCACTGTAGGAATGGTGTCTCCTGGATTCTTGGATCTGCTTACTTCTTCTCTGAGAAGCTTTTTCTGACCCTCTGCCTCCGCCCACTCCCCACCCCAGGCTGTACACTGTACACCGAACAGACTTCTGTGCTTGCCCTGGTAATGCCTTGTTACAGTTACCTGCTTGTGTAGATTGGTAAACTTAGTGAAGATTGTCTGTTCTCGTGTCTTAACTTCCTCACCTCCTACTATTTAAAATGTCATTCGTTTATTTTGATTTCCTTTAACTTGTTAGCCCACTTCAGTGGGGCTTCTTTTCCCACCACTCCACTGAGATGGTCACATTCCCAATGACCCCACGTTGCTAAACCCGTAGGCCACTTTATTGCACTTGCTGTCTTGGAAGCATTCAGTGGAGTTGAAACGTTATTTTCTCTTGCTTTCCGGGACATCAGGCTCTCCTGATTTTCCTCTTACCTATCTGGCCTCTACTTTCCACCCTTTTTGCTGGCTCTGCCTATTTTCACCTCATTGTTAATAAATGTTGGAAGGCCCCAGGCATGCATCTGTTTCTAGATAATCTCTCCAAGTTGGTGCTAAATCTACCTATATGCTGATGATTTCCGAATTTATATCTTCCACCTGCCATCACCTTCTAGTTCCAGATTCCGTTCTTCGGTTTGTTATATGAGATACAGAATTGGACATCAGTCACTAGGCTTCTCAAACTGTAGGTCCTCTAAGAGAGAACTCCTTTTCCCACTGCCCCTTTAGCCTCCATCTGTCTTCTCCGTCTCAGGAGATGGCCCCATGACTGGCCAGTGAGTCACACATACAGTGCAGCAACCTTCCTGCCCTTTCCTTTTTCCCAGATCCAGTTATCAGGAAGGCCTCCCACTGTATTCGACTTCCAAGTGGTGTCTGAAACATGCCTTCCTCTCTCCTTCACACCATGCTGTACAACCCTACTCACAGATCTTTTGACTTAAACTCTGTTGTTAACCCATTGTGGAGGGCTCCGCTTACCAGAGTATATTTAGTTTCTCAAGTATTGTTAAAGTATTCTAATTTATATCTGATGTACTTTAGTTTTCTTCTCTCTTTCCTAAAAATACTGTAGGAAATAGGTCACAATTCTGAAAAGAATGAGCATTTCTGGATTATAAGAATGATCTCCCCTTGTAGTTGAATCTCAGGTTTCTGTTATGCTCCGTGGTGTGTCTGGTTCACCCTCCTTTCTAGAAGCCCCAGGGCTCTGGGTGGATTGCCAAACCCGGGCTTGTTTTTGCATCACTGTGCATGGTGATGGTCAGCTTTCTTAAAAGAGATTTGAAAACTGCTTTTGATTTATAAACATTTGTACAGGATTCAACATATTTAAGGGTCATACACTGATTCCAGAGAGCAAATTTGACAAATTTTGGATTAAAGCCAGTGAGAAGACACAGGGAATCTTTTATCTTCCTTCTAAATTCTTCATAAAAAGTGACTTTTGGTAGATTTGTGGTCACCCACTATGGTATCACAGTGAAAGATGGAAGGGAGGATGGTGATTTACTTCCTGTGGTGATGGCCTGTCCGTTCCCTGCTCTGTTGCTGTTTTTCTGTATCTCTATTCCAAGAAGTTCTAGCTCTACCACTTAACTAGCTGGTGTGTCCAAACTGTTCATGTCCTTAGTTTACTCATGGTTAAGTTGAAATAGTAATTTCTTTCTTTCAGAGTTATCGTGAGAATCTATGAGAGTATATTTTTGAAAGGACTTTTGTTTTTTTTTTGAAGAACATTTTACTAGCCTAATCACATAAGTTTCTATTAATTTTCATTTCCATAATTAAACTCATGATTTTATATAGTTCTCCTGATCTGCAATCATACTGTAAGCTATTGCAGCACACCGAACAGTAGAATCCTGTGAAGCCAACTATATTCTTAGCAATTAAGAAGTTGAACATTCAGATACAGGAAAGTAAATTTCCACAGAGTACTGCTAATATCTGTGTCAAGTCTGTTGTCTTTCCTCCCTGCCTTTGAAAGGACTCTGAAAATAGTGAATGCCGTGTATATAAATGGTGATGTTAAAGTATTTCATACTGTATTTACTTACTCATTTTGGGTTCTATAAATACTTGAGGGGCCACGCTAGGCTGGAGACTGCTGGACTTTGGCTCCACAGTGATGAAAGAAGAGCCATTCCTGCCCAGATGACCTGCGTGTCAGAGAATGGATATGGTTTGCAAGGAAATAGTGTTGCTACTGCTGATGACAGTTGCCACATATTATATGGCCACAATTTTTTATGTGCTTTATGTCCACTGTTTTGTTTAACCCTCAGAACAACTCTCTACAGCTTTGTTTTATTATCCCTGGTATACAGTTGAAGAACCTGAGGATCAGAGATGTTATGGAAGTTGTCCGAAGTATAGAGCTAGATGATGGCAATGACAGATCTGGGATTTGAATTCATGCGTGTGTGTTTTTCCTTCTGTAAGACACTGCTTCAAGAGAAGGTGAACCATGATGAGCAGAGAAACAGGGTTATGAGTGAGACGGGAGTGTAGCCACTTACATACTGAGGGTATTTGAGAAGCAGCTCTTTTAAATGTGTCTTATGAATTCTTATTTTGAACAGAGAACTGTTCTAGCAAAGAGGCAGAAATAGGCATGTTTCTGGATCTTTAGGTCAGAATTTCCTAAGACAGAATTCGTAAATCATAAATTTTAAGACTTGTATGTCTGAAAATACCTCAATTTTGCCTTTACTCTTGATTCATAGTTTGGCTAGGTATATATTTCTAGGTTGGTTCCTTCAGAATTTTGAAGGCGTGTTTTCCCATAGTCTTCAAACTTGCAGAGTTATTACTGAGAAGCGTAATAGTTAAGAGTTCAGGCCCTGACGCTGGACTCAGTTTGAGTCCCAGCTTATCACTCAGTAGTGTTGTGACTTTAAGGGTATTGTTTAATTTCTTCGTACCATAATCTTCTCATTTGTGAAATGTGTTTGTTGTAAGGATTAAATGAGTTACTGTATGTAAAGCGTTTACAACAGTGCCTAGTACATCATGAGGACTTGGTAAAATTGGCTATTATTATATTATTATTCCAAGTCAGTTATATGTGGCCTTTAAAAAAAACTGACATCTGCTCATTATCCCAGATATTCTGAAATTTCATGATGATGTTTAAAAGTAATGTATTAGAAAGCTTTTTGTCACCTCTGTGTGTATGGGCGGGGGGTGGGGGGGCGGGTATTTCAGCTGATGGGCTTTATCGTGGAATAATCTGGGGGAGAATCAACTGTTTTGTTGCTGACTGCCAAATGTCAGCAGCCAAGCATATTCACTGGGGTTGTTCAGTTTCTCTACATAGGCCCTTGCGGTTGCATGCCTGTGAATTTACTCCTGCTGTCAGCATCCTGAGAGCCTGAGGAGGGGGGTGTGTGTGTGTGTGCGTGCGTGTGTGTGCTGGGGGAGAGGTAGTGATAGTAGAAGTAAAAGGGGCAGGAGGAGGAGCTAATATTTATTGAGTGCTTGCTGTGCACTGGCCCCATTGTAAGAGCTTTACCTTGTTTAATCCTGGCATCAGCTCTAGGACTTTGAACCTATTTATTATCATCATCTTATAGATGAGGAAACTGAGGTGCCGAGATGTTGAGCAGCTTGCACCTTTGCTAATTGATGGAGCTGAGACTGAGCCTGGAGCCCCTCAGATTCCACACACTTTTTAAAAATTATTATTATATGATTCCATTTATTGGAGTTACCTCCAATGGCTAAATTCAGAGAGACAGAATCTAGAATAGAAGCTACTAGGGATAGGGGAAGATAGGTTCCACACTCTGAACCTCTCGGAAAATGCCCCGGTTTTCAGGCCTCGTTATTGTCTTCTCTGTGCCCAGTGTCCCCGAGACCGCTTTCTGTGGCTCACTCTGCCAGGGGATTAAGCCTTCAGGCTCTGACGCTGCGGTGAGAATTGCCTGGCGACGTCTCTGACGGCTCCGGGGACGGGAGCGTCATCTGGCTGCGTGGGTGCCTGGGCTAACGTGCTCACCCTGGCCCTCTGGCTTCAGCCCCGCCTGCACCTCTCGCAGTCCCTGAGCCTCATTCCTGAGCCTTTCCGGGCTTCCTTCTCCCAGGCACCTCTCTGCAGGGACCCTGTTTGGCCTTCCTCTGTTTTGTGAAGCCAGTTGCCACATTCCTTATCCATTTTCTGTCTTCATATGCTGCGGTCAGGGCACCTTGAAGATGGCTTTTGTGTGTGTTTTCATGCTCCTTGTTTTGAGGTGATTTCTAAGAGATGGATTAGGATCATCTTTATTTTGACATCTTAAATCTGAAATCTCCTGTTAAGATATTTTTTAAAGATTCTTAAAGGCATTAAATGCAGATTTATTTTCCCTAAACAAAACCCAGAATATAATAGAATTATATTTTATTAAGAAAATAGAACTTGTCAAAATAATGGCATTGTTCATTTTTTTCCTTTAGCAATTTGGTTTGTCTAATTTTTTTCTCTTAATAAAAATAAATGATCATATCTGAAAGTACTTTAGACTCATGGCAAGCTATCTTTTGGGTGTATTTTTGCTAGAGAGAGTGAGAGAGGGATGTGGGTACAGGACAATAATTTTTTTGGTAGTAGCCTCCTAGGGAAGCAGCTTCAAGCTTCATGATGTCAAAATGAGAGCAAATGAGAATGAGATTGTTACTGAAGTCCTGGGCAAAGAAATATTTCCTGAACTGTGGAATCTGTGTTCATGATTTATTAATAGCTGAACCTATGGATTCTTGAGCCAGACTGCTTGGGTTTGAGTTGACCCCCTTTCTGTGTGATTTGGGACAAGTACTTACCGTCTGTGTGCTGTGGTTGCATTATCTCTAAGGGAGCATAACACCTGCCACCTAAAGTGGTTGTGGTGACTAAAAGATGTGACCCACAGACAATGCACATAGAAGAGCTCATTAAGTCTTAGCTCTTGTTTAATTCTTGTTAGACTCACTGTCATCCTCGGGTGTTTTACCCATCTGCATTTCCCTCTGAATCTAGAACAGTGGAGCCATGGCCTCTTTGCTGAGACTGCATGAGTTGGCCTCATGATGGCAAAATACGGGGATGGAATGTGAGGTGGGAAGCAGGTGAGGGGTTAGGAGCAGGATGGGAGGTGTCCCAGCTGGGAGGGAGGCTGGGCTCGTGCCAGTAGTTTTATTATAGGTTTAGGATTCTGGGACTATGGGCGCCTCATCTGTGTTGGTTCCTTATCTGCAAGGCACTCTTGACTTCGTCTTAAGCAGAGCTCATTCATGCTGTCAGCTTCTGTCTGAGTCCACGGGGCCTGACTCGGGGCCTCGGGGGTGCATGGCGCATCTGTTGATCCTTCAGCAGGGAGGCTGTTAGACATAACGCAGAAATGGATCCATGTGCGCTGGCAGCGGGCATTGTATTCTAGTAGGAGATTTTTGTCTAGAGTTGATCGAAATCATCTCTCTGGGATATGGTCTGGGGTGGGTGGGGAGAGTGTGGGTCAGGAGAGAGAGCCCGGGATCCTGTGCTGTGAGACAGTTTGGTGATTCTAATTGGTTCCGTCCACATGCTTGACTCCGAACTTCCAAAACAAACACACCTATGCACGTTGCCCAAGACTATATGCTGGGTGTTCTTATCGTACCTTCTGGCAACCTACGTTTGGTTTCTCTCCCTCATTGTTGCTGTTGTATAGAATTCTTACTGACATTTGTTGTTTTCTCCACTTGGCCTAGTTAGATTTGGATAACTAAAATACAGAGGAAATTGTCTCTGTCCCAGGGACCTTTCGTTATCCTGAAATAATCCTGTTTAAGCTCGTGCCCAACCTTCCTTTCTCCTCCCTGTGTATAATCCCTAAAATAGTGTTTCAAACAAAAACCAGTTTTGTCTGTCTTCGCTCAGTTCTCCTCTTTATGTCCTTAAACCTTTAGAGTTAAGGAAGAGTTTGTCAGTCAGAACCTTAAAACGGAAAAATAAGTAACGTTGGAAATAACATTGTTGTCAGTCAAGTTTATTTCATAAACTCCTTGGTAGCAGAAGTAACTGTTTAAAGGCTTTGTTTATAAGATACTGTAAGTTAATGTTTAGGATTTGGGAAGTTGATGTTATTCATACAGAGTTTGAAAACAGAAGTGTGAAAACCATCTATTGTCTTCCCATTCGCTTGGTATTTTCATGAGTTTAGATTTTATTTTTTCCCCCTCTTCAGGAAATTTGCTACAGATGGGATTTGTGGCTAATCAGGCAATTACTTAAACAACATGACCAGAGAGCTCTTTCTTGTCTCCTAGGCCTTAAATTTTTCTTTTCCCTTAATTATGCCTTAAAAAAGCCTAATTATCTACTTTATTTCCAAGATTGAAATCACTTTAGGGGAGTCAGAATCTGTAATGTTCTTTGACATTTTTCTCTAGTAATGAAATACTTGTTTAAGAGATCAACAAACACCTCTTTTCAAAAAAAGGTATTATTATATTTTAGATCAGCATTGTAAGAGAAATACAATATGAGCTACATGTGTAATTTAAAATTTTCTACTAGCTACCTTATAAAGTAAAAAGGTGAAATTTATTTTAATAATATATTTTATGTAACCCAATATGTCTAAAATATCATTTCAATATGTAATCAGTATAAAAACTCTTAATGGGATAATTTATATTCTCTTTCATATTAAGTCCTTGAAAGTTGGCACGTCTCAATTTGAATTAGCCACATCTCAAGTGCTCAATTGCCACATGTGGCTCATGCCTACCATATTGAACTGTGTCGTTTTGGACAATTCTGCTTCTTTTTTGAGGATTATGGCAGAGCTGCATGCTTACCCCAGAGAGCTTATTAATGTATGACTTAAAAGGCCTGTTGTCCAAGGTCCTAAAACCTTTTTATTTGGAAATAATTTCAAACATACATAAAAGTTGCAAGAAAGTTAAACACTCAGTCTCTCCACAGATTGACCTGTTGTTAACTTGTGCTTGCTTGTGTGTGTGTGTGTGTATTTCCCCTCCCAAACCATTTGAGAATATATTTCTTGATTTTTTTTACCCTGATATATATACTTCAGTGTATAAATACTAAGAATAAGGACATTCTCTCATATAACCACAATAGTACAGTTATCACCTTCAGAAGATTTATTGATAACATTGATTCGATGCTTTAACGTACTGTCTATATTCCTTTTTTTTTCCACTATATGTTCATATTTATTGCTAACTTGGGGCCTATTAACATTTAGAAAATACAGTTTCTAAGAGGCAGCTGCTAGAGATTGGCCAATTATAATTCACAAGTCAAAGAGAAAATCTTATTTGACTTTAAAATTCTGTACTTGTTTTCTCCTTTCGTGAATTATCACACAGCCAAAGCACCATGTGTGTGAGAGGAGGGATACAACAGACTTGCTTCCCGACTGTCTGCAAAAATGCATCACCTCAGATGACCTTGGTTCTTTCTACACTAAATAAGGAATTTCCTTCTTCTGATTTTACAACCGATTTAATTATAATAAAAACAATTGTGTGAATAAAATAGTTTGTGATTATCTATCTCTGTTTTCAGTTTCTGTGAGGAATCTTGAAATGTCACCAGTTCTGTAGGAGAGCATTTGAGTCATTTATTACAGTGTGCCTCCTGTATCATGATACATCCAAAAGTCATATCAGACCGATGCTTGGTCTCCCAGACAGGTAGTTTGCAGAGCTGGGTTAAAATTCTGAGTATATAATTGTTCTTTTTTTTTTTTCTATATTTATTTATTTATTTTTTGGCTGCATTGGGTCTTCGTTGCTGCGTGCAGCTTTCTCTAGTTGCGGCGAGTGGGGGCTACTCTTCCTTGTGGTGCGCGGGCTTCTCATTGCAGTGGCTTCTCTTGTTGCGGAGCACAGGCTCTAGGCGCGTGGGCTTCAGTAGTTGTGGCGCACGGGCTCAGTAGTTGTGGCACACAGGCTTAGTTGCTCTGCAGTATATTCCGTTTTTTGTCAAAATTTTTTCTCCAGTACAGAATCTAATTTAGGCTCACAGATTGCATTTAGTTATTATGTATGTTTAGACCCTTTTAATCAGGAACAGTTCTTCAGCCTTTTTTTTTTCCCATGTCATTGGCATTTTAGAATAATACCCTTCCCCATCTCTAATAGAATGTTTCTGCATTTGGGGTTTAATTCAGGTTAATCGTCCCCAGCTGAACACCCTGTAAGTGCTACTGGATGTTGCCTTCTTCTCAGATACTATGTGGAGGCTCGTGGTATCTATTGGCCCCTCATTGCTGATGTTAATTTTGATCACCTGGCCAAAGTGTTGTCCAGTTTCCCTGCCATGTAGTTACCATGTTTTCCCCTTGCATTTGACAGGCATTTTATGGGAGGACACTTTAAAACCACGCAGATAGCCTGTTCCTTATCAGGATGTTCTCCATAGGTTTGTCATCCATTAATGATTCTTGCTTGAGCCAGTTTTTATTATGATGGTTGCAAACTGCTGATTTTTAGCTGCAGTACTCCCTCCACAGAATGTCCCCAGAGGACATTCTATGTAAGCAAGAGCTCCCTATTCTCCCCATTCATTCATTCATTTACATATTACCAGTATGAACTTATGGATTTCAATTTTTTTCTTCAGTGCTCATTGTACTTAATTGCTGAGACCCAGTTTTGCTCAAATTGTTCCATGTTTGGCCAGTGGAAGCCCCTTCAAGCTGGTGTCTCCTTTTGATGCACTCCAGTCATTGGGGGTGCCTCTACTTTCTGACACAACAGAAGAGAGCATATTATATATTTGTTTTTTCTCCTGTTTTACTGAGATATAATTGGCAACATTGTATTAATGTTAGGTGTATATATATGCTTTTTTGTACTTTTGCTTTTCTACTTAGCATCTGGAAGTGGCTCTATGTCAGCTCATACAGAATGTCCTCATCTTTTTTTATAGCCCACGGTGCTCCATTGTGTGAAGGTACCAGAGTTTATTCAGACAGTGTCCAAGTTTGAATATTTAGAGAGTTTTCTGTAGTTTGTAATTATAACTAATGCTGCAGTGAATAACTTGTACATATGTATTTTCATATTGGTTTTTTAAAAAATATTTATTTATTTATTTAGGCTGCGCCGGGCCTTAGTTGCGGCGTGCGGACTTCTTAGTTGTGGCCTGCAGACTCTTAGCTGCGGCATGCATGGGGGATCTAGTTCCCTGACCAGGGATCGAACCTGGGCCCCCTCATTGGGAGCACCGAGTCTTACCCACTGGACCACCAGGAAAGTCCTGTATTTTTGTATTGTTGGAGGTGTATCTTCAGGATAGGTTCTTAGAAGTGGGCTTGCTGTGTTCAAGTGTGAAAACATAAGTAGTTTTGTTGGATATTGCCAGACTCCTTTCCATGATGATTGACCCACTTTGCATTTCCACCAGAAAAAGTATTTTCAAGCTTTAAAAATTTTCCCAATCTTCTAGATGAGAAATGGTAACTCAGTATAGTTTTGATTTGGATATCCTTTATTATGAGTGAAATCAAACATCTTTTTAAATATTTAAGGGCCATTTTTATGTCTTATGGGTTGTCTAGTCACATTGTCCATTTTTCCATAGGATTTTTCATTACTTTGCCATCTTTACATTTTAAAAGTTCTTGGTGTATTGGGGATATTAGTTTTTTATTTGTAATATATACTGCAGATGTTTTCTCCCAGTTTGTTATTGATCTTTTAACTTTTCTTATTATATTTTTTGCCATACAAAAGTTTTAAAAAATTTGTCTAGTCAAATTTATCAGTCTTTTATTGCATCTGGATTTTGAGTCATAGTTAGAAAGCCTTTTTATATACCTCAGTTATAGAGAAATTCGCCCGTATTTTCTATAGGTTCAGGAGAAGACTTGTAACAGAGTACTGCTAGAAGAAGTCAACACGTACTTTGTACTTGCTGTGGAATCTGTCATCCGTGGCCTCCTTACAGCAGGACGAATGGTAATTATGAACTCTCGGACCTGCCAGGCAGTTGGGTTTTGAACTGCTTCTGCAAACAGATAAACTAAAGTACAGAGAGAACCATTCAGGTTAAGTTAGAATTTCAGTCAGTGACAGGATTGAGAATGTAACTCATTTTTAAAAACTCTTTGTATTCTTCATCTATTTTGAGTTAGTCCCTAAGACCAATCCACTCTTTTCTGAGATTCTTGTTTGTTAACTGGGTCCTTTCGTTTAAGGTTATTTCCTGATTTCATAGAGCATCTTGCCAAGTCTTAGCGACGTCTTAGAGCTGTGTTTGTCTTAGCGTAGGGCCGAGGTTATCTGGAGAGCAGTTACAGGCCATGACATTTCTTAGCCATCCTTCGTGACCCCCACTGAGCAGAGGCTTAGGATGGTGATTACCTCTGTGTGGGCGGGTGCAGAAATCAGTCCTCACATCCCTTTCTCTGGAGAGACTTGTGTGAAAGGCCCCCTCAGCAAATGAGCTCCCAGCAGTCCAGAGGCTGGGAGAGGGCAGGTTCCCTCTGTTACTGAATAAGTGAAAATAATGTTGTAGTGATTCGTTTTCTTACAGTGAAGTATGAAAACGGGGGCCAGGGAGCTGCAATGAGTAGATGCTGAGCCCTGGTGTCTGAAACTGCCTGTATGCTCCATGATGAATGGAACCAGTGGGAGGGAGTCCTGGGTTCTGTTCCGGCTGACAGTCACTGATGTATGACTGCCGGCCAGTACTTTCTGACCTTTAATTTTCTTTATCTTAAAATCAGATGGTCTCCAAGAACCTTCCCAGCTCCAGGGTTCTAAATTCTTCTAGTGTCTTTTATTTCCTGCTTGTAATATAGTCCCCAAACTGCTAAGCACTTTTGAATCTTCGTCTTTTTTTTTTTTTTTTTTAACCATTCACTTCTTTCTAAAATTTTCTTTTTGAACATTCCTGGTCTTAAGAGTATTGGTCAGATAAGTAGATTGGTACTTGACATTTTGTCATTTCTGTTTGAGTGTAAGCTCCATGGCAATGGGGACTTGGCGTTAGCACCTTAAACTAAAAGGTAAATAGTGTATTTCTTCTTGGTGTGGCTTAGTTTTAGAAGGGCAATCAATTCTAGGGGCTTAGTAACATTGAGGTAGGCCTTAATGTTTCAGGTTTATTACCATATAGACCAGTAAGCTGTCTTTGTTTCATGGTCCTACGTTGTACCCTTTCATAATTATGGCCGGCGATCATGAAAATTCATTGTTGGGTGCAGAAAGGTTGGGTGAAAGTGTTGCTTGATCCTTGCAGATCCATCCCAGTGCCTTGAAAAACAATGTAAAATATGGTAATGAATTTATACTGAAACCACATTCAGTATTAGTTCCCCCTGCCCCCCAGCTTATGTTCTGCTGTTTCACTTGTAAAATGGGATTTCCTTCGTGTCTGAAGAATGGAGAATTTAATTATTAAAAAGAAAATCCATTCCCAGTTGGAATGACATTTATTAAGAACATTTGGCCCTATTGTTGAGCAGCTATCTTATTTCTCTTATGTGGAAAAAAAAGCCAATTAAATTTTCAAAGTTGTGACCCAGAGCCAGATGTTCTCTTGAGGTAGCCCATGTCCCTTTTGTAATGATCAAAGGTACAAAACAATTCATGTTGCCATATAACAGTCAGTGGTTATCATAGAGTTAGCTTAATCAGGAAGGAAATGCCAAGAGTTTTGTGTAATAAAAAATTCTTTTAAGTTCCATGGATTTATAATAATTACTGTAAATGGAAGGCTTCTTTTCCAGTGTGGATTATGCTTGTAAAGTCAACTTTTTTTTTTTTCCTAGTGAAAGTGAACTGTGGTGATTGTTTTACTGTTGAAATTTTAAAAGATAAAAATACCCGTGTAGGGAGTTCCCTGGTGGCCTAGTGGTTAGGATTCTGGGCTTTCACTGCTGTGACCCGGGATCAATCCCTGGTTGGGGAACTGAGATTCCGTAAGCTGTGTGGTGTGGCTAAAAAGAAAAAAGAGAGAGAGGAAAGAAAAAAATAATAAATTATATATATAAAAAATATCCGTGTAAAATATTTTGACCCTAAGTTTTTATTTAGCTCATTTGAAAAAATATTAAGCATCTTCTGTGTGCTAGCTGCCATACTAACTGCTATGGTGATAAGGGTGAACAGGATGAACATAGGTTTTATTAATTATGATATGTTTGGTTGCAAGCACAGAAAACCTACTCGTATTGGCTTAAGCAATTAGTGAAAGGAATGTGCTGGCTCATGGAACTAAGAACATCCAAGAGATATCAGGTGTGAGTAGTGGCTTGAGCCATTGGGACCTGGTGACTCTCCATCTCTCTGCTTGTGTCTATGTGGGCTTCGCAGGCAGGCTCATTCGACATGGTTGCCCTTGGCAACCTAAGCTAATAATCTCCTAGTTCTCACTGATGAAAAAGAGAGACCGCTCTTCCCCAATGAAACGTTGGGTTTGACTCTTATTAATGTGGACTTAGTCATGTGCCCAAACCTGAACCAGTCGCTGTGGCCAAAGTGAGGCAATGCTCCGATTGGCCAGGCCTGAGCCAGGTGGAGAGAGTTGTCCCTTTTCTAGCACGACGGCTGAGAGTAGGGAATAGTGGTCCCGGGGGGAAATCCAGGCTCTGCCCTAGAAGCAGGGAGTGAATGGACTCAGCAGTAACCGTTGTCTACCTTACAGCCTAGTGGAGGAAGACGGCGTTTCACCAGCAATGACTGTAAAGGGTGGTGGCGCTCTGAGAGAGGAAACACAGGCTGCCGTGGGTGCACCCGGCAGGAACACGTCAGTACAAATCTTACTTTAAAGTGTAACAAATAACAACAATCAACAACGCACCCTTAAAATTACATGTTTTAAGGACACATAATATGGTGAAGGAACATGGCAGTTAACCTTATTTTGGACATTCTCGGGCAGCACACCGGTTGAGTCAGTGCCTGTCGGCTCTTTGTCTTCGGCCAGGTCTCTGCTGAACCGTGAACTGCTCCCAGGCCGCCGGGGCAGTGACCTCTCATCCCGTGTTCCCTGCAACGGAGAATGTCCTACGTTTCCATTTAATAAGGGCTGGTTCAGTATTGTGATAGTGGGTCAGCCACCTATGTTGCACCTGAGGCAAGTGGGCTGCAGCGTGAGGTCTGCACAGGGGCCTGAATCACTGCCCCTGTGATGGAAGAGGGGACTTTGGGGGTGGAGGGGTGATCACAGAACATTTCATGGACAGCATAGCTTTGAGATAGGCCTTGACTATGACCAAGGTTCCTCCTGACTGTGGGAGCCCTGCCTCACTTCGTCTGCTGTCTTCCCTCTTTGGGGTCCCTGGGGATTGCTCTTCTCATGCAGGTGGAAGCATTCCTGGGTGGGCGCGCGTTCCCCATGCTCATCTGGAGGGCTTCCTGAGAGGGGACACAGAGCTCAGCTGGGCGAGCATCCGTACACTCACCTGGAGGACTTCCTGAGAGGATTGCAGAGTTCAGGGAACGTCAGTCCAGTGGCCAGTTGAGTGCATTTGAGGTCCATCTTCTCCTGGGCACTGACTGGGGCTCACCGTGAGGACAGAAGCAGGAGTGTGGTCTCACCTGGTGCCTGGGGGCAGCTGCTTGTTCTCTGGCCGTGTCCCCCCCAAGACGCCGCTTCAGTGGCCACCAGCAGGCATGCTCAGAGGTGTGTAATTTCATTTGGTGGTATGTACTGTAACTTTGGTAATTTGGTGACTAGTGAAAATGTTATTTTTCCGGGAAGGGCGTTTATCAGAATTGTTTTGTATTTATTTAGCCATTATATTCAACAAACCTCAAATAGTAGTGTAGACGTTCAACTATAGGGCTACTCATAACTAGTGAGTACAAATCATGTTTACTGAATTAAGGCCCCATTAATTTAGTTGTATTTTCTTAAGTTTGTCCCTGAGTTTCTGAGTGTCCTTCCCCACTCCTGTGTGTGTGCATGTGGGGCGAGTCGGGGCAGGGGCAGGCACGCACACAGCCTCAGGTGGGAAGGGCTTTGCTGGTACTGTCGCTTAGAGGAACGAGGTAGCCTGGACGCATTCCCCAAACCATCCACCGCAACAGCACTGGGCCTGCGCTTCCTGTGGATATGCTGTCCTGCTCCCGCCTCCGACCTTTCCTTGGGAGTTCCTCCTCAGGACCTGCCTTCTTTCTTTCATCACCAGGATACATGGTGTCAGTTCTGAGGACTCCTGTTCATCCTGCTTTTCCCTGAAGTGCCAGACCATTTGGACCGACGGTCCCTGAGGGCCTGCCACTTCAGCGCTTGGTGACTCTGTGGTCACCCATCGCTAATCGTGCCACTCGCTAGGCGTAGGACTCCTTGTCTTCTGTCGTGTCCAGGGATGTGTGCGCGTCGGGCTCCTCTGGTTTGTATTGTCTGAGTTAGAGCCTTTGAGGGGTGGCTGAGCTGCTGGAGACGGCACACAGTCAGCCGGGAGAGTTAAGGAATTTTAAGGCTACCTCTGTTTTGAAAACATGTATAGAGACTGCTGCACTTTGAAAACATTAATTTACATAAGCCTGTACTATTTATCACCATGAGTCACATCTTACCTTTGTGGTTCGTTTGTACACTTTAGATCTGAATCCTGAAAAACTAGTGTTTTGTTTATATAGCCTGGGTTGTCAGTGGAGGAAAGTAGCTCTGTACGGCTGATTCATTCAGGGAAGTAACTGCATAGCCAGCTTGGTATCTTAAGCATGTAGGGTTTCTAGAATAATGAAACAACTAATTGTATAATACGTGTTTTAGGTTTTGTATTTGATACTTCTCAGTGAAAGTGCAAGTGTCTGTGCTCAGTTGCCCGTAATGCTGCCCTTCTGAAGGGTTGGATGAATGACACTGTGGTATAAAGAACTTAGGATCTGGAGTCAGATGGACCTTGCAGCAACTCTTGGTTCTGTCCTGTACTAGCTGTGTAGTCTCACCATGATTCCTTAGCTATGAAGCAGGGATTTTAAAAGCATATTGGGCTGTTGTGAGGATTAAATAGGACTGTGTATATTGATGTCATATATAAAGTATCTGGTATAGTGTTTGACCCTGAGAAGATGCTCAATAAATGGTAACCGCTAGGCTTCCTGTAGTGAACAGTGGAATGAAAAATAAACAGTATGTTTTGGGGCCAAAACTTCAATTTGGGGATACTTCTTCACAATTGTCATCTGATAAAATCATCAATTTAGTGGTTTGCTGTGCAAACACATAAAACCATGTGTCTGCTGCCAGGCCCGCTTCCTCTAAGACTGCTTCCTCCAGACCAGCCCCAGGTGATGGCGGAAGATGGACCCAACTGCAGCAGGGGAAGCAGCGGGACTGGGAGTTTCTCTGTGGTGGCCTGAGGCTCACACACAGCTGACCCAGCAGGAGTGCATAGGTCGTGCTCATATAGCTGTGCTTACCTTGGAGCTGCTTGTGTGGGAGTTTGAGCTTTATGCTTTGTCTGTGAAGGGGAGGAGCTCTGACTCCAAAGGTGAGGTTTGCTCTGGTTCCTGTCAAAGGGCTGAGCTAGAATAGAAGTCAGATTCTGATTGAAACTGGGTCCAAAATGATGTTGTGACCTAGCTTCTCCAAACTTTACCTGGTTAAATCATTGTATGTATGCTTTTTCTTTTTGTTGTGTTTCTAACCAAACAAAACACAAGTCAAGTTAATGCTGGGAGGGGGAGCATGATGAAGGAAAGACTAATGGCTCTTCACTGGCTTCCTTTTTTCTTTTTCTTTCTTTTTTTAATCTGTCAGGACAAATAGTTTGACTTAAAATGAAAATAGTAATAAAATGAAGTGCACAGAGAAAATCATAATAAAATTAAGTATGTGAATCATTCCTATCACTTTTGTTTAGCTTTCCAAATATAAAAAGGATGTGTAATTTCATACCTGGGCGTCTTTTAGTACTAAAAGGTCCAATATTTTGGGTTCTAAAGGTTCATTTAGGCAGAGTATTTTTATTTTATTTTATTTATTTATTTATTTGGCTGCTTTGGGTCTTCGTTGCTGCACACAGGCTTTCTCTAGTTGTGGCGAGCGGGGGCTATTCTTCGTTGCGGTGCGCGGACTTCTCACTGCAGTGGCGTCTCGTTGCAGCGCATGGGCTCTAGGCGCACGGCCTTCAGTAGTTGTGGCTCGCGGGCTCTAGGGTGCGGGCTCAGTAGTTGTGGCACGTGGGCTCAGTAGTTGTGGCGCACGGGCTTAGTTGCTCCACGGCATGTGGGATCTTCCCGGAGCAGGGCTCGAACCCGTGTCCCCTTCATTGGCAGACGGATTCTTAACCACTGTGCCACCAGGGAAGTCCTAGGCAGAGTATTTAATGATTTAAGATTGGTCTAGAGTTTTAGCTTTTGCTAAAGCAAACCCCCTTCAGCCCCTTCTTTCCTAAAATAGAAATTGGGCTTACATTTCTGCTCTTTCCTCATGACTGGAATAATTATGATTCATAATTCTCTGATCTTTGCTATGTGCTAACTTGACATTGAACTTTAACCTTAATGTGTGCATATCAAAATTTGGATGTAAAATATGACCATAGCTGTAGCAAACGTGCAAGATAAAGTTCATTATGAAATTCCAGAATGTAAAAATGTCAGGTAGTTTTTTTGTTTTTTGTTTTCCTTCTGGCAAATAATTTTTTGTTTTACTTTTTTCTGAAATAAGCCATTACAATAAAATATAGTTTATATAGCTTTTAACGAATTGGAAATCCTATTCTCCTTCACTGCAAGGGGTAGTTGATATTGATCGTATGATCCTAAGGCATTACAGTATTCCAAAGTGTCTTCTGAATCATTAAAGCAATATTATCTTAAGCATAGTTTTTTAGTTCATTGCATTTTATTGCATTATAATTGAAAAATAGAGATCTGCATATTTCATATATATGGGAACTTTCTCATTTAAAAAGTAATGCATGATCCATTAACATATACATAGCTATAAATATAGAAATATGAAATGTTGTGCATACATTCCTAATCCAGTCACTTCTTCCCATTCTGCTGCTAACCCTTCCGGTACTGTGCTGACCTAGCTGCTCACCTGCTTCTCCTCCGGACGCCCCTTTAGTCCACACGCGGCCAGAATCACATTTCCGAGCATTAGGTGATCCCGTCACCCGTCTGCCTGTTTAGCCCCTGCTTCCTCCTGCCTCCCTGAGGTGCAGTCCTGCCGCTGACCTCCCTCTACAGCCCTGGGGCCGAGCTGAGCCACGCCCGCCGCCTGCCCGCTTGGTGCTGTCTTGCACTTAGGTTCCACCTTGTTTAAGGTTGCTTCCTCAGAGAGGCCTGTCCTGACCACTGAGTCATGAGTTATCCCTTCTCTAGCTTTCTTGCCTATTATGATTAGATTTTTCTGACAGAACATTTGTATTATATTACCTCCCTGATTAAGAATCTAGAAGTGTTCTCTAAATTGTTTATCTCATCAAATGCAAACTCTCCTACTTGGGTGTTCTTCTTGATTTGCTCTCTCATTCGAACGTTTATGTTTTATACAGTAAACTTAGGGCCCCTTTCCTTGCTGAGATGCTGTTTCTAACAGTTGGTCATTTAAACAGCATAACCCTGAATATAAATGTCGCAAGTGTCATTTGGGAAGGCTGGCTATATGCATGACTTTATGTTGTGGTCTTTCACCATGTCTGGGGGCTGTCACAGAACTTGGGGGGTATGAACTCATTCTCTGGTACCGAGCCACACGTGCTTGCACTTACGTAGGCTCCTGAGAGTGAGGTGAAGAACGGATGCTTGCTTAGGCCGGTTCTGTCACTGTCTTGGCCTGCTGCTCTGCCCCATGGACGCAGATGTGCTCACGCTGGCATTTGTACCTACTTCTTCAGCACCCTGTCAGGTCTGTTCTTGAGGCCCAGGCTGAGCACGACTTAGTGAGTTTCAGCTCCTGCGCGGAGAAGGCTGAGCAACCTGCTTGGGGGAACCAGTAGCAGTGAGAGTAAGGCTGCTGTTACAGCTGTCACAGTAAGGCTGCTGAAAACTGTGTTGTTTACAACTTATGGTCACACGTGTCGTGTTCTTAGGAGATGAGGAAGTGCTGGTGGCGTTTCCTAGGAAGAACTCTTGGTAGATGTGCTCTCTTTTATAATTGTGACCTAGTGTGGTATTTATGGTCCCCCAGACTTAGCTACCCCGTGTAATTCAGGGGTTGTTTGCGTTGGCACAGCTGAATTTGGTCATTTGTGATAATTAAGTAACATCTTTTCATATGGCTGTACTGTGATTTGTTTAATCATTTCCTCATTGGGTGCATCTAAAAAATATTTTCCAGTTTTCCTTAGAGTAAATAGTGTTAACACACTCTTTGTAGAAATTCCTTTGGGATTAGTTTCTGGAGATATAGTTTCAAAAGTGAGATTAGTAAGATTAATGACTTGAGTAATTTAAAATTTTTGTTGTATATTCCAAGATTTTTTTCCAGAAGGATTGCAAAATGATGAACACCAGATTTTTTTTAAGACTTCTGGAGTCTAGAAGTTCTAGATCATATGGAGTCATAATTTTTTTTTTTTCTGGATAACTAAGGGGTAAAGTAGTATATTATGGTTTTTGGTTTTATATTTTCATTTATTAATTAGGTTGAAATTTAAAAATATCAACTTGCCATCTATATGGACTAATATTGATTCTTTAACTTTTCAGATATAGTGAATTTTTGTATGTTGTATTTTATTACTTTTCTCCACCCATTAAAATAATTTAATTTATTTAAAAATTTATTTATTTATTTATTTATTTATGGCTGCATTGGGTCTTCGCTGCTGCACGTGGGTTTCTCTAATTCCGTTGAGCGGGGGCTACTCTTTGTTGCAGTGCGCAGGCTTCTTATTGCAGTGGCTTCTCTTGTTGTGGAGCATGGACTCTAGGCGCGTGGGCTTTAGTAGTTGTGGCATGTGGGCTCAGTAGTTGTGACACACGGGTTTCAGTAGTTGTGGCTTGCAGGCTCTAAAGCGCAGGCTCAGTAGTTGTGGCACACGGGCCCAACTGCTCCATGGCATGTGGGATCTTCCTGGACCAGGGCTCGAACCTGTGTCCCCTGCATTGTCAGGCGGATTCTTAACCGCTGCGCCACCAGGGAGGTCCCTAAAATATTATTTAAATTAAAAAAACGATTTTATCTTTAATCACACCCTTCATATCTCTAACAATCACATTTAACTTTGTTTTACAGTTAAAATCATGATTTAAATAACAAAGGAAAGGCAAATAAGATATTTTTCCTTTCAAAATGTTCTTTTGTATTTGTGCCAACTTAATTTTTCTGACAAATTTTACTGTCATTTTTTAAAAATTCATGATCGTCAGGGCTGCAGAGAGCAGGTTCTAGTTATGAAAAAAAATTGGGCCCCAAACCCAAGTAAGGATGAGCCAGCCAGAAATTTTTACATGGGATTGATGTTGATCTGTGGTGTGTGGTCTGTCTGCCTCCCAGACGGCTTGGCTCCAGTAATGCGTCTGCTTCTTTCATTCCCACCTCCTGTGGCTCTGCCAGTAGTTTTCATCGCGTTTGATAATGTTTTAAACCTGTGTATTAACTGGGGACATGTCTCCATTGCTGTCTTTAGAATTCCAGTTAGAATCCTCCAGTATCTCTCCATTTGTCTTTATCTCCCATTAGAGTTTTATAATTTTCTTTAAATAGATTGCTTATGTCCTACTTTAAGGTAATTCCCCCAAATTGCTCTTACTGCAAATTATAATTGCTTTACAATTTCATCTCGGTCCTATAGCTATGTATAATTTCTCAAAAATTTGGAGCTATAGAACAATAAACATATTCAGTATGTATATATATTTTAGTACATGCTCTTCGTAAATTGAAAGCAGTCTGCGTAGTAAAATTCTCAATGTGTTCTTTTTTTTTACTCTACCTGAAAATGCCTTTCCAACTTCCAGCTATAAGTTTACATCTTCTTTAATTAGTTCAGACATCTCTTTATTGAGTGCTGTTTGTGGAGAGACAGGTAATGAGAGTGTTAAATTGCTGGATTGCTTGTTAGTTGATATCTTCAAATACAGTACTACTTGTATCTTCTGTCTTTAAATTTTAGATCTCTGAGAATAGATCATTCTTAAAGTCCCTAACATTTCTTTTTTTCCTGGAGGTTGAAGTACTATGAATTCTCTAACAATAAAAATCTCCCAAGTAAAGCCTTTGACTTTGAGATTCTCTCAAGTGTTTTTTGTTTGTTTTTTTGTGTGTTTGTTAATGTGGGCACTTGTTAAGGATGTCAGAGAACAACATCCTCTCTGAAGTAGCTGCAGTGGGCACTGTGGGAATAGGCTCCAGAATCTTCAGGGAGCATTTCCGTTGACCCAGAAGATGCTGTGTCCTTACCCTGAAGGCCCATCAGGGTTCTCCACCACCACTCTTTGCTAAGGAGCACCTCTGGAATTTGGGGGGTAATTATACAACCACTGTATATTAGGGATTTTATTAGACGATTGTTATGTCTTCATTTCCCCCAGTATTTGCACTTCTTCTCGGAAAAAGGTATTTAATAATTGTTAGTTGGCAGAAAGAACGAGTGAACTAGTGAGGCTGGAAGCTAAAGTGTGAGTAACTTTTATGTGTTTTATAACGTGTTTTAGTTCATCTCTAAGGCATCTGGAGAATGTCCAGCTTCATGACAGCATCACTGAGCGAGTGCGGCCATGGGTGCACGCTCTGGTGCCAACATTTTCTGTTACCGTGTTTGCTGACTGGTATCACCGTGAACAGGTACAAAACTCTGTCCTCTGACAGATTAGGAGTGTGTCTAACAGGCAGGCTTAGTAGAGTGTCAGTTTTTTCTTGTTTCACGGCTTATTAAAAAAAACCCAAAATAGTTGTTGAGGCCACTTGTCGACAAGTGTGAATAAAGGATAAAATATTTGTCCTCAAGATGCTCATTGTCAAGTATAAGTAAAAATTTCCATACAGTGAAGTAGTTGGGTAGAGGTGTGTACAAGGTGTTGGAAGCTGTGAGGAGAATGTGAGGGAATTCTTCGGGGGACGGTTCAGACCAGATGAACTATAAGCAGTTTCGAAGGGTAAACAGAGGTTTGTGGGGAGACTCGTTTGTCCAGGAGTCAGCGTAGTAGGAGAGGAAGCGGACGAAGTGGGACCTTGCGAACCGAGTGAGGGATCATGTCGTCCCGTTGGCGGTGGGATGCAGCTGAAGGAGTGAAAGCATGTGCATTTACGCAAGCTCTGTTTGTGCAGTGTAGGTTCTGAATTGCAGGAGAAGAGGGGCTGGGAGCTGGGACTTCGGGCTTCTGCAGGATTCTAGGCACAAAGGGTGTGCTCAGGCCATGGCAGTGGGAATGAAGAGGGCAAATTTGAAAGAATGGAGGAGATCAAATTACGGGGTTGCTGACAGGTTTGATGTGGATGGCAAGTAGGGTGGAAGCCAGGATGACTCCCAAATTTATAAATGGATGTGATTGACTGAGATAAACAATGTAGACTTCATTTTGGGACATGTTGCATTTGAGGATCAGGTAGGATATGTATTGAAAAATCAGGTTCAAATTTATACACACGACAACATGGGTGAATCTCAGGAACATTATACTGAGTGAAAGAAGCCAGACACAGATAACTGCATGCATAGTGCGTGATTCCATTTATGTGAAAGTGTAGCAGAGACAGATCCAATCTGTAGTGTCAGAAAGCAGGTCAGTGGTTGTCTGGGGGCTGAGTGAATGGGTGGGGTCCATTAGGAGAGCGGAGGTTGGATGCAGATGGACCCGTTTCCTCTTGGGGAGCAGGGTGGAGAAGCCGGCTGAAGGGGCGTGGAGCAGCTTTGGAATAGCTGCCTAGGAAGTGGGAGCGGGACGTGGCCCCGGAGGAGCACAGGGCTGCTGAGAGGAGTTAAGCCTGCAGATTAGAAACTGCCGGGGTTCGGACTGGACGGGCTGTCGTTTCTCCAGCCGTGCCCAGCCCTTCAGAAACACAGGTTTCTCTCGCTGAGACACAAGACGACTAGGTAGCCAGATTAACATTCCCTTTAATCTGGTTCCTAAGGGGCATTGCCTTACGTGCTGCAGAAGGTAGTCTCCGTCTGCAGCCCCCGGCGTCGTCCAGGAGGGCGTGTCCTGGGCCCTTTGCCCCCTCCCCATCTGTGACCACCACGCACTGGACGTGAGACTGGTAGGGGTCGTGTTTGTAACTGACTTTGTGCCTCTCCGAATAAAGCTTTTGTTTGACTAGAAATGAGAGCCTTTTGCCTGAGGAGAATATGCTCTCCCCCGACCCCCAGCTTTATTGAGATATAATTGACATCTATATTGAGTTTAAGGTATATAATGTACTGGTTTCATGTATATATTGTGAAATGATTACGACAATAAGATTAGCGAACACGTTGTTCACCTCACGTAGTTACAGGTTTTTTTTTTGGTGGTGAGGACTTTTAAGATCTGCTCACTTAACAACTTGCAAATATACAACACAGTTTTTGTTTTTTAATACATCTTTATTGGAGTATAATTGCTTCACAATGCTGTGTTAGTTTCTGTTGTACAACAAAGTGAATCAGCCATATGCATACACATGTCCCCATATCCCCTCCCTCTTGCGTCTCCCTCCCCCCCTCCCTATCCCACCCCTCTAGGTGGTCACAAAGCACCGAGCTGATCTCCCTGTGCTATGCTGCTTTTAACTATAGTTGCCATGCTGTGCATCAGATCTCCCAGCACTTACGTTCACTTTGACCACCTTCAGCACTGCCCCTCATGCCCCAAGAGTACGCTTTCTTTAACGAAAATAGGCTAAAGGAGTAGCAGTTGGTGTTCCCTGGCAGAGTCGGCAGAGGGCTTATGTCAGGCTTAAATCTGAGCCATCAGGCCAGAGTCACTTGTGCTGTCTTCTAACAGGCATTTGAAACGTAAACCTTAGCTTCCGGTTGGAGGACCACCCTGAGAACATTCTCTTTCCCAGGACCCATGTTGGTGTCTAAAGCACCTCTGAGATCCTATGTAGCAATGACCACAACAAGCTCACAGGACCCCAGATGCCAGCAATTCCATCAGCTTAGTGGAGAAAGTGCTGTGGTTTCTGCTGTTGTTGTCACTGGCAGGAGAGCTCCACCTTCCTCTGTGATCCTGTGCCCAGAAAAGGAAATGTTTTCTGGAACCAAAAACGTTTCTCTGGTTCGAGGCCTGGCCCTGCCCTGCTGTGAGCGCTGCATGGCCCAGTTTCAGCAGGGACTCCCGCGTGCCTGGCCTTTTCCAGTTGCTGAGTTCGTTGGGTGAAGCAAGGCGGAGAGCTTTCACGTCCACCTTTGCTGCTTACTGGACTCTGACCTCTTGATTTCTTTGTAAAACTTAGGACCTCAGTTATGTGCTAAATTCAGAAAGCATGGGTTTCTGAAGATCCAGTGTAAGTAAGGCAGTGAGGTTGGGCGTATCACTTCACCTTCTGCACCTGGCGTTCACCTCTGGGAGCTGGATCGTGATTATGTCTGTCCCGCCCACCACAATGGAATGCCCTGGGCATTAAATAAGAGGGTTAAAGCAAAATGCTTTGAAAAATTTAAAGCACCACGCAAATGTTAGTTTTTAATGTTGTTGTAAGTCCAGAGAAGACGTTGACTTTCAGCCTTTCAGCCTTTCCTATGCCACCCAAAGACCTGTTTCTCAGAGTCTCCTCCTCAGAACAGCATGGGGGGCGCAGGCGCAGGTGGGGGAGCGGAGAGCGATTGTGTCTGAGAAACTCTGACAATTTTTTAAACTAAAGACTCTGTTTAAATAAGATAATGATAGAGCAGTATGAACTCTTCTTTGAGGCAAGAGTGATTCTTTTGTAAATTTTAAGTGTGCTTTGTCATCATTGTGTCAGAATTGTGCTCAGAATGCTCTACCCTTGCCCTACGAAGGTATTTTATTAATTTAAAAAATCCGAATCCATCAATCCTCGTGATGATGTCGCTTTATTTAATTGAGTTGGTCCATTTGGGAAAAACTTGCTGACTCACATGGACTTACGCCTTACTTATTAGGCAGTTAGCACCTGTTTTACAAAGAGAACTTGAGGGTGAAGCCTTTCTCAGTGTCATTCTAACAAGGAATAACAAATGAACTTACTGGTTCTTGCAGTAAAACAAGTGTCCTCTGTAAGGTTAGTCAACACGTCCTTAGCAAAGGGTATAAAAAGCCCTGTGTTTCTCTAATGATTAATGATGTTGAACATTCTTTCATGTGTTTGTTGGCAATCTGTATATCTTCTTTGGAGAAATGTCTATTTAGGTCTTCTGCCCATTTTTGGATTGGGTGGTTTGTTTTTTTGTTATTGAGCTGCATGAGCTGCTTGTAAATTTTGGAGATTAATCCTTTGTCAGTTGCTTCATTTGCAAATATTTTCTCCCATTCTGAGGGTTGTCTTTTGGTCTTGTTTATGGTTTCCTTTGCTGTGCAAAAGCTTTTAAGTTTCATTAGGTCCCATTTGTTTATTTTTGTTTTTATTTCCATTTCTCTAGGAGGTGGTTCAAAAAGGATCTTGCTGTGATTTATGTCACAGACCTACTAGAGAATGGACTTGAGGATATGGGGAGGGGAAAGGGTAAGCTGTGACAAAGTGAGAGAGTGGCATGGACATATATATACTACCAAACGTAAAATAGCTAGCTAGTGGGAAGCAGCCGCGTAGCACAGGGAGATCAGCTTGGTGCTTTGTGACCACCTAGAGGGGTGGGATAGGGAGGGTGGGAGGGAGGGAGACGCAAGAGGGAAGAGATATGGGGACATATGTATATGTATAACTGATTCACTTTGTTGTAAAGCAGAAACTAGCACACCATTGTAAAGCAATTATACTCCAATAAAGATGTTAAAAAAAAAAAAAAAAGGCCTGTGTGAGAAATGATTCTGTACTCACAGGGCTCTTACTTGACAGCAGAAGACATGCTTGTAGGCTAGTAATATACAAACCGTGAAAAATTCTAGAGTAAGTGAAGGACTAAAGCACTGTGATAACTGAGGCATCATCTCTGATGACATCAGAGAACACTTTCAAAAGCAGGACATTTGAGCTGGGTCTTGATAGGCAATGAGGGGGTTCCCTAATCGAAGAATGGAAAACAAGTGATGCCAGCCCACGGCTCTTGCAAGGGATGTGAGGAGACAGACAGGCAGCTGGTGTTGGGGCCTGGGGGGGCCTGGCCGGGCTGGAAGCGGGTGCTGGTCTAAGCTTTCGGAGCTGGGTTCATACATGCACGTTTCTCTTCAGTTCAGCTGCTGTGATGTTAAATTAGGAGTAAGATGTGGTGTGCTTGTGTTATAACATAGCTTTTCATAGGAAGAATCTGCCCCAGTTTATTGTTTTTATTTGTGTAGGTTTGTGCCATCCGCCCTCCCCTCCCTCATTTACTTAGAACTAAACTGAGAGAAAATGGGCGTCTCACTGTTTACAGAGGAGGTGTGTGCCCATGGAACTGGGGGAGATACTCCCTCTTCTTTTAAAAGAAAAAACATCTTTCTTTGGTAATTATTGCTCTGTTCCTTCCTAGGTATATCAAAGGCAGATAATACGATCTTTAACTGGTAAGTTAAAAAGTTTTAAATGCCCAGAATTTGTCCTCTCTTCTTAGTTAAATAGACCTTGGCACAGAAGGTTTATACTTTTGCTTATTATGTGATGAGCTTCTCTGTGGACCTGGCCCCGACAGATTACCTTTTGGTTTCTATTCAGTTCTTGTCCTTTGCTTCATTTCATCTGGCCCTGGGGACTCTCTGATTATTTGGCTCCACTGGACTAAGGGTTAAAGTTACCATTGTGGTTTTGGTAAACTAAAGCAATTGAAGCTTTTGTGTGCCCTGCCCCCTTTTCCTCAAAAAGTGTGAGGTTAGGGTAATCATACATAACAGGAATTACAGTCTTCATGCCAGTCGGGGAGCAGCTCTGCGTTTTGCTCCTGTGCACCCTTGTCATTTTTGGTGTCCATTTATCCATCTTGGAGTGCTTGGCAGGGTCCAAGGGAAACAGAAACCTGCAAGAACTGACAGACCCTCAATTCACCTTCTTCTGGGTTTGCAGCCTCTAATGGGATTATTGGTGTCTGCCCAAGAGGATTCTTATTATATAGCATGTGCCTTAAGAATCATTCTTCCAAGTTGATGCTATTTTTCTAAGTGATGTAGAAGATTGATTTAAAAATACGGTTGGCCTGCAGTGGCAGCAACAAAGATGTGACATTTATGAAGAATTGGGTCCTATTACAAAATGAGTGAGTAGCAATAACCAGAACATTAGGTGGAAGGGGAAGAAAGAAATCCAGTAATATTTATTTTACAGATATTTGCTGCTCATACATTTACTGAATGCTGGAAGATGGAAGATTATAAGAATACGCTCTCACAGGCTCTTAGCAGGTCAAATTGGCTCTGAGCAAGTGACTCCCTCCCCGATAAAGAAGTCTAGCAAAAGATGCAGCCCATGTTGTCATTTTCCCATCTGAAATTAGCCTGTGACTGCATTTATGTTGCAGAATTACATTTAATGTAATTATTGGTACAGTCGGACTTAGGGCTGCTATTTTGCTTTTTTTCTATTTGTCTTACCTCCTTTTTTCCTTTTTCGATTCTTCTGATCCTCCTTTCCTGTCGCCTTTTGTGTTAACCAAAATTTTTTCCTATGTTCTTTTAACTTGTGGTTTTCAGTCGTTTCTTTGCTGTATATTTGGGGTTTTTTTAAGCGGTTGCTCTAAGGATTATAACGTTCATTTTTGGATTTGTCACAGTATACTTAAAGTTAATATGAAGTCACTTCTGGCGGATCCAGGCGCCCTGCAGCAGCGCCGTTCCATTTTCCCTCTCCTCGTCCTTGGTGCTGTCGTCGTGGGGTCTTGCCTTTCCCTCTCAGTGAGTTGGGGCTGTTGGAGTTGGGAGCAGAGAAGTGTCAGGAGGGGCTGTTGCTGCCAGGGGTGCGTCCACACCCACTGATGACTTGAACAGAGCGGTGTTTCATTGTAGTTTGTTTCATGACTTTTTTTCTTTTAAAAACCTATGAGTAGAGTGTTTTTCACTGTTTAGAAATAGCACGTGTTGCCCCTTAGCATTGAGAGAGATGCGTCCCTGAAAGAGAACCTTAAAAGCCTATTTGATCAATGTGCCAGACTGTTTGGCTTTTCCTTAGTTTTTCCTGAAATGGTGGATTAGTGTTATATTTCATTTAATTAGAAGTGAATCCCTATCTTATAGCTTGTTCGTCAAATCAGTTAGCTTTTTAAGTGTTTTTGACTTTTAGAGGTGCAAGTGGCTTATTTTCTTTTTGAAATTAATACGTGTACATTCTCACTGTAAAAACCTGGATGCTGTATAAACGTATGGAGTAAAATGTGAGTTTTTCTCCCTGAAGGGAAGTCTCGTGGCACATGGAGAGCTGCTGTCCCTCACCACTTCCATGTTCATTGCATCTCTTCTTTCTAACAAAGAGTGTGTACTCCTCCAAATAATACCAACTTCCTCCTGATTTTAGAGGTTAACTTATAGAAGAGTCTGTCTGTTCCATCTACTTCTCCTTATAGCTTAGAACATTTCCCAGTCATCAACATAAAAGTTTTAGGTGGCTTATTAGTTTTGCCTCGAGAATATTCAAGCTCTGCAGCTTTGAAAACTTCTCTCGTAGTTGAAAGATTGGTTTGAGATTAGTTTTATTGGATTCCACAGAGAAGGTCCCATAGCGTCATTGAAATAGTGCTGTTGCATAACTGTCCTGTGTCTAAAAATAACGGTCGAGTAGCATCAGCTCTTGCCCAGGGATATGAACACACACTCTTTTGGTTATTTGTACTGACTCTGACCACAGACTGGCTTCCAGTGTGTCCTGCCAAGTGATCCTTTATAGGAAGCACCAAGCTTGTTCCCGTGCGGTCTGAGGCTGTTGTAGTCACTAACAGCACGGCAGACGGACAGCAGTTGGTGTCTGCCCAGGCCTGAGTTGCCAACATTGAGGGATTTTTATAATTGTTTTTATACTTCTCTGAGGTCTCATTGCCTGGGGTTGAAGATTGTCTATATCTGCACTGAGCCGGTACACAGAAAGTGTCTTGAAGTGAACCTTCAAGTCAGATTCAAAGTCACAGTCTCTGTATTAGGGTCAGGGTGTGTTTTCCAGCTATACACTTTTGAAATTAATACTCCCTTTATTGCCTGTTTTATCACATGAAAAACTATTGACCCTCCTCTTGCTGGCTGTCTGTGCAAGGTTACGAATGATTTACAGAGCCTAAAATAGGCAGACAATTGCTCTGGGATCCAGATGTGGAGATTGTGGGATGACTTTATTAGGGAGTGTGTGAATGTACCAAGGATTGCGCACAGGAACCGATGCTTATATGTGAAGTGCTGTTACGTCTTTGAGGGCATCTATTTTTTTATTCACTTAGAGTGCCAGCTAGATTTTTATCTATTGTTATTTCAACTCCTATTTCTCTTTGAATTAAGGATATGATAGTCACATGTGTTTTGTTTTCATTAAGTCAGTACACAGTTGGTATCTGCAAAACCCACTTTAATAAATGCATATTAAAATAGCAAAATAATTAGGGTCATATTAAAAGGAACATGCAACATAGACAGAATTTCTCTTCATTTGCATACAAATCAAAGACAATTATGAACTACTTATCAAAACCTCACGTTTTAAAATTAGGTGAAAAAAATCATGATTTTGTGTTAAATACAGAGGAAATGGAATGAATTGTTAAGGGCCAGGTAATTTGACCAAGGAAATGCAGCGTAAGTTAAATGACTAGTAAATAACTTCTTATGGAATTCCTCCTCCTTATAATTATACTCCAGGGAAGTTTTTAAATTTAGAAAGGAGAAATAAGAATCTGAACGTTGTGAAAAGTATTTTGCTCATATTTAGGAGCTGTCAACTTGGGGTTTTTAGAACTGAAAAATTAAGAGGCAGAGAGTTAGTTGAGAGGAAAGAATACTAAACTGGCAGTCAACATACCAGGGTTCTTATTTGTCTCAGCCATTAATTAGTTATGAAACCTAAAATAAGTCTTTTATTTTCTCTCTTAGCTTCTTGTATTACCTTTCAGTTTTTAAAATTATTTTTGTTGAATGTATATTCTTTATTAGTTTTTGCAGTAACTGTCTGTAGAAGGTAAACTGAGTCTTTATGTTTCAGGAAAAAAAGTCTTTATTTCATTCTCACTCTTCCTCCTTACAGATTCTAGGTTAACAATGGTTTTCCCTCAAAACTGAAAATACGAATTTATTGCTTTCTACATAGAATTTATTGTTGTTATTGAGAAGTTTGCTGCCAGAGTAATTATCACTCTTTTAACTCTTTTTTCTTCCCCCACTGTTTTTCAATCTGTTTTTCAAGATTCCTTTTTTTCCTTGATGTTTTTCAGCCTCACTACAATTCATCTAGGAGGAGATTTATTTTTATCCAGTCTGCTTGGCACTCACTGTGGGCTTTCAGTATCAAGATTCATGTCTTCAATTCTGGAAAATTTTTGGCATTATTTCTGACACTGCTTCCCACCATTCCTTCCAGCTTCATTTCTGGAAATACTGTTAGATGTGTTTCTCTGTCTCCTTGTTGTGTTACTTAACTTCTCTGTATGTACTTTATCTCTTTTTCTCCACTCTGAGCAAACTTCAGTTTACTAGTTTTCTCTTTGTGCCTGGTGTTGAGTTTCACCCATCTACTGAGTTTTTAATCAAGACCTTTTTTTTTTTTCATTTCCAGGATTTCCAATAGACTTTTGTTTACAAATCTACCTCTTGATCCATTATCTGAGTGATTTTGTTTCCAAAAATTTGGGGGTGGTTATTTTTCTTTTGTATCTCTTTGAAGGTTTTAACACATTTATATTAGAGTCCTTTTCAGTTTGTCATGTTTTCATTTTGTCAGGAGTATCTTTTTCTGATGGTTGAGTATTTGTCAGTCTTTTTTTTTTTTTAACTAGATCTTTATTGGAGTATAATTGCTTCACAATACTGTGTTAGTTTCTGTTGTACAACAAAGTGAATCAGCCATATGCATACACATGTCCCCATATCCCCTCCCTCTTGAGCCTCCCTCCCACCCTCCCTATCCCACCCCTCTAGGTCATGGCAAAGCACCGAGCTGATCTCCCTGTGCTATGCTGCTGCTTCCCACTAGCTAACTATTTTACATTCGGTAGTGTATATATGTCAATGCCACTCTCATTTCGCCCCAGGTTCCCCCTCCCACCCCACGTCCTCAAGTCCATTCTCTATGTCTCCCTCTTTATTCCTGCCCTGCAGCTCGGTTCATGAGTACCATTCTTTGGGGGTTTTTTTTTAGATTCCATATATCTGTGTTAGCATATGGTATTTGTTTTTCTCTTCCTGACTGAATTCACTCTGTATGACAGACTCTAGGTCCATCCACCTCACTACAAATAACTCAACTTCATTCCTTTTTATGGCTGAGTAACATTCCATTGTATATATGTGCCACATCTTCTTTATCCATTCGTCTGTCGATGGGCATTTAGGTTGCTTCTGTGTCCTGGCTATTGGAAATAGTGCTGCAGTGAACATTGTGGTACATGACTCTTTTTGAATTATGGTTTTCTCAGGGTATATGCCCAGTAGTGGGATTGCTAGGTCATATGCTAGTTCTGTTTAGTTTTTTAAGGAACCTCCCTACTGTTTAACATAGTGGTTGTATCAATTTACATTCCCACCAACAGTGCAGAAGGGTTCCCTTTTCACCACACCCTCTCCAGCATTTATTGTTTCTAGCTTTTTTGATAATGGCCATTCTGAGCGGCGTGAGGTGATACCTCATTGTAGTTTTGATTTGCATTTCTCTAATGATTAGTGATGTTGAGCATCTTTTCATGTGCCTCTTGGCCATCGGTATGTCTTCCTTGGTGAAATGTCTGTTTAGGTCTTCTGCCCATTTTTTAACTGGATTGTTTGTTTTTTTGATATTGAACTGCATGAGCCGTTTGTCTATTTTGGAGATTAATCCTTTGTCTGTTGTTGCATTTTGCAAATCTTTTCTCCTATTCTGAGGGTTGTCTTTTTGTCTTGTTTATGGTTTCCTTTGCTTTGCAAAAGCTTTTAAGTTTAATTAAGTCCCATTTGTTTATTTTTGTTTTTATTTCCATTACTCTAGGAGATGGGTCAAAAAAGATCTTGCTGTGGTTTATGTCAAAGAGTGTTTTTCCTGTGTTTTCCTCTAAGAGTTTTATAGTGTCCATTTAGGTCTTTAATCCATTTGGAGTTTATTTTTGTGTATGGTGTTAGGTAGTGTTCTAATTTCATTCTTTTACATGTAGCTGTCCAGTTTTCCCACACCACTTATTGAAGAGGCTGTCCTTTCTGCATTGTATGTTCTTGCCTCCCTTGTCGTAAATTAGGTGCCCATGTGTGTGTGGGTTTATCTCTGGGCGTTCTGTCTTGTACCATTGATCTATATTTCTGTTTTTGTGCCAGTACCATACTGTCTTGATTACTGTAGCTTTGTGGTATAGTTTGAAGTCGGGGGGGCTGATTCCTCCAACTCCGTTTTTCTTTCTCAAGAGTGCTTTGGGTATTCGGCGTCTTTTGTGTTTCCATACGAATTGTAAAATTTTTTGTTCTAATTCTGTGAAGAATGCCATTGGTAGTTTGATAAGGGTTGCACTAAATCTGAAGGTTGCTTTGGGTAGTATAGTCATTTTCACAATATTGATTCCTCCAATCCAAGAACATGATATATTTCTCCATCTGTTTATGTCACCTTTGATTTCTTTCATCAGTGTTTTATAGTTTTCTGAGTACAAGTCTTTTCCTCCTTAGGCAGGTTTGTTCCTAGGTATTTTACTCTTTTTGTTGCAGTGGTAAATAGGAGTGTTTCCTTAATTTCTCTTTCAGATTTTTCATCATTAGTATATAGGAATGCAAGAGATTTGTGTGCATTAATTTTGTATCCTGCTACTTTACCACATTCATTGATTAGCTCTAGTAGTTTTCTGGTAGCATCTTTAGGATTCTCTATGTATAGTATCATGTCATCTGCAAACAGTGACAGTTTTACTTCTTCTCTTCTGATTTGGATTCCTTTTATTTCTTTTTTTTCTCTGATTGCTGTGGCTAAAACTTCCAAAACTATGTTGAATAATAGCAGTGTGAGTGGGCAACCTTGTCTTGTTCCTGATCTTAGAGGAAATGGTTTCAGTTTTTCACCATTGAGAATGATGTTGGCTGTGGGTTTGTCATATATGGCCTTTATTATGTTGAGGTACTTTCCCTCTGTGCCCATTTTCTGGAGAGTTTTTATCAGAAATGGGTGTTGAATTTTGTCAAAAGCTTTTTCTGCATTTATCGAGGTGATCATATGGGTTTTTTTTTTGAATTTTTGAATTTTATCTTTATTTATTTATTTATACTGCAGGTTCTTATTAGTTATCTATTTTATACATATTAGTATATGTATATGTCAATCCCAATCTCCCAATTCATCCCAACACCACCACCACCACCACCCTCCGCCACTTTCCGCCCTTGGTGTCCATACATTTGTTCTCTACATCTGTGTCTCTATTTCTGCCCTGCAAACCGGTTCTTCTGTACCATTTTTCTAAGTTCCACATATATGCGTTAATATACGATATTTGTTTTTCTTTTTCTGACTTACTTCACTCTGTATGACAGTCTCTAGATCCATCCACGTCTCTACAAATGCCCCAATTTCGTTCCTTTTTATAGCTGAGTAATATTCCATTGTATATGTGTACCACGTCTTCTTTATCCATTTGTCTGTGGATGGGCATTTAGGTTGCTTCCGTGACCTGGCTATTGTAAACAGTGCTGCAGTGAACATTGGGGTGCATGTGTCTTTTTGAATTATGGTTTTGTCTGGGTATATGCCCAGTAGTGGGACTGCTGGGTCATATGGTAATTCTATGATCATATGGTTTTTATTCCTTAATTTGTTAATGTGGTGTATCACATTGACTGATTTGCATATATTGAAGAATCCTTGCATCTGTGGGATAAATCCCACTTGATCATGGTGTATGATCCTTTTAATGTGTTGTTGGATTCTGTTTGCTAGAATTTTGGTCAGGATTTTTGCATCTATGTTCATCAGTGATACTGGTCTATGATTTTCTTTTTTGTGTGTGATATCTTGTTCTGGTTTTGGTATCAGGATGATGGTGGCTTCGTAGAACGAATTTGGGAGTTTTTCTCCCTCTGCAATTTTTTGGAAGAGTTTGAGAAGGATGGGTGTTAGCTCTTCTCTAAATGTTTGATAGAATTAAGCTGTGAAGCCATCTGGTCCTGGACTTTTGTTTGTTGGAAGATTTTTAATTACGGTTTCAATTTCATTACTTGTGATAGGTCTGTTTATAGTTTCTAATTGTTCCTGGTTCAGTCTTGGAAAATTGTACCTTTCCAAGAATTTGTCCATTTCTTCATGGGTGTCCAGTTTATTGGCATATAGTTGTTTGTAGTAGTCTCTTATAATCCTTTGTATTTCTGCGGTGTCAGCTGTGATTTCTCCTTTTTCATTTCTAATTTTATTGATTTGCGTCCTCTCCCTTTTTTTCTTGATGAGTCTGGCTAAGGGTTTATCAATTTTGTTTATCTTCTCAAGGAACCAGCTTTTAGTTTTATTGATCTTTGCTATTGTTTTCTTCGTTTCTATTTCATTTATTTCTGCTCTGATCTTTATAATTTCTTTCCTTCTACTGACTTTGGGTTTTCTTTGTTCTTCTTTCTCTAGTTGTTTTAAGTGTAGGGTTAGATTGTTTATTTGAGATTTTTTCTTGTTTCTTAAAGTGAGATTGAATTGCTGTAAACTTCCCTCTTAGAACTGCTTTTGCTGCGTCCCATAGGTTTTGGGTCGTTGTGTTTTCGTTGTCATTCGTTTCTATGTATTTTTTTATTTCTTCTTTGATTTCTTCAGTGATCTCTTGGTTATTTAGTAGTGCACTGTTTAGCCTCTGTGTATTTGTGTTTTTTACAGTTTTTTTTTCCTGTAACTGATTTCCAGTCTCATAGCATTGTAGTCAGAAAAGATACTTGATACGGTTCCTATTTTCTTAAATTTTCCGAGGCTTGATTTGTGACCCAAGATGTGATCTGTCCTGGAGAATGTTCCATGTGCGCTTGAGAAGAAAGTGTATTCTGGCAGTTTTGGGTGGAATGTTCTTTAAATATCAATTAGATCTGTCTGATCTATTGTGTCATTTAAAGCTTGTGTTTCCTTATTTATTTTCTGTTTGGATAATCTGTCCATTGGTGTAAGTGGGGTGTTAATGTCCCCTACTATTATTGTGTTACTGTCGATTTCTCCTTTCATGGTTGTTAGCATTTGCCTTGTTTATTGAGGTGCTCCTCTGTTGGGTGCATAAACGTTTATAATTGTTATACCTTCTTCTTGGATTGGTCCTTTGATCGTTATGTAGTGTCCTTCTTTGTCTCTTGTAATAGTCTTTATTTTAAAGTCTATTTTATCTGATACCAGTATTGCTACTCCAGCTTTCTTTCAATTTCCATTTGCATGGAATATCTTTTTCCATCCCTTCACTTTCAGTCTGTATGTGTCCCTAGGTCTGAAGTGGGTCTCTTGTAGACAGCATATATATGGGTCTTGTTTTTGTATCCATCCAGCCAGTCTGTGTCTTTTGGTTGGGGCATTTAATCCATTTACATTTAAGGTAATTATCGATATATATGTTCCTATTACCGTTTTCTTAAGTGTTTTCGGTTTGTTTTTGTGGGTCTTTTTCTTCTCTTGTGTTTCCTGCCTAGAGGAGTTCCTTTAGCATTTGTTGTAAAGCTGGTTTGGTGGTGCTGAACTCTCTTAGCTTTTGCTTGTCTGAAAAGCTTTTGATTTCTCCATCGAATCTGAATGAGATCCTTGCGGGGTAGATTAATCTTGGTTGTAGGTTTTTCTTTTTCATCACTTTAAGTATATCCTGCCACTCTCTTTGGCCTGCAGAGTTTCTGCTGAAAAATCAGCTGATAACCTTATGGGGATTCCTTTCTGTGTTATTTTTTGTTTTTCCCTTGCTGCTTTTAATATCTTTTCTTCTGTTAGTTTGATTACTATGTGTCTTGGTGTGTTTTTCCTAGTGTTTATCCTGTATGGGACTCTCTGTGCTTCCTGTACTTGGGTGACTATTTCCTCTCCCATGTTAGGGAAGTTTTCCACTATAATCTCTTCAAATATTTTCTCAGACCCTTTCTTTTCTCTTCTTCTCTGGGACCCCTGTAATTCGAATGTTGGTGCATTTAGTGTTGTCCCAGAGGTCTCTGTGATTGTCTTCAATTCTTTTCATCCTTTTTTCTTTATTCTGCTCCTTGGCAGTTATTTCCACCATTTTGTCTTCCAGCTCACTTACTCGTTTTTTTGCCTCCGTTATTCTGTTACTGATTCCTTCTAGTGTATTTTTCATTTCATTTATTGTGTTGTTCATCTCTGTTTGTTTGTTCTTTAGTTCTCTAGATCTTTGTTAAACATTTCTTGTATCTTCTCAATCCGTGCCTCCATTCTGTTTCCAGGATTCTGAATCATCTTTACTATCATTACTCTGAATTCTTTTTCAGGAAGATTGCCTGTTTCCTCTTCATTTATTCAGTCTTGTAGGTTTTTACCTTGCTCCTTCATCTGTGCCATATTTTCTCGCTGTCTCTTTTTTTTTTTTTTTTTTTTGAGTGGGATTGTGTTCCTGTCTTACTGGCTGTTTGGACTGAGGCTTCCAACACTGGAGTTTGTAGGCTGTTGGGTAGAGCTGGGTCTTGGTGCTGATATGAGGACCTCTGTGAGACCTCACTCCGATGAATATTCCCTGGGGTCTGAGGTCCTCTGTTAGTCCTGTGGTTCTGACACGGAGCTCCCACCAGTGGAGCTTCGGCCTGACCCCCTGGCTCCTGAACCAAGATCCCGCAAGTCTTGTGGGGTGGCAAAAAAAAAGAGAGAGAGAGAGAGGACAATAACATAAAATTAGACTAGGAAAGTAACAGATACGTTAGAAAGAATGTAAAAATAAAAATATAGATGAATCAACAACCGGAAGGTGTCAGTCTTTCTTGAAGTTAGTTTCCCTTCTGTGTGTTGGGCTTTTAGTTTAGAAACCTGTCTAAGTGGTGCTCTGTGCCCCTCTCTCTGCCCCCCGCCTCCCTGTGTAGTGGTTTTGCTGTTGTCTCAGCCCCACCCCAGGCCCCTTGCTTAGAGCCAGATCTTAATTGGAGGTTCAGCCTCCTGTGCTTGTTGATATTGAGGATAAGGCAGATCTGTTCCCGTGGCTGGGTTGCTCTCTGTGCTTTCTCTTGCTGCTCCAGGTGTCTGGCTTTAGCCAGCAGTGGTTGCAGAAGCCTTTTCAGTTTCTTTCCACAGGCAAAGTAGGCTTCATCCAGCTATTGTGGTTCAGTGCCGTGAGTCTTATCCTGAACCACTTGTGTACACCTGCACCCTAGCTGCCACCAGCATGTGCCTTTGACTGCTGGTTCCTCGCCAGGCTTCTCCCTGTTTCTGAATGATAGACCCGTGGCTTCAGCCCCTATTGCCAGCCTGTTTTTGTTCCGTGTATCTTATGTCTCTTGTTTGTAAACATGATCGACTTACTTCCTTTCTCAATCCTCCCTCCCTTCTTCTCTCTCTTCCTTCCTAAAAATAATTTTTTATCATTGCTATCTTTTGGGGTAGTGGGTGGTATTTAAAACCTGAACTCACAAGGTATCCTGCCCAGAAATTGTGTCTTAGTGTCTTCATTTTTACTAAGTAATCCTGAAGGTCCCTTTGAGCTGCAAAAATTCTAACTTCCCCATACAAACCAGGCAGTAAGAGAAGTTATCTGTGGAATCAGGTGTTTGGCACATTACAGTCAACCCAGTCACTTTCCTGTCCTTATGGATCTGGGCCAAAGAAGCTCATGAATTATTGATCTCAGAAGACGACAAAAATATTGTGGCCTCTGCAGAAGCTTTTCCAGTCATTATTTTTCATGCTGGAGTTTGCTTTTATAGGAAAAGCAAAAACAAAACCTCTCTAAACTATAGGAGTAATGCATTGATTCTTCTTGATCTAAGGACCACACAGCTCTGGAAATGGAGCTGGCCGCTATCTCCTTGTCTCTCACCCCACATACATCTCCTTTCCTCTGGCATGACTTCAGAGACCTGGATGCTTCCAGAAACAGCTTCATAAGAACTGAGGACTCGTTTTTATTTTCTGTTAGGAAGTAATGATAGGTTGTTTAGCAAACTGACTATTTCAGCAGTTCCCAAACGGGACTTGGGAAGGGACGGAGAGGGGTCATTGTCAGTCAGAAGGAGGCGGAATTTACTTTTGTACAAGCTTCTGAAGCCTGTCTCTTGATGGAGGATTGGTAGAGCTGTTTGTTTATGTTTTAAGAATAATGTTTAATGAAGAACTGCCAAAATTGCAGTTAACATTTTTCGAAAAATAAATAACTTAGCAAGGAAGCAACCATATGGTATCTGTTTAAAACTGGAGGTGTAGAATCTATTTTAAAAAATAGACCTACAAAGAGGCCAAACACAAACCAAAACCCCCCTCCACTTTAATAAAAATAGTCTTTAACCATTTATGGTTAAATTTAAAAATTAGACCTAAGAGTTTTAAACTTTTACAAATAGCATATTAAATTTGGCAAGCAGAAGTTCTGAGGAAATGTAAATTTGATCCCAGCCCAGTGGTTCTCAGTGATTCTCCTATTGCTAACCTTCTAAGTAGAAGAAGGAATTGCAGATGACTGCAGTTTTTAGGGAACCAGGTGCTAGGAGAAGAATGGGGGGAGGGCCTGCCATTAATTAGGAAGGAAGGCAAGGAAGTAGTTAGAACAGAGGGGAGAAATGGACTCCTGAGTGGAGCCCAGGAGGAGACGGTGGTGCTGCTGTGACCTGATGCCCAGGCCGACTTCTCACGTGGCCCCCACCTCTTGGACACACACAGGTGCTACCTGAACATCGGGACCTCAAAACTGGAGTCAGAAGTGACCTATCAGATCTCAAGTGGAACTTTGAGCTCTCCATGAATTTCCTTTGTTGGAAATTCTATTGCCTCTTGGTTAGTTTGTCTGTAAAGTAAAAACCTATCTATATGAAATGATTAGAATTTTTTGCATGAGAAGTTATGATCATTAATGCTAAAATGATTTATAACAGAATTGAGTTGTACTCTTTAGTTTAACTGCTGGATTCAGTGTAATGTTCTTAACGCTTTTGAACAGTATCCTATATGCCTTTTGTCTTATGTTGAAAGCATATCAGAAACCCATCCCTAATAGTCTTTGATGGCATTTGTGAATTGGGCTAATAATTAGCCCATTTGGTTAAAACACTCTGTTGGAGAGAACAGAGTATTGCTTCAGCCCCTGGGTTGGCCAGTTAATTTCTTTCAGTTTTCTGAGTACAGAGCCTTGGTCCCCAAAGAGGAATAGATCCTCACATCACCATTATAAAAACAACTTCAGGGTGCACGACTAGGGCATAGTGTGTATGTCAGTACCATTTTCATTAAAATGTATATACACACAATCTCTTTTTTTAAGTATATAAAAATGATATAGTTGCCTCTTGTGGGACAAGCAAATAGTTAAATTTTAAATACGTTTTTATCTTTGCAGTATTTGTACAGTATTTAGCAGATTGTTTATTCACTCAGTATGGTATAAAGAATCCTTATCATGTGCTTCTTGGCCTCTGTGTAACCATAATCTTGAAGAAAACTGTGCTATGATGTAGTTTTATCTGTTTTGAAGGGACTTTTTAGAATTTTATAGTGCCAGAGAGCCACTGTAGGAAATATGGTGCCAGATTGCAAGAAATGTCTCCCTTTATATCTTATTAGAATCAATTTTAAGAATACACATAGAGTTTCGTTGAAAGGCCATGATTTTATCCTCAAGATAACTCTTATTTTGTGCAGCTTTTATTTTGTTATAATGGCTTGTGATGAATGTCATTTTACAAGGGAGGAGACAATATTAAGAGGCTCCAAGTTAGCCTCTGCCACAGGAGGCCAGGGCAGGAGTGGAGTGAGACCACCTGGGTGGATAACTCTCTTGCATCTTGCGTTGGGACAGCTTTACTTGAGACTTGCAAAGGTGGGAGCTGAGTATGTTTTTTAAAGCAAAGTACAGAGCAGATGTTGCTGTAATTTGGTTTTGGAAAGTCATACATGTATACTCCTATACGTGTAGACTATCTTCAGAAGATATTACGCAAGAAAATGGTAACCGTGGTTGCCTCTGGTTGTGGTAAATTGTGCTTGGTAACAAGACTTGGTGGAGTCACATAATAGCTCTTATCTTAGGGAATTAATTTATCTTCAAGGCTCAGTTTTCTCAGAAGAGGGGAAAGGAGAATATAGTAGACATCTGTTGTTTTTGACATCTAGTATCCATCCACCCTTTATGGCAGCCCTACTGGGGTTCTTGCTAGGGTTCCCAGTGCAGCTGCGGGTGGTCCCATGACCTGGAGCTAGGCTTTGTGGTTCCCCGATCTACAGCGATTGGCTCAGGAATAGGGCCATGACCTTGACATAGTCAGTGAGAGGTAGAGAGACTTTTGTTAGCACATCCAAGGATGAAATTCTTGTTCTTTCCCACTGGACTTGACTGAAAAAAAGGTGTGAGGTTTGGAATAGCAGTCATCTACATTCTAACCCTAAGAACCAGAGAAAAAGCCAACAAGGAGTAAAGCATGGAGCCTGGAGCCACAGGTGGGATCCGGCGACCCCGGCACCTCGTTCTGCCCCAGCTGATGACTAGGCTCTTCACGTACTCAGGCCAATAAATCCACTTTCTGGCTTTAGTTAGTTTCTTGTCACGTATGTGAGAAAACAAAATCCCAGCTGGTACAGGGGAATAGCATTTGAATTTTAGGATCACTGGTTGGTTAATGACACGTATCTATTAATACGAAGTGTGGTGCCTGGCACGTTGGTCATTTTGGAATATTTAGTCACATTTTACTACTAACTTGCTCTGCGGTGGAGTAGAGGCTGCGAGAGAGACTCTAACCGGTATTGAGCTCCCAGGCCTGGCACAGGTGCACTCTACTTCTGCTCAAGGCCAGCACGAGTCTCGTTGGTGTATCGCAGCCGGGAAACACTAGCTCTGCTCAGGTTTCAGAGTTGATTTGAATTCCCTATTGTTTTCGAATTAAAAAAAATACAATTCCATTCTATCTGCTACTCTTTAAAACAAAAAAGAAAGCTATGTTGGGTGACTTAAAAAAAAATAAAAAACAGGAACTCAACAGTAATGAATGTCAAAGACTGATCAGGTCTCCGGAAGACAACACCTCACGATGGCATGATGATTTTGACTACCAGGTCCTCCAAGGCAGAAAAATCAGAACAAGCAACTATAGGGATGGAAATGTGTTGTTTTAGGTTGTTAACATTGAACCACAGAACCCATTGGATTACATAATAGCAGAAATATCATTGTTGGTTTTCTGACATCTCAATACTCTCCTAAAAGTGCAGTGTGGCATATTTTTAAAAGATTAAATTGAATTAAAAATCAGTTTCTATTTTGAGAATTTGAGTAGAGTGAGATAATTGCAAAGGCCCTGGAGTGCTTCAGTAATGATTGATCATTGTTCTTAATGATAGAAATGAACCCTGAAATGACAAGCATTTTATACCCTCCAGCTAACCTGATTTTTAAAATAAAAATGTTTCTAATGCACAGGGAGCTCATGGCCCCTATCTGCAATAATCTTGACCTTTTTTCCGCTTAGGGCTTTTATGTGATTATCTCATCCCCGACACCATATTTCTGAAGTATCATCTTTTTTGTTACCAGCAAATATAACATACACAGTATATGGTTTTATTTTTGCTGCTTTATTGCTTTCACATTCTGAAAAAGTAGCACATACCATATAGCAAATCAGTCAGAAAACATTAGGCATAAATATAAGGAACCAGGAAATCAAGCTGATACTTAGATTATTTTCACGCAGTAATAATGGAAACTGTTGCTAGCACTCCGTCAGCGGGTACCACTAATAGTGAGCAAGGTCTGGTCAGCTTGCCACTGCTCAGAGAGAAAGAACCTGAAGATTAAAATAGGTAGTGAGTAGAGTAGGGGTGGGAGCTTGACTGTAACTAAATGGTAAGTCAGGTTCTTAAAGACGAAGTTCTTTGAAGCAAGTGTAGAGTCTGTCCACAGTGGTAAGAGGAATTACAACAGCAGTAATGGTTTATATGTACACAGCTCTCACTGTGTCCCAGGCACTGTGTTAAATGCTCTGCATATACTAACCTACTGAGTCCTCTTAGCAGCCTCCGAGGCAGGTGCAGGGGAGCCAGGACGCGGGGTGGTCAGGTGACCTGCTCCAGGCGACCAGTTAGCAGGTGTGGGCACTGACGCTGTTCACCACCTCCTGTCTCGCCTCCCAAGTGGACGGTCCCTTTGATGAGCGACACGTTGAGAAAGCCAAGGGGAGCTCTGAAGAAGCCGTCCTTCGTCCTGAAGGCTTTGCCCTTGAGCCAGACTTAAACGCCGAGCCTGGCTGGACGGTATGGGTACTTCTTGAAAAACAATTTGTTTGGTTCCACTTACAGTTATGGAGTTCATCTCCTCTTGATAATACTGTCTTAATGAAATTCATGCTTTTCAAGGAAAGGACATTTGGAATAAACAGGTTATGGCATCCCCAGGTTCCTGAATGGTTAATTCTTCCAAGAAGCTGCCTTTAACTTCCTCAGGCCACACAGATTTTTCTTTAGGATTTGTTCATGATACTTATTTACCAACTGCCAAGTACTGTGGCATGTTTTTTTTTTTTTTTTTTTTTAATTTATTTATTTATTTTTGGCTGTGTTGGGTCTTCGTTTCCGTGCGAGGGCTTTCTCCAGTTGCGGCAAGCGGGGTCCACTCTTCATCGCGGTGCGCGGGCCTCTCACTATCGCGGCCTTCTCTTGCTGCGGAGCACAGGCTCCAGACGCGCAGGCTCAGCAGCTGTGGCTCACGGGCCCAGTTGCCCCGCGGCATGTGGGATCCTCCCAGACCAGGGCTCGAACCCGTGTCCCCTGCATTGGCAGGCAGATTCTCAACCGCTGCGCCACCAGGGAAGCCCTGTGGCATGTTTTTTAAAGTTATTTTTCATGTTGATGCATTCATCAGATGTTTATTGAGCCCCTACTGTGTTCCAGTCCCTGGAGAGAGGGATTGAGGACCAAACTGGTCCTCAAAGACTAGGTAGGTTCCATGTGGGTGGAGAGACCAAGCGATCTTACTGGAGGAGAACAGCCTGTGCAGTTGTTCAGAGAGGACCGTGAGAAAGGCTTATTTTCCTTTATTTTGTAAGATACTTCAAACCTAGAAACTGTGAAACTCTGGGTTGACACATCCTGCTGTTTGGGAATCTTGATTGCACAGACTGTTTCTGGACTTGTTTTAATAGTGCTATTAGGATACTATTAATAACATAACAATGCAGAGGCCTGCTTAGATGCAAATGCTGATTAGAAGTAAAGAGTAGACATTTTCCAGGAGTGAATTGGTAGTGTGGATGTATTGCAAATATGAGTGGTATTTTGTGGTTTACATTGATTTTCCAAAAATGGAAAGAAATGGGAGAAGAATTACGAAATTCAGAGAAGATACTACCTTGTTAGTCTTTTAGGATCTGCTCTCCAATTTTGGATTCTATCGTGGGAGCTGTCACACGGACCAAGGAGGAGGTCAGGAGTCTGGCTTTCAGCCTGCTGCTGCCTTAGGTGACAGGGTTTATTCCTTAAGTTCTCCATATAACTCCAAATATTTACGGTTTTACTCAATTTCTTAGAAGTGGTTAAAGGTGTTTATAGGGCGCATTGCCCATTCCAACAATACTAATACGAATGTAGGAAACATCATACTGTCCCAGCCGTCATTATGAGTTCCAGGTTTCAGCTCTAAAGCAGTGAATTTATTCACGAGTGTTACCTCCTCGGACTCGTTATATTTTTGTTTTAAAATAGGTCTGAAATGTAACATTTTCGCAAAGTAGCTTATTAAGGATGCTTCTTGGTGTGTTTATAGAGTTATCAGGGTTTTATTTCTGTCCTTAAAGTAGTAGCCTTGCTATGCTTACCTAAACTAAGTGTTAAAAAAAGTCAGGTTCTCAGTCATAATTTAAGCCATTAAATGGGAGGGTTTTTTTTTTTAATTTAAGCTCTTCCTTTTTTGTTAGTTGTTAGCAATTCAGTATGTGTTCCTTTTTCCTCCACTCATCAAATGTTTGTTGAATACCTGCCATATGTCAGCATTTGGTGCTGGGAATAAAAAGCGGAATACAGTACGGTCATTCCCTTAGTAACGAAGTGGTTTGGTGAGGAGACAGGCCCACAATTCCAAGATAATGGGACAACTGAAAGGAGTTGAGGAGTGTGGAGAAGGGAGGGTGGGAGAAGAAAAGGACACACAGCCCATCACTAAGCGGTGGAGAGACACTGAGCATAGCATGAAACACAGGATGCTCAATTTCATTCAGCAAGAACTTATTAAACTTCTACTCCTTACCTGGTAAGGAGTAAACTAATGTATATAGTGCAGTTATATGTTGGGATCTCCGTGAACAAGAACTCATGCTAGATCTAAAAAGCCAGTATAATGGGGAAAAAGAATGTGACTGAATGTAATTAAATTTTTTAAATGTCTGTTATGGACAGAGAGATCACTGTGGAAGTGTGAGGCGGGGCCCTGTCCTGAGGATGTGAGGCCATGTCTGCTTGTGCTGGCTGGGGCTGCAGCTCCAGGTGAGGCAAGAACAAAGGCACGGAGGCCAGAAGTAGCTGCGGGATCTGGGGAAGTGAGGACCGCAGCTGGAAGGACAGCCCCCTTTCCTAAGCCCCTTCTCTTTTGCCTGCCCCCCACTGTTTTAGTTGTCTGCACTGATGCATAACAAATCACCCCAAAACTCAGGGGCTTAAAACAGTAGTAATCATGTATAATCTCTCACAGTTTCTGTGAATCCAATACTCAAGAGCAACCCTGTCAGGCAGTTCTGAATCAGGGTCTGATGGGAGGCCTCAGTCCAGTGGTGAGGGGCTTGGGCTGTGGTCATCTGGAAAGCCCTCCTCAGCCCCCCACCTTGGGGGGGTCTGTCTGCATGGTCTGTTCAGCCCGACTCTTCACACAGAGCCTCAGGGCCCCAGAGACATACGTCCAGGAAAAAAGGAAGTCCAGGTGGAGGCTGTATCGCTGCCTCTGACTTAGTCTTGACAGTCACCCGGCATCACCTGCGCTGTCAACCCCACCCGGATTCAAGAGTAAGGAACTTGTATCCTGTGTCTCAAAGGGGGAGTTTCAGTGTCTGTTTAAGGAGAGCATGTGGAATGGGGTATATTAGTGTGGCCATCTTTGGGAAATACAACCTGTCACAACCACAGAGCCTGTTCACTTTCTCGGCCTCTCTTGTGGGATGTCAGTGAGACATAAGGAGGAGTTGGCTGGCAGCCCTGGGAAAACCTTTGTTTTCCACGTAACGGGAGCAGACATGACTGTCACTGCCTCGTGTTTACCCTGCTGGATGTGGTTGTTATGCCAGGAGCTGTGGCAGCCATCTTGTGACCATGAGGGAAGGGCCAAGGGAATCAGAGTGGTTGGCTCTGGCACTGTCTGTCGTTTCGGGTGCTGTAACAAAGTACCATAGACTGGGTGGCTTATAAACAACAGAAGTTTATTTGTCACAGTTCTGAAGGCTGGAGGTATGAGATCTGTGTGCCAGCATGGTTGGGTTCTGGTCACCCTGCTCTTCCAAGTTGTAGACTACCAACTTCTTGTAACCTCACTTGGCAGAAAGTGGGTGAGGTTCTTTTTTTTTTTTTTTTTAATTTTATTTATTTGTATGGCTGCATTGGGTCTTCGTTGCTGCACATGGGCTTTCTCTAGTCGCAACGAGCAGGGGCTATTCTTCGTTGCGGTGCGCAGGCTTCTCATTGCAGTGGCTTCTCTTTGTTGCGGGGCACGGGCTCTAGGCACGCGGGCTTCAGTAGTTGCGGCACGTGGGCTCAGTAGTTCTGGCTCGCGGGCTCTAGAGCGCAGGCTCAGTAGTTGTGGTGCACGGGCTTAGTTGCTCCGCAACATGTGTATCTTCCCGGACCAGGGCTCGAACCTGTGTCCCCTGCGTTGGCAGGTGGATTCTTAACCACTGCGCCACCAGGGAAGCCCCTAGGGGGGGTGAGGTTCTTTGGGGTGAGTTTTTTTGGGGTCCTTTTAATAAGGGCATGAATCCCATTCATGAGGTTCTACTTTCATGGTTCTACTAGTCATCTCCCAAAGGCCCCACCTCCTAATACCATCTCTTTAGGGGTTAGGATTCCAGTATGTGATTTTTGGGGGGACACATTCAGTTCATTGTAGGGACTTTAGACAGCCCCGGACAAGTGACAGCACCTGTTTGCCTCCAGGCTTCTGTTTCATGGAAGAGAAAAACTCCTGTTTGTCTGAGACACTGTTTCTGAGGTTTCTGTTGATCACATCTGAATGCCTTTCTAATGAGAGAGTATGTGATATTATATAATATGGGATGGAAGAGGTAGTAAGATTTTTTTTATTGCTGCTGCATGAGAGTAGTTGAAATTTTAATAGGCAGTGGGAAGCCATTTGAGCTTCTTGTGTAGAGTTTGAAATCAGTCTGTTGCTGAAGTGTTTATCAGTGTCTACTACATGCTCAGCAGTGTTATGCAGGATGGGAATAAAAAACAGCACAAAGTAACATCACTGTTACTAAGTAACTTATAGTTCACTTGAAAAGAGAAAAGCAAGTGGGTAATATTAATACACATATATATGACTTTTTATGTGCCAGGTATTATGCTAAGGATATAACGTGAATTATTGAATTTAAACTCAGAATTATTATGTGAGGAAGGTACTCTTATCTCCTTTTTTTTGTTTAATTGATGAGAAAACAGATGCTTAGAAAAGTTAAGTAGCTTGCCTACGTTTAATTGTAAGGTTTTCTGTTGTTTTAAATGTGAAAGGAACTCGCCCTGGAAGTGCAGATTTTTCAGATCTTCACTTGACATTCATTTAGCCTATATTTTGAGCCTCTGCACTTGTGCTGGACACCGTGTTGGGTGCTGAGAACACAGAGAGAAAACATGATGGGACCTGCGCCTTTGAAGAGCCAAATGGAGCGGGAGGCCGACCTCCATGTAACCACATTTGGGAATGCGACACACATCTATCGAGGGCCTTCTGTGAGCTAGGACGTTTTAATATGTTCCCTTTTAATGCATCAAATTAAGTTCTGTAATGGTTATTTATTGTAGCATAACAAGCCATTTCAAAATGAAGTATTGAAAACAACAGCTGTTTACTTAGAACAAGCTTCTGTGCGTAAGCGGTTGGCCGGGCTGAGCAAGGCGGCTCTTCTGTGCTCGACCAGACTGGTCACACTAGTCGTGCATCCGCGGCCAGCCGCCGGTCAGCTAGCTCACTCTGCTCTGAGGGTGGGTAGGCTGTCCTTTGGAAAGACAGGGGCAACCAGGCCACACGTCCTTCTTCATCCAGCAGGCATCCAGGTTGGCCTGGGCTTTCTTTCATGGCAACTGGGCAGGATTCCAAGAGAGAGAAAGCAGAAGCGTGCAGGGTCTTCCGAGGCCTAAACCTGGGACTGGCACGTGCTCTCTTCTGCGGCCTTCTGTTGGCCACAGTCACAGAGCAAGCCCGGTTCAAGGGATGGAGACTAGGCTCTGACTCCTGATGGATGGAGTAGCTGCAGAGTCACATTGCAAAGGGGAAGAGGATGAGTTGTGGCCGTTTTTATAATCTGCCCCAAGTGTTTTGATAGAAATACGTTCCAGTGCATTGAGACCTGAGTAACTTTAGGGTTTCTATCTTAGGAGTATGGTGATATCATGTATAAAAATTGAGTGATTGGGATGGGGGAGCCAGTTCTCGGGGGGAAGATAAGTTCAGTTTGGAAATGTTGAGTTAGAGGTGACAGTGGCTTATCCAAGGGCAAACGAACTTGTATTTAACTGGAAATTTGGACCTGGAAAAGTCAGGGGGCAAAAGATAGCTTTTTGGAATCATCTTCCCAGGGTGACAGGAGGAGCCATGAGAACGATTTTGCCCTAAAAGGGAGGAGGGCAGAAATCTGAGTGCTGTGTAGAGGCCATAGGGAGGACTGGAGTAGAACAGGGAGACAGTGAGGGCTGCGGGAGTTTCCTAGGAGAGAGACAGGCTGGTGGCACACGTGATGATGGTGAGAGTGGATTCTGGTAGAGGTGACAGGATTTGCCAACGAATCACATTTGAGGCGTGAGATAAAGAGAGGACTCAAAGCTTTCTGGCCTGATCAGTTGGAAGGATAGAGTTGCCATTTACTGGGGTAGTAAAGATTGAGTACCATATTTGGGGCAAGAATTCAGGACTTACGCTTTGAGCTTCAGCTTGAGATGCCTTGGCTATCAATCCAAGCAGTGATGTCAAGTGGGCAGGTTCATAAAGGAATCTGGGATTCAGGGAGGAGATTCAGGCTGCAGATAAAAATTGTGGGTTAGCTCTGTATAACTGGTATTTAAAGCCACTTAAAAAAAAAAAACCCACTAGATTGGATGAGATCACCTAAGGGTGCTGTAATACATGATTAGGGACTGGGTTAGGGTGGTGGCAGTAGAGAGCTGCTGGGAGCTGGGAGTAGAGAGCAGGAAATTCAAGAGTTATTTAAAAGAAAAGTGAACAGGACTTGGTGATAGTTATTATTTAAAACCTTAAAGATAGGGAGGATTTACAAATACCTCCTTGATCTTAAGAGGAGTTTGAAGATAAAAAAGGACAAGCTTCCTGGTTTTGTTTACCTTAAGGTCTTGTCAGCAGACAGTTTTTTATTATTATTTTTCAATTGTTTTTATTTTTGGCCATGCCCTGTGGCATGCGGTATCTTAGTTCCCCGACCAGGGATCAAACCTGCGCCCCTTGCATTGGGAGTTTGGAGTCTTAACCACTGGACCGCCAGGGAAGTCCCAGCCGACAGTTTTTAATTTTACTCTATCTTATATATGAAAACTGTGATCTGGTGAGAATGGAGCACACTTACGAGACCCTCCACAGAGGGTGCAGGCTCTGCGCAGCCCCTCACCACCTTCCGAACCACACATCCCCTTGCTTTGACAATAACGTAGAGTTAGGAGACAGTTGTGCTGAGCAGATGTTTCTCAGCCCTCAAATGGCCTTTCTGTGTTCAGCAGCCAGGCCTTAAATAACTCAGTTTTGGTTCTATCTCACACCTTTCAAGCAAAGCAGAGTGCCAGGAGGAACACGGCGGCCCAGGTGTTGCTCAGCATTGCTGAGGGCAGGGCAGTTCGGTAAGGGTGGTTTGTGTCTAGAGTTGGGGTGACTCAGGGCCTACACAGATGAATCTCTGTTGGGTAAGAGCCCAGGCACTCTGCTAGGCCCCAGACAGAAAGACGACGACGACAGCTGTGCTCTTGTCTGGTGAGGAAGATGGATGCGGCCCAGGCAGCAGCCCGCTGGCCGTGCCAGGTGGAGGGCCGGTGAGAGCCCTGTAACGGTGGGGTTGGGGGGGTGGGGTGGGGGGGGAGGGGTGGGAGCCGGAGAGGGTTTCCTGACCAGGGTGTGGCGCACTGTGACTCGTTTGTACGTTTTGCTCTGATTCTTGGTGATTTGGGGGAATGTCTGCAGGCAGGAAGATAGGTACTTTTTACCTGACGGTGAAAAGTAGTGTTGCTTTGATTTCTTACTTCCTCTATGCTTCCGAAAGCAAATACAGCACCATAATTTTATCTGAGACTCTCTTCTTGAATTCTGAATATTTTGAATTTTAGAAGGTATTGGACGCACATACATAAAGTGTGAAAGATTCCTCGCAGGGCTGGGTAACACTGTAACCAAACATAGTAGTTCAGCAAAGCTCCCTAAGTGGATGAATAAAGGCCTAACTGAGCCATGTGCCAGTTCAGAACATGATTAGTGGCCAAGTAATAAGTCAGCTTAGGTTTTATCATCAAATGAGTTAGTGAAAAACATCAGATTTTCAGAGATTTCTAGAGCTCAGAATTGTGGATAATTGATTGTTGACCCGTATTCCAAATGTAGGGCGCTGCTTCCTACTTTCTTCTTCTGTTACGGACTCGATGTTCATTAGAGCCGCGGGGCATATTTTACAATGCGGGGGTAACGTGACTGAAATTGTGACTTGCTGTGTGGGACGAACCCTACATTGTGAGCTGAAGATGTAAACTGCTACCAAGAAGACCAATTCAGGCGTACTTACTCTTTAATAATGACAATAGTAGAGTTTCATTTATCTTTCTAAAAGCTCAAATTATGAATATTTAACTTTTCTTCATGAAACTCCAAGTAGAATGAATTCTCTCTTAAAATCAATAATCTGTGTTTACTTGGATTTGGCATTTCGTTACGTGCAACGCGATTATTCATCTTCCTCACTAGACAGTAAACCCTTTTCAGGTAGGCGTTGTCTTTTTTATCTCTGGTATCCGGCATAGTGGACACTTACGGCTCCACGTGCCAGTTGGAAGAGCCGCCGGAGGAGGAGGAGAAGGAGGTGGCGGCGGGTGCGTTGCTCTGGCCTGACACTTGGATGTTGTCTCCCATGTTCAGAAGCCTCCAGAGGTGTCATTGTGCTCTTTGGTACTGAACTGTCAGGAGCAAAGCTTTAAGAAACAGATTTCCGAGGGTTCGTCTGACTGGCTGACTGCTCTGGGGTTTGGGCGTTTTATCTCTATCTCTATCTGTTTAGTCTGGGACTCTGTCCGTGGCCTCTTGTGCCCGCTAAACCTCGAGGAGTGGAGGTCTCAGTGCCCTGTGAAGTTTTGGGGCCTTCCCCTGTCCCTTCAGCACGGTAGACCTCTCCCTGCACGAGGATGACAGGATCCCTCTTTTTTCCCCTCTCCATTTGCCATGTTCCTCCAGGCAGTAGAATGGGTGAGAAAGAGCTTTGGAGCCCAGCAGACTGGGAGTTGAATCCTTGGTCTGCCGTTCCTTACCAGTTTCTTTTTGGTGGAATTACCATGAATCTCTGAGCTAGGTTCTTACCTCTGAAATGTTGATTAACAGATAAGCTCTACTTCACAGGCCCGCAGTAAGGAGGAAATGAGCTATTTCTGTAATGTGGTGCAGGACGTGCCACCAGGGAAGCCTGGATGAATGGAAGTTCCATCATTGACCGCCCCTGTGTGTGCCATGAGACTTTGGAGAGGGACTCCGGCATTTGTGTGAGAAGTTGAGGTGTCATTATAGCAAAGGTTGACATATTAATTAGAGCAATGTCCTTTTCACATAAGTGCGTCAAATACCATAATAAATACCATTAATCTTGGGAAATCAAAAAGGAGATCCTCAGAGGCAGAGGGGGTGGCGCTGAAAGTGGAATGAGAAGAATCAAGGTCACACGGCTGATTGAGCCCCCATTGCGTCATGAGAAGTATTTGCTGGAGCAGTTTGGCACAGTTTGTTGAATCTGGGACTAAATTGAACCCATCTTGCCCTGGACCATTCTGCTCAGCACCTGCCTCAAAGTCCCGTGGCCTTTAAGGTGTAGAAGCTAGATTCATACCCAGTCCTGTGACTTCAGACCCGGGCGCCTCCCCCCCCTCAACCCCCCGGCCTTACTCCTGCTCAGAGTAACACCACCTCCCGGGGTACGTTCAGTAGGTGCCAGTGGTGATGAGAACACGACTTTGTGAATTCTGTGAAATCTTGTATCCCGTTCCCTGCCTGTAACACGGGAATGATTATATTTACTTCTACGTACTCTTGTGAGTATTGTAATGGAGCGATTCAAGTAAAAGTGGCACACACAGCAATTTTATACATATTTCGGCTTTTATTACCAAGGTGTGGATTTACATCGTTTGGGTTGGGGTAGTGCCTGTTTTCAAGGCTGTGGGCAACTAGTCTGGAGATGAACCTTAGAAAGGTGAAAAGAAATGGACCATTAGCATTATAGGATGGACAGATAACTGGCTAACCCACACCGGCATGGGGATGACAGGCGAGCCCACAGCGACCGGGAGTGTGCTCTGAGCTGGACTTGGAAGGCCCGAGGGACCCAGGAGAGCACAGCCTGGCCATTCGGAGTGCGCAGGTGGAGCCTGAGAACCTGGGAACGTGGCCCATGGATGTACTGGGAGGGGGTGAGGGTGGGGTCAGGGTGGGAACTGCGGCCCATCAAAGGGGCTTTGTTCTGATCTGCAGGGCTGACTAGATGAGCGCACTCGGTGAACCCCCTTCTAAAGAGTTCCAAAGAGGGTGACTGTCTCGTAGGAGTTGGATGTGGCTTGGATAAGGCTTTGGAAGAAAATGAGAGCAAAGAAATATCTGGATTTGGCAGGGAGTAAATGGATGAGGATTCATACTGCGGAACCAAATGTTATCTATCACAAGACTTGTGGATAGAGGAGGTGGGTCTAGCAGTGACGGCTGAGTCTGGTTGGTAGGATTGGTGGGGAGACTTTGGTGAAGTTCGTGAGCTCTGTCCTAACCTTCTGTATGACTGTAGTATTCTTTCTTTAAAATAAATTACCTCAAATATTCTGAACACAATTTTTTTCCTAGCATATAAAGCCAATTCTTTCATTCCCTGAATGTAGTAGACATTATGACGAAGTAATTTAATTTTGAAAATGTGACTTTTAGTATAAGAACTATATGCTTGTTTAGCTCTTACCTTTCTATCTTCTTCTTAGTTGGCAGTGGTTGATCCTTTCTTCAGGCCAAGCATTTTAATTGTTTGACAGGCCATTAGCTGGCTGTCTAAGATGGGGTGAAGTGACATTGTCACCCCAACTAGGATGAGCGGTTGACTCCGTAGCCATCTGGCATCGGACCTGAATGTGCCCTTGTTGGTTGTCACTGAAGGACTCTAGGAGCAAGACGTCCCGGGCCTTATTGCTTTGGAACGTAGTCAAGGGCTCACCTTATAAATGTTTGGAGAGTGTTTAACATGAAGAGACTGCAATATCAAGCGATCTGCTTGGAAAACTTCCCAGCAGTAGCTTTAGAAATTCTGAAATTAATTCCAGATTACATCTCCCAGTACCCAGCCCCAAAGTTAGGCTTTTAATTGGCTTAAGAGCCCGTTGACTACAATAAACAAATGGATGCTTTCATCTGGAAAGCAGATGCCCTCACCTGCCTCAGGAGGTGCTGTTGTGAATGTAGGCTCTATTTCAGTAGGTCGCTCAGTAATCACCAAGAAAAATAGAAAAGGTGCATGATCACCTACTGGCCTTCCACCTCCATCGCCCACTAAAATGGTCATCTTGGTAAAATTATCAGGGGCTTATGATTTTATGATGACAGTTCATTATAGGCAAACATTCCAAGGCCGTTCTTGCTGACTTTCTGTTGCCTCTGGCTGCTATTATTTCTCACCTGTGCAGTCAGGGCTTCCAGCTCACCTTTAATTAGGTTGTACTATACGTGATAGCCCACAAGGGATGGTTTTGGTCAAAACAAGCAATGCCATCAAAACAAGCAATGCCACGTGGCAGAAAGAGCATGGGTTCTGGGGTCAGCAGACTCTGGCTTCAAATCCTGCCTTTCAGTTTAGTAAATGTGTCACCTGAGCAAGCTTTTAACCTCAGATTGTTCTGTGAAATGGTGATACCTCCGCCTCAAGAAGTTGTGAGGATTAAGCTAATATGCACATATATCATATATACATATATTGTATCTACATATATACACCCATATAATTATATATACACTATGTAAATATACATTATAATTTATACATTGTATGTATCATTTACTATAGTGCTTGGTACATAAAGTTCCTTATTCAGTGTTAATTTTGATTCTCCCTTCTTCCCCATAATAGTCTTGCCAACAAATATGGTGCCATATAGCTCAGTTTACGTCGATTAAGGAAAAGCTCACAGATACACTGTATAATATCTTGATTATAAAGATTGCAGTTGGCTAGCTGAAATATTCACCCCAGACATTATTTTATTTAATCTTAGCCACAATTGTCAGATCACTGCCCCTATTAATTGTAAGTTTTATTTCTGAATTAGAATAATAAATTTGGAATTTCAGTGCTCAGACCTTAATAAAACAGTGAATTTTCAAAATTTAACAAAGTAAAACATTATTAATTAGATATAATTTGGAGAGCATCCAATCTTTCATGGAGATGCAGTGAAATTTACTAAGAGATTTGTACTCTAGCCCTCTTTCAAGAGAATAATGCCTGCATAAGGTGTTTATAGGTGCTAAGAGACACAGTGGAGTAAACCCATCTTTTTACTAATTTAATGTATATAAATTTCTTTTTTAAAACAAAATAACATATTACAGATGTAACTTATTTCATGCATAAGAAGGAGCTCTTAATTCCTTGACTATAGTTTAATATAGCTACAAAGTTCACATAGGACAGTTCCTATTCAGAAAGGTGGTATCTAAGCACACAGACATAAGCCAGACTGCCTGGAGTAGAAATCTGACTTAACCATTTATTAGCTGAATGACCTTGGGCAAATTCCTAAACCTCTCTGTTTTCTATATCTTTATTTGCAAAATGGGGACAGTTATCATTCCTGTCTCATAGGGTTGTCAAGGGGACTAAATGAGTTAAAGCTTGGAAAGTACTTAGAATTGTATCTAGCACACAGTGTTAGCTGTTTTTTAAAACTTTGAAAATTGAGGAAGAATTACTTTATTTTCTGTTTATTTCTCTCATCTCAAAGTGATTACAGAAATAAACAGGTTAGGGAAAATTTGGAGAAGGTAGTCAAAATAGGAAAATGTTGTAAAAGCAGAGGATAAAATCAGGAAGAAACTGTACAGTACAGTTGGGAGAGCAGGTAGGGGCTAAAGCAGAGAGGGAATCATGCTGCCGCATAATAAATGTGGAGCTGTTTGTATAGTTGTCAATTAAAGCTTTTAATGCAAGTTCATTGTATTATACCAAAGTGCAAATTGAAATTTGAAGATCACTTCTCGTGTAGAACATCAAAATTGCTATATGCCTTATATATTAAACGAGCACCCGCCAGTTACACGTGTATCTTAAAGCTTCAAGGTGTTCTCCAACGTAGCATGCCTTGGTAGATGTCCTTATTTGAAGGGATTGAGACTGGCAGGTGGTTGGTTAATCCAAAAGAGAAAAAAGAGAGAGAGAGAAAAGTTGGATAAGATAAGGAGTTGATTTTAAAATGATGCGTTTTACTTTAACTTAAAGCATAATTTCTGAGCAGCAAATTAACCAGTTAATAGTTTTTCCATGTGTTCGCTACATGGATACCATGATGTTTTTTCCATTGTCCAAGGCATGTGCTACTTGCCATGAAATACCACACTGCCAGTGTTTTACTCAAGAAAGATACTGATGGGATTTCAGGTTATCTTTCTTACCCCCCCTCCCCATTTACCCTGAGACAGACACGCACACACACGCACACACACACACACACACACACACACACACAGGCTTCTTTCTTTTTAATTCACATACCATACAATTCACCTGCTTAAAGTTTGAATGTTCAGTGTAATGGTTACAGCCGTTTATTGTGAGCAGAACGACAGCCACTTGGAAGGGAAGGCTCACAGTGGGCACTCTCTCTAGATTATTGTCTCTGATTTTTGAGAGTCGGATCACCCTCAATTCAACTGAAATCTTTCTAAGTGACCTGCCTTCATTGAATCTTTGCAAATTCAACTTAGTTTTCATAGTTAAATCATATTCATGAATGTGCATGTGAACAACTCAAACTCATTCCTCCCAAAAGTGAATTTTTTAAAATTTATTTATTTATTTATTTATTTTTGGCCGCATTGGGTCTTTGTTGCTGTGCACGGGCTTTCTCTAGTTGTGGCGAGCGGGGGCTACTCTTCGTTGCGGTGCGCGGGCTTCTCACTGCGGCGGCGTCTCGTTGCAGCGCATGGGCTCTAGGCGCACGGCCTTCAGTAGTTGTGGCTTGCGGGCTCTAGGGTGCAGGCTCAGTAGTTGTGGCACGTGGGCTCAGTAGTTGTGGCACACGGGCTTAGTTGCTCCGTGGCACGTGGGATCTTCCCGGAGCAGGGCTCAACTCCGTGTCCCCTGCATTTGCAGGCGGATTCTTAACCACTGCACCACCAGGCAAGCCCCCAAAACTGAATTCTATAATCAGTTCTGCTGTTATTTTAGTGCATATAACATAGTTGCTTAGAGAAAATTGCTGCTTTAAGAGATTCAGGTATCTCAAATGGTTTAGCTAGAGTAAATATAAATAATCACATCTTTTCTGTTTTCTGTCTATTCTAGCAGATTGCCAAATTCCATCCAATTCATATGGCATAGGACTTAGTAATTTCTCTGCTTAACTAGCAAATAATTAGACTTGAAATTTTGTTTATATAGAAGACTGGTAATAAAATTTGGTCTCATCTATCATGTAAGATTCTTAGAGAAAAATAATATACTCCTTTTCTAATGAATCAAAGAAAGCCTTCATCAAAGGTACAGTTTTTCTGCACAGGTATAATTATTATTTTAAAAAAGAGTCGCCTAAAAAAATTTTTTTTAGTTTAAATTAAAAAATATCTTCCTGAAGTAATCAAAGTAAACTCTGTAAATTATGGTCAAAAGTAAATTAACTCTGTAAGTTATGGTCAGTTAGTGTCACAACTGAAATCTTACTAAGAACTATAAAGCACAGACTAGACTAGACTGGATCACAGTTCTGAGTTCTGTGGGGATAGCAAAGGTGACACTTCCCACCTCGGGGCAGTTTCCATGGTGGCTGCCAGTATTTACCGAGAAGAGCACAGGTCTGTTGTCGCTCTGTGCAGCGTTCAGGATCTCTGACCCTTATCTGAGGTTTGAGGAGGAATGTCCCAACTCAGGATGATGTGTGTTTGCTGATTCGTGTTTTCAAAGAGATACATGAGACCACAGTAAACAGTGTCATAGTTTTGCCAGCTATGGTAGGTTTTGCTGAAAGTATCTTAATAGGCAAAGGATTTAATTTTCTCACTAAAACCTACAACTGAAATCAGTAAAAGGCAACTTTTCCCTGAGGTAAAAGTGAGACAGCATTTTTTTCCCTTGTACTTCTTATCACATACATAAAAATACATGTTTTGAATGGAGATCAATAGAGGTGGATTTGGGGATTTTATAGTACAAATTATTTCTTAGGTTTTAATTAATATAATTAATAGCAAAATGCTATAAAGGGACATATGAATCGTGTGGTGTGCCTCTTTCCTTGGAGTTGGCAAACAATGCTTTTGATGAAATTTCTATTTATTAGTAAGTATGGATTTGGCCAGAAGATGGCCAGAGCCCAGTGGTACCCCTCACACCTCAAGTATGGGAAGAGCCTTTGGTTTAAGGTTAGGGTATCTGTTGGAGAGTATAGCCCAGTTCAGGTTGTTGAACAAAAATTGATGTGCACGTGAATAAGCAACCAGGCTAGGTAGTTTTATTTGGTTTGAATAGTGTTAAAACATGTTTAAAACATAAGTCATTCATTTGCATAGTGAGAAATAAAGAAATACGTGAAGTGAAATACCCTCTCCAGTATCTGGGGAAGCAGCTATTGATAGCAGTTTGGTGTTCTTCATGAATTTTTTTGTGCATTCAAGAATAGGCAGAAAGACATGTACCATGTACATAAATGTCCACAGCTTTTTGTAAAACAGAGTTGAATCACGGTACACCTGATCAGCAACTTGCTTTTTTCTCTGTGTAACTATATGTGAACTTCTTTTCTTATCAGTATACTTTTTTTAAAAAAAGAAAGGAAAAAAAGAAGAGAAAAAGATTGTTATTCAAATGAATGGATGGACCATTATTTATTTAATTATTCAGCCATGTATTGGTGGATGTTTAGGTTGTTTTCTCCTTATTGATTTGTTAGCATCTTCAACTTAAAAAAAGTAACAATCTGATTCCAATTTGTCAGTTACTGCAGTAAGGACTCCTAGCTGCAGCTATCTACAAACATTATTGTACTGTTGACTTCTTCCTACAGTTAACTTTATCCCGCAAAGTGTTCAACCTCATTTGAATAGAAGGCTGACCCCTTCTGTTTGGCCTATCAATCTTTATACTTCATTTCATCAAATACATTTTGTAACTGGAAGTGTCTTTAGAGAACATCTATAGGGTGTTTATGTGACAGTTTCCTAGATACGGAGAAGTTGTTACTATGCCCAACAGATGGGAAAATCAAATCACAGCAGGAAAGGGAGCAACCAGAAGATCTAAGAAGATCGCAGCCTGTGTACCAAGTAATTGAAAAGTCAGATGATAGAGAAAAGCACACCGTTTATGGAATGGTTTTGTGGAAATTAAAAACTCAAGTGAAGAATTTCCATCAACTAGCACATTTATTTTATTATGTATGGGTACTATGTTTATTTTAAAATAGGAATAAAATGGAAATACTTGAAATAATAAATAGCAGCGTGGAGACAACTTTAGTATTGTAAGGATTTCTTTATTTAGACAGTATAGTGTTTGTGTATGTATTTATGTCTGGGGGCAGGTAGGGGATGAGAGTCGGTATTTATTTCCTTTTGTAAAATTTAAAATAAAAACCATAAGGAAGTGTTTTATTATGAAATGGAATAATATGGATATATCTTGGAAAATTGAATAACAAGTACAGCCCTTGTATACAGCAAGGTCTTTAGCTTTTGTTTTCTGTTTCCTTATAATAATTGCATTTTTAAAGTGCGTCATGCCCACAGGAGAGGATCACAGGGAGCTGTGATGTAAGCCAAATAATCATTAGCAATAGTTTAGAATCAGCTATACTTTATGAGGGTTTGCTCAGGAAATTTAAACATAAAGAAGCAAATTTGGTGAGTATTTAAAAAAATATTCTTTTACCAACTACATGTTTCCCCTAAGATAAAATTTAAAACAGACCAGAAATACTGAATGGCAGGGGCTTCCAAATATATTTCCATACCTGGTGTAAAAAACATGGAATTCTTGGATTAAGGAGAACGAGTTAGGAGTGGGAATGGGCTACTTTGATACATGCGGTCTGCTTGCTTTCCAGTGTGAACCAGGCTGTCTTGGAGTCCGATTGTAGTTTTATTGTGACTTTGCCAGCATTGGATGTTGTATTTCACAGTGACCTTTTGTTGTTGCTGTTGTTAGTTTTGCTTATGAATAGATGCTTAATGCTATCTGTAGTGCTTAGATGTGCTTTCCTCTGTGCTGTAAGGAAGCTCCACAAGATCAGGCCCTTTCTGCTTTGCTCACTGTGTATTCCTAGAGCCTAGGATAGTGCCTGGAATGTGGTGGGCACTCAGTAATATGTTGAATGAAGTAACAACATATGCCTAACTGTAGCTTATAGAAATAGGATTTTGAATCACATAATAGAAAGCCCAGAGGCAAGTGGCTGCTGCAGGGTTTTTTTTAAAGCCTGAAGCAGCATCTCTGCCATTCTCTTGGCCTTTTCCTCATGGCCATAAGATGACTGCTGCAGTTCGCTCCACTGCATTAGAGTATAAGGCAAGAGAAAGCAGAGTAGGGTGGCTTTGGCTGCTTTCCGCTCACATCTCATTGGCCAGAACTATGATATATGACCACTCCTGACTACAAGGGAGGTCGGGGCGGGGGGTGGGGGGGTGGGGGGAGCCTTGGAAATCAGCAGAGGCAGATAAGGAAGGGGGTGTGTCGGGATTGGATGATAATGGGTAAGTCATCCACTGTCCTACACTGCCACTGTATCTATCTGTTTACATTTGCATTTCTTTGCTCACTAGGGAAACTGAGCATTTCCTGTTATTTATTTATTTAGCATTTTCTGTTCTTAATCCTTTATTGTATTTGATAGACACATTTTTCCTACTTTGTTTTAACCTTTTAAATTTACTAATTTAGCAATTTCAGTTAGCATTAGTTATATCTTTTTTGGTTGCCAGTTGCGTAAATCTGACTTTAACTTAGCCCCAAACACAGAATTGATTGCCTCTTATGACTGAAATGCCCTGGGTTGGTCTGGCTTGGATGTATTTCGGTCCACACATCAGGTGGTGTCTTCAGCTCTGCTTTCTCCATGTGTTGATTGTATTCACTCATCAGCTTCTTCCACAGGAGGTGGTTTCTGATAACCCCCAGCTTCCATGACCTCAATGGCTCGTAGCGCCAGGTGAAAAGTAGACCCTCTACCCCTGGAGCTGTGATGTCAGCAGCCGCCTGGAAGGCCTGGTTGGCGGCCTGAGTCATGGTCGTCCCGGCCAACTGGCAGGGAGGCACAGTGATGGGCAGTCCTGGCACAAGCACACAGGGTGGATGAGGAGTTGCTGGACACAGAGAAGTGGGGTGTCCACTCAGACCTGACAGGAGCATGCGGGTGTTTCTATAGTTGAGTCTCCTGTTTTTCTTTGATTTTCTCCTGTTGCTTCAAAGCTTAGAAAATTGTCAGTTTTCAAAGATGTTACACCTGTACAATTCTGTTTTATGCTGGATGTGCTGTGGTTTGATATTTCTGTTCTCCGCTCAGTCCTCCTGGAGTGGATCTGAAGTGTGATGCGGGCAAGGTATACAGAGCTGGCTCTTGACTCAGATCCCCGACTTCACAGCATGGCCCGGTCTGCAGCAGCTGAGACCTTGAGCAAAGTAGGAAGTCTTCCTGTGCCTCCGTTTTCTCATCACAGAAAGTCTGGATAAAAGTAATTCTCACTAGTGAAGTAATGCTCGGAGTTCAGTGAGAAAGTGCATGTGATGCTGGTAGCAGAGAGCCGGGCGGAGAGTTGGCCCTGGTGAACATAGCTGCTGTTATGACTGATGTTCTCGGTGTTGCCTCTCCCTCCAGCCCCTCCCGTCACAGCTGTCGTGTCAAGAGCAGAGCTCTGCTTCTTTCCTCCCTTTTGTCTTGCCCTCATGCTGACTTCATCACGTGCGTGTTCTTGGCAAAAATTATCCTTAATTTTAGGCAATTCGGTCAGACTATGAAGAAACATTTACAGAAAGCTTAACTCTGCATGCCTTCTTTGAGACAGAGGTCCAGTTTTACAAGTCAAGTAAGTACCGTGATAGTCAACTTTGCTTTCTTTACATCAGGTGCGATACTTGAAAAAGGCAGAGTCAGAGGGGTAATGTATACAAAAGGAATTCATTGTTATGAAATAGATCCTTTGAAAATATACTAAAGGGACCAAATTTAATACAGCTTTTCTAATTTTTATGTAATCTTTTATATATAAATTTATATAAATAATATATTTATTTTGTAAAAAATACACAGCAGGAAGCATATAAAAATCTTTTATAATCCCATCTCCTAGAGATGCCTTGGGGTATCTCCTTGCAGACTGCTTTTTTTGTACACATACACATACGTTGTGATATAACTTAAGATGTTTCACTTAAGTAGTCATAAGTGGGAGAGGTTTTTTTTTTTTAACTTACTTGTTTTAACTTCCCTGCAAGACTTTTTCTTAAGCCTAGGCAACCAGAACCCTGGAGAAACTGGCCGAGCCTGCTTTCTGTCAAATCTGTGGGAGGGCAGCTGGAGGTGTGGTAAGGCTTCAGCTTCGTTATCTTCACAGGACATTAACCAGGGATTGAGGAAAATGGACCATGACGGGATTAGCTGATGTAATTATGAAAAGTGAGAATGTGTTCGCTCTGCAAGAGGGATTTTCAACAGTAAGATGAACTTTAGGTGTTAGCTGACAACCACGTGGAGAGCAGCTGGAGGGAAGTTCAGGAAGTGGTCCTGGGAGAACCTGGGAGCAAGGATGCTGTTGTTTGACAGCCTTTATGGAAACGTTTGCCTTGACTGTGGGCACTTGAGTCTCAGAGTAACCAGGTCAGAGTCAGAAGTGCCTGTTGGAATCTGGCTGTGGTCCCCACGCTGGTGCCTTGACTTCTCCAGGGACATGCAGGATTGCCCTTCTCCTTCCCTTCAAGTTAGATGTTTTCAGTTAATTCACCTTGGCCAATGAAATGCGTGCAGAACCTTGAAAAGCCTTGCTTGATTCTCCATGCCGCCTTTCCCTGCCCTGCCGGTGATGATGGAACAGGCACTGGAGGCTCCATGAGCCCAGGTCCCCCGGAGAAGACAGTGTGGAGCAGAGCTCCGACTCACCCACACGGGTATGAAGCATCATCGAGAAAGAAACCCGTGCGATTTTAAGCCTGTGCGATTCGGGACATTATTTGTTATTGCAGTAAGACGTAGCCCCCTCTTGATTGATTTGTGGCCTTGGCCCTTGTCCTCACCTGCAGAACCAGGTCACCTGTTCCTGGGCCCAGGTGGAACTGTAATACGGCTTCTATTAGGTTGGCAATCCTGTCCTCCTAGCTTATTGAGAATAGGTTCATTTTGGTGTATGAAATATACTGATGACCTCCTATTTTTTCATATGTCATGAAACTTTGAAAGTCAAAATAGAGTTAGAAAGATAGATAATAGATGTTCTGCAGGTGGTGAGGGCAGATCCAGTCCCAGAAAACTACCCAGTGTTAGGTTCACGCTGGGCCTTCCTGCTTCGGGCTCCAGAAGTCTAGTGGGTCAAAGGGGAGTAAAAATCTCTCTCCTCTACCCGTCTTACATTCTCTGCTGGGCCTCTTAACTAAAAGACAGATGAGCAAGAGCAAAGCATACACATTTACTTAGTATAAGTATTACGTGACACGAGAGCCTTCACGAGGAAATGAGCCGTGAAAGCGTGGTTAAGCCTGAGTGTTTTGTGCCGGGTTTGATGCGGACTGGGAAGTGGTGGGGACGTGATAGGACAGAAGGGCTGTGGCTGAGTGCAGGGAACTGGGGGAGCTTAGCAAGGCCTGTCCGTTCCGTCCTCTCACATCCCTCCATCTTCGGAGACGACGGTGCTCCTTCCCTCGGGGCACAGGGAGGCCACCTCTCACAGGAGGGTCTAATGACCTGCTTCAGGGGAGAAGGATGAGGGCAAGGTCCGAGCCCTTCCCGCTCCTGCCCTTTCTCAGATTCCTTCAGTGTAAAATATCCAGCGTGCCAGCGTGTGCATATGTTGGGGAAGTGTGTCCCGAACCCCATCAGGGTGATGACCTAACAGGTAGCTGGTGCCCGGACACACAGCCAAAGGCTTCCCACCTTCCTCCCCAGGTCCTAGGGCTGGCCCTGTGGAGCCTGACGTCCTTAGTCCACCTGATCTGGGAAGTCAACCAGTTACCCCTGGTAAATACCACACGTGGGAAAGGTTTCACCGCTTCTCCCAGCCAGGCTCACGGCAGGCAGGCTCCTCTCCTGGGTGGCAGCTCGTGACCCAGTGTGACCGCTGGGGCCCGGCGCCGGCCTCCCCAGCTCCCAGTGGTCGTCGGCTCAGTGCCTGGCCCCCGAGGGTTTTGAGGGCGGCCTCTTCACCACGAGGCCAGACGGTGCCTCCGTGCAACACTGACCCACATTGCTGCAAACGACGCTGCACCCGTCCTGCGTAGGAAGAGTGCCTTTCGCTGAGGGGCAGCTGTAGCCACAGCTTCATATGCTGCCCTCACCCCGAGCAAAACACTTTTCACTCTTGAAACCACCTGTGTAGACTCTGCAAAACCATTTTCCATCAGTATACAGCTGATGTTAAGTCTTTTTTAATTGGAGTAGAGTTGATTTACAGTGTTGTTAGTTTCAGGTATACAGCAAAGTGATTCAGCTCTCTCTCTATATTTTTTCAGATTCTTTTCCATTGTGAGTTTTCTTACTTTTAAATGCCTTAACAAAATTACAAAGCCATCGTGACCTCTCAGTGACTGGTATGTTCTGTTTTGGTAACACAAGTCGTTGCTGTGGCTGCATCTGAGTGGTGGCCGTGTGTTCATCTGAGTCAGGCAGTTTCTACCGTCCACCTGTCGGTCAGGGGGTTTCTAAGGAGAGAACACCCTCGATGTGCGTGTGCAGCTGTGTGTGTAGGTGTGCGCAGGTGTGGGTGTGAGCCTTTGCTGGCACCTTCCTCTCACAGGCAGCAGTGTTCACTTTTGAAAAAGATGTCTTCCTCTGCCTCAGTTTGGGAGCCGTTCAGAGTAATCCTTAGTTTGCTGGGAATCTGAAAGGCTGGCAGTTTGTCCTAGGACTGCTGAAGTAACAGGAGAAAGGAGAAAAGACAGGGTTGATGCTTGGCAAGGAATGACCTTGTGGGCTTAAATGTGCTCCCTTATTAGCAGCTTTCACGTGGGTGGTTTTTCCGGATGCTGAGTGGGTGTCCCAGCATTTAATGTGACCTCACAGCTGGCGATGTGGACCTTGAGTCCTGTAGGGCGCTGCCTCGCAGACTTAAGCACACATACGAGATGCCTGTTGACATGCAGATGCTAATTCCCTGGGCCTGGGGTCGCTGAGGTTCTGACACTTGGGGTAATTCTGACCGGGCTTTCAGATTCCAGTACTCAGAAGAGAAGGTGCTAGCATTTTATAGTCATTGCTTAACAGTCTGTTAGCCTCAGAACTGTATGCTACAAATCACATTTAACAAGATAAAATGTTTACTGATAAACATGAAATTTAACTATGTTATTTTACAGTTACCATTTTGATAAAGTTTATCAAATTAAAGAATTTTATCTATAAACCTTTTTAAAATTTACTGAAGTGAAATAAAGTGAAATAATGTAAAGGTATTTTTTATACCTTAGCATGAGCTTCTTCCTTGAAGAAGCACCTCCAATCCCCATCAGTTTAAAAAAAAAAAAAGCGCGTACTCCAGTAGATGGCATATTTATTTACATATTATATGCTACTATACCAATAAAAAGTGTGTACCTTATAACATAAACACAAAAGAGAAATTGTGAACGCATGCGATGTCAGTGAAATAGTGAAATAAGTAGTAATTTTAAATGTCTTGCCAATCTGATGGATTCATTCCGTCATTAATGTCTGAAGGTATAGTGCTTAGAAGGCCCTCTTTTGATTCACAGTTGTCCTTGTAAATCAATATCTACAACGGTCATCTCGGTAATTTCTTTCTTGATAATTTGAAATATATGTATGTTTATACATATATACATATTTAATATTTATATAGGTTTAATACGCACATGCAGGCCATGTCTTGTCGGATCTGTCTAGATCAGCCTTGTACTTTTGTCACTGGTGAAGAACCCATTCTGACAGTAGGAAAAATGTCAGTCCTACCATTTTCTTGTTTTCCCTTGTGCTTGCATAATTAGTTTTATCTTCACCTTCGTTTTCTTGGCAATGTCTTTTTAAAACTGGTCATCCTCTTTGTGAGGTTGGCTTAGGTAAGCTGGGTGCACACTCAGAAATGCAGCCCTGGGTGTGCGTCCGTGCGCGTACCTAGGACGGCAGCAGCACTGCACAGCTTCCCCTCCTCCTCTGGGGCCTGGCCTGTCGTACCTGACCTGGGTAACCTTTCCGAGTTTGGGACCAGAGGGCCCCACTATAGTTCATATGTTAAATATTGATAACATTTTTGTTTACTTTAACTTCAAATAGTTACAAGGAAAAGTATTTTCTCCCCACATCCCAGTGGATTACCTTGGGGCACCTGTGCTAAGCTGCCAGGTCAGTTGGAGGAGGTTACGGGGTCTGCCTGTTGGAGCTCTGATCCGGTCCTCAGACGTGGAGGCTTCCTCGGGTGGCAGTGGCACTCAGCGATTGCCGTGTCCTAGTCAAGACCACAGCTCTCTTTACCTTGTTAACGGCGGTGCACTGTTCTTCACTGCAGTCCAGACCACAGCGCTCTTTACCTTGTAACGGCGGTGCACTGTTCTTCACTGCAGTCCAGACCACAGCGCTCTTTACCTTGTAACGGCAGTGCACTGTTCTTCACTGCAGTCCAGACCACAGCGCTCTTTACCTTGTAACGGCGGTGCACTGTTCTTCACTACAGTCCAGACCACAGCTCTCTTTACCTTGTAACGGCGGTGCACTGTTCTTCACTGCAGTCCAGACCACAGCGCTCTTTATCTTGTAACGGCGGTGCACTGTTCTTCACTGCAGCCTTTGGTCGGTGATGGTTTCTGTCCTATTGAAAAATGACCTCATGTTCAAAATGGTCAGGTGTCCGTGGTGTGACTCTGCAGTCTCCCCAGGACCATCGGTCAGGGTTCCACAGGGCAACAGTAAGTTTCAGCCTCATAAATGTAAAGACTCAGATTTCTCTTGACTTTATATAAAGTTTAACTCTACAAATGGCCTCCCTTTGGCAAGTCAATCCCTTGCTCTTACCAAAAATTTTACAAAGTGAATCTTGCCTTTCTGGCTTCTGCTGAAGAAATAGTTATGTACCGAATATGTACAAAGGACCTCTCTCCCTGTTGCCTTCCTCCCGCGCGTGTGTGTCTTCTTGCTGCCCAGGCCTCGCGGGAGCGCCCTCCCTGGGGCATCTGGTAGGAGCTGGGTTTGCTTCTTCAGCACCTGGAGCTGAAGCATCTTCCACTAAACGGGTACAGCTGCTGCCCTGCCTTCACGGCGCACGTAAGCTCCCAAACTGGTTTCATCAGAATCTCGTGGAGGGCTTGCCAAAACACAGATGGTGGGCCCCACCCCAGAATTTCTGATTCACTTGGTCTGTGGCAGCCTAAGAATTTGCATTTCTCACAAGTTCCCAGGTGATTCTGTGTTGGTGAGCCTGGGACTAGACTTTGAGAACCACTGGCTGTGGTAACACCAAGTTTCTCATCAGTCTCATTTTTCCAAACTTAACAGAGCGTCTTTGGTGAGCTGGGTGCCCTCGAAGCAGAGCCTGAGATGGGGATTCTTGTTTGAACAGTTTACTGAAGAGGCTCTCAGGAGAGAGGGAGTAGGCGGCGTGGGGCAAGCTGGGCCAGACTCAGCACGGGGTCCAGCTTCACCCCCGCAGCAGCAGAGAAATGGGGCAGAGGGCGCAGATCACCTCCCGGGGCTGCGTGTTTTCTCCCTGAGGAATGTTGGGTGGGATTTCGGAGACTGCCTAGTGGAGCAGATGGGAGGGAACGAGAGAGTGCAGATGACGTGATTCAAGCTGGGGCACACGTGGACTTGGGGGCTTGAAAGGAAGGGAACGACTTGGGTTTTGTCTGATCACGAGAACACAGGGTGGGATATGATGCCCAGGCCGCTCTCCTGGCTGAGGATTTCTCACCAACGTTGAAAAACGATGTGCTACTTAGTAGCAGCCACTAATGTGGATGCTGTTTATGGGGCCTGTTCTGTCCGGGCACTGGCCCCAGGGTTGTACTTGCATTGTCTCTAACAGGAAGGAGGGCAGTTTAGAGATTAAGACAGGCTTTGGGGTCTGACTGACCAGGGTCATCCCTGGCAGTTGCTGAGAGATTTGGGACAAACTGCTGAGTACTTCTAAACTGCAGTTTCCTCATCGTTGCAGTGGGGATGGTCCTGCATACCCAATAGGGCTTTTGCATGAGGATTAAATGAGGTGCTGTGTGTGAAGAACCAAGCAGATGGTGAGTCCAGAATGAATGGTAATTATTCTTCTCTCCAGCTGACTCTTGCAGCAGTCCTGTCAGTTAGGTGCTGATGCCTCTGTTTACAGATGAGCAAACTGAGGCCTCAGGGAGATTGTGTGACTCACCCAGAGGCTGGAAGGCGTGTGTCCCATTTTTGGTTAACAGAACTCACGATGGAGTAGAATTGACTCTTGTTTTTACAGGTTAGTAAAATAGTGGCTGAATTCTTTGGCCACCATTGCCTTTGATGATTCCCTTCACAAAGAACGTTTACTCCAGAAATGTGTAGAGCAATGGATCCTTCAGCAAGATGGAAAAAAGTTGAGCTTTAATAAATAGGAACATAGAGCTAAATGCAAATACCGAGTTGCTAAAGCGGAATTTAGGTTTAAAAAGGATTGAAAGTACATTTCAGGTATTTCAGGCTATTGACTGAGATCCAGTGCATGGTAAGTTATACTGCAGAAGCACATATGCACAGAAAACTAAACACTGAGAAATATTTTGAAGGGGAAATCTTAAATGCTAAATATATTAGGGAATATATAATTATAATTTTTTGTTTGTAGCTGTCAAAAAGCCCACCCCAGTTTTCATTCTGAAAGGGAGTACTGGGCAGAAGGGAAGTCTCTTGCTTGTTGAAGGAATTCTAGATAATTAGTGTTTTAGCAGGGAATGCTAACCTCCCCTGGCCCTGGGGGTTTGGAGACACCTGAAAATGTCTTTCCTGCAGGGATCTGTGGCTAAGGAAACCTCCCCACGCGTTCTCTCTACATAGAGTGTTTCTGGCACCTCGATGAGCCCATGGTTGTACAGTTACTTACCTCCCTGTCTCCCTGTCCTGAGAGCCTCTCGGGTGTGTGAGCCAAGTGCCGGCCTCGGCCGTCTCTCAGGCTCCAGCATGGTGTCTGGCGCAGGGCAAATGCTCGCTAAGTGTAAGAAGTGCCTCAGGGTCCTCTACTATGTCTTGTACATTTTAATTGGGGTGTAAGCCCAGTGTCATTTGCCTATTAATTCTGTAGTCTAGCCACCCCAGTACTTTTTGTTAATAATTGCATTGTTGGAAATGACGTAAGTCATCCTGGTAATAGTTTTGGTAATGCAGAATTTCATTTCTAGCCTTTCAAAGTGTGAAAGAGTCATAAATCAATTTGATAAGAGACTCAGCTGGGTTTTTCCCTCCTATAAGTTGTATTTATTTTGTGTATTTCTGTGTATCATATAACTTAAAAGAATAATGACGTTTCATTTCTTAACATGGACTCATTGATGGGACAACGTGGTGTTCTCGGCTGTGTATTGAAATAAGTAAGCAGAAAATAAGGTCTCAGTAAGGCCTCTCAATTGAGAAGAGAAAACCGGCAGGTAGATGTAGTTCAGGTTGACCAGTTGTTCACATAAAACACAGTGAACGTTTGCCTATTCTGCTTACTTTCATCTGTTGCACATGTTCTGGGTTGTAAGTGTAGTGTCCCACAACCCAATAAGTAAACAGAAGAGGGACTTCCCTGGTGGCGCAGTGGTTAAGAATCCGCCTGCCAATGCAGGGGACACGGGTTCGAGCCCTGGTCCAGGAAGATCCTACATGCCGTGGAGCAGCTAAGCCCGTGCGCCACAACTACTGAGCCTGCGCTCTAGAGCCCACAAGCCACAACTACTGAGCCTGCGTGCTACAACTACTGAAGCCCGCGCGCCTAGAGCCCGTGCTCTGCAACAAGAGAAGCCACCGCAGTGAGAAGCCCGCGCACCGCAATGAAGAGTAGCCCCCACTCACTGCAACTAGAGAAAGCCCGCGTGCAGCAACAGACCCAATGCAGCCAATTAATTAATTAATTAATTTAAAAATACTTTAAAAAAAAGAAGTAAACAGAATATGTCAGTGGCGAGTGCCAGAGATGGAGCTGTTCTGGGCCCTTTCATTTGGAGGCGCTGAAAGGACCCATGTCGGGTGGAGCCTTGGTCAGAGGGTGTGGGCGGGGCCTTCCAAGCAGTCAGCAGATAGTCAGCTCTCCATGACTTAGAGACTCATCACCTGGTCTGTAGCTTACCTGAGCCTGACTTTCTCACTTGTCTCGCTTAGAGTGCTGTCTTCTTACTTTTACTGTTCTCTGGAATCACCTTAGTAGATGGAGACTACAGCTCCTTTCTCTGTTCTTTTGTTTGTTTCTTTTTTCTTTTTTAGGTGGATATGACTTCGTAATTCTCAATGACCATCTGGTTTTTGTAAAAGTGGTGCAATCTGTACCTCAATGTGGCTGAAATTAATCACTCAAAAGCAGTGTGGTATTCTGGACTGATTTTTAGGAGCCTGAATCTTCGTGCTGGCTTATAGATAAGTCATGGAAAGGTCTTAGATAAAACTTTGATGTATGTTGTCTTTTTTTTTTTTTTTTTTTTTTTTGGTTTATGCAACTTTATTGAAGAAAAATAAATCAATTACTAGCAGAGCTATTAGTTGATCACTCATCCATTGACAACTTGCATCATTTATTCAGTGCTATATTAAACAGTGTATTGGAAGATAGATTAACTAATAGCTCCAAGCCTCCTAACAATTTAAATGAAAATTACAAAATGTTTGAGACCCTATTTTGGAATACAAAGGGTGTTTGACTTCCAATTTCCATTCTCTGTAGAACAAGAACAGGTCATTCCTTTATTGACATGCATAAAATACATCACATTTTCTGTTCTGCTGATGCTATAAATTCAATACCAATTCTCCAGCCACATCAGTTATGAGCATAAAGTATATCATGTAACCTCAAATCTCTAACAGTGGAAGGCTTAAACAAGAATGGATGCTGTTAGAATAATGCTGCTTCCTTTGATGTGACAACTCAGCATCCATCTCCCTCCCCCTCTGATGATTCTTCAGCATGTTAGAGCAGTGAGGAATGGTTTTAGTCTCATAACCAAGTTAGAGTGAAGACATTGGCCACATAATACACATGCTCCATTTTTTAAAAAATTCTGAATCTTGGGCAACTGTTCTCTTGTAACTACTTTACAGTTTCTAAAAGCAGTTATTGTCCAAAGCTGGAAGAGCTTAAGTCTTCTCAGATGAGCATGTGAATGAATGGAGGGAGGTAAACAAAAAATAAAATTAAAAAAGATGAGGTCTGATAGGGGAGCAGCCGGATAAGAAAATCAAAAAAGGAACAGTAATTTAAAGTTTATTCCAGCTATAATGCAGGTTATTCTGACTTTAAGGTAGCATCACATGGCATACTTCTGAGTCCATTCCCGAGATATTCTGTTGTACTTATCTCTGTCTGTTTTATAGATCCGTGCAATCTCTGGCACTAGGGGGTCATCTGGGTTTGGATCACATAGCAGTGAACAAATGGATAAAAGAACTTTAGAAATAGTTAAAGCAGGAGACCACTGTGATCTTAGAATATCGAGACAAATGCTGCCATTACTGTTAATATTTGGATGATAAATTCTTGTTGTAAATGCAACCTTAGGTGGTTTGAAGGGGTAGTCTGTAGGAAAATGAATTGTCAAAAAGAATACACCGCCTTGATATGGGCTGTCATTAGGTCCCATAATTGTGGCTTGCCAATGAAACATATCATCCCCAACTGGACCTGCAGAACATTGTGCTGGAGGGTCACGGGCCAAATCACTAAGTTCCTTATTAATCCGTTTCAGCGCCATAGTCTGTGCTTTTCGTCTGGCTCTTCACTATCTCGGTGTGTGTTCAAAGTTCCGGCCAAAACTCTTGATTATCCCGGCGGCTGGGAAGGATTGTCTCTTGGTCTCACACCGGCTCTGCCAGACACAGGCGCAGAGGGGCCGGGGCCTCCCTCAAGCTGCGGCCTCGGCCTCCTCCCCGCGCGGCAGCTGGTGCCTCCCCGGCCCTACGGGGCTCACGCGCACGACACACCGTATGTTGTCTTATGTGAAAATGCTCCCCGACTTCTGAGAAAGTTGTGAAGTTTCCCAGGGATGTTATGAGGACAAGTTAAATAGAATTCTTTGGTGCCGCTTTGAGCTTCAAAAGCACAAACATCGCCTAAAACCTAGTTCTGAGTTGACCTCCCATAGATGATTCATACCTTCCATATGGTATTGTCTTCCTAATAACCATGCTTTAAAAAATTGAAATGCAACCAAATGTACAGTGCAATGCAACCAAGGTTTCTCCAACAATAATTTTTAAACTACTGGTCTCCCTCCCTTTAACTGAGAAGTAAGAGAAAGTTCAGCTAATTTTAATATGACTATGGTTTTCTGTACAGCACTGCACCATCTTCGTTTCTGTTTTCTCACAGACATCCATTCTTTACTCAATTTTTGTGATACAAATATTATAATTTTGAAAGAATAACCATGGTCAATGCTATCTGCCAACTGAATAAAAGGAAAAAATGGGGAGGGATAAATTAGGAATTTGGGATTAACGTATACACACTCCTATATATAAAATGGATAACCAACAAGGACCTACACTATAGCACAGGGAACTATACTCAGTATTTTGTAATAACCTATAAGAGAGAATAATATAACTGAATCACTTTGCTGTATACCTGAAACCAACACAACATTGTAAATCAACTATATTTCTATAAAAAAACAAAACAAAACACCAATCTGTGATTCCATCTGTGAGCTCTCTACTTTTCCACTTCAGTTCAGTCCAAACAACAATCAGGCACTACCCTCGGGGTTGGGACTGTGCCTGGCACTGAGATACCGAGAGTTACGGCACAGTGTGGTACACGCTGCACTGGGGATTCGGCAACGTGTGGGGTAACTGAGAACGGGGGCGGGGGGCGAAGCAGGGGCGCCCGGTATTGGGCAAGAAGAGCTTCTCACGGGAGGTCAGCTCAGCTGTGGCTCGCACGTCGTGAAGCCGGTCCTCCCATGCGCTCTGGTCCCTCTGTGCCCCCAGGCTGAGCCGTCAGCAGGGCTGCCTCGTGCCCTCATGCTGCTGCCAGTTGAGAACGTTGGGAAGCTCTTCCCTGTGGCCGTCTCTCATCTAACTGAAAACTGTGTCAGTTCCAGGAGCCCCGAGGAGGTCTCTGGTGGGACAGTCCTTTAGGAGGACCATCCAAGGACTCCGGTGAAGATCAGTCAGTGGCGTCATTGAGGGAAGGCTCCTCGCTTTCCTGAAGGAAGTCCTGGCTGGTTAACATGAGCTGTATTAAGGAGCTGCTCTTCCCGGGCACCAGGGTCTTGTGATGTGGGAACAAGAGGGAGACGCGGGGTGTTCCCTCTGCCCATGAGTTTGTGGTTCAGTTTAAATACAGAATTCAGAAGTGAGAAATTGCTGGAAAACAAGATACTAGTGTGTGCAGAGATGACAGGAAATGGAATTGTTGTGAGGCGATGTGAGGAACTTAGCTGCTGGAAGGAGGAGGACGAATACACAGTTATTTGGATTAAGGAGTCGTTGCAGGTCTGTTCACCAGCGAAGGGAAAATATGAATCTGAAGGAATGTGCACCAAGTAGTTAAGATAGTTGTTTCAGAAGTACAGCATCTCAAGGAATGTTCCTTTTCTACCTACATACTTCTGTACTGTCTGAATTTTACTTAGCGTATATTTACACAACTAGAAGGAAGAGTAACAGGGAAAATCTTTGAGAAAACTTGTAAGATATTTTAACTTAATGCTTTAATGTTGCACCACATGCGGAGCAATCAGAAATTTGAAACAAAAAATCTTTGTAATTCTAACGTCAGGTGTGTGTTGATTGGGGTTCTCCCGAGAAACAGAGACAGTGGGGCATGCCCCTCCCTGCCTCCAGTGTGGAGTAGGGGTCAGGGCCAGGCACCCCAGCCCACGCAGGAACTCCCTGCTTTGCCTGTCGATTCCGAGGCATGAGGAACCCACGGTAGCCGGGTGGCAGCGTTAATTCCAGTTCAGTGTCTCCAGGTGGAAGCATTCCTCCCTGTGGAACTAAGACCTCTAGGCTGGCAGAGCATCGGGCTGTGGGAGCAGCAAGCAAAAATATTCCTAGTGGGTCGCCTGGGTAATGGTAGTGCCATGCCCATTTCCACCCCTTGATTCCTGGACCTATGTATACCTACTGGCTACGGGAGAATTGGCTCCATGTAATTGGACACCAAATCCATACCCAGAGTGTCTGTTGCAGTCAGGACAGGACACTGCCCCTTCCACGATGGAAGTGGTCCAGTGTGATCAACCTGCCGCCAGGTCGCTGGCTGATGGCCGCGGGGAAGGGTGTGATGTCGGGCTCAGTGCTGATCTCTGCTGCTGGCAGGTTGGGCCCTCAGCGGTGGCCATAGCCAGTCAGCCTTGATGAGTGACGTCCACATTGCCCAGCCCACGTGTCTCCTCCATCCCTGCCGCCGTGGCCCCTTTGTTCACGAGCCCATTGGGTGATGACAGGGTGGATACCGATCCACAGAGTGGTTCATTCTCTCCATGTGATGACTCAGGTCCTCTTCTGCTGAGGTCACCCTTTGCTGAGGTCACCCTTTGGCGAGGTCACCCTTTGCTGAGGTCACCCTTTGGCGAGCATTCATGTGGGACACAAACATCTTCACCTTTTTTGCCCATTCATAGAGGTCGAGCCACATACCTCTTCCCCAGATTTCTTTGTCACCAGTTTTCCAATCACGTTCCTCCTGAGTATCTGACCATCCAGCAAGCCAGTGGCCACAGCCCAAGAACTGGTAAACAGTTGCACATCAGGCCATTTCTCCCTCCAGGCAACCTGAACAGCCAGGTGCAGAGCTCCAGGTTCTGCCCACTGCGGGGATTTCCGTCACCTTGTCCTTCAGGGGTGTCCAGGGAGGGGCTGTGGCTCTGCAGCTGTCCACTGGGGGGCGGCGTCCGCACATCGGGCCGAACCCAGGCCCCGTCTTCTCTTCCCCGGCCACTCATCGTGGGGAGCTCCCTGTGAGGCCATAGGTGCGGGCTGGGAGGAGGAGACAGTGTCGCAGGATTGGGGACCGCGGCATTGGGGCCACTTGCTCATGTGACTTGAGCCTTCCAAGGGCCTGCTCGGGCGGATCACGTATGTACCGCTTCCATTCGATGGTGGAGTGCTGCTGTGCACGCCCTGTGTTATGGCTGATGGATCAGGTAACACCCAGGTCCTGATGGGCAGCTCAGGTCACATGGTGACTTGTTGGTCCGTGGTTAAGCATTCAGTCTGTTTCGGGCCAAGAGCTATTTCTCAAAAGGAGAGTGGTTGTCTGTGGAGGATGGCAGGGCTTTGCTCCAGAACCCGAAGGGCGTGCACTGAGGTTCATCAACCAGAGGCTCCAGACAGCATCCCTGTGTGCCGTTGGTGCTTCAGGCACCGCTGGATCTGCCGGATCACGGGACCCGAGCGGAGACCAGCTCCCGTGGTGGCCTGACCCGTGAGGAGCCTCCTCTTGTTCTGGGCCCCACTCCAACCCGGCAGCTTTTCGGGTCACTAGGTAGATAGGCCAGAGTGTCACACCCAGATTAGGAGCACGTTGCCTCCGAAATCCAGAAGGGGCCCAATCAATTTGACACATAAAATTAACTATCACTATACATAGAAACTCAATCTGTATGTAACTCTTGAACTAATTACCTAAAAAGTAACATCTTGCATGTTTTTAAAATTATGAGTGCTTAGGAGGAAACTTTTATTTAGCTCCTAACTCTGAGTTGAATTATTATAACATATTCACTCAACTCCCATCAGCTACCCACCCTCCTACCAGGCGTTATGTCATGATCCACGTGCTAGATTTGTTTTCTTGGGTGGTAAATGTATTTAAGTTTTGCAAGATATTGCACTTAGGAGTGACTAGGCTGTATTTGCTTAGTATTTGACCAAATAGAATCCAATGTGTCAAAATATTAGAGCTGGAAGGATCTTTAGAAATGGTCTAGGCCAATTTACTTTTCCAGACAAAATGAAGATGCAGGGTGTTAGAGACCAGAGTGGAACTTGGGTGTTCTGTTGTCACTGAGAAGGGCTTCTCGGTTCTGGCTCTGCCCTGCCCCCTTGGATCTGAGAGGCGTGCTTTAGGCTGGGCTGAGAGTCAGCTTGTTGGGAGATGAGCTGAGGTTCTGTCTTCAGTTGGTAGCCTGGCAAACCTGGCTACCGATCAAAGGTGGCGACAGTGTGTTTGGAGCGATGCCATTTCCTGACCAAATGCTTGATGTGCTGGGCTGAGAGGTAGCGATTTTAAAGAACAGGATGTTGGGAATCCTGCTGTCTTAACTGCTCTGGGAATTGAAGAGGAGCCTCTGGAAAGTTAACCTACTAGATTCAATGTAAACGACTGAAGTACACACCTGGTTGACAAGATTACCATAATATTTAACATATAAATGAAATCATGAAATGATTCTGCCTTACTTCACTTTGTATTGATAAGTAGGAAAACACACTGGACTAGGAATGGAAGTACCTGGTTGCCGGCCCCTGCTCTGCCTCTTGCCAGTTGGGTACTTTGGGCAAGTGAACCTCCCTGAACCTCAGTTTCCTTTTCTATAAAGTGAAGATGATAATGCCTGCTCCAGGTACCAGGCCCTTTTGAGAATCAGATGTTTTTGTATTCTGTCCATTTCCTTACAGATATAGGAGGTTAACGCCCTTGTTTTAGAATGGAACATTTAGAATGGAACAAATTTATAATTTTGAATTATAAATTTGATTTAGCAGGGTCTTAGGTAACAAGTTATGATGATTAAAAAAGGATAGATGATGCTTTCTCGGAAGTCTAAACCCCATGAATGTGGTGGGTTGACAATTCAGTTTATGCTTTTCTGTTTTTATTTTAGAGACTGGGAAGAGATTTTAAGAAATTCAAGAATAAATAAAATGTATGAGTAATATTGTGGAAGCTAACATATTTGTTGGCTTAAATTGACACTGCATACCTCTAGTGTGGTCCATGTGAAGATCTTGGTTTTAGCTGGGATCCCTGCTACCTCCACATTAGAATCAGATCTAAATCCAAGGGGGAAAAAGTATCATTTGCTAATAGACAATAATGACTTTAAGAAATTAATGACCTTTGCTGATTAATGCTTCTTATTCAGAATATTTTATTTTCTAATTTGTTGCTGCCTGATTCTACTCTTTTGGTACTTCAGGTAATCTGCTTTATTTACAGCTGTTGGCACCTGAGTTCTCTTTGTTTGCTTCCAGTCAGGCGCACCAGACTGGAAGGCTGAACAACACAAAGATGTGCTCTTCCCACTGTGAAAATAGTGGACGTGCGGCCTTTTTCTTTCTTTTCCTTTCCCTTTCCTTTTTAAAATCAAGCACTGAGTCCATTTTTTCACCCACTCTTCTTCTCCCTTGCCAACCAGAAACATATTACTTATTGAGAAATTAATTCCAAAGTATGGGAATTAATAGCCATACAGTGGGGTTGTTTCACAGTCACGGTTTTGGGGGGAAGAGATAAAAATGTGTAAAAGGAAATAGTAGTACAGCCTTTCAATTGAATTTGGTGCATGTGACACCGGTTTTGAGCTTTTGTGTATGTGTGTGAATCATGTTTTACAAGAAATGTTTAGTTCTATATGATAGCCAGTGATAAAATCTTACATCCTCCTTTAATGTTGTTTGAAATTTCAAAAGAAATGACTGAAAATCAATTAAAGCATGTGTAGTATACTTTAATAACAAGTTTTTAAAAAGTAAATCAAAGCCCTTATACTTTGTATGCTTTAATTATGCTTAATATGCTTTTTCAAATTCCACATATTCCAGCCCCACAAACCATGCCCCCAAATCTGATATGTTTTCATGTCCTTCTTTGAGATACACTGCCTGGCACATTATCTTATGATTAAATGGATTCTAACTAAAACATAACTTTAAGCTTGAAAAAGAATGCTCTTAATACTCTGTGCATAATGTGTATCACAATGGTCTGATACTTGTGTATAGTATACCTATGTTAGAAAGAACAACAGCCTTAAGTGGCTTTTCATTACCAACAGGATAAAGCCCAAGTCCCTTTAGCCTTTCTATTGAAAGACACTGTTGGACCTGACTTAATACTTATGAAATGTACAGCAAGGGAACAGGTAATATATTTCCTTTGTTTCTTTGAGAGGAGTAAAAGGATCAGTTAAAAAAAGCTGGGACTTGAACACAAGTGCTAATAAGTATCCTCAGAAGTTGATTTGAGTCATTCTAATGACTCAGCAGTAGGGTTGTCTCACTGTGCTCCTAGTTAGCACTTATTAATAACAAATGATGTTGAGCATCTTTTCATATGCTTATTTGTCATCTATATATCTTCTTTGGTGAAAGGTCTATGAAATCTTTTACCTTTTAGAAAAAATTGAGGGTTTTTTTTGAGTTCTAAGAGTCAGGTCCAAACAAGGTCCGTTACATGAATCACATTAGGTTGATATGCCCTTTAAATCTTTTAATCTATAGGTTCCTCATCTCTTTATTAGTTTCCTTGCTTTAGGAAAACCCAGAACATGAGAAATTCTGTAGGAAAAGTGGATTTTCCTAATTACATCCCCAGGATGTTCTTTAGTCTGTTTTTCTGTCTTCTGTATTTCTTGTAAACTAGGTGTTAAGGTCTAGAGACTTCAAGTTTGATTATTTTTTGGGGGGTGGGGTGGGGTGGGTATTGTTTTGGAATTGCTTCATGGATGGCATCATGCACTTCCATCAGGAGGTATGTAATACATGATTGTCTGCCTTTTTGTGATGTTTACATTGGTGAGTTAGGGATTGTCAGTTTGATCCATTCATACTGCAGTCCCATCAACCTTTCACCTATAGCCATTGTTCCATTAGTGGTTGCAAAATGATATCCTAATTTTGTCATTCCTTCTTTATTTATTAACTGGAATACTTACACCAAGAAAAACTTCGCCTCATCAACTGTTTGTTTGTTATGGGGTAGTGTTTGTAAATAATGGCAGGATAAATGTGGGTTTTGGTTTTTTTCCCTTTGTGTGCCTGTTTTCAGAGCAGAAAGTTCTATACCATTCTCTAAAAGTTAACGGTGAGGATTTTATTTTTTAGGATTGTCGTGAACTCATGGATTTTAGCATACATGGATTTTAAGGTACATGTCTCAGCGCCTTGCACTATTTGATGCTCAAATTGTTCCGTCCTTGGTTACTGGGAGCCCTTTCCAGTTGGGTCTAGAGGTCTTTTGATATCTGTTTTGCCTTGTGGGATACTAAGATGTCCCAGGCTTATCTTGTAATTTGTTGATTTTTTTAATGTCAAAAGCCGTTTACCTACCCAAGTAGCAATGAGCACACCTAGATCTTGGTTTCTTGGATCTAGGCTCAGACCTTAGTTTCTAGTACCATCTTCCAATAAAAGGAACCAGGGTTCCATGGAGAAATGTCTCATTCAAGGACTGGAGCAGGAAATACACGTGAGTCTGGAGCATCACGTGGTGTCAGAAAAAAAGGTGGCACTCAGAAAACAAAACTAAACACGTCCAGTGTCAGGGGTGTGTCAGAGGGACAGAGGAACCAACTGAAACTGCCCCCAGTGGCCAAAGCAGGAACAATCTGAGCAGCAAAATACACGAAGTGGTGTTGGATTATAACCCAGAATGCAGAGTAGACATCCGTTAATTCTATTAGTGTCCATACCGGTAAAATTACTGGAGAAAAGGCAAATCTCCTGAGCAGTAGGGTTGTAAATAATTTATGTAGATACTCCTCCCTCAAGGAGGTGGAGCATGGTTCGCCGGTCCTGAAGTGTGGGCTGCCCACGGTCGCTTCCTTCCCAAGAGTCCAGGTGAGGAAAGGGGGAAGGCAGAGTCAGTTTACGGTGAAGAAACTGAACGGAGACTACTTAACCAGTGACCGACTTAACTTCAACAGCAATAGGTCATGTTGAGAGTGTGTACCACTGATGGCATTTCACCTCTGTGGTCGTCCCGCCAGACTCATAACTCCAGCCTGTCATGAGGAAAACATCACACACATCCTAATTGGAGGACACCTACGAGTTCTCCTCTAAGTTGTCAAAGTCACCGAAAACAAGGAACGTTTGAGAGACTTTCTTGAGTTGTAGTCAAGAGGAGCCTAAGGAAACGTGATGAGTAAATGTGGTGCTCGAAATGGGGTCCTGGAACAGATAAAGGACACTACATTCAAATTAAGGAAATTTGAATAAAGCATGGGCTTTGGTCAATAATAATATATCCATATTGATTTATTAATTGTGGCAATATACCATACAAATGTAAGATCTTAATAATAGGGGAAACTAGGTATGGGACATATATGGGACCTCTGTACTATCTGTGCAATTTTTCTGTAAATCTAAGACTATTCTAAAATTTAAAGTCTCTTAGAAATTTAAAGAGTTGTTTACCCTTTGGCAATAACCCCAGGAGCTGATATTTGTATAGTGCACCATTGTCTTCAAACACATTCTCAGTTCCTTTCTTTGAGTTTCTCCTCTAGTTTCTAGTTAGGCAGGGGATTGCTTTTCATGAGCATTAAGGTCATATCTAAAGAAACATGTTGGAGCTAGCACCACAGTTAAAACATAGAACTGAGTGGTGAGGATCAAGCAGAGAGTAATCTCTTCTGCACTGGCCGAGGTTTTCATCCTTTGTTACTTAACAGCCACAGAGGGGACACCACCCACACTGCAGGAAGCCTTGCCCTTGCCAGGGGGGCAGCACCATGTCTCTGCCCAGACGGGCCCCCCACCCAGCTGATGGGCCTGAGAGGCAGGGAGGGAAGTCTGCTTTGCTGTCCGTGTTCCTGCTGTTGACAGATGGTGTCATTCACGTGGGTGAAGAGCATGGGGGGGAAGAGACCTGTTAGGGATGTGCCGAGTTTGCCAGGCCTGTCTGGCATCCAAGTAGAGATGTCGGACAGGATATAGAGTAAGGGATTGAAGACAAGAACTTGGAAGTGATCGTGCTTAGATGGTTAAACCATGGATTTAAAGCTGAGACTAGATCAGATGACTAGGCAGTCAGAGTAGACTGAAGAGGGCAGGGTCAGGACTGAGCCTGGAGCTCTGCGCCTCTCGGAGGATGGAAGCGGAAGAGCTGGCAAAGGGGAGACTGAGGAGTACTGGAGGCCACTGTGTGTGCACCGTCCCCCGACCGCGGTGCGTGTTGGCCCCTGAGGCTTCCAGCTGCCAGCTGGTCCCCTGCCCCACTCCCCCATCCCCGTTCCCGCCAAGCGGCCAGCAGCCCATGACCAATGCCTGGGGTGGCACTGGAGGCCACCCCTGCCTTAGAGCGGGGCCAGCTGTACCGGAGCCACACACCAGGGCTCCCTGTGGGTCAGGCTGAGGAAGCCGGTCTCCAGCGACACATGTCCTTCCCTTACACCCCAGACCTGTCCTGCCTCGCTCACTGCCTTTGTCCTGGGAGGAACCACAGGGAAAGGCTTCAGTGCGCGGGTCCCCATCCCAGGCTCTGCTTTCAGGGACCATCACCGAAGACGCCAGTAGAGAAGACTTACCGAGGGGTGAGGCAAGTGCCTTAGTGAGTGTCAGCTGCCATTCTTCCTTTTCCGGGCACAGACCTCCCTCCTGGAGCCTGGAGCCTGGAGCCTGTCCACCGCGGGACGGGGAGGCCGGGGGCAGAGCTGGGGGAAGTTGGGAGGTGGGAGCGGCAGGCCGGGCCGGGGGCTGGGGACACAGAGGACGCGGTTCTGCCCACGAGAGGTGGCGACATTGCCACAGAGGAAGTGACGTTTGAACGGCGCGTTGAAGGAAATCCTGCCCCAGCTTCAAGGCTTAACTCGAGATCCACGTGGGGTGGCCCTGGGCCCCCTTTTCGGCTCTGTCGGCATCGGCCTCCCATTTGGGAGCGCTCCAGGCTCGCCGGCCCTGCGGGATATTCATTTTCGAGCCACAGCACGTCGGCCCAGAGGAATGGAGGGGAGGACCTCCAGAACGCTGTGACGTGTGCTGAGCTGGTCGGGTCTTTCGGCCGCCAGAGCCCACCGCCTTCCCAGCCTGGCCCCTTCCTCTGCCCGCAGCCCGGCTCCTCAGGGGCACGGCTGTAGCTCCTGCGCTGCTCGCCCTTGGCGGGCCTGGCGGTGGCTGTGTGGCGGGTGCCTAGAGACGCCTGTCGGGTTCATAAGACGACTCTGATTTCTTGTTGGAGGAAGCCATGAAGGGAGGCCTAGCTGGTGGACGCACAGCCGGGAACTGAGAAAGCGTTGTCCTGAAGCACAGTGGAGGGCCGGCGGGGAGAGAGAGAAGGCAGAGCCTTGGTCTGTCTCCTCAGAGCGTGGAACTGGGACGTCTCGAATAGAATAGAATGTGAAAGTCTGTGGAGGTAAGGAAACATTCAGAAGCAAAATCTGAAATAATTGTACACGTGTCAGGTTGGAAAACATTTTGCAGTGTGGCGGGGTCGAGTGCGCTAGGGTCTAAGGCACAGTTGGACTGCTGCTGGGGCGTGCGCTGTCGGCTCGCTCTGGAAGGGGACCCGGCACCGCCTGGTGAAGGCGGAGCTGCGCCTGCCTCCGGTCCGGCTGTTCCAGTGCGGACTCGGGAGCCCCGCTCCGGTTCACGGGGCCCGTGGCAGCGTGGTCACGAGCAGCCGCGCTAGCGTAATGAAAGCGGGAAAGAGAGGGAAGGCAGCCTGAATGTTTGTCGGCGAGGGGATGAGCTAACAAACCGTGGTGTCGTCGCGGTGACCGCGATGAAGCGGTGAGCGTGGGCGACTTGGAGCCACGCTTGTCAGCGAGGATGGATTTCACAGCCTGATGCTGAGCTGAAGAATACACAGAGGTTTCAAAGCTTGACAACGTGCAGGAAGGCTGGTCATGTGGAAGCTGGATGGCAGGTGCATGGAAGGTTATATCCTGGTTGCTCTTCTTGGGTGCATGTTTAGTTTTTTCTGTAATATTTAAAATTTTTAAAGAAACACGAAATACTGAAGTGAGGATGCATACGTGGGTATAAAAATGCATGTGAATTAAAAACATGAAATGCCCAGGAAGTGTTTTTTTCCTCAGAGGAGGGAGGGCTGAGGTGTGGGAGGAGCACACGGGGGCTTCCGATCGTCCTGGTGAGAGTTTCCTAAGCTGGATGAGCACAATGCTTCAGGTGAAGTTTTCTTTAAACTGTTATGTCTGCCATAAATATTGTGAAAACTCTTTTTTAAGTTTTAAAAAAAAAAGGCTATGGAAATATTTGTACCTTCTCTCAGCTCCACTTTTTAAATCTGTGAAATGGGAGGTTAGAATAATGGTAATACCTCCTCCTAAGATATCTGTGAAGATAAAATAAGCTAATGTATGTGAAAATGACTTTCAGACTCTTGATTATTATTATTATTGCGAAAAGAAAGTGTTCCAATTCCTTGCTAAAGAAATAGGTGAAGCTGGAAATACGTTCATTGTGGGAAAATCAGAAAACGTAGAAAAATTCTGATGAAAATCCCTTTACTTCACCACCGCTAATGTTTTAGTTTGTTTCTCCTTAGTATATGATTTTTGTTTTCTTCTGTCAGAGTTTGTTGATACAGCTGTTTTTCAGAGTATTTCTGCATCGCAGAAGTCTGACAGCAGGAGTAAGAAAGAAGGCGTGAGGCGGCTTCTCCGAGCTCCCCCAGGCGCTCCTTGAGGGCAGGGCGTCTGCTCCATCTTTGTGTGTCTTGTGGGCAGCACCTCGGTGGTGCGGAGGGATTGATGGCCCCGGGCCAGTTTGGTTGCGGGGACAAGTGCCCTGGACCGGAGCGAGGAGACTGAGGCTCTGGCCTGGAGCCTGACCTACCTCGAGCGTTCTGCGTGACCTCGTGCTGGCTGCCCCCATCCTCATCTGTGAGACTGCGTGGTCGTCTCAGCTCTCAGTTGGCTAAAGCCAGTAACCGTTGTCTATGCCAAGAGTATTTGTGCGAGAATAAGTGGGAGGTGACGATGGAGAACACATGCTTTGCCCTGGTAAGGTGCTCTGTAACCTCAGGGAACAGTGTTTGTGACTGAACATACTTTCCAGTAAAATTCTGCTTGGGAGATGGCAACTGAGATGGAACAGAGAAGGATGGAAGTGGGAGTCACAGGGAGTATTAACTGCACTGGTTTTGAGATATGCACAAATCAGAAAATGGCCAGGAGATGAAGGTACTGACAGTTGGGTTTCCTACAGACTGTACTTTTGGATGAAGCCATTCAAAGCATTTTATATATTGCTTTAGTGGAAGACTCTCGCTGCCACCTAGTAGATGAGAAGGCTAGGGACGGTAATTTTGCATTTGTATCAGGAGACTTGATTGAGTTCTTTTTTTCCTAACTCAGTCCTGCCTGATAATATAAACTCTCCCCAAAAAGAAGATGTATTATTTTCCAACAGGAAGGTTTGGAAAACATCAGGAAGGAATGTGTAGCTGTGAGTTTCCTGAGAAGCGTCTTGGGGAGCCAGGGCTGCGAAAGTCACCCCCAGACAAATTCAGATTCTGGTTTAGAACCACGTAGCGGCACCTTGGTCCCTGGCCTAGGGCTTAGAAAACCATAGACCCATGTTTTCTGAATTCCTTTATTGTCCCTGAACCATTTCCTTCATGGAGTTCTTATCAGCAAATTGAATTGAATGAATGAATGAAGACTGGATCTGTGAACATGTAAATGAGAGAAATAGATTATGTGGAAATAAAAGCTAAAGTTTCCCTCAAACAGAGTGATTCAGAAGGCTTAGGAAGAGAAACTCTTGCAACTCACTAATAAAAAAGACAAATAACCCAATTAAAAAGGGGCACAGGATCTGAATAGACATTTCTTCAAAAAAGGTAAGCAAATGCCCAGTAAGCACTTGCAAAGATGCTCAAAACCATTAGCCATCAGGAAAATGCAAATCAAAACCACTTCACACCCACTAGGATGGCTATAATCAAAAAGACATAATAGGAAGTGTTGGAGAGAATGTGAAGAAACTGGAACCTCATACATTGTTGCTGGGAATGTAAATTGGAGCAGCCACTTTGGAAGACAATCTGGCAGTTCCTCAAAAAGTTAAACATAGAATTATCATTTGACTCAGCAGCTCCACTCCTAGGCTTATACCCGAGAAAATAAAAACTGATACACAAATGTTCATAGCAGTATTATTCATAATAGCCAAAAGGTGGAAACAACCCAGATATTTATCAACTGAATGGATAAACAAAATGTGGTATATCCATTCAGTGGAATATTATTTGACCATATAAAGGAAGTAAGTACTGACACATGCTCCAACATGGATAAACCTTGAAAACATTATGCTGAGTGAAAGAAGCCAGGCACAAAAGGCCACTTATTGTATGATTGCATTTATATGCAATGTCCAGAATAGGCAAATATGAACAGACAGAAGATCAGTGATTGTCTAGGGCTGAAGGGAGTATTGGAGGCTAATGAAGATGTTCTAAAATTTACTGTGATGATTGCACAGCTCTATAAATGATACAAAAACCATTGAGTTTTACTTTTTAAATGGGTTGTATGGCATGTCAGTTTTGTCTCAGTACAACTGTTGACGGCCCCCCGCCCCGCCCCAAATCTCACTTGGACTAGTTTTAACATCTTAGTGTTGAAAGAGAACAGTATAAAATTCTAAAGAAATATGGTTAATCGTCCTTCAGGAATATTTCAATTTAGAAAGATTTGTGGAGTGCTACTGTGTGCCTGGCGTCGTACCGGGCTTCAGGAATACAGATGCAAAGAAATCGTCAGGCTGGTGAGAACCAGAGATGGTGTGCAGGGCATGAATGCGTGCACCAGAATTGGGTAGGGGGACATTGCTGTGTGCCTGGTGCTGCTCTAAGGTCCTTTCTCATCATAGTTTTCACAATAGCTCTAGAAGGATTGCTGCTGTTACCCCCATTGCAGATGAGGAAAAGGGACCCAAGCGGGTCAACAGGGTGCCCGAGGCCATGCAGCTGGTGAGCGGTGCGGCCGGGGCTGAGCTCTGGACCTCACGGGACCGTCATGCTGGTGGGCATGAAGCCGTTGTTCACATTGAATTTCTTCCAGCCTCTGTTTCAGGGTGCTTTTGGTTCTTTGTTAAAAAACAACTAAATGTATCTAAAATTCATTTGGCACTCATTTCGTTTTTCATGTACAAGTGAAGTTAGTGCTGTTTCGCTTAATAAATTACAGAATAAGAAGAACTGAGTGGTAATAATCACTTACAGGGATTTATAACGTGAGCTATTTGTATTTAGCATATATCCAAATTACATTCTTTTAGGGTTGAGGGAAATATTTCTGAACATTGGTGATACTGGTTGTTCACTGAGGTGGTTTCCTGTATATATCTATAAAATAGAAATTATATCTACCAACACCATTTGAAGCGTTCCTGTCTCAAACGATGAACATTCTTGGATGAACTGGTGCCTTGGATTAACTGGCACTAGAGTTTTGTTCTACCTAAAAATAGTTCTAGAAGTAGGAGGTGAAGTGACTTATTGAGGGCATTAGAGTACAGCCCAAATAGGCCTTCAGCAGACCTGCACTGTATTTTTAGTGTAGATTTCTCTACCGTTAATTGTACTCAATAAGTATTTATTGATAAGAATAGCTATAAAAGGATAGAAATCTTACATTGGAGACGGTGACAGGCTGGCATTTTGGGGGAATAATCAAAGACCTGGGTCAAAACTTGGCTTAGCCTCTGTCTGTAGAGGAACACATACTTCAGCTAACATGTTAAATGCTGAAGTTCTTTTGTGCCCAAAGCAAACAGGAGCCCCGTTTTCCTTTAAAAGGGAAGGAAAGCTCTGCCTTAGAATGCCTGGGCAGCTGCTTAGCACCCTGCCATGTCATCTGGGCAACTGAGAACCCAGCTGGCCCCTGCTTGGTAATTCCTCAACACTCTGGTATGTTCTGACATTGCCAAGCAGACTGGAGGGATTCGTAGAACAGGAAATAAGCTGCCGGGAGATAAGACGGGCAGCTCCGAATCGCAGACGAGAGCGGAAATGAGAAAACTAATCCAGGGAAACAACATCGCAGTTTAACTTTATTTTTAAACCAAGGATCACTGGAAAGATTTCTCTGTCTCGTTTAGGGGAGCAACCCACCTATATTCAGTTATACCGGTTGTACTCACAGCAAAGAAGTGTGTGTATGGGGACTGCATTTCTGTTTACTGCTGCATCTCAACTGATCACGAATTACGAAAAGATGACATCGAGTCTGTGAACTCTTTGTTTCTCCAACAACTACTACTGTGTTGTCATAAGACCAAGAAATTTTTAACGTTAGAAATAACTTTAAAATATTTTTTTGCCTCTGCTCTTTTGTGTTTGTGTCATGCTGCGACTTGCAGGCTGTCTTCATGAAGAAGAGAGGTTTTGTTACTGATAATAACTAAATATGCAATCATGTGTGGCGATGGTTGTTAAAGGAAAAAGGCAAAAGTATAGAAAATGTGACTAACCTCTGTTTTCTGAAATGTGACGCCTTGTCATCAAATATTATTTTATAAGGAAGGTCATAGTAGATGAATGTTCACTGTATTTAACTTAGGAAATAAATGTTCTTATTTGTCATATTCCGCCCTCCTGTATCCATCCTGAAGTGCATTAGTGATTGTGGGCTTAGGCGATGCAGGTGTCTTTAGGGACCAAATTGCAGCACGTTGTGGGCGGCACTGCTCAGGCCAGTTGTTGTTGGGTCTGAAAGAAGTTTATGAAGTTGGCTTTTATTGGCTACTTGGAAATTCTAAATTTTATGACACATTCAGTGCGGTGCGTTTAAAGACTTTTATTGTGTTGGTTTTACTATTTTTTAAAATTAGATCAGTAATTTAAATACAGAATTTTTAAAGCTAGACTTTAAAAAAATGAATCTGGATTTGTTGCCCTCCCATCCGCCTGTTTTGAGGCCCCCTCCTGTGTATGTTCACAACTCTGTACTTGCACATAGAGCAGGATATTACGTCTATTTAGTGAACTGAACTCCGCAGGGACAAAGATTTCCTAACTTTCTATCCTCACAACCTAACAGTTTGTAATAGGCAGTCTGTCAGTATTGGCTCTTGTTAAAATGCCTTTGGGAGTCGAAAGTAACCTCCTTGAAGTAGTTTTCAAAGCATAACTGAATGAGAATCGTAGCTTATGTGTGGCTGTTTGGCATGATATGCTCAGCATTCCTGTGTGTCAGTGTTCGGAGGTGAGCATGCCTCTGCCCTTCTCCTCCGGTGGCCCAGCTCAGGGGAGGAGGGTGCACGTAAACCTGTGGTTATAGCGGGTGGTGTGAGCGCGGCACCTGCAGAGCAGTGACCAGAGCGGGACGGGCAGTCCCAGTGGAGGGACAAAAGCTGGATGGGGCCGCCGGCAGCTGGCAGTGTCCACATCCGTGGAACTTGCATCCGTCTTGCAGGCGGGCCATTGACTAGCTTAGATTTGGCCGACAATTGCCAGGTCTCAAAAGATTGCAGCCTTTCAGCTCTTGGTGCACAGTTTTAAAAAAGAGCTCCAATATCCTTACATTTTAAGTGGGTAGTAATTTCCTGTTGGATAATTTGAGGATTTTAGTATGCATCTTGCAACAAATGTTGATACCACGAAGTGTGGTGGACCAAGGCTGGGGGGCCTCTCCTAGCTCTCTGGTGCCCATGGTACAACTTTGAGAAGGGGCAGGGCTTCTGTGTTGGTCTGTGGTTTGGACGCAGATGGACGTGAGGAGGGATCTGTGCTTTTTGGAGGTCCGTGACAATCAGTCCTTGGCCTCAGCTGCTCGCAGTCAGTATTTTAGAATATAAGTGGAACTTGGAGACCATATGCACCGGTGTCACATATTCACGAGGGTTGTTAGCTTATTAGGCACGAAGTCCTGGGAGGAGACGGGATTCGCATCTTATGAGTAGCAGGTGTGCTCTTGCTGGTTAGTAACAGTCCTCATTTGACTGACATACATCAGTATGTGTCCACGTATCCATCGATCACGGTCACCAGCGCGGGCGGGCCAGGTGACCTCCGGAGGCATTCCCCGTGGGGAGCCTGGCGCTGGTTTTGTGCCTCCTGGGACCACTTCATAGCCCTGTGCCCTTACAGGTTTTACTGGGCTCTGTGAGGGCTGATCCCACAGACCACCTACCAACGGCCACCTTTTACGTGAACGAGTGATAGTTGAGAAAGATGAAAATGATTGTCCACGTTCAGGATTTTTCAGATTTAAAAATTAAGTTCTCATACTCATCCGTTTTGAAGCTTATAATTTCTTCGTATTTCCTCTGTGATAAATCCTGAACAGCTTAGATATTTCAACTGTGTATTTTTTCCAAATTGGCACGCTTAGATGCTGAACTACTTAGAAATAATGTAGCCTGGCAAAGATTCAGAAAATTTCACTTTGGGAGAAAATGAGATTAAATAGGCCCCACCCTTTCTTCCATCTGTACCAAGCAAATAGTGCCCTGACTCAGGTACACAGTAGGTTTCGAGGAAATCGTTTCCCCGCCGCCCAGGGCCCTCAGGTGAGCGAGCCTGGCACTGTGGAGGCAGGGCCGGGTACGGGTGGGCTCTGGGCCCCCTCTGTGGTCACGGCGACGGGCGCTGCGGCGCTGTGGTTGGTGGTTTGCTCAGGTGCCTGCTGTTTGTCAGGAGGCCACGTCACGTGGGCCTGGTCCCCTGAGGCGCTGCCGTGTGTCCTCTCTGCTGGACTCCCCAGCCCCCATCCTCCCCGAGTCCTTTCCTTTGTCCGTGCGTTCTAGTTAGTTCTGGGTCTGATAACTTCGTAGACGTGATCCCGGCCCACGGGCTCCTTCCCTGCAGTAAGTGTCTTCTTGGTTGTTTCCTAGGTCGTGTTGGTGAGGTGGAACGAGCCGTACCAGAAGCTGGCCACGTGCGATGCGGACGGCGGGATATTCGTGTGGATCCAGTACGAAGGGCGGTGGTCTGTGGAGCTGGTCAACGACCGCGGGGCCCAGGTGAGCGGGCAGGAGGCTCCTCCAGGGAAGGGCGGAGGGCAGATGCATGAAACCAGGGCCCTGCTTCTCGTGCTTCCCGCTGAGTGCATCACTAGAGCGGGAGAAGGATCGTCCTTCCTTCCCTTCCGCTCTGCGGCTGTTGTGAGAACGCTCCAGGTCTTAAGCTTTAATTAAACCTGTGCAGTCATTTCTCACCACTCAGTGTTGTGATTACCTGTTAAATTCGGATTTAACGAAGCACTCCTGGCGTAGCGCCTCTTTGCTGCCCTGTAGAAGGTATTTTCCCGTGTTGTCATCTTCCTAGTTCTCTCACGGGGAGCTCCACACGACCGTTCTCACAGCCTCCTCCCCAAGCCGAGTTTTTAACACTCTCTTTGGTCAGGTTTCAATTAGCGGGGCCACCTGTTGTCATCGCTCAGCTCTCCCTTTCTGGTACCAATTTGTCGCTGCTCTGAGGAAAACAGTTGCTCCAGGGACGCCCTGCCGAGCTGTGCTATTTTAAAAACCACTTCGTGGGTTCTTGTGGCTGATGGTATGGCCCTGGCTCTCCCTCCCCGGGAGGATGGCTGCGTGGAGCTCCTGTCTCGTGTGTTTAAGGACACGGGTCCCATGCCAAGGATTTGACAGGCCCGAGTGCTGCGGGAACCTTTATTGACAAGGGGTTTCTTAGTCTGACTCTCCGGGTTGGTTCCCCTGTGACTGCCTTTCTATACATTTCTAAGGAATGAATTCTCACCCTCTCTCCTCCCATCTGTTGCTTAAGTAAGCTACGAGCTCTCCAACTTCAAAAGATGCAGACCGGTGAGGTGACATAAAATTACAGGGAATGAAGCTCTTACTAGCAGTTACTGTTAGGCTGAGGAACTTTGTAAGATGTCATCACAGGAGGCAAACCTATCTCTGGGTGCAAACAGAACGTACTTTTTTGTGTGAGTTTATTTATTTGGTAGGGTCGGTGTAATAATTTTGACTGACTCTGGTAAGGCCTTACCGGTTTCCTATATTCCGCCGTGAGTGGAAAAAGGAAGAGGTGGCGCCTACCCTGTGACTACTAACTAACCTTGAAATTGAGCCACAGATGTGGAAGCCTCCATGCCCGTAAGAAGTTCACGTCACCTAGAAGGTGGCCGCTGTGGTCAAGAGCGTGAGCTCTGGAGTCAGCGTCTCAGTCCATGGCGCTTCAGTAGGAGATACTTTACTTCGGTGCCTCAGTTTCCTCATCTGTACGCAGGGAGTTTAATGGTAGCTGCCTCCACGGATCACTGGGAGGATTACAGAAGATTACATATGGAAGGGAGCTCCCTGGTAGCCCAGTGGTTAGGATTCCAGGCTTTCGCTACCATGGCTCGGGTTCAGTCCCTGGTCAGGGAACTGAGATCCTGCAAGCTGCGCGGCACGGCCCAAAAAAAAAAAGATTAAATGTGGAAAATGCTGTGACACTGTCTGCACGTGATGGTTGTCCCCACAAGTTGTGATGGTGCCTGAAGCACTTAGGAGGTGCCAGCACCCATAGCCGCCGACCACAGGGCGTACCTGCCCTTAAGTCGTCGCCATAATGTCATCACCAAAGACCAACTTCAGACCTTGAGGTAGCAACTCTTCACAGCTTCCCGTGAAGTGGAGACTCTTCTGAACTTGCCCTTGAGGGTCTTTAAAGTGCCGTTGTTCTCCCATCCACCAGAGTGTGAAGCCTTTCCCTAGAAAGGCCCAGTGATCACGTGAGACGTGTCTTCAGACCTTGGCCGGCACGAGGTCTTACAGAGCGTTACTCGGAGAAGGACAGTGAGGAGGACCTCGGAATGGCACTCAGTGCTGGCCTTTCCCAGGTGTCATCCCTCACCGCCACAGGAACCCTGTTGGGAAGATGTTGTTACTCTCAGTTAATGGAAGAAAAAACCCAGGTCAGGGAGGTTGAGTAACTCACCCAGGGAAGTTAGTTCATGGTTTGTAAAGCCAGAATTTGAACCCAGGTTTGAGTCCGAAACTCTGTCTTGTTCCCAGACAATAAACTGTTTTCTCTTTAGCAGAAATGCACATACTCATAGCACATCCAGAGAGCTCAGGCTTCACTGCCATTGGCGAGTCCGGTCCCCCTAGCCTGGTGGTGCTGCCATACTGTCTCCTGCTGACGGCAGCTTCTCTGAGGAGGGAGACATCTGTCACCTCCACGTCAGAGCCGTGTGGCCTCCACCACCGCCATATACCCTCAGCCTTTCTTTTCATTGAGAGTTTGGCGCAAAAAAAAGCGTGTTAGAAACAAGAACAGATGAATTCAGACCTGGAAGTGAATGAGCTTACATGGACCGTAGACCATCTGGAAGCACCTCGAATCTCCCAAAAGCCTGTTCCTTTCAGGTTCGACCAGAGTAATCACTGTATCTTGTGATCTGATCCAGATCTTCATATAGCTTTGCTGTTTGCCACTCTGATTCTACAGACCTCAGAATCCATTGAGCAATTGTTATCGTTAAGCACTTGCATTTGGGGGAGATTTGGCTGCTTTTAATTGTGTTGGAGTCGTGTCTTGTATGAGAAGCGTCACGCACCGGTGAGGATGACTCACTGGTGGAGGGAGCGGAGGGTCCGTGCACCGGGAGCGGTGTCTGGGGTCAGGAGGGACAGTTCTGTGCCTGGAGGAGGAGCATCCTTGAAGTGATACTCTTTAGAAGAGGTGACAGGTGATCTTTGTTATATAGCATGCCTTTCATTGTCATGAAGTAATCAAACATTTGGCAGAAGCCAAGTGAAGCTTTAACACTCTTTTTTTCAGGAAATGATTATGAGTCCTTTATTTCAAAAATGAGTCTGGAACAGTGCCTGCATTATTTCATAGCATTGGTCACAGGCCAGCTGTGCCAGGCACAGGCCTCGGACCGTCTGAGGAAAGGCTGTCTTGGGCGGCGGGCCGTCCAGGCTGCTCGTTAGCTTTGGTCAGTCATGTCGAGAGAGCCCTGAATGTGGGGCAGGAGTGCCACGGTCCCCCGCATCGGATAGACCACAGCAGAGGGCTTTCTGCTTATTTCCTTAACAGCACTAGGGACTCAGTTCCCCTGGTTTTGTTTTCCCAATTTTGGTATAGTCTTATCGCTCTATGCTAACCTAATTTAGTAAACGCAATTAGATCATGTAAACATCCTCTGTTATCATTTTTTGTGACTGTAAGATGGGTGGTGCCTTGGAGAAGCGTCTTGTCACTGGCTATACGTTTTCGCGCTCTAGTAAGATGTTTTTCCTTTAGCACAAAGATAAATGAGTTAAAACCCATGTAAATAAGTAGCATTATCTTTGCAAAATGAAAGGACTTTTACACTTCATTGCAGAATTAATGTGTTGTCTGTAAAAAAAAAAAAAAATCTTTTAAGTTCTTAAGAAAAACTAGATAACGTAACTAGTTGAAACATAAGGTCAGAGAAACCAAGATTCCTAGTTGAGAAACAAACAGCTTTTTCCAGTACCTTCAGACCAGCTGTCGCGGAGCTGTCTCACACACCCATGCCGTTGTCATGAGGGGGACGTGCTGACCACTGATGACCTATAATCCCTGCTGGGAAAACAGCAAGAAGTTCGTGTCCTTTTGGTGTTTGTTCATTTGTTTTATTACTACCTGAAGTGTGAAAAGTCCAGTAACGTTACAAATTTCAATGAAGGTGAACATTTCCAAGTATAAGCAACAGTGAAGATGATAGATAATCAATTTTTTTAAGTTAGAAAAGATTTAAAAGGTAGTACAAACTGAAAAAGTAAATTAAGGCGATAGAAACAGGACCAAATATAACAATAATTAGAATAAATGTAAATGGACTGACTTCACCGATCAAGATGATGCTTGACAGATTACGTTTTTAAAAACATAGCTATATGCTATTAGGAGCCACACCTAAAACTTAAGGACATATACAAGTTTAAAGTAAAAAGGTGAAAAAGATGTATTGAGCAAATATCCAGGAAAAAAGAAAGCTGGAGTAGCAACTGTTACTTTTGGATAAAATAGACTTGAAGATAGAAAGTGATGTTTCGTTTATAGAGTGCTACCACATAATGATAAAAGCTGTAGTTTACCAAGATGATATTTTAAATATGTATGCCCTTATTAATAATAGCATCAAAATATATGAAGGAAATTGACAGAACTGAAAGTAAAAACTGATAAATTCATTGATATACCGAGAAGTTTCAACAACAAAAAAAATCAGCAAAATCTTCTTTACAGAAGATGTGAGCAACACAGTTAACAAGCTTGACCTAATGGACACTGGTAGTTACTGAATCCACCAAGTAGAGAACATACATTTTTCTCAGACACACACAGAATGTTCACAAAAGTTGATCATGTTTTGAGGTTTTGCAGACCTTTTCTGTGAAGGGGCAAGATGGCACACATTTCAGGCTTTGTGGACTAGGAGTCACAATTGAGGATATCACGTAAGTACGAACAAGGAAGAAAAGAAAACCAGAACACTTTTTGTTGATAAAGTTAAAAAGTTTATTTATGGATGCTAAAATGTGAATTTTATATAATTTCACATACAACAAAATAGCATTCTTCTCGAAATTTTTTCCTAACCATTTAAAACCATAGTTTGTGGACTGTACAAAAATAGGTGGCAAATAGATTTGGCCCACTGGCCATAGTTTGCCTGCCTGTGTTTTAGGGCACTCATAAAACCTAAACAGATTTCCATTGGTAGCTCTCATGATTATGGACCATGATTTCTGAATGGGTTAGAAGTTAATAACAGAAACATAAATTTAAGAAATTGGTGGGAATTTCCTGGCGGTCCAGTGGTTAGGACTCGACCCTTTCACTGCTGGGGCCCAGGTTCAGTCCCTGGTCAGGATACTAAGATCCCACAAGCCGTGCAGCGTGGCCAGAAAAAAAAGAAAAGAAAAGAAATTGCTGCATATTTGGATATTTGGTCATTTTTAAATGCATTGTTAAGTAGTTCATGGGTTAAAGAACAAATTTAATGGACATTTATAAAATCTTAGATCTGAATGATAACGGAATCTCTACATATCAAAACTTGTGAGATAGGATTAAAGTGGTGATATAAGAAAATATATATCCTAGGGTCTTCCCTGGTGGTGCAGTGGTTTAGAGTCCTCCTGCCAATGCAGGGGACACGGGGTCGAGCCCTGCTCCGGGAAGATCCCACATGCCGCAGAGCAACTAAGCCCGTGCACTACAACTGCTGAGCCTGAGCTCTAGAGCCCGTGAGCCACAACTACTGAGTCCACACGCCACAACTACTGAAGCCCACGTGCTTAGAGCCCGTGCTCCGCAACAAGAGAAGCCACCTCAGCGAGAAGCCCGTGCACCGCAACGAAGAGTAGCCCCCGCTCGCCGCAACTAGAGAAAGCCCACGCGCAGCAACGAAGACCCCACGCAGCCGAAGATAGATAAATAAATAAATAAATAAACTAGTTAATTTTTTTAAAAAAGAGAATATATATCCTTAATTTATGTATATTAGAAAGGAATAAAACTGATCAAATGAACAACAGAGTAGATCCAGTAAAAGGAGAAAGAAAATATAATTTAAATAAAAGTAGAAATTAATGCAATAGCAAAAAAATGATACAATAGAGGAGATCAACAAATTCAAAAATTTGTTCTTTGGAAAAAAATTAATGAAGTAGACAAACTGCTGGCAAGCCTTGAGTAAGAGAAGAAAGATAAAACCTAAAATAATTTTATGAATGAAAAGTTGAGCATAACTGTAGATAAGGTAGAGATTACAAGGTAGTCAAAGGTAAATAAAAGATGCCTAGGAAATTCAGTGGGGGAAGAATCATCTTTTTTTTTGTTAATTGAGGTATAATTGACATATACTGGTTTCAGGTGTACAACAAAATTTGTATCTACTGGGAAATGATCACCACGATAAGTCTATTTGACATCCAAGGAATAGTCTTTTTGACAAATGGTGCAGAAGCAACTGAATATCTGCATTTAAAATTTAAAAAGTAGAACCTTGATTGTTACCATACACCCTGTGCAAAAATTAAATGAATCATAGACATAAATGTAAAAGCTGTACACTTCTTCTGGAAAGTTTGGGTTTGCCACCTTGGGTTAGGTAAAGATTTCTTGGATTGGATACAAAAAGCATGAAACGTAAGAGAAAGAACTTGATGTTGGACTTCATCAAAATTTAAAACTTACTTTTTGAAAGATATCCGTAAGATAATGAAAAGGCAAGTTACAGAATGGGAGAAATTATTTGCAGCACATATTCTGATAAAGGATAGTATCTAGAATTTTTCCAACACAATAAGAAGGTTGAAAACTTCTATATATCTGTATATATATGTGTATGTGTGTGTGTATTTACGTATATAATGAGTAGGTGAACGTGAACGGATATACAAATATATATGGCAAGGGATGTGAATAGAAAGATTCCAAAAGATGATGTGCATATGATCAATAAGCACATGAAATGATGCTCAGCATATTAGTCATTGGGGAAATGCAAATTAAAAGCACAGTGTCCTACCACTACACACCTACTAGAATAGCTAAAATAAAAAAGACTGGCAACACCGAGTGCTGGTGAGGTGTGGACCTACTCACGTATATTGCTGATGGGAATGTGAAATGGTTTAGCCACTTTGGAAAAGCTTGGTAATTTCTTATGCATTTAAACATACATTTACCATATGACCCAGCAGTTAATTCCATTCCTAGGTATTTACTCAAGAAAAATGAAACCATGTGCCTACAAAAAGTCTTGCACGTGAATACTCATAGCAATTTTGTAATAAGCAAATACTGGAAACAACCCAAATGCCCAGCCCTTTGGGGAGATGAATAAATTGTGGTATATTTATGCCATGGAATATTACTCATCTATAAAAAGGAATGAACTACTGATGCACACAAGAAATCAGAATACTCTCAAAATTATTATACTGAGTAGAAGCAGTCATAAACAGAAGTGAACATACTGTGTGGTTCTATTCATGCGAAATTCCTAGAATAAGCAGCTTGTTACAGAAGTTAGGTCACTCGTTGCCTCAGACCAAGGGTGAGGGCAGGGAATTGACTGCCAAGGGGAACTTTATTTATTGCACGTAAATTATAGCTCACTAAAGGTGATATTTAAAAGGATAATAAGTACTATTAACAACTACTTGCCAACAGTTTTGAAAACTTACATGAACTGGACAAATTCCTAAAAAAATATTTTAATAGAACTGACTCAAGAAGAAATAAAAAGAGAAGCTTGACTGCTGCTAACACTATTAAATAAATTGAAGCAATGATTAAAAATCATCCGACAAAAAAGTGCAAAGCCAGATGGTTTTACAGGCATGTTCCACCAAACTTTGAAGCAACAGGTTGGCCCAGTTTATACAAATTCTTCCTGGCCATGGAAGAAAAGGGACTACCCTCTAACTCATTCTGAGAGGTCAGCATTAACCCTGATAAATTCAAACAAAGACGTTATAAAAAATGAAATCACAAGTTTGCCTCACTCGTGAATACAGACGTGGAAATCCCAAACACATAATCAACTTCAACTGTATGTGTAAAGGACAATACTTTACCTCGAAATTGGGCTTCTTCTAGGTATGTAAGGATGGCATAAAACTGGGAAATCCATGAAGTAATTTGCTGCAGTAATAGATTAAAAGAGGAAAAACATGTGGTCCTTTGAATAAATGCAATAAATGCATTTGATAGAACTCAACACCCAAGTATAAGTAATGTGTTCCGGTTAGAGATTATTTCTCATTTTGATTGCGGGAATGTTGTTAGCAAGACTGAGAAACGTATATAATCAGAAACTGAGAGCTTTACTATCTTGATAAGTGACCACAAGACACTGATGGAGGATCTGTTACTATAAGGGGCAGGCCGTAGAACAGTGTCTAAAAGCAGGGATGCTGGAGCCGCACAACCCTTGATCATTCTTGGCTCTGCCCCTCGCCAGCACTGTGAGACCAAGGAGAAGTTACTTCTCTCCACTGTAGGAGGTATTACCATGGGCTTAATGAATTACCATGTGTGAAGCACTTAGCACCTCCACGCTGGCATATGCTTTTCAAATAATGTGTTTTATGTGTTATTGTTAAAATACATGCAACAACATATTGTATTGTCTCTTTAAGGCCATCTCGATCTTAGCCAAAGGCCAAGGTAATGACTACGTCTAGTCTTTGATAAAAGTGCTTTCCCTTTCAGATTACAAATTGACTCCTTTTATCTGTGTGTCCCAAAGGTGAGTGATTTCACGTGGAGCCACGATGGGACTCAAGCACTTATTTCATATCGAGATGGGTTTGTCCTGGTTGGTTCTGTCAGTGGACAAAGACACTGGTCATCTGAGATCAACTTGGAAAGTCAAATCACATGTGGCATATGGACGCCCGATGACCAACAGGTAACACCTATTGAACGTGATGTGTCATGTTAAAACTACTTGAGCTGAGCGGGAAAAGCGTTAAGTGCTAACGCGGTGGGGTGGCGGCGGGGGAGGGAGAGCTGGCTCAAAGGCTGGTAAAGAATGACAAAGGGAAAGAACACTGAGCTTGTCCAGGTAAAAATTAACACCAAAATTCCATGTGTTAATAGATTGGGGAAATAACATTCCCCGCCAATACTGTAAATACTGAGTTAACAATTTAATTATAGAAAATAGTCATACAAATTTACTTTAAAATCTACATAAATAGCCAATTGATAAATGGATAATGGACATAAATCGTTCACAAAAGAAGTTCAACTAGTCAGTAATCATGGTGGAAAAGTATGTATTCTCAGGGAAAAAAATGCGAAATAGCATAGTGAGAGGGTATATTTTCACTTATTAACAAAGAAAATGATACCGATGATTTTATTGATCATTCGTAACGGTTTAATCAAATAAGTATTTTCATTCATTGCTGGCAATCATATGCATTTGATCTTTGGGGTGGCAAAGATTTGATACAATTTTTAAGCAAGTCTTAAAAATTATCATCTGCTTTGACCTGGTAAGATGCTTTAGGAATTTATCTAAAAGAGACAAAATGGGAAGAAAATAAAAGTTGTAGTCGTTAAAGCATTATTTATGATAGTAAAAATTTGGCAACAGCCTGCTGGTACGAAAATAGAAGACTGGTTATGTAAACTGTGGTATAACCACTTCAAGGATCATATAGTAGTTCAATAAATTAGAGATCATGGTTATAAAGATGACGTAATAATCTGAAAGAGCTCTTATGATATAATGTTAAGGAGAAAAACCAGGATATGAAATGGTGTATGTGGTGTGATTACCACATCATAAAGCAACCGAAGGAAACTACCCACATTGTCAAAAGAACTGGAAGGAAATTAATCAAAATGCCGCATGTAGGTGGTTATTTTATGGTGAGCCTCTGGGTCATTTTTAAAACCTAATTTCAAGTTTTTCTTTAAGGCGCCTATTTTACGGTCATGATAAAATGATGTATAATAACCTAATAAAATTATATATTGATAATTCATTTTTTAATATAAGGGTTGACTAGTTAAAACCTTTGTAAATGTAAAACTTGTGTTTTCCAAGTACAGGAGAATCCATAAAATGCCAGAACATTTTATACTCGATATTTCAGTTTAATTTTGGTAAAATTGAACAGTATAATATGAAACCATAACTTTTTTGGGAACCTTTTTTATTTTTCTTAATGAATTGCTTACTTCTTGTCACTATGTATTTCATGTTTCCATTTTTTTTTCAAGTAAAAATGCTCAATATTTTTTTCTCTTCTCAAAATTAGTATTATGAGAATTACAAAGAGGTACTAGTCTCAACTCTGAGTTTCTTCCCTCCCCATCCCCCAAAGGCATCTTAGTATCCAATAGCATATGTATGTTTCTGTGTGAAGCACTTGGATTTATTTATTACAGCATTTTATTTTTGTAGGATTTTACTGCCCCTGCAGTCTGCTCAGAGATGCGTGCCGTGGCCCAGTGAGTGACCTTGCACACACACTTAACCTCTCCCTGCTTCAGTTTCCTCCTCTGTGACAAGGGGTGTGAATTATTTCCTGCCTAATTCCCAGGGCTTTTGTAATGATCAGACGAGGGAACAGATGCGAAAGCAGTGAAGAATATGTCAGAAGGAGTCTCGGCTTCACATTCTTCCCTCACCTGGAGTGATGGATCCGTGAGGCTCATGTCATGGTCCCCCCTGAGCTGTGCTGGCCAGTGTCCCCAGCAGACTGCATACCTGGAGTGTGACAGGCATGGGGCCCAGAGAGGCTGGGGACACAGTGTGTGAGATGCAGCACCTGCCTTTGAGGGCCTTGGGCCACTGGAGGAGGCAGGCCCACAGGCGCCTTGTGATGCGTCCAACCTGGTTGCCCAGGTGGCAGACAGCATGGTGTCGAGCGGGGGACGGAAGTGAGGTGGGCTGCAGCTTCGACTGGGTTCCCTAGGCCTGTCGGCAGGACCCCAAAGCAGCTTTGCAGATGGTTGGGCTCCTGGCCCACACCTCTGTCTGGATGGCTGTTTTTATGGTTCTGTATTGAGGGCCAGCAGGTGGGATTTCATTTGAGGAAAGTGCTCCATTGCCTTTAAAAAAAAAGATTGCAGACCTTGGAGGAATTTAACACAGGGCAGAGGTGTGTGGGACGCTCTATGGGTCGTGTTTGAACTGAGACATTCCTCCCTCCGTCTCTGTCATTCTTTCATATCTTTTGCTTAGTTTGAAAATTATTGATGAGAAAAGAGTGTGAAGACAGTATAATGTTTGTAATGTAATTAACGCCCTGAGCTCTGACATTGGGACAGTCTCAGGTGTGGACTGCAAGAATCCGGCTACATCTCTTCTCTTCTCCTGGAGAACCTTCTGCCCTTGATGTAGAGTAAAACAGCCTCCAGGACGCCTCCTCACATCTTGAGACAGTTCTGATCGTAATGGGATTTTAGGCTGCTTCCTGTTAACTCTTCAAAATGTAAGCAGTACAGTTTTACAAGCAGTGAGTTTGAAATCTAGCCATTTTCCTGTTTGTCATATATTTTCCTCTTTTTTCCTGGGGGGTCTGGGTGAACACTGTGCCTCTTCAGACATGAGCATTTACAAATATGCATCCAGCTCGCTTTGAGTCTTAGCTGAGTATCAGTTCACTGTCAGAGCCTTTCAGCTGGCTGTGGAGAACTTGAGACGTGTTTCCGTTAAGAAAGGTAGAGATGCCGGCACGTGATCCAGCATGTGTCTGGGAGTTAGCACTGCTGTCCCAGGAGGAGAGAGCAGCTGGTGGATCCGTGTCCGCAAGAGCAGGACAGAGGAAAAAGCCTCAAACTTACGTCTGATGCATTTGGGTTGATGGAGAAGGATTTTGTGGTTAAAGTTCTGAGCACAAGAAGAAAACTCCCCCTCCTTTCCTTTCCGCCCTCCCTGGGAGAACTCCAAGAAGGTGGCTCCCAGAAACAGCCCTCTGCGGTGGGGACCAGGGGTTCTGCAGAGGACTTCTCAGGCTGCTGGCCTTGTCCCATTCTTGTCCCAGTTGCCGCTTCTCTGTCACAGCTCCCACGAGAGGCACGTGCATGGTCTGGGTGCGCCAGCCGTGCTTGGATTCATTTTAAGGGATCTCAGGCGTCAAAGCCATGTGCACATGAGGCACGTTAGCGACTCCTGTTTGCACACAGTCAGTGCAGCCCCTGATCAAACAGGACTCATTCAGTCCCGGCGTTTGCAGCCTCCCTCCCCGAGCCAGTGGTCCTTCCCATTAAACCCAGTCCTGGCCTGCTGGCCTTTCTTGCCACTTCCCCACACTTTCTACTCAGGTTGCCTGCCCCCTGGGCCCCCGGAGTCTTGGAGCATCTTCTCTCTGGGCTCCTGCCTCGGGTGAAGGCTGTCCTCCAAGCAGCCCGCGACTTCCCTTGGTTGCTGCCCCACTGCTCAGCCCCTTCGGCCCCAGGCCACACATCCAGGCTTCGTGCTCTCTGGTCGCTGCTGGCCAGATCCAGCCCCTGTTCCAGCCTCATCTTCCCCTTCCCAGTGCCGCCCTTCGCCTGCTCCTGGAAGCCTTCCCCGGCTGCCCTGTGCTGGCGCTGCCACCTCAGGCTCCTGTGCTCCTTCCACTCTTTCTGGGCTTCCAACCTTGGCCTTCCCCCTATTTTCTTGTCTTCGGGGCGATTTCTTCCACTGCCACGTGTGCATCTCAGGCTCCCAGCTCTGTGCTATGCTCATGTCTCCCTCTCGTCCTTCACACTGAGCTCCGGCTGCCCGCAGAGCCCGCTGGAATCCCGTGTGGTCCACACTCTCTGGTCCGTCCTCATCCCTGCCCTGCTCCTCTAATTGCTGACCACTTATGCCCCCGACTGGGAGCTGTGCTTGACTTTCCCTCTTCCTTATCTGCACCTTCTACTAAACCCCATTGAGTCCACTTCCTAAATACTTCAGGGCCAGGAATTGATTTATTTGTATTTAAAAGTGGCAGGTGACTGTGCTCAGACTAACGTCAATGAAGGTAGGTGAGGCTCCACGTACCTAGAATTCTGGAGTAGGGCTGGTTGATTTGGGCACTCCCAGGCTCTTCCCACCGCTCCTCTTCTGCAGCTTCGTCCCGTGGCTGGTTCCTTCTGTCGTGTCCGGTGGCTGCTTCTGCCAACTGGGCTGCCTTTTTCTTGGCTCATGTCCCGTGAGGGAGTGAGCGGCTCTTCAGCTCTTTGAAGTTACTCGAAGGTTCCCCTTGGCTACCGCAGTGGCTTGCACACGGTGTGTGTTCCTCACCGAGTTGTGTGCCTCTGCCTTCCTGGGGCTGGGGGGGGCCTACGGCCCGGGGAGGGGGGGCGGAGAGCACCCAGCAGAGCGCGGGGCCGCTCCACTTCCGTTAGTGTCAGATGTGATGTTGGGGTGTGAGTCTGCACAGCCTGCTTCCTCTCTAACTTCCTTTCCTATTTAGTTTTACTAATTTTTATTAAAGAGCTGTAGTTCTTAAAAGTCAAATAGGACTACTGGGTTTATAATGAATATTATTAAAAAAACACAAAGCACAAGCACCGTTCAGTCCCCTGTGCCGTCCCGCCTGCCCCCAGATTCCTGCTCCCTGGGGTCAGCACTGTTGCTTGTGTCCCCTCCGCCTTTCTGAGTTACGGGCTCATGTGCCAGATCTCGATCTTTTTTTGGACTCAGGTATTCTCTGCTGACTTTGCACGTGGGAGATGAGGACTTGGCTCTCTCAGAAGGCCCCCTTCCGCGGCTGCCCGCCCCCCACCTCCCATCCTCCCAGTGTGCTCTGTCTTCTCGCTGAAGGCACGACTCGCACACAGAAGAACCAGGATAGCATTGCCTTCCTCATGCAGTCATTTGCTTTTTCCAGAATTAGTAAGGTTGCTTTATTTGTTTCCTTAGTTTTCTGTGTATCAATCACAAATTAATCCCTCTGCTTTCCAAAAAATGGAAAATCTCCTCTGAAATGTTCCACCACCCCAAGTGGTACATCCGACTCACTTGTTTCCTGGCGCTGTCCCTCCCTGGGCCCTCAGCCGCCTGCTCCGGCCAGAACCGGTTGCTCTTGGCCTGCAGCACACCTGGCATCCTGGGCACCTGTTCCCTCATCTCCCCCTGTTTCTGGGACGAGCACCTCTATTTGTGTGGTTTGTCCCCTCATTTTGGTGGAACGTGTCTTCAGGGTGTTGTATGTTTCAAGATGCTGTGCTTTGTCTCTCTCACCTGTTTGGCTGGGACATGGTGGTCATTTTCCAACTTGTCCTTCGCCTCCAAGGACTTGTCTTAGTTCTGTGATATTTTCTTTTCTCTTTCTGGAAATCTTATTATTCAGATGACGTTCTTTTAGGTTGATGATTTGATTTTAATATCTTTTCTCTCCCTGTTTCTTTTCTTTGCCTAATCTTGTTTTCTGGGTGATGTCCTGAGCTATATCCTCCAAGTTTTCTTTGACTTTTAAAAAATTAATGCTATCACATTTTTAATTATTAGGAGCTCTTTTTGTTTTGTTTTGTTTTCTGATTGTTCTTTTTTAAAAAAAATCATTTTATTCTTATCTCATGGAGAACAAAACAACGTGAGGATATTGATTAGAAGTTTTGAAGTATTCTTTTGTATCCTTCATTGTCTTTCTCCTCCAGGTTCTTTCTGGTTTTGTTTTGGCTTCTCTTTTTCATATTAGATGCTTTTCTCAAATGTCTGGTGATCCTTGGTTGTCTGCTCATATTTAAGAGGTGGATACTAAAAAGTACCTGGAAGCCTGTGGAATGGGGTAATGAGTGGACCTGTCCTTCTGCTTGGAAGACCCATCTGGACATCAGAGTCTGTCTTTGAGCCATCTTCTTCCTGACCGTGGCAGTGTTGGAGGCTGGCTGCCTGTGGGCCTTACCTGGTGGCTGAAGTGGGCTCGCTTTTAGCATTTAGTTGCTGGGTTTTTCACCCTAGGCCCCTGAGCTGTGTCTGGCCTTCTGTTCAGCCCCTTCACAGAGAGTAAGATGCATACCCGCCTGCCTGGGTAGGAGAGGAGACGCGGAGGGCTAACCATTCCTTTTCAAGACTTCCAACCAGTCCACTCTGGGAAGGTGACCCTAATCATCTTCCTCTTGTGTTCCCTGATGTAGCTTTGGGCTTCACCTCGCTCTGGTCTGCTCTCTCACTTACCACGTGCCCATGTGCTGTCAGTTTCTAAGTGTTGACTTCTCTGTCTGCTGACGTCTTCTCTCCGCTGACCTTTTCTCTCCAGTTCTCTGTTAGAGTTTCACGCTCATTACCCTCAATTGAGTGGGGTTCGGGAAGGTGTTCAGTCCATCACGCAACCCCTCGTACCTTTCTAGGCTTCTCTCTGCCCCCGCTCTCCCCTTCACACTTGCCCTAGTGGACTAGTTTGACTTCCTAAGCTCACGTTGCTTTCCTACTTTCGAGCGTGCTGTTCCTTCTGCCCTTGCCCCTTGTCTGCCCAGTCAATTTCCAGTCATCCTTGAAGGGTCAACTCAAACATCACCTCCTCTGTACGGTCTGCTGCCTGCCACCTTCCTCCACTCCAGCCCAGGCAGAGCTAATTAGACTCTCTCTGGAGTGTTCCAGGAGCACCTCCTGTATACCAAGAGCACATTTCGTAACATTTTCCACATTGTGTTGTAACTGTTGGCTTCATACTTTCTTTCTTACCAGATGTGAGGGCAGGGGCCACGCCTCATTGTTCCCTGTGCTGCAGTAGTGCAGTCATGCAGTGAGTGCGGGAAGAATGCTTTCTCTAGAAGCGCCGGCCTCCCCCTCCTCTCCGCCTGCTGATGATTAAGTCCTTGGCCTCGCCTAAGGAATTGCCATATTTCCTCCCGTCCTCAGGTACCACACAGTCATGAGAGGAATTCTTGGTTTACCCCACATAGGCTGTCCTGGGAGGACCCAGCATTAGTTTTTCATTCATAACTGTTTCATACAGAAAAGTCTAATTTTTTGGTTTTTCACATCTCCTGATACTTGTGTGGAATCTTTCATTAGTTAAGGCTGGTTGGATTTGGGGGTGGGGTGGGGTGTTGTTGGTTTTTTTCTTAATTTTTTAGGCTGTGTGGTTATCCCTCCTTTAGAAAGCAGTTTGAGGGAGGATCCTAATAACTGAATTCTTCTTCCTACTCAAATCCAAAAACAGTTCCTGAATATGAATTGTCAGCTTCATCTTGATTCACGGTATAGAACATTCAACTCAGTGACAATTATTAGCTATTAGGATATAGTACCAAGAAAATACGTGTGGTTTCCCTGGATGAAGGCCTTTGCAAGATTCCATGTTTCCATTTCCTGGCATGGTGTCCCTGCAGTGCTGCCTGGGGACGGCGGGTTAGGATTGATGGCATCTTCACAGACCACCCTGCCCTAAGATTGTTTTCCTTTTTTCTTCCTATGTCATATCTGGCCCCTCTTTTTCCCTCTCTTCCATCTCTTCTTTACAGTAATGAGAATTTTTTTATCCTGAGCCAACAGACTTTTCAGTGTCAATATTCTGAAATTCTCCTCTTTCCCCAGTGTGCCTATGACATACATTCATTTTTTTAACTTTAGTTGTAAGTGAATTACGCACCACTGTTACCATATTGCAGACCTTGGTCTCCATGGTGCAGGGGGGTACTTAGCCTCACTAGGATTCTCTCAGTGGTATGGTGAATAGTTATTAGTTATTCTTCTTGTGCAGGGGAGCAAAGTCAGGAATGACGATTTCATCAGCTTGGTGACATCATTCCCGATAAAAATTCATGATGAACATTCTGGAATTCCATTCAGGAAGTCTATAGCCATAGGAGGGACACCTCAAGGCTCTTTTCCTTTAATGAGGACACAGGTCAATATTTTTAAAAATCATAAAGGCAAATACTTGTTCTTCATAAAATTTGGAAGTACTGATAATTACTTTGTAGAGTTTATCCAGACGACGACAGATACAGACTATGATTAAATTATACAGCAGAGGTTATTGTGTGATGATGATGAACTTCAAAAACAGGAGAACGATCCTATACAATAGAAGAGAGAGAAGTAGACTATGAAAACAAATTTTCTGCTCCAAAGGATTTACAGGCACAGTCTTACAAGTGAAACCTATTATTTCAGTAGACACATATTATGCTTGAACTTCAATTATAATGAATAACCAGTGGTCTCTCCTTTGGAATGTTCTGTTAGGAAACAAACATTTGTCACATAGCTGGCATATTTAAGTGTTTGCTACTGATGTTAATAGTCCTAAAGAAATACAGGTATTCTTCACTTTATATACTAGATTTTAAAATGTAGGTGAACTGAGTTTTTGTAATCATAATTATACTTTAAGTATCCATGTAAGGAAATCTTTCCTATTTAAAAGAATATTCTGTAGAAATTGCTCTCGTTTAGAAGGCAGTTTGGTGTGAAATGAGAATTCTTCACCTAATACATCTTTTTGCTAAATGTCCAGACTTTAGTTTTCCACGAGTAGAGGTAATGTTTGTTTATATACTAAAACTTAAAACCTGGTACTAAATACTAAAACCTTTTTCAAAGGAAGTCTTAAATATTTAAATAGACCTAATATTTTCTTAGGCACTTTAAGCCATGATTTCAAATAAACTAGAAGGGGTCTGGGGTTGGTACGTCTTAAACAGCCCCAAGAGAAGACTTTCCAATTTTCAAGTCTTAGCACACGCAAATGTGAGTGGGGTGAAATCTTCTCCTCTGGCCTCCATCCTGGTGTGTTGTTTTGTTGGTTTTGTTGTTTTTAACCTAGGAAGAGAGGTTTATTCTTTTTGCTTTTGGATACAAATGGTAGATCCCAAGCCTCCTCTCATCGGCTGAAAGTAAGTTTTTCACACAATGTGGTCTCTCCTGATCCAGTGCCTGGTGTCTGCTGATGTGATCAGTGATCCACCAGCGTTTTTACAACAATTTTAAATGCAGTCGGTGCCGTGATGTGGACGACAACAACAAGAAAAATCACTAAAAGTACCCTTTGTGCCTCCGTGACATCTATGAAATGAAAGCTGTTTTTATGTACACGCTTCGTTAAGAAACATGACCTTTATTTCTCATTTGGAGTAGACTGGAGTCAGGACTTGAGTGGTGTAGCAGGATCGTTAAAGGGGATATTTCAGTGCAGGATTAATTCATTTAGTTCAAATAATTTTAAAAATAAAAAAATTTAAATCATTACTATACAGCATCTTTCCAGAGATATGAACTGGTGAAAAAGGAACTATTATGGTACTAATATACGCTTAAAGCTTTAACACATTAGTCGGTTGAAAAGAGTAATTATTCATTTAATTTTGAAATATAAGGTCATGAAGTACCAACATAGAACTCAAGTAGATTTGCTGACTCCCTCGAAGTATTTTAAGTAATAAATGATTCTGTAGGGTTTTTTTTAAAAAAAATCAATTAATTAATTTATTTATTTATTTTTGGCTGTGTTGGGTCTTCGTTTCTGTGCGAGGGCTTTCTCTAGTTGCAGCGAGCGGGAGCCACTCTTCATCGCGGTGCACGGGCCTCTCACTATCACGGCCTCTCTTGTTGGGAGCACAGGCTCCAGACGCGCAGGCTCAGTAGTTGTGGCTCACGCGTCCTGTTGCTCCGCGGCATGTGGGATCTTCCCAGACCAGGGCTCGAACCCGTGTCCGCTGCATTGGCAGGCAGACTCTCAACCACTGCGCCACCAGGGAAGACCCTGTAGGGTTTTTTAATTTTATAAATTTTAAAACTTTGATTATAAAAAATTCAGTAACACGTGAAAAATAAATAAAGAACCCAGATATTTTACCACATTTGCTATTTTATCCCTTTATTCTTTTTTTTTCTGTGCTGTGTTTAAGGCAAATCCCAAATAGCATGTCCTTTCACCCATACTTATTTCAATATAAATCTCTTCAAAATGTGGTATTTCCTTCCATAACCACAGTGCTGTTATCTGTCATACCACCTCTTATCTTTACTTTGAAGAAGGTCTTGTCAGATTAAAGTAAATGATTTGTCTGGGGCTTGGATTAGCCATGGCTTTAAAGGAGGACATCTGTTACATCAAGAAGATGGGTGTTCATTCTGAAGTTTTTCTTTGTCTTGCACTGTAAGATAGGAAATGGTTTATAAAGGAAACTTTAAAAAGCAATGTAAATCTTTACTTTCTCAGCTAAAAATGTGATGTTGCCACCATAGTTTTATAAGTGAAAAGTAATTTACTGATATTTGACATACAGGAAATGACTGTCTCATAGATGAGGCCCGATCGTTGATAGAAAAAAAGTCAGACTTAACAAAACCAAAATAAAAAGAGTCACAGTTTGTTATTTGCAAGGAGTTTCTTCTTCCCCGTAGGAAAATATTCTGCTCTGCTGGCTGTGTAAGTGCTGGTGTTTGGAGTGACTCAGCCGACTGCCCCCCACAGCGCTGCTGCCACCTCCTCCAGTGAGCCTGCATCTCGTCCTTTTAGGTAGTAATTACAGGAACTGAATAGGTCTTAGCTTCCCTGGAAAGACTTGAAAGCCACTGTGCTAACACAGTGAGAGAAGAACATGGAAATCTCTCACACAAGCTCTTGTACTCAAATTATTTATTACTATTATTATTTTTAGTCCACAAACTCACTAGAGTAACAACTCAGTGAACCATTCTTATTCTGAAGACCCTCAGTCGCGAGTGAACTGTAAGTAGGTTAAAGGACCTGTGGAGTAGAGCTCCTGCCTTGTGGAAACATAGCTTTGAAATCAGATTTAATCTAAACGAGTGGAAAAAGTGATTCTCTTCCCTCTCTTCCCATTAGATTTTCCCATGACTTTTTAGTGGTGCATGTACTAAAAAAGTACTGTACAAGGGAAGCTCATCTTTATTTAAAGCCTTGAGCTGAACATATATAGGAATGCTTCTTGCCAAAATAGGCAAGGAGGATGTGAGTAACAATTAAGGAAAATAATGGAAACATAGGAAAGGAAATCAGGAGATGGCCTCCCACCCATTATGGCTATCTTTATACTACTATGAATACTGTTTAAATTTTTTTGGATTTTGTTTATACGTGTGTGTTCTGGATATTATGTTGAGCTCTTGATAGGAGAAAACAGATTTCTTTAGCAAAAACAGGTGAAACTACTGTGTCTGTACTATTTTGTGCTATTTTGGTTGAGTGACATTGGCAATTAAGTCATTTAAAAATGAAATTGCTCTTTGTTATCTCCAGACTCAGATCATTGTTGGATCACTATATAGAACACTCAGTATAGATAAATTATAAAATATGCTAAATAGAAAATCTGTCTTGAAATTTACATTTGGCAATTTAGGTTAAGAATGAAAGATGGGAAGCAGTTATTTGTGTACAATGGCTGTTATTAAATACACCCTCTAAAGAATATGTTGGGCAGGAGTGATGTTAGCAGAATGGCAGAATAGCAAGCTCTGGACCCTCCTTTCTTCAGCAGGCACACCAAATCAGCAATACACAGACCAGTTCCCTTTGTGAGAAATCCAGAAACCAGTTGAGAGGCTTCTGCACCCCAAGTGTGTGTGAAACCAGCCACATCAGAATTGATAGGAAAATTTGAGATACCCTCTTGCCATAATCACTACCCCTGGCAAAGTGCCATGTGATTGGGAGAAAACTCCCAGCTTCTCCCTGGGAAGAGAAGGAAAGAACTGGATCATACATCCAATATTCTGATTTTTTTCCTGGGTGTAGCCTAAGTCACTGGCTTCTGTCTCACCTGTCTCAAAGGGCTGATTGAACACTGGGGCCACTGAGAACAGAGGTGGCAGTTTGAACTATCACTCAACACAGCCCCTCCTCCTGGCCCAACACAGAGTGAGCTGGTGAAAAAAACCCCAGATTCCAGCTTCTACTTTGGGTGAGGGGTTGGGCGGCGGGGAGAGTTGGACCATGTATCCAATGTTCAGGTTTGCTGAGGGCTGCCCAAGGGACTGGCTTCTGAATTAGAGCACTGACAGGACCCAGCGTACTCTATACACCTTGGGGCCACTAAGAACAAAGACAGTGGTTTGGACTAGCAAGATAAATCTCCAGAAACTGACCCCAATGAAATGGAGATATATAATTTACCTGACAGAGAATTCTAAACAGCAGTCATAAAGATGCTCAGTGAGTTCAAGAGAACAAAGCATGAACCAAGCGAGGCTTTCAGATGTTTTTTAAAAATTAGAAATTAAGTAGCTGAGGTGTACAACAACTGAAATGAAGAATACACTGGAGGGTTTCAGGAGCAGATTAGATGAAGCAGTGGAAAGAATCAGGAAACTTGAAGATGGGTCATTGGAAATTATCTAGTCAGAGGAGGAAAAAAGAGTGAGAGCATGAAGAAAGCTTGAGGGACTTGTGGGATACCATCGCATGGACCAATATATGTATTATGGCAGTCTCAGAAGAAAAGAGAGAGAAAGGGGCAGACTGTTTATTCAAAGAAATAGTGGCTGAAAACTTCCCAAATCTGGGGAATGAAATGGACATCCAGATTCAGGGCTCCTCATGGATCCCCAATAAGATGAACTCAGAAATCCACACTGAGATACATTATAATCTAATTGTCAAAAGTCCAAAGGCAAAGAGAATTTTGAAATCAGCAAGAGAAAAGCAACTTGTCTCATGTAAGGAAACTGCCATACCACTTTCAGTCCAGAAGGGGGTGTGACTATATATTCAAAGTGCTGAATGAAAAAAAAACCTGCCAATTAAGAATGCTATACCTTGCAAAACTGTACTTAAAAAGTGATGGAGAGATAAAGGCTTTCCCAGACACACAAAAGTTGAGGTAGTTCATCACCACTAGACCTACCTTACAAGAAATGCTAAAGGGAGTTCTTTAAGTTGAAATGAAAGGATGATAAACAAGAATATGAAAGTACAAAACTTGCTAATAAAGGTATACACAAATACAGACTATTTTGTTACTATAATGGTGATGGATATATCACTTTTAATTATAATAAAAGTTAAAAGACAACTATTAAAAATAACTATAATTATAAAACTACGTCAGTGGATGCATAATATAAAAATATATAAATTGTGACATCAGTAACATAAAATGCAGTGGGAGGGGAGAATTAAAAGTAGAGTAACTATAATTTCTTTTATGTAAGCCCCATAGTAACCAAAGAAAATACCTATAGAAGATACGCAAAAGAAAAAGAGAAAGGAATCAAAGCATATGAATACAAAAAAATCAATGAAACACAAAGGAAGACGGCAAGAGAGGAAAAGAGGGGCAGAAGAACTAAAAGACTGACAGAAAACAGTTAACAAAATGGCAGTAATAAGTCCTTCCCTATCAATAATTACTCTAAATGTAAATAGATTAAGCTCCCTAATAAAAAGAAACAAAGCAGTTGAATGGATGAAAAAAAACAAGATACAACTATATGCTGCCTATAGGAGGCTCACTTTAGATTTAAGATCATATATAGGGTGAAAGTGGAGGGATGGAAAAAGATATTCCATGCAAACGATAACCAAAAGAGAACAAGGGTGACTATAATTATATCAGACAAAACAGATGTTAAGTCAAGATTTGTCACAAGAGATAAGGAAAAACATAAAGGCAAAAGGGTCAATTAACCAGTGAGAAATAACAATTATAAATACATATGCATACAACATTAGAGCACCTAAATATATAAAACACTAAATTATTATGTAAAGCAAACACTGACAGAACTGAAAGGAGAAATAGACAGCAATACAGTAATGGTAGGAGACTTCCCTACTCCACTCTCAATACTGGATAGAACAACCAGACAGAAAATCCATAGAGAAACAGTGAACTTTAACAACACTGTACACCAAGTGGACCTAACAGACGTGTTTATATTTTTAATTTTAAATACTATATCAGGTTTATTTTAATAATAATTGTATACATAGTATAGTGTGTCACATACTGTTTGCTATTTTTATGTGAGGAAAGAAACAAAAATGGGTAAAAAGAATTTTTTTTTTTTTTTTACTTTAGTAAACTTAATTTTTTTTTTAACATAGGACTGTCTACATGTCAATCCCAAACTCCCAGTCTTTCCCTCCCACCCACCACCCTTCGGCGCTGGTAACCATAAATTCATCATCTAAGTCTGTGAGTCTGTTTCTGTTTTGTAAATAAGTTCATTTGTATCTTTTTTTTTTTTTCTTTTTCAGTCTTGGCTATTGTAAACGGTGCTGCAGTGAACTTTGAGGTGCATGTATCCTTTCAAACCATGTTTTTCTCCAGATAATATGCCCAGGAGTGGGATTGCTGGATCATATGGTAGCTCTATTTTTAGTTTTTTAAGGAACCTCCATACTGTTCTCCATAGGGGCTGTACCAATTTACATTCCCACCAACAGTGTAGGAGGGTTCCCTTTTTTCCACACCATCTCCAGCATTTATTGTTTGTAGATTTTTTGATGATAGCCATTCTGACTGGTGTGAGGTGATACCTCATTGTAGTTTTGATTTGCATTTCTCTAATAATTAGCGATGCTGAGCATCTTTTCATATGCCTCTTGGCCATCTGTATGTCTTCTTTGAAGAAATGTCTATTTAGGTCTTCTGCCCATTTTTTTTTTTTTTTTTTGAAGGATTTAGCAGAACACTGCATAGGATGGTATGTCGCTACATGAATGATTTTAATTTTTCTTTTTTAATTAATTAATTAATTATTTTTTGGGGCTGTGCTGGGTCTTCGTTTCTGTGCGAGGGCTTTCTCGAGTTGCGGCGAGCGGGGGCCACTCTTCATCGCGGTGAGCGGGCCTCTCACTGTCGGGGCCTCTCTTGTTGCGGAGCACAGGCTCCAGACGCGCAGGCTCAGTAGTTGTGGCTCACGGGCCCAGTTGCTCTGCGGCATGTGGGATCTTCCCAGACCAGGGCTCGAACCCGTGTCCCCTGCATTAGCAGGCAGATTCTCAACCACTGCGCCACCAGGGAAGCCCTTCTGCCCATATTTTGACTGGGTTGTTTGTTTTTTGGATATTGAGCTGCACGCGCTGTTTGTAAATTTTGGAGACTAATCCCTTGTTGGCAGCATCATTTGCAAATATTTTCTCCCATTCTGTGGGTTGTCTTTTTGTCTTGTTTGTGGTTTCCTTTGCTGCGCAAAAGCTTTTGAGTTTATTTTTTGTTTTTTATTTTATTTGTTTATTTTTGTTTTTATTCCATTACTCTGGGAGATGAATCGAAAAAGATATTTCTGTGATTATTCTCCTTATGTCGAGGAGGGTTCTGCCTATGTGTTCCTCTAAGAGTTTTATAGTATCTGGCCACCATCACCCTGGTACCAAAGCCAGACAAAGACACTATAAGAAAAGAAAATTACAGAACAATATCCCTGATGAGCATAGATGCAAAAATCCTCCACAAAATACTAGCAAACTGAATTAAACAGCACATTAAAAGGATCTTACACAACAATCAAGTGGGATTTATCCCTGGGATGCAAGGATGTTCAACATATAAGTCAATTAATGTGATACACCACATTAACAGAATATAAGGTAAGCACCATGTTCTCAATAGATGGAGAAAAAAAGCATTTGACAAAATCCAGCACCCTTTCATGATAAGAAAACTGTAAACAAGGAATAGAAGGAAATTAATTCCACATAATGAAGACCATATATGAAAATTCCACAGCTAATATCATACTCAGTGGTGAAAAACTGAAAGGTTTTGCTCTGCGATCAGGAACAAGATGATACCTGCTCTCTTTACTTTTATTTGACAAAATACTAGAAGTCTTAGGGCACTTAGGCAAGAAAAAGAAAGAAAAGGCATTCAAATAGAAGTCATGACATAATCTTATATGTAGAAAACCCTAAAGACTACACATACACAAAAAAACTGTTAGAATAAATGAATTCAGTAAAATTGCAGGATCCAAAAATCAGTGTACAGAAATCAGTTGCATTTTTATATACTAGCAATGAACTATCTGAAAAGGAAGAAAACAATCCCATTTACAATTGCATCCAAAGGAATAAAATACTTAGGAATAAACTAGATCAAGGAGGTGAAAGACTTGTACACTGAAAACTATCAAACATTGAGGAAAGAAATTAAAGAAGACACCAATAAATGGAAAGACAGCCTGTGTTCATGGACGGGAAGACTTATTATGGTTAAAGTGTCCATACTGCTCAAATCAATTTACAGATTCAGTGCAATCCTTATCAAAATCCCAATGGCATTTTATACAGAGATAGGGAGAAAATTCTAAAATTCAGATGAAGCCACAAAGGTCCTAGACTAACCAAAACAATGTTGTGAAAAAGAACAAAGCTGAAGGAATCACACTTCCTGATTTCAAAATACATTACAATGCTATACCAAATAAAACACTACGGTACTGGCATAAACACCAATGGCATAGAGACCAGTGGAACAGAAATTTAACCCATATGTAGTCAACTGATCTTCAACAAGGGTGCCAAGAATATACAATGAAGAAAGGGTAGTCTCTTCAATAAATGGTTCTAGGAAACTGGATATCCACATGCAAAAGCATAAAATTGGACCCTTATACCATATACAAAAATCAACTCAAAAATGGATTAAAGATTTAAACACAAGATCTGACACTGTAAAACTCCGAGAAGAAAACATAAGGGACACTTCATGACATTGGTCTTGGCAATGATTTCTTGGATATGACCCCAAAAGCGTAGGCCACAAAAGCAAAATTAGCCAAGTAGGGCTATATCAAACTAAGAAGTTTCTGCACAGCATAGAAAACAATTAACAGAGTGAAAAGGCAACCTGTGGAATGGGAGAAAATATTTGCAAACCATATATGTGATAAGTAGTTAGTATCCAAAATATATAAAGAACTCCTTCAACTCAATAGCAAAAAAAATAAAAAATAATGAAAAATTAATAAAATATAAAAAAACAAAGAGAAAAGCCAGAATAAAAAATGGGTAGAGGACTTGAATAGACATCTCTCCAAAGAATACTTACATTGACCAACAAGTATATGAAAGATGCTCAACATGACTAATCATCAGGAAATACAAATCAAAACCACTGTCCGATATCACCTTATACCTGTTAGGATGGCTATTTAAAAAAAGAAAAAAAAGTGTTGGCAAGGATGTGGAGGAACTGGAACCCTTGTACACTGTAGTGAGATGTAAAATGTTGCAGATACGGAAGTTCCTCAAAAAATTAAAAATAGAACTACCATATGACCCAGCAATCCTGCTTGTGGCTATTTATTGAAAAGAATTGAAAACAGGGTCTTAAGGAGGTATTTGCACAGCCACGTTCATTGCAGCATTATTCACCATAGCCAAGATGTGGAAACAACCTAAATGTCCATCAGTGAATGAAAAGATAAAGAAAATGTCATATATTCTTACAATGAAATATACACATACAATGAAATACTGTCTTAAAAAGGAAGGCTAAATAATATATGAAAAAACCTTGAGGGCATTATGCAAAGTGAAATGATCCAGTCACTAAGGTCCAAATACTTCATGATCTCATGTATATGAGGTATCTGAAATAATCAAACGCATAGAAGCAGAGAGTATAGTTGTGGTTGCCCAGGGCTCGAGGGAGGGGAGAACAGGGAATTGCAGTTCAGTTGCTATAAAGTTTCAGTTATGCGAGATTAACAAGTTCTAGAGATCTTTTGCACAGCGTTTTGCCTATAGTGAACGATATTGTACACTTAAAACTGGTACACTAAAAAATTTATGAGTGTAGATCTCGTATTAAGTATTCTTACCACAATTTTTTTAAAAAGATATGTATTTTTTAAAATTGGTAGTCTAAATTATTTTAAAGTCAATTTCTTGTCAGTTTAGTGTTATATTTTCTTCATATGCTTATATTAATACCGCAGCATGGCAGGAGCCTTGGTTCTGACGCAGAGCCCTTGCAAGAACGGCGGTCTTTGTCCAGAGGGCTGCGCTACAGGATTGAGCTTCCCAGGGTTCCCTTTGGCATTCCTAAACCTCGAATGCCTTGCTGCTCTGACAGCCCTACCCTCGGCATTGAATACATCCTGGTGTCATTTTAGAGGGAGGTGATGTGTGTCACTAAGAGGGACAGACACTCTTCCTGACTAAATTCTAGGCAGGCCCCACTGAACCCTCTTCTTGACTGGGCCTCAACCTTGGCCTGTCAAACTAGATTCGCATCACGAATGTTTCATTCTCTCTCTCTCTCTCTGTCTTGAACAAACACTAGCATAGTTTCTGCCCACGCAAGGCTGGGTAGCTAAAGATGACAACTCCAGCCTCCCGACGTTCTTGCCTGGGAAAGCTCGAGGCTGCCAAAAGAATTACAGCACCTGAAAGTAGGGCCCCTGTCTCCCAGTCTCTGGACCTTAACTTGCTTAAGCACCAGTTAGCAAAACCCAGATGGCCTAATGACATTGGCAGTCCCCACCTCCCACTTCTGGTAAAATTTCCACTTCCCTGGCTCTGCTCTAGCCCCCGCCTCCCTCCTCGCTGCGCTCTCATTCTCCCTTTCAAATGCCCAGTCGTGTCGGCACTAGTGGAAGTTGAGTTCAGCTCCTCCTTATTGCAGAAGTGATTACTGCGTAAAAATCTGTCCTTACCTCCTTGACTAGTGTCCGGCTTCACTGATCTTTGACACCAGTCACAGGTGCTGTTGGGTCTGCCCTCATCACCGTGTACCCTGACAGCTACCGTTGAGTCAGAAGACTGTCACTCTCCTCAGACCAGGAAATCGTTTCCTCTGAGCCCTTTTGTTGAAGAAGTTTATCAGTAGCCACAGGAGGAAATTACTATTTCCATATAATGAGAAATATATTTAGATATGTTTCAAAGATTTAGAGCATTTTGAAACAGGAAAGGATTTGAGAGCTCATCTAATATACCTTTTTTAGATGACAGAAGAGAACAAATACTCAGGAAGGTAAATGATCAATTCGAAGTTACATAATATTTAAGAGTCAAAGTAGAACCAGACCCCTAGCCAGCCAACTCCCAGTTCTGAGTTCTTTGCAGAGGAAAGGATGTTTCCGCAGAAGATTTAAGACTGTCTTCACCAAACAGGTTAAACAGACTTCAGCGTCACCTAGTACCTCCTTCCCAATCCAAGGACCACGTGGTAAGTGGCCTGGGTGTTTTTACCCGGCTCCAGAGATCTGATATGGAGCTATGTTCCTGAAACTTTTCTCTCTACCTCATTCCCTGTGTAGTAAATATATTTTAATAGTATATTCACATGGTATATAATTCTAAATGTTCAAAAGGATATATGACGAAAAGTTCCATTTTCCCCACTATCCTCAAGCCACCCACTTCTGTTCCCCAGAGGTAATTGGTGTTTCCAGTTACCTGTGTATCCTTCTGGAGGTATCCTGTTTTTAAATTAGTCCTCTAGTCATTCTGTTCCCCCCCCACCCCCAGAAATCATGTGTAGGTGTCTTAAAAGGGTGAATAAACTTTAAAATGGAGCCTGAAAGATTTGGGGAAGAATGTTCTAGCAATGGGAATTATCTAACATTAAATTCAGTACCTGAGGCAGATAGAATATCTCCTTCTCTGAAAATCTTTGAACTTAGCATAGTCTCTCATCTTTATGGGTTAGTTTATAAGCAGTTATTCTGCAGTGAGGAGATGAAATGACTTCAAAATTACATGTTTAGACCAAAGATACAAATTTTTATTATAGATATTTTGGGTGAGATTTCTTTCCCATATTTATCAGAATAAGTCTTAAAATGTCCGTTTTAGAAATGCGTGTTATAGTCAATTGTGAAATTGTATTTTATCTTTTTTTTTTGAACCAGGAAATACTCTGTTAATCAACTGAGCATTTCTGTCCTTTACAACTGTCTGATTTCAATGACTATTTCCTTAGTTGCAAAAGCCTTGAAGCACATTTACAAGCTAGTGTTCTGAAACCCAACAGGGAGGTCTTTTCAAAACAAAAGTTTTACTTTGGTGGCATCTCAGGACAGAAGGTTCCTTCTAAAGAGCAAAGGGACATCACTGCCTGTCCCTTCACCCCTCCCTCCACAGTAGTGCATTTAGACGTTTGCCACCAACAGAGCTGAATTTACTGCAGGCATATCTCAGGGATGTTGTGGGCTTGGTTCCAGCCCACTGCAATAAAGTGAGTCACACAAATTTTTAGGTTTCCCAGTGCATATAAAAGTTATGTTTACACTATACCGTGGTCTGTTAAGTGTGCAATAGAATTATGTCTAAAAGAACAATGTACGTACCCTAATTTAAAAAGACTTTATTGCTAAAAAATGCTGATCATCATCTGAGTGAGTCATAACCTTTTGGCTGGTGGAGGGCCTTGTCTCCGTGTTGGTGGCTGCTGGCTGCTGGCTGATCAGGCTGGTGGCTGCTAAGGCTGGGGTGCCTGTGGTAGTTCTTAAAAGTGAGACAGCAGTGACGTCTGCCCCATCAGTTGACTCTTCCTTTCATGAACCATGTCTCTGTAGCATGCCGTGCTGTTTGATAGCGTTCTACGCACAGTAGAACTTCTTTCAAAATCAGAGTCAGTTCTCTCAAACCCTGCTTTATCAACTAAGTTTATGTCATATTCTAGATCCTTTGTTGCCATTTAAATAATCAGTTAAGTTCACCATCTTATATGGACATGGTTTGTGATGCCCCAAAATAATTACAATAGTAACCTCAAAGGTCACTGATCACAGATCACTCTAAAAAATATAATAATGAAAAAGTTTGAAATATTGTGAGAATTACTAAAATATGACACAGATACACAAAGTGAGCAAATCCTGTTGGGAAACTGGCACTTGCTTGGCACAGGGTGGCCACAGACCTTTAATTTGTAAAAAACACAGTATCTGCAAAGTATAATAAAATAAGGCCTACCTGTAGTAGGAATTTGTAATCACTTTGTTATCCTCTCCCCCCAGCTTTTAATCACAAAAGCAAATAAATGGGGCAAAGTCAGTTCCTTTTGTAGCTAGTTCCAATGGTACTGGTTAAATTCTACTACAAAAAAGGTGAACAGTTATAGAAGCACATATTTTTATAGTTGAAATTTCCTAATATGGTCTTTATTTGAGAATTTAGATGCATACCAGTCTCCAAAGGTAAAATTACTGGTGATATATGTCATCACTGGTTCCAAAATGTAAATCTTTTGAATGATTTGCTGTCTTCTTCCTACCTCCTTTGGTCTGTGGCTTGGTTCGTTTTTAATTGCTGGTGATAATTGTGTTACATTTTAAAATAATTACATCTAAAAATAGTTTAGAATGGAATACCTTTAAATGGAGAAATTATATGTGGATACCACAATTTTTTAAACATTGCCTTGATACTAAACACTGCCCTGCAATAGTGTCCCCTGTCCCTGAGGGACCGCCGTTGAACTGGTGTGGCCTGAGGACTAGCAGGTTTCTGCCACCTTCTTTGGTCCTTAGTGTACCCATTGCAGAGGGAGCATTGTCCCTGCCCCTCTGTGAAGCCTGCAGTCCAGTAGAGGAAACAGCAGGAAAAATATGAGACAGAAATTTATATCATCCATAACAAAGTGTTTTGGAGGCCAATTTTATGGGAGGATTTGAGCACTGGTTTAGTTTAAAGAAGAAAGGAAAGAAGTTGTTGCTTCATTTGTAGGAAAATTTGGGCAAAGGCCACAGCTTCAGGCAGAAATTTGCTTGCTAATAGTCACTGAGCATCCGCTCATGACAGGCAGCATGGAGAACCTGGGGGTGCAGACCTGCCCTCAAGAAGCTCATGGTTTAATGGGAAAGACAGACATGCAAAAACAGAGTGTTGTGGGAGCCATGGTTAGAGTGAGGTTAATTCTGTGTAAGGGGTCCCAAAAGCCTCGTCTGAGCACCTGTAACATATCAGACACCGTACTGGACACTGGAGATAAAGCCGCAGTCTTTGCTGGCAGAGGACCTGCTGTGTGTGTGGGTCAGGGGATGGGTGAGGTTATGAATCTCATCTGGGACATGTTGATTCTGAAGGGCCTGGCCTTCGACACATCCAGGGGTAGGCGGCTGGCAGGCAGTTGGACCTGTGAGTCTGGAGCTTAGGGGAATGGCCTGGGCAGGAAGCCAGCCCTGAATGGGGTCCTTGAGGCTGTGGATGTAACTCTGACCTCCTAGAAAGGGAAGGAGGTCTGGGGCCAAGCCTAAAAGAGGAGACAGAGCCTGGGAAAGAGGAGCCGGCACCAATTCTGTCCAGAGCCCCAGAATTAGGGAGTGGAAGCCACAGAGACGGATGCATTTGCCAGTGTGTATATTTATTATTATTAGGCTTTTCTGTCTTGTTCTCTTGAAGTCCTTGGCTCATAGAAGCTTTAGCTCATTTGAAGTGATTAGGCATGAAAAGAACTTGTAATAGAGGAGATTTTTGAAAATCTGATTTTATGTCATATCAGTGTTCTTCAGTTATCTGACACACTTGTTCCAAAACAGAGTAACTTCCTCCGTCACTGCTTGACAACCCGACTGTTAGGGTTGCCTTTTTCCTTCTCTCTGATCTTAATAGTGCATTATCTCTCAAGAGAGATGTAGTCGGAGTCGATTCATGATGGGGAATTTGGAGGCTGGTTTTTTTTGTCCTCTTTTGCTTTAGTGTGATGTTGAACACTGAAAACTCATTAAGCCACCAGGCCTTTATTCAGGAATTAGATGGTGTCTGTTCTTCTCCAAAATGGAAAACTGTGAGTGTTACTCAAAAGATGCTTCATTTCCTCCTTCCCTTCACAAACCCTGCCATGTGTCATCTGCTAGGACAGGCCCTGGGGAGATTGCAGCCATCAGAGCAGATATAGTCCATGTCCTCAGAAGCTTACAGTCTAGCACGGGAGTCAGACAAATCAAATAATCACACAGTAAGATATGAGAATAGTGGTGATGGTGCCAGTGGAGACTGTGGGAGCCGTAACAGGAGGGGTCTGGGAACTTGTTTGGGGTTGATACATTTTAGTCCTGGGTACTTGAGAAGAATAATTGTTTGCTCTTGCCTGCTAATGAGCTACGTTTAGGAGAAACAAAGTCACAGGTGATGAAGTAACCCCTTCACGTACACCATGGTACAGGGCTGCCCTTCAGACATGCTTGAACAAATGGGTGAGGATGTGGAAAGGGGAGAAGAAAAGCCTGCTTCCTGGGATGTTGCCTTACAGTGGGGTTCCCACACGTCTTTTTCTTCTGAAATATGTAAATTGTACATTTCAGTTGAAGTTACAGGAGGTCACGTTCCATATTTATCTTCACTGCAAACCGCTCCTTCAGGAAGCATATTCAGTGTCTGCCTCTGCCAGGGCTTCAGTGGCTCTGACCCACCGCTCCAGTGTCTGCCTCTCTCTGCCCGTGTCGCATGAGGTCTTTGTGGACATGCTGGTGGATACTGTTTGTTTTCTCTGTTGGCAGCCAAGAATTCAACTTTTTCTAAAATGATTTTTACTGTGTTCCTATTACGTCTTATCTGTTTTTCCTTTAAGCAGCATTCGATGATGATTCATCACTGGCCCTGGGGGAAAACTGTTTTAGCTTCTTTTGTTTTTAAGTTTCCAGTCATTAAAAATGTAGATCATGTTTAAAGGAATATTTGATGGACAATTGGTTTATCTAAAACAGCTCTGTAAATTCTGTGAGCGTATTACTGCTTAAATGAAATATATCTTCCCTTGCAATTAATCTCTCGTAATCATCAGGATAATTGCCTTTTGATTGTCACTGACTTTAATTCACTCATGTAACAGTAAATACTTATTGAGTGCCCACTGTACCCAAAGCTCTGTTAGGTGCCAGGGGTACAGCTGTGGACGGTCTTGGCCCTCAAGGAGCTCATTGTCAAAATCTAAAAAGCAAAAAGAAGTATGGACCTAAAAGTCTTAAATAACTTTCCCTTTGTGTAGATCCTGGTATGGTTCTCACAATGAGTTGTTGGTGGATAGACAGATGTCATTAGACACAAAAGATACAAAGATTTCAATGCCGGCAGACGCAGAAACTGCAGAGCCTAGCACACAAAGCAGGAGATAATACGGTGTACTCCTCAGGGAGGTCCTGCTTCCCAGGCCCCAAGGGTCCCCTCGGGGTCGTCCAGTGGGATGACACCCGTCGGGGGGGCTTTGAGCAACCAGGAGCAGCCACTCTGCCGCTCTGATGGAGGGCGTCCACCGCTGTCCAGTCTCCCTCTGAGTGCTTGTGCTTTAGCCCTGGCCGTGTGCCTGCCTGCGGGCCGGGTGACTTGGGGGGCCCCTAGGAGCAGCCCTCAGCACACAAGCCGTCAGGCCTGTCTCAGCTCCATGCCAGCAGTGCTGGCACTTAGCTCCCAGGATTGTTTTGACAGTTAATGAGGTAAACTGGTTAGAATAGTGCTTAGCCCAAAGTAAGCACTTAATGAATGTATTAATACCATTAATTCATTATAACATTATTACTTAAATACATCAACACCATTATTTGTCTCAGTGAAATAGAACATGAGACAAACATGCTTACATACACTTAAAGTTTTTCTTTAAGAGATTTTTAACACTGAACCTCTGCTGCTGCTGCTTTTTTTTTTTAAGAAAAATAAGAGAATATTATCCTCTTCTTAGCCCTCCTCCTTCAACCGAAAAAAACAAAACAAAGAAAAACAACCCACAAAAGGTGAAACAGTGATTTTGCCGGTGTTTGAAAACGTCCACATAACATAATGAATATATTTATTATAGCATTAGTCACATTTCACTAATAGAGGACTAAAATTCTTCCAGTAATAGCCAGCTAAGTTTCCGCCACTTCCTGCTTTGTGTATTTCCTCAGTTGCTTACCTGGTCTCTTTCTTTAGTCCTGGTGGACAAGTCAAGGTGGTGAGGTTTGCCAGAAACCACAGACCTTTCTCCCCGTCCATCACGAGTCCTGGTCCTTGGTTGCAGGTGCTGTTTGGCACGGCTGACGGGCAGGTGATCGTCATGGACTGCCATGGCAGGATGCTGGCCCACGTCCTCCTGCACGAGTCAGACGGCATCCTCAGCATGTCTTGGAACTACCCCGCCTTCCTAGTGGAGGACAGCAGCGAGAGTGACACCGACTCCGATGACTACTCCCCGCCCCAAGGTAGCTCGCGGGCTCCGTGGGGACAAGAGTGTGGAAGGAGAATGAACCCATCCACAGGGGAAGGGACAGGCCCGCCGTGCGCACGGCTCCCTAACCTACTGGGCAGGGTTCTCAACGGAAGTGCAAGGCAGAACTGGCCTAATCTCTGTTCTTGGTTGGACCGTCTTCTCTCTGCCATCCCTTTCTGCAGAATCACTGGTCAGGTTGATGAACCTCCATTGGCTTAGGTTTTCCGAGATATAAAACAAGACTTATGGCCGTTTCCATGTCCCTGGGGTGTCATGGGACTTAGCTGCTTAGTGAGAGTAGAGAGAGCTGAAGATGAAAAATGCTGTGCTATTCCTATACCCTTATCTGTGGTGTTTCAAATCCTTAACATTATTAAAGCCCGTAGCTTTAGTTGTGTGGGGAAAGGATTAGCTCTGCCCATAGTGAAGGCCAGTGCACTGGGCTGGTATCCATGCCCCTGTCTTTTTTATTTCAGGCAGAAGGTCTGTGCTTTCTCAGTTCAGGTGAACCTGCCTCCCTCACCCCCCGGCCCCAAGCCTCACAGTGATGTTAGATTAGAGTAGATGACGTCGGAGTTTTTTAACATTCGGACCAGTAATGAAAGATTGTTTCAGACCCTTGGTGGGGATAATTTCAGGTTCCAGCTTCCTTCACCCCTTGCAGTGTGTCTTAGCCCCCAAAGCAGAAGCCTTTGGTGTCGACGCTGGCCATCCCCAATGTCAGCCCTCAGCACTGGCCCACTCAGGGCTCTGGCTCTTCCCCAGTGTCCCATCCCCTGCTCCAACCTCTTTTTTTAAAAGGAGAATATGTTGCGAATAGTGGAAGGAAAAGACTCCCCGTGGTCACCTGCTGCGGGACTTCCGGGCAGCTGTGCTCACACGGCTGGCTGAGTGCCCTTAATGGGCTAAAGGCACACGCTGGACGGTTTCTACCCTTCCCTGTGACTGTGGGCATGTTCAGCCTGTGAAGGGCTGGTCCAGGGAGAGTATTTTTAACTTTTTCCCCCATCAGCATCTGCCCTCACTGGTACTTAGAGTCTTCTCCCTCTTGTCCCAGACGTGATAAAGTGTCATGCTTCCCAGAGACGTACACATATACATAGTCATTCATTCAGTTAGGGAGAAGGCAGTGTTCAGACCAGTAATGAAAGAGTGTTTCAGACCCTGTGAAAAAAATGTAGATTGGCGGTAGTGTTTCAGGATTGGTGGGTCTCGGGAGGGAGGGCGTTCTTCGCTCCTGGGAATCCATCACCTGATGGGGCCCCAGCCTTGAGCAAAGTGCTGGTCCTTCCTCCACCTCGTGGTGATGAAGCCAGTGCTTTCAGCATTGGACTCAGCATCCTTTTAAAACAGAACTTTGCTGGATTGAATGCGTATTTGCTTATCCACATTTATTAGAGGAAGAAACAAGATCCAGAGACCAAGTTGATAAAGCAAGTCCAGAGTAAGTCTAAGAGCAGAACGCAGTTCCTGGCTACTGCTCTAACCTGTCACCCTCTTCAGAAGCAGAGGGCCGGTTTGGAGGATGACTGGGATTTGCCTTTCAGATAGGGCAGGGTGTTTCTTGGTGACCTCGGGGATTTGAGCATGGAGGTAGGTACCTGCAGCATCTTAAAAGTGAAGCAAAGGAGAGTCATAACTGGGGATCCTCCACAGGCGGGGCTGAGCATGGTGAGCGAGCAGACGTCAGGCTGGCCCGCCCCGGGTGGGAGAGTACAGAGCATCGTCCCTCCCGGCTCCTTCCTTAACGCACAGTCTCCTCGCACGCACAAAGCAGGGTTCCTTTCTGCTGGCTGTGCGCTGGGTGTGAGCCACATCCGACCTTGGCCTTCTCTCCAGATGTGGGGTCTCTTCTGGTAAAAGCAGAGAACTGGTGGTGGCTGCTCACTTCCTATAATGTTCAGTGAAAGCGTGTTCAGTGTTGAAAGGCAGCTTTTCTCTGTACATTGGACCAGGATTAAGAAAATGTTTTCGTCCCTCTTCCCACCATCCTTATACGTTATGTGACATTAAAATAATTTACGTTTGCACGTCATCAGAAACATGTAAACCCGTGACCACAGAGGTTAATAAACTCTGCACACATTCTCTCAGCACGGCATACAGAGCCCAGGGAGCCCTGCTCGGTGCCCTCGGGGCTGCGGTCTCCAGCGCCTCTCATTGCAGGGGGCTCCGGGAAGCGCCCCCGGTGCTTCATGTAGTTCCTGAGTGCTGTGCAGCGTTGCCTCACTTGGTAATATCCCAGCCCAGAGTCTGATCTGCACTGTTGGGCAGTTTCGAGGCCCTCCGCAGGATTGCAGCACGCGGGCCTGGATTCCGGTCACGTGCCTGTTGCCTCGTTTTCACTCGGCACTTCTGTCCCCGCAGATGGCCCAGCGGCGTATCCCATCCCAGTGCAGAACATCAAGCCGCTGCTCACCGTCAGCTTCACCTCAGGAGACATCAGCTTGATGAACAACTATGACGACTTGTCTCCTACTGCCATCCAGTCGGGGCTGAAAGGTACGGATCAGCCCGAGCGGCCAGCCTTCCGAGCTGGGCGTCACAGCCAGGCCTGTTGATCCCCGGCCTCTGCAGTGGCCTCTTCCGGGCTTAATGGAGTCTGTTCGCCCCTCTGCTTAGCTGACAAGTCGACTCCTATCTAGTCTCACCTTGAGGAGGGATTCCTGACAGTCCCCTTCGTCTTCACCTGCCCTTCTCCCCCCACGGCAGGAGTGATCCTCTCGGGTGTGGGCCGCTTGCCTCCAGCCAGCGCTGCGGGCGTTGGGCGGCAGCACCTGCCGTGCCTGCGGCAGCAGGTGACACACAAGACAGCCGAGGCCTCGGTGTGAAGGTCAGCAGTCAGGGGCTGATGCCTTCCTGAGGGACGTTAATGAAATGCTGTCTCAAGGGAAGAGACAGCATTTTATTAACGTCCGTAAGCATTCGCAGTGTTCTGAATTTTGCAATTCAGGAATACCGTCGAGGTCGTGCCTCTGATGAGTTCTTTGGAAAAACAGTTCTGTCTCTTCAGGGTTGAATGGTGCAGTGTAGGAATTCCAGGGCTGCTTCTGGTCCTCGAGGTTAAGGGACCTGCTGTAATCTGAATGGGAGCCGTTGCGGGGCCCGGCGGTGGGGAGGCAAACCGGAACCTTCAGTTCAGCTTGCTGCTGTCCCTTGAAACTGGCCATCAGACCAGAGAGTCCTGGCCATGTTGCTTCTTGTCTGAATTGTTCAGGAATGCCAGGGATATGGAGAATCAAGTCCACATACTTAACTGTTGATTGGCGGGAATGCATCATACCTGCCTGCACACCCCACAAGCACTTAATTCTGTTTCAGAACTATTGGATATTCTTGGAAACAAGTTAAACTCCCTCTTTTAAGTGTCCCATTTGCTGTTTCAAAACTATAATTGTAAGGAATTATTTAGCCTATAAATTCCAGAGGGACACATAGAAGTCCTTCTTTATTATCACAAATGGACCCGTTAGGAGCTGAGTAAGTTTTTTTTTTTACGATGATGATGAACTTAAATTCCTTGGACTTTTCTGTAAATTCTTTTCTGAATTTTCTGTCTTTCATGGAGCTAAAACAAAAAGATAGTCATCATAAATTCTCATATATTTAGTGATCCAAGCTCTACTTTTGTTCTTCTAAAATTCTGTTTTTAAACCTCTTAACCAAGTTTATTAATTTCATCAGTACCTGCCTCTAGTTCTGCCGTCCTGAACTTCGTTCTCTACCTAGTGTCTGATCGGGACTGAAAATATCATAATTACCACTCAGTTCCTTTGTATTCTTTGTAGGGTGAGTTTTTCAAATTTTTCACCATCTTGGAAACTACCTATGGAAACTTTATTTTTTATTCCTTGGATGTATTCTTTTGTTCTCTATCAAACTAAATTATATTGGAGCAACCCTTCTAACACATTCCCACAATGGGCATGAGAGGATTGGGAACATGAAGGTGAGGTGACTTGGGAAGGCGACCCAAAGTACCCCTCCCAAATGTGAAAGTACTTGACTTGAGTTTTATCCTAAAAATACAGGCAAATTTAGCATTCTTGTGATGACCTAACTAGAAATCTCAGTCTAATCTCAAAATGTTTTCAGTCATTTATGCCTTCATGACACGAGATGCTTTTGCACTGTCTTCCCAATTTCAGAAAGTTAGGTGATGTTTCAGTAAATTGGTGTCATCCAGTAGGTGCTGCATGTAGGCAGTTTCTCTTTTCTGTCTTGGTTTCAGAATATTTCAGTCTTACGAGTGGTATGGACAGCAATCGTTTTTTGAAAATTTATTTATCTTTGTCCACCACTTTATGGGATCTGTTAGTAAATACTGGGAAGAGGTTGCCAGGTGCTGTCAAAGATGGCTCGCCGCAGCTTCTTCCGTCTACAGTAACCTGTCCCATCACGGACAGGTCGGTCATTTGACTTGCAAGGTGCAGACGGTCCCTGACTTACTGTGGTTCAACCTGGGGTTTTTCAACTTTATGACGGTGCAAAAGCACTATGCGTTTGGTAGAAACCGTATTTTGAATTTTGAATTTGGATCTTTTCCCAGGCTAGTGATATGCAGTCCCCTCCTCTCTCGTGATGCTGGGCAATGGCAGTGAGCGCAGCTCCCGGGCAGCCCCGCGATCACGAGGGTCAAAAACCGATACACTTAAAACCACTCTGTACCCGGACACTTTGTTTTTCACTTTCGGTACAGTGTTCAGTTAATTACGTGAGATATTCAACACTTTATTATACAATAGGCTTTGTGTTAGATGATTTTGCCCAACTGTAGGCTAATGTAGGTGTTCTGAGCATGTTTAAGGTGGGTGAGGCTAAGCTATGATGTTCGGAAGGTTAGGTGTATTAAATGCATTTTCAACTTACAGTGGGTTTATCCAGACATAACCCTGTTGTAAGCCAAGGAAGATCTGTAGACCAGAAGGGTCTAGTATTTCTTTTTTACTGTCTCAAAGAAACATCATCAGAGAACTTTTCCATGAAGAAAGGTGACTCCTGGTATTCCCCAGCTTGTCACCAACACTGTAATCTGTGTCATGTGTGCAAGAACTTACAGTGCTGGACCCCTCGTGGTCTCCACGGCCAGCCCTCTTTGCCACCCCTGTCAACTCCATTTTCATTCCGGATTCGTGGGGTTGGGGGGATTTTGCCTTGCTGATGTTTGCTGAGGAAGTTCTGCCTTGAAGAAAAATCTGCTGATTATCCCAACTTCGGGGAATTCTGTTTATCATACAGTGAACTGTAAATTGGTTCACCTCATTTGGGGTTTTTACCCTTTATTGTGACTTTCCTCTTTCTTGAGGATGTAGCGGGGAGGGGGGGAAAAGGCTATTTCCCCTCTACCCATCTTAGGCTCTCAGACCAGGCCCTTTAAGTTAGACTGACAAAAAACTGATTGACCAGAGAAAAACACACAGAAGTTTAACAACACATGCACTGTGTTTACCTGTGGAAGCACAGAGATGAGTAGCTCAAAGGGTTTAGATAGCATGTTAACAAAAGAACAATACATTTTTTGGAGAAGTGACAAGACAAGGAGAAGACTTGAAGTTTCTAGGACAGCAAATTGTGGGAAGGTAAATATATGGGGGAGCTAACGGAAGATATGGGCTAGTTAGTAAAGTTTGTTATGCAGATTCCCCTGGTGTTGATGATGGTCTAGAGTTGTCACCAGTGGTTCATTTCTGTCCTTCCTGGTGGGGGATGGGTAGACACCTTCACAGATTTATGTCCTGCTTTTAGGCAAGTAGGGGGAAGGGAGAGAGCTTTTCTTCTATCTGCTTCTTCTCCATTGCCTTCAGCTCTACATAATTCTCATGCCAATGTGGCATATTTTGGGGTGCACACTCTGTTATCTTTCAAGGAAAAATAGTTCAGTCATGAATTCAGACTCTGACCAAGCCAGTGCATCTTTGCAGGAAAGCAAGGGTCCCACCCTTGTGCTGACCATTTTCCTCTTTCTGATTTCAGAGGTGGTGGCCCAGTGGTGCACGCAGGGAGACCTCCTGGCAGTCGCTGGTATGGAACGCCCGACCCAGCTTGGTGACCTTCCCAATGGCCCTCTTCTGAAGAGTGCCATGGTCAAGTTCTACAATGTTCGTGGGGAGCACATCTTTACACTGGACACGCTTGTGCAAGTAAGGATGTGTGTCTGATGTGTTAGTTTGCACCCAACCTCCGTTAAATGCTCGTGAGTTGGTTCTACTCATTGTAATTATCTTTGACAGATTTTAATCTTTTGTTGACCTAAATTAAATTATGGGGTATAAACCAGAAGAAGTAAGGGAAAAAGAAGTTTTTGCCTTTTAACCAAAATACACCCATTTCCATTCCCAAACGAGTGCACAGTGAGTAAGCAGAGTGAGCTGGTGTTGATCGTCATCCTGAGGTAAAAATCAGAAACTTGCAGAGAAGTAAATGCTGAATTTACATTTATTTTCTCTGATTTTGTTTGTTATGCCAGTAATGTACTTTTACAGTTAAACTAAATTATTGTTAAACAGTAAGTAAAAAAGCTTAAAGATGTTTAAGAAAGTGTTCACATGTGGGCCCCTTTCTATTTGTTTTTTTTAATAAATTTATTTAATTATTTATTTATTTTTGGCTGTGTTGGGTCTTCGTTTCTGTGCGAGGGCTTTCTCTAGTTGTGGCAAGCAGGTACCACTCTTCATCGCGGTGCGCGGGCCTCTCACTATCGCGGCCTCTCTTGTTGCGGAGCACAGGCTCCAGACGCGCAGGCTCAATAGTTGTGGCTCACGGGCCCAGTTGCTCCGCGGCATGTGGGATCTTCCCAGACCAGGGCTCGAACCCGTGTCCCCTGCATTAGCAGGCAGATTCTCAACCACTGCGCCACCAGGGAAGCCCTCTATTTGTTTTTATTTCCCAGAAATCTTTAGACCGCCTCATTTCTGGTCTGGATCAGTTATAGTGGAGGCAGAATTCCACTACAGTGGAGTGTAGTCTGAGAGTGAGCTGACGGTTGATGGGGGTGATAATAAACTAGGGACTTATGTCCTAACCTTACCCAGCTCATCAGAGAGACAGGTATACCAGATTTGGGGAAACTTGTAATTAGGGGCAGGCATTAATTATTTAAATGTATCTTTTTTTAATTGTAGTAAAATACACATAACATAAGATTTACTGTCTTAACCATTTTTAAGTGTATTACATTATTTTGTAACCAATCTCCAGAATTTTTTCATCTTGCAAAACCAAAACTATCTGTACCTTCTTGTTTGTATGAATGTGACTGTTCTACGTACCTCACATAAGTGGACCCATACAGTGTTTGTCTTTTTGTGTCTGGCTTACTTCACTTAGCATAATGTCCTCGAGGTTCATCCACATTGTAGCCTGTGTCAGAATTTCATTCCTTTTTAAGGCTGAATAATATGCCATTGTATGTGTACACTACATCTTGTTTATCCATTCATCCATCAATGGATGTTTGGTTTCCTTCCAGCTTTTGGCTGTTATGAATAATGCTGCTGCGAACAGGGATATACAAATATCTCTTTGAGTTGCTGCTTTCAGTTCTTTTGGATAAATGCCCAGAAGTCGAATTGCTAGGTTATATGGTAATTCTGTGTCTGACTTTTTGAAGAGCTGCCATACTGTTTCATGGTGGCTGCACCATCTTACGTTCACCCCAGCAGTACACAAAGATTCCAGCTTCTCCACATCCTCGCCAGCACTTGTTATTTTCTGGTTTTTTGATGATAGCCATCCAAATGGGCATGAGGTGTTATCTCATTGTGGTTTTGATTTGTATATCCCTGAAGATTAGTTATGTTGAGCATCTTTTCCTGTACTTGTTGGCCATTTGTATATCTTCCTTGGAAAAATGTCAATTCAAGACCCTTGCCCATTTCCTAATTGGATTGCTAGGTTTTTTTTGTTGTTGAGTTGTTATAGGATTTAAATGTATCTTTTGACAGTGTAATATCTTCTGTGGGCAGATAAGCGTATTTGTTTGTTCGTTTGTTCAAGCATCCAGCAAACATATTTTGAGGGGCTCCTACTCAGCTGGCCCTGAGCCCAAAGCTCTGAGTGCTAGTGCGTAGAACGTGATGCAGGAGCCCTTCAAGGTAACAAGCTGAAATCAAGCCCCGGCCAGAGCAGGACAGCGTGGTTTTAAAGTGAGAGTCAACGTTGCCCAGGCCGCCTCTGCAACCCTGAGAGGCAGAAGTGGTACAGGCTGCCTGAAATTAGGAATTGGAGAGATTCATATAGCAGAGAGACCAAAACTGGAAGGAATTCAGGGAACTGCGAAGGATGGTAGAGAAATGGGCAGCCAGGGAACCTTGGTGGGTAGCATCTGTTCTATGACCTGAGACTGGCAAGTAATATAAAGTCGTAATAAGGCATGTTCAGGGAGAAGTGATAAACACAGGATGGGAAGCTGCGCTTGGAAATTCAGATTCCTATTTTAGAAGTGAAGTAGTTCTAGGTGATGAGGCGAACCCAGGAAGAGCTAAAGTGGAGCAGAGTTGAGGCCATTAGCATGTGGCCAAGGTGTGTGGCAAAATAAATGTAGATATTGGAGTCCCTATGGATTTGGGATTGAAGGAGAGATTACCTTGTTTGCACAGTAATTGTTACCCTACTGCCAGTGCATTGCTTATTACCTCTGGCAGGTATTTACTTGCCTTATTTTCTTAAAGTCAAAGACCACGATTTGTTCATTTTTCTGATCTTCACTGTGCTCAGAATGTAGTAGAAGCTCGACGGCCTTAACCATTGCAAAAGTTCTCATCAACTATCCCATGAAATTAACATAGGTCCTGAATTTAAACCATTTGAGGCTCAGGGATTAGAGAGGGGCTTGGCTCACTTTCCTTTGGAGAAAGATATTCACACAGTGTCTCAGCATTTTAATAAATTGTTGACTCTTTTTTCATTTGAGGGTCTGTTTCAACCATTGGAAAAATCACCTCAATAATATAAAGTTAAATAATGATGCTATTAAAAACCAAGTACAATACTGATTATATGTAGCACCAACTTAACTGTTGTCTGTAATGATTCTAGAATCACATGTCTGTACTATGCTATTCAAGTTGTCCAAAGGCTGGAACGTTTTTATAGCAGGAAGGAAGTTAGGCAATTTATTGGGCTGTTTATAAAAAGAACTAAATGCGGTTTAGATTGGATAATTTATTTCCAAGTTAATGAGATTGTAGGTTATTGCGTACAAAGCCGTTGCCCAGCACAAACTTGCGGCAGCCTCACTTTAAAACTGATTCTCCTGAGTTACTCATAACAGCAATGCCTGTGGCTGAAGCTCCTAGAAGGAAATACACTGTCATTTATTTTCTTTTCCTTCCTGTCGTAATTTAAAAGTCTAGAGTCCATCACACTAGGTGCTATCTGTAGTCATCTACATGTAATTGCATAATCTGATTGCACATCTGCATACCACAGATTTTGAGGGTTAGCACCACTGACTGAAGTTCACAGGCTTCAGTAATTCAGGTCTGTGTGTTTTTTATTTGGTTGGATGGTTGGGTTTTTTGGGTGGGTTGGTTGGTTTGTGTGTGTGTTTTAGCTTTATGAACTTTTTTTGCATTAAAGGCAAGTTGGTGGAGTTGCCTTATATTCTGTAAGGTTCAGGTGTTGATGTAAGATATTTGGGTAGGAAGATGGTAGGTGTGGGAACCGAAAAATCAAGTGAGAGAGCGCATTTACGGTCATAGACTTCCATGCTCTTGAAGGAGAATTCTTTAGCAAAACTATATTTGCCTTTTTTTGTTGAGAATTAATTGTACCTGTTCTCTCAAAGCTGCCACAGGTGTGCTTTTCCCATTGTTTGCTGTAGGTAGCTGAGAAAGTCCCTTCTGGGCTGTCTGCTTATAAAATACAAGAACGGCATGTTCTTTCAAAACGGAGATTTGGGCAACTGAATCCTGAGCTAGCTTTTATTACTGCAGCTTAGTTGGTGGCCAGGTCATCGTAACTTAATATTCAAAATTGTCCATGGCTCCAGCCAACACAGTTTTACGGTGAACAGTCACCACCTTGGTCTATTTAAAAGTGAACTCTTCTGGAAGGCTTTCCTCCTGTGTACTTGCCTGTACAAACAAACACCCCCTCCTACCAGGGGCTGTGAGACATTTGAAGTGCATTTCCTCTAAGACAGAGATCCCGACCTTCTTCCTAGGGGAGCTCAGAAAGGAGGGAAAGTGATTGGGAGACAGGATACCCCTCTGACATTCCCGGGGTCTGACTCCTCATCCCGGGGCTCCATCAGCCAGCAGCTGCGTACCTGGATGGCCTCTTTTTCTCTCTCTTGGGCCAGTGTAGCTGGTTTGACCCTTTTGTTGTCTCTTGACTCTAATCCTGCTTGAATAGCTTATCTTTAACGTGGAAAGGACACCCTGCTTTTTATTCCCTTTTAACTTTCTAGAGGACTCCACGCAGCGCAGTGCTGCACGCAGAAATGGTGGTGTGGTGAGGAAGCTTTCAAGTCCACTCACAAGCGTCACCAACTCGCTCATCTCAGGCCTCTGCTGAAACTTCCTGCCTGGAAGCTTTCTCTGCTCCCCTGTCTGAAATGACCCCCTTGCTCTGCCTCTAGCCCCTTATCCTACTGTTGTTACCTCGTAGCATTTTTCACTAGCTGACACCGTCAGGTAGTCGGTCCCTGTTACAGAGCCTGAGGCACTTCTCTCTCCCCCTCCCTCCTCAGAGGTCAGCTCCGTGAAGGCAGGGAGTTTCTTTTATTCCGTGTCAATCCCCAAACGCCCAGCATGTGTCTGGCCCACTACACACACTTGACAGGGATTTACTGACTGACCGATTGACAGCTGAGGAGGCGAGTACAGGGCTGGACGGACGCATGGCCTGGATCGTGTAGCAGCAGGAGATGAGGTCGGGAGGCATTTAGCGTCTCTTCGGTGCCGTAAGGGGTTGAACCAGGCCGTTGACCTTCCATGATGCTGCGGCAGCGGAAGTAGGGTGAGCAGACTAACCCGCTTTCCTTGTAAGTAGCCGGCGTCTGGCACAGAGAGAGGGACAGCCTGACTGTCCATTGGCTGCTCCTCTCCTACCTCTCCGGCCCAGGGACACCTGGCATCGGGCCAGCAAACTCACCAAAGCACCAGGTTCCCGCCACACGGATGCTCCCCGAAATGCAGCTCGTTGTCTTGCCCTTTTGCCTTAGATTTACGTGCCGAATACCTACACAAATTAAGTTCTAGCCATCGGTTCTAAAAATAGTCATTTTGTGCAATTTGAGAAAGCGATGAAGTCCACACATTTACAGCTGAGTTTCTCCCTAGCAGATGGCAGCTGTTCAAAAACAAAAACATTCATCTGCGGGAGTCGCGTCTGTGTGCACCCTCGCGTGTTCCCAGGTTCGCTGGAAGAGAATGTTGGACACGGTTCTCTTCCGCTGCAGCTAATCCTGGTGGGTGGGACGTGCCTGGGAAAGATGCGCTTGGACTCGCTCTGCCGGGGGCAGTGAGCAGGGGATTCCTGTTCTACCTGCAGCGGCGGGTCCCAAGGGCCGGGGCCGCTGAATCAGGACGCCCCAACCCTGTGTCTGCGGGCACGTGCGTTTACCACCGCCTTGATTCCTGTCCTTTCTGAGAAAACAGCACGTTTGTACTGAGGGTTTTGCAGACTGGAGTGCCAGTAAACAGCACAGGAAGATGAGCACCAGCAGGAAATGAGACTTGTAAAAAGTAAGATGACATGTAAAAAACTATAAAAGTGTAAACAAGGTATAAAAGGGTTTTGTTGTGTGTGTTAATTTTCTTATTTATTTATTTCCAGCTTTATTAAGATATATTTGACATGGACACTTTGTAAGTTTGAGGTCTACAACGTCTGGATTTGCTATACGTATATGATTACTGCCGTGAGGTTAGCTCTCAGCTCCCTCATGTCACATAATTACCATTTCTTTTCTGTGGTGAGAACGTATAAGATCTTCTCTCTTAGTAACTTCTAAGTATTTGTACAGTATTGTTAACTGTAATCACCATGCTGTGCATTGGATCCCAGGTAGTAGGACTTCCTATGGGCTTACAGGACTTATAGGGATCCTGAGAGGTCATGGCCCTACTTACTGGCCTCAGACTCAATGGTAACTATGACAGTCAATTTCCCCATGTCAGTGATGCCTCAAAATCTTCAGACAAGAGTATCAGCTTTCACTAGTTGTAAATTTTTCCTTACTTTTCTAATACAGCTTTAAGATTTATTATGGCAAAGGCACCAGTATTTATTTTGCTACTTTATTATCTTACATGGGGCATATGCTGTAAAAATAAATTAAATGAGTGTGATTTCCCCCTTTGCTGAAATAAATAAATCGTCACTGACTTGGGCAAGTAAGTGAATGCTATACTGTATACTATACTGTACTATAAATTCCTAGTGGTCGTGGTCTTGTCCTGCTCTTAGAAAAGGGGGTTTCCTGATCACCTTGCTCCAGATAACAGGTCCTTTGAGACCCTGCAGGCATCACTTCTCCAGGCCAGATAATTCCAGGTCTTTTTTCCCGGTTCTAGTTTTCAGTCCTTTCACTCCTCCTTGCTGAGAATTCTCAGTTTCCCTCATTTCGCCACACCGGGTGTGGAGGGCACAACCCCTCCTCCGCCTCCTGCTGCTTCACGCTCCCCCGGCAGCCCTGCGTGGCTGGGTTCCCTCCGAGTGCGGGCCCACGTGACCTGGGAGCTCTTTTCTGCCATAATGGGTTATTCGGGTCATCGCCCACTTGCGGTTTATGCAGCTCTTTTCTCCTCTTGTCTGTTTGCCTTTTCTACACATCCGTTGTTGCATCTGTTTCTGAGTAAAATAGCCTTGACCAGGCGGATTAAGGGGAGAACTGTGGGGAGAATTTGGGCTCGTGACTGTATTTGTGATTGACAGAGAGGCAGCACGTTGTAGTAAGATTAGCATAAGCAGTGGGGTGGGGGGATGGGTGAGAACGTGCTCTCCTGTTGATCAGCTGTGAGTTACGTAGCTCTCTTAGTCTCAGTTTCCACATATGTCAACTGGGAATAATGATGCCTGTGTGGCAGAGTTGAGAGGATTAAATGAGATAACATGGGTGCTTATTAAGATACCTTAATGTGCTACTGGAATGTAGTAAGTTTTTAAGACCTGATTGTTAATTTTTGTTAAGATAGGTAGTGATTATACCTGTAATTATAACAGATAGGATTTTTATCAGTTTATAGACTTGAAAGTCTATAAAGTGGTTTAAATTCCTTTTTACAAAGCTGTGAGATAACATACTTATCATAATGATAATCTTATAGAAGACCTTCCCAGAACATGTAATCAGCTGTAACACAGAGGTAATTACTATGAAAAGCAAACCAGGAGGAGGGAGGGGAAGAGAGGATGAATATATGTGTTCTTGCATTGTGACCACTGGGACATCAGGAAGATGGATTCAAAACTCATGGAAAATTGGAAGAAAGAAGTGTCTGGTATTTTTGCAACCAGTTCCAGCCAAGTCAGATTGTGCTAATTGGAAATGGTTCTTCATTATTTGAGCTGTAGGTTGCAAATATTATCTTCGGAGACTTGGGGGTTGGCAGGGCGGTTTACAGCTTTAAGATCAAGCATGATTATGCTACTAATAGAGCTTTGTCCTAAACTGCACTTATGGGGGTTGGTCATACCGAAGAAACTCTTTTCGTATATTTTTTATGTGTCGTCTGCCGTGTCTTCGGCAGTGATTACATATTGCTCTAACCTAACAGTTTCCTCTGTGGGGGTCTACCCTCTGTGAGGAGTCCTTTTATAAGGAGGCCCTTCTTGGAAGTACTCTGAAGCCCCCAGACTGAGCTCCAGGCCCTATGATCCTCCTCCAGGGGACTGCGGCTGTGGTCCTACCCATCGGCTGCCCGGCCTCGCCATGATGGAAATGAAAGATGAGTTATCTTCAGCCTTGCATTTTTGTTTTGAATTCGAAGCCAGAATTAGCTGACCCTGGAGGCTATTTTAAGCAAGTGTCTTCATGTGTTTCTTTTATCTTGATGCTTGTCACTGAAGTGTTGTGAAAGTTCTCTTCCTGTTTCATATAAAAGATCTGGTATCCCCACTTCTGATCTTTGAAACCCCTCAAGACCTCATTAAATTGGAATTCCATCTGTCTGGATCAGAATGAACAAATTCTCTCGCTGCTTCTGCATCACAACCCTCCACCTCTTTCTTTCTTCCTTGACTGATCTTTCCTACATGGCACCCCTGAGCTTTGGATTTTTTTTTCCAGTGCAGCCAGTTTCTAACTTGCATACTTGGATTCCAGCCTGCCTCTTCAAAGTAAATAATGGCCACAAACCCCTAGAGCAGCTGCCACAGGAACTGTGTTCCTCTCCCTCCCCTTTCCTGCCCCATCGGCTCAAGGATGGCTGAGAATAACAGTGATTGAATATCTGTGGGTTATCACCTGTGATGAGTCTCAGAAGCACTCTGATATCTTTCATCTCCTTTAATCCTCACAGCCCCCTTTTTACTCATGAGAAAGTACGAGACTTATATTATTCCCTGGGCCATGAGCTTGTGACTCAAATCCGGTGTTGTTGATCTGACTCTGAAATGTTCCATATCGGGACAAAAGGGAAGGGCCATCTGGTCTACCTCCTCCCTACCTCTCCAAGCCTTGGAAACTACCCCTGTTACTTGAGGATCCAGGTAGCCAGAGCCTCAGTAAGGAATACGGGTTACTGTACCCCAGGCTGATTGCATCTCCTGGCAGAGATATGATTATATGGAGCTAAGTTAGGTTTTATGTCACCAAATTAAATGAGATAATACATGTAAAAGAATTTGGTAACACTATTCCGGTGCTTTGTGCTCTGGCCTGGGGATCTAACTACTTTTCAATGAAAATACTGACTTTTTTTTTTCTTAATTAATTAATTTTATTTTTGGCTGCGTTGGATCTTCGTTGCTGCGCGCGGACTTTCTCTAGTTGCGGCGAGCGGGGGCTGCTCTTTGTTGCGGTGCACGGGCTTCTCATTGCGGTGGCTTCTCTTGTTGCAGAGCACGGGCTCTGGATGCGCGGGCTTCAGTAGTTGTGGCTCGCGGGTTCCAGAGCGCAGGCTCAGTAGTTGTGGCACACGGGCTTAGTTGCTCCACGGCATGTGGGATCTTCCCTGATCAGGGCTCGAAGTCATGTGCCCTGCATTGGCAGGTGGATTCGTAACCACTGTGCCACCAGGGAAGCCTGAAAATACCGACTTTTTATAATGTAGGATTTAATATCCTCGATTGTGCTTTTTAAAACCAACATTCTAAAAATCTGTTAGATCATTTTATTTTGCTTGACACAGAGAGCGTGATCTTTCTTTGCTTTTCACAAGAGCAAAAGGTTACACGTAGTCTCCCTTCCCTTCCCTGCAGCGCCCCATCATCTCCATCTGCTGGGGACACCGGGACTCTCGGCTGCTGATGGCGTCAGGACCGGCCCTGTACGTGGTACGTGTGGAGCACCGGGTGTCCAGCCTGCAGCTGCTGTGCCAGCAGGCCATTGCCAGCGCCCTGCGAGAGGACAAGGACGTCAGCAAGCTGACCCTGCCCCCCCGCCTTTGCTCTTACCTCTCCACTGCCTTCATCCCCACCATCAAGGTAAAGCCTTACCCCTCCTCCTTCCTCACCCTGCTGGCTGCCTGGCTGCCTGCCTGCCCCGCAAGGACCGCCGGGAGGAGGGCAGAGTCAGGGAGACGGGCGAGAGACCCAGAGCAGGTCCACAGAAGCCGTGCGGCGCCCCAGAGTTCTGCCGTGGTCCTCCCTGTGTGCTGTCTGTCCCTAGCGTTAGTGTCCCTGGGGGACTCGCCTTGTGTGATGGATGTGAGCTTTCTTGTAAAGGCAGTATTCCGAGCCTGACTGCTGTGGCCTCCCGATGGTCAGTCCGTCCGTTCAGTCCTGACTTGCGGGCAGAAGCTGCCATTGTTCCCATGTGAAAAAGCGGGAAACGTGTTCCTAGAAGTCAGGTAACTCGCTCCATCGATAGTTACGAGAATGGTCGGGATTGAGCCCAGTTCAGTCCTAGGGCCTGCTTTCCTCACCGCTGTGCTGAGGAAGCTGACCCCTGCCAGCACTCACTGTCAGCTGTCCTTTATATGGGTTGTAACCCGGAAACTAGTCTGTTCGCAGTGGGGGTGTGTGGAACATAGCTGCCAGTTGCTGTTCAAGGGTGGGTTTCCCCCTTAGCCTCTGGCCCTCTGCACCTTAGGTTCTTTTCTGTATTCTCTTTTTTTGTTTTCTGTCTTTGCTTCTAAGTATCAGATTGGCTTGCTGGTTACTTTTTTTGTAAAACAGAGTTTTAGAACCTGTTATGATTTTTTTTTTCAAGTTGGTTTACAATCTTGGTTTTGCAATAGTGATTCTCAACCCTGGCTGCACATTGAAATCACCTGGGGAGTTTTTAGAAAATGCACATGCCCAGGCTTATCCCCTGGAGATTCCAGTTTCATTGTCTGAGGTGGGATCCTGGCTTAGGTATTTTTTAAAAGCCCCCAGGAGATTCTTTTTTTTTTTTTGGTCATACCATGCGGCTTGTGGGATCGCAGTTCCCTGACCAGGGATTGAACCCGGGCCCCAGCAGTGAAAGCGCCGAGTCCTAACCGCTGGCACTCTGACACACACCCAGCGCTGCGAGTCCCTGTTTCACGGCACGTAGTTAACCCTTCCTGAGCTGCAGCCGGTGCAGAGAATCAGTGGTGCCCACACTCTCTTCCTTCTGTGTGCTGCCTCCAGCCCCCAATTCCAGACCCCAGCAACATGCGAGACTTCGTCAGCTACCCGTCGACCGGCAGCGAGCGTCTGCACTGCACCATGAAGCGCACAGAGGACGACCCCGAGGTGGGCGGCCCCTGCTACACGCTCTACCTGGAGCACCTGGGCGGGCTCGTGCCCATCCTCAAGGGGCGGCGCATCAGCAAGTTGCGGCCCGAGTTCGTCATCATGGACCCACGGACAGATGGCAGATCAGGTGGGGCCCCCTCCCCCAGAGGCGCTGAAGCCCTGTCGGGCGTGGTTGTGGAATAGCCTTCCTGGCGAGCTGTGCGGAGGGGGAGCCTGTGGATGAAATGTGAGCCTGTCTTGGCTGGCGAGGAGCATCCCTGAAGCTGCTCCATTTCCAAAATCCCGTTAAAGTTAATGGCTCTCTTAATGTACTTTCTGATGGGTTTTTAACAGCATTTTGTACGGCTTCCGTGTGGCCGGGGCTGTAGGGGCAGCGCGGGCTCCAGTCGGGGGAAGCTGGCATAGGCCTTCTGGGAATGGCGGCTTCCTCTGTCGGTTACTTATCAGGTGTTCACTGAGGACCTTCGTGTGCTGTGGGGCCGTCGGAAGGTAGTAGTGAGGTGCTGTCTCCGCCCCCCCCGAGGGGACAATAGAACTGAAGTTTCCAGACCTCCAGCCTGCTCCCCGCCTCCCACTAGCACCTTGCTTCTGCTCCTCTCTAATCCACCGTTCACTGCTTTTTAGCCGGCTGCCAAGGAAAATTGCTTGCTCACCCATAGAGGTTTTGGCGTGATGAACCACCCCTGCCTTCCAGAAACCCTCCTAGACTGGTCTTCATGACTCGGTGGTGTGCCCAGCTGCTCTGCGTACTTCTCTCTGGGAGCCTCGAGGGAAGGAACCGTGTTGTGTTCTTTTTGTTGGTACCGTGTGTGCTAGCCCGGGGACCCCCACCTGGTGACTGGCATGGCCTGCGTGTCCCCGTCAGCAGGACCTTCCGGCCCGAAGGTGCTGCCGCCTCCCTGTGGAGTCTTGCCCGTCGCCGTGTCCCTCAGGGCCCGCGGTGGTTGTCACGCCAGGGCTCCGTCTGGCCCCCACATCCCGGGGGCCTGCGGGGAGGGAACTGAGTCATCGTGGTACCCCCAGGGCCTGGCACGCACCTGACCTTGAAACGACACGAGCTGAATTGGGTTTGTTTCCATTAGTTCATCTTTATTCTCTCCACTTCCCGTCTCCCACTCACGCTCCCGCCCATTAGACTGGGCTCTGCCCCTCATTATGTCCCCAAAGCCACAGGTCATGGGACGACCAGAGTCATCCTTGTGTCACAGTGCAGTGGGCTTTCTCAGCCTCCTTGCCCCTCTAGTGTTTTATGTAGTCAATCCACCTCTGTCTGCTTTTCTTTATTCACTCAGCATCTGTGGCAACATTCTGCTACCAGTGTTACTGTATAAAATTGAAAGCAGTACAGCTGTACTTACCTTAGTCAGATTTTTGTCTTCAGGAGCAGGGAGAGCAAGTAGAAGGAGTGGAGGCTGGTGCGGAGGCAGGTGGAGGCAGGAGGGCAAAGTGAGAAAAACGGGCGAGCAGTGGACGTTAACTTGGAAGGAAAATGCATTTCAGGGGACGGGAAAGAAGAGAGCTGTTGACAATGAGCGTGGCCGACGAGGGGACGTGTGAAGAAGGGCTGAGCGGCACACGCGTCCCTGCTTCTCACGGGCGCTCTTGCCCCCCAGGTTCCTCCCGGGCACGTGACTTCATAGAGCCTGTGCTCAGGTGACATCTTGAGGGGAACTTGGGTGAAGAGCTTGCTTCTGTCCCCCGGTGCATGAATTCCCTGCTGAAGAACAGGACAGAAGCCGGGGGGTGGGGGGAGGGTGGGTCTGCCTTGGGCCCTGGGTCCGCAGCCTCCAAGACCGTGCTTGCTCGGAGACCGGCCCGGCCGTCCCAGCGCCTGCTTCTCCTTGAAGCTCACATTGATCAGCTTGAACCACACCGGACTGGCTCCGTCACTGACAGTACTGGGGGGAAGGAGATGTTTTATTTTTGTAGTTAAAAGAAGTTAAAAGTTGTAAAGCAAAGTGATTCAATAAGGTGTGTTTGGTGCCTACTTTGTACACGGTCCTTGAATCTCCTGCAGCTGTGAAGCAACGCCAGGGTGTCTCTGCTTTCAAGGAGTTTATAATCCCTTTTGGACAGCAAGACAACACTCGAAAAGTTCATTTAAAAAGTCAAGATTTAAATACCTTGAGACAAAAATAGAAGATGTGTCACAGGCAGAATATGACTAATTGCCAGCTGAATGGTGAATGTGAACGGGTGCAGAGAAGGAAAAGCTCCCTGACAAGGAGAAGCCAGGAATTTCTCATCATGAGAAGCGCATTAACTCTTTCAAACCTCCACATCATTGTTTCTCACATGTGGTCCATGGGCCGCCTCCCTGTAAGTCACCTGGAATACTTACTTAAATAGAGATTCCTGGGCTTGCCCCTTAGATTAACTCAGCGGGTCTGGAGGGAATCCTAGAAATCTGCAAATTAATGGGTGTGCAGGTGATTGTTATGTTCTAAAGTTTGTGATCCACTGTTGTAGATGTTCTCCAAGCAACTTAACAGATCTGTTCCTCAAAATTACCACTGTATGTTCTTACAATAGATAACATGAATCCCAATAATTTTTTTAGCAAAAATCCACCAGTTCTCAAAAGGAATCCTTAGAGCTTGCGATGGACTGAATTGTGTGCCCCCCAAATTCACATGTTCAAGCCCTAACCCAGTGTTACTGTATTTTGGAGACAGGGCTTTTAGGAGGTGATTAACGCTGTCATAACGGTGGGCTCCTAATCCGATAGGATTGATAGCTTTCTAAGAAAATGAGGAGGGAGAGCTCTCTCTCTCTCTCCCTCCCTCGCTCTCGCTCTCGCGCGCGCTCTCCCCCCCGCCCCCCGGCATGTGCACACACCAAGGAGAGGCCATGGGAGCACATAGTGAGAAGGTGTGGGTCTGCAAGCCAAGGACACGGCCGTGCTGGCCCCCTGACCTTGGGACTTCTCAGCCAACATTACCACACAAGCCAATTCCCCTCCTCTCACTCCCTCTTCCTGTGTGTGTGTGTGGAGAACCCTGACTAATACAGACTGTAGTACTGAGAAGTGGGGTGCTGCTGAAACAGATACCCGAAGATGTGGAAGCAGCTTTGGTGCTGGGTCCTGGGTAGAGGCTGGAGGAGTTCCGAGGGCACCTTGGAAATGTGGAAGTGAGGGCGATTTCTGGTGAGGTCTCGGGCAGAGTGTGGAGCATGCTATTGGAAACTAGAGGAAAGTGACCCTTGTTATGAAGCGGCAGGGAACGTGGCTGAAGTGTGTCCTGGTGTTTTGTGGAGGATAAAACTTGCAAGCCAGTGAAACTGGATATTTACCCCAGGAGATTTCTAAGTGGTTTGGAAGGAGTGGCTTGGTTCATCTGGACTGCTTAGAGTAAAATGAGAAAGGGGAGGACGAATTGAAGAAGGAATTGTTAAGTACAAAGGAACCAGAACTTGAAGATTTGGAAAATTCTCAGCCTTTCCACACAGGATGAGATGAAGGCAGGCTGTTGGACGTCTTGGATTTGCCAGGATGGGATGAGAGAGCTGTTTGTAGGAACGTATTCTGTTCTTCAAGAGGGAAAATGACCCCAGCGGCGATTCAGAGGTCAGCAGGGCCACTGCCTCGGTTTCAATAGGCGAGACGGCCTCAGCCCAGAGCCTTGAACCCCAGCCCAGCATACCACGGAGGTGACACAGAGTATTGAACCAAAGGGGATTATTCTTGAGCCTTAAGATCTAATGGAATTCCCCTTACTAGGTTTTGGACTTGCTTAGGACCCATCACCCTTTCTTCCTTTCCTTTTTCTCCTCCCTTTTGGAATAGGAATCCCTCTCCTGTGCCTGTCCCACAACTGTATTTTGGATGCACATAATTTGTCTGCTTTCACTGGTTCACAGCCGGAAAGGAATTTTGCCTCAGTGTGAATTGTACCTTGAGTGTCACCCACATCTGATTTAGATGATATTTACATGAGACCTTGGGCTTTAGATGAGAGTGTTGATGCTGGTATGAGGTCATAAGACCTTGGGGGCTGTTGGGATGGGATGAGTGTATTTTGCAAGGGAGCTTGCCATGAATTTGAGCGGGGCAGCAGGGGTGGGATGCTGTGGGCTTTGTTTGGAGTTCGGGCTCTTAGGGGTGGTTAAGGTTGAACGAGGCTGTTGTAAGTGTGGGGTGCTGATCCAGTAGGACTGGTGGCCTTGTAAGACGAAGGGAAAGAAGAGAGATCTCTCTCTCTCTCTCTCCCCACATGCGCGCACTGCGGAAAGGCCTAGTGAGGACACAGTGCAGAGGGGACCATTGGCAAGAAAGGAAGAGAGCTCTCACCAGAACCTGACCATGCTGGCACCTTGATCTTGGACTTCCAGCCTCCCAAACTGAGAAAATAAATTTCTGTTGTTTAAGCCCATGTCCGGTATTTTTGCCACAAGCCTCTTGCCATAGACACCTTTGCTGTGAAAAATAAAATAACTGATTGACACTTTGGTTTGACAGTTTGGTTTCGGCTGGTTGAAATGCACTAGCATTTCTCCCAGTTAGCGACGTTACTGATGGCTTTATTGGGCTGACAGATGACAATGATTTGCCCCGAGAGTTGGTTTCTTATTTTGAAACACACTACGTTGGAGGAGAAGGAAGCCGAGGGCCTCAAAGGTGCAGAGCTGAACCCATGTTTCTTGTAGAACTTTGGAACATCTATCAGTGGACGTGGGACTGTATGCCAAGCACACAAACAACAGTGTAGGGGCTTTCCCAGCGCAACACAAAGCTCAGCCACAAAAATGCAGCCTAGTATTTGGAAACCCGTATCTCTCTTTTTTTTTTTTTGGCTGCACCGTGCAGCATGCGGGATCTTAGTTCCCCTACCAAGGATCGAACCTGTGCCCCCTGCAGTGGAAGGGCGGATTCTTAACCACTGGACCGCCAGGGAAGTCCCAACGTATCTCTGTTAATGAAGGAAGAAATTTGGCAAGAAAAAAAAAGTGCAGTGTCAAATGAGGAGACAAATAAACAAGCAAAAAAAATAACGTATGAACAAAAGACTTGGAAGACAAGTGCTTAGGTACAACCCACAAAATAAAGTCAGTTATTTGCACAGTGTTGCCATGAATCAATACACATCTTAAATGCATTCACATATTTTGTATTTCACAATAAAGTCTTTATAATTTTGTTACTCACTTCTCATGTTTATTATGTCCTTTCTAATGTTCCCCTTTCATTTTTCATTATTTTTTATGGCGAAATTACACACTAGGGAGACAGCTAATAAAGTAGTTACGAATGTTTGTGCCCCCATCCCAAAAAAGGATTCAGGTGTTGAAATTCTGACGCCCAGTGAGATGGTATTAGGAGATGGGGCCTTTGGGAGGTGATTAGGTCATGAGGGCAGAGCCTTTATAATCATGAGATTAGTGCCTTATAAAAGAGCCTGCAGGAGGATCCCTGGCCCCTTCTGCCACGTGAGGACACGGTGAGAGGTCAGCAGTCTACAGTCCCGAAGAGGGCATGACCAGAACCCGGCCATGTTGGCACCCTGACCTTGGACTTCCAGCCTCTAAAACTGCAAGACAGTAATTTCTGTTGTTTATAAGGCACGCGGCATGTGGTATTTTGTTAGAGCAGCCCAAACAGACTAAGACTTCAGTGAAGGAAACGAGCAAACGGTATGGTATATAACAGTGGTTAACAAGTGTAGGTCAGTGTTGCGTTGTGTTACTGAACTTCCTCAGGTCTGTGGACTGGCTCTGTGCTCGTGAACACGCAAAAGCGTTCTGTGAGCTCACATGCCTGTTTGAATCATGGCCAAGCTTCCTTCGATCCAGGAATAATTTGCGATTAATTATAAATGAAGTAATAGAAAGCACTGCTCGGGGCGTGGTGGAACTCAGATGCACAGCACTCGGGCTTGCTGGGTGCCAGAGCTGTGCCGCCTGATTCAGGCAGCAGTTTAAGGGGGTGCGGTAGTGGCGGGCTGGGCGTCAGCAGCCTCCCTGCCGAGTTGTCCTGCTTTGCCTCCTGTGGCCTCAGAGAGGCCCCTGTCCACAGGTGTCACCTCCACACGCTCAGAAACTTAGCGCCGCGCTTGCATTAACAGACTCATGCTTTCCAGTATAAACAGCCCTTCTGAACGATCTGCTCTCTAACGTTCTGTAAATCAGTTCATGTGCCTTTTTCTCTTACCTGGCAAGGCTCTTGGAGCCTGGAGGGATGAGGCTTTGTCAGCAAAGTGATTCTGAAGAACGGGGTACTTCCAGTGAGGGCAGAGCTGGGTTTTGGGGGGTGAGGGGCGTGAGGGGGTGAGGAAGGCAGCAAAGAAGGGATTTGGGGAGGATGTTAGACGTGAACTTGATCTACTCTGCGGTTTGGTGACAGCCTGCTCTGTGCACATCATCTTCTGCCTGATGGCCAACTGGCCCCCATACAGGCACCACAGCTACCGCCGAATGTTCTATCGCATGGGTCTCCTTCCAGCCATTGCTCGAAGCAAGCCAGCAGCTCCGGCAGGTGGAAGAGCCAAGGCCCACCGGCACCCTTGTGGCACTTCCAAGACCACCTGGCATCCAGACGTAAACTTCTGGGAGTCCCTGAAACAGGCCTGACATGGGTCTTAGTCCAGAGCAGGCCTGGAACCAACAGGGGTCTTCCCAGGTCCCAGGTCAGCAGCAGGCCCTCAGGGGAGTCACTGAGTCAGCAAGCCCCTTGCTTGGCCTGGGTTCCGGGGCCGCCGCAAGCCTGTGTGGCCCCAGATGGATGCCTGGTGTGTCATGAGGCGCAACAGCACAGCCGTTTTGGCTCCAGCCTTCCACACAGTAAACAGGGCCAGACTGTTTTGTACATTCCAGAGGCATTAAAATTCATGCCCATTTTGATAGCAGTAGAAGTAGGTGCCTACTTTTGCTTAGGAAATGTAAGAGCATAAAAAGGTAGATGGAAAACAATGTCCTGCTCCTTTCTGTTTCAACCTCTAGACTTAAACTGATGGCCTGTTAGAGTCAGTCTGTCCTCTGGTTTCTAGTAATGACCATTGTTAGGGTCTAATTGACATCACTCCCCTAAATTTTGCTGGTTGGTGTCTTACCAGATGAAATCTATGGAAACAGCTTGATTTCCACGATGATTGACAGCTGCAACTGCTCAGACTCCAGTGACATTGAACTGAGTGATGACTGGGCTGCCAAGAAGTCTCCCAAAATCTCCCGAGCTAGCAAATCACCTAAACTCCCAAGGTAATTTCGGTCTTTAGGGGTGCGCTCCCTTTTTTGTCTCTCCGAAGGTGTGTCTGTTGTGTCTGCAGCAGAATCCCACTGAAACCAGCAGCTGAAGAGCACAGCCAGAGGGCGGCGTCGCCTTTCGCCTGGAAGATCTGCCCGCAGTAATCACAGCTTCCTTCATCCTTGCCTTTGGGATAGAAAAAGACATCCAGTAGGAAGTCTGCTAAACCCGCAGAACTACCAGGGGTGGTTAGCACTGATGGTGGGTGGCATGGGGTGGCCATAGCCAGGGAGCTTGTTTCACCTTCGAGTTTGAGAAAAGTAAGAAAAATGTTTTTACAGTGTATGTAATGTGTTAAAGAAAATGCAAAATTACATGCCTGTAATTCTGTAATAGGGAAAAAATAGTGAACTAAAAAAAAATTAGATCCTGAAGTTTGCCCTAAGGAGTGGCAGAAAGCTGAGAGGAGGTGGAAGGGCCTACGGTGTTGTAGATAAGAAACCCCACGTGCCCCATCCTGGCTCCCTGACCTGGACACCACTTTCCTTATCTATGGAAGTTAAAGGGTGGACCAGATTTTCACTAAGATCCCTCTGTGATGCTGTGCAAAACCAAGGTGTAATTCACATACAGAGACCCGCCCGATCTTAAACACATAAGCACGGTGTAGTTGATAAACCAGTATATTCACCACCCAGTTGAAGGTGAGATTTCCGTCACCCTGGAAAGTTCCCTGGGCCCTTCCTGTTCGATACCTCTCCCTAGGGCAATCACCGTTCTGACTTCTGTTGCCCTAGGTTGGTTTTGCTTGTTCTTGAACTTCATGTAGATGGCGTCAAACAATACACGCTCTTTTTTTTTTTTTTTTGGCTTTTTTGCTCAACATAATGATTTTGATTCATGCATGTCATTGCATATATCAACAGTTTCTCTTTTTTGCTCTATGAAATTCCCTTGTTACAAATATGTTATAATGTATTTATTCCATTTACCAATTGATGGATATTTGGTAGTTTCCAGTTTGGAGCTATTATGAATAAAAACCACTGTAGACGTTCTTATACAAGACTTTCTGGGGACATATGACTTGTTTACCCCAGGTATATACTTAGGAGGGGAGTTGCAGGGCCATGGGGTAGACATATGTTTAACTTTATGGGAAACTGCCGAACAGTATTCCTAGGTGCCTGTACCATTTTAAATTCCCACCAGCAGTGTATGAGAGTTCTCACTGCTTCCATTCTTACCTGCAGTTGAAGGTCACTTAAAAAATTGTATGCATTCTGGTGGGTGGGAAGTGGTATTTGGGTGTATTGGGTTGGCCAAAAAATTAGTTTGGGTTTTTCTATATGATCTTATGGGAAACCCGAACAAACTTTCTGGCCAACCCAATAGTTTAATCCTAGTTATCTCCAGTGATTAATGATGCTAAGCAAGTTTTCATATGTTTGTTGGCTATTTGGGTATCTTCTTTTGTGTTTTCTAACTATGAGTCCTTTGGCAGATATATGGATTATCATATAATCTAATATCTGAATATCTTCTTTTATGATTAGTGCTTTTTTTTTTCCTGTTTAGGAAATCTTTGTCTACCCTAAGGTCATGAAGACATTCTTCTGTTCTCTTCTGGATACTTTGTAAAGTTTTAGCCTTCACATTTAGCTCTCAGATTAATTTTATACCACAGATTAATTTTTATGTATATATGAGTTAGGGGTAAATGTTTGGTTTTTTTCCCAGGTAGATATCCATTTGCTCTAGCAACCTGATTGATTTCTTTTTTCATCTTTATTCTAAGCTTGTTAATTTGCAAATTAGATTATGAACTTACCTACACTTCTGCAGTGTTTCCGCTTTTCCCATTACTTAAGCAGAGAGGCCATTTAACACATAAGTAGTCAAATCCTTCACGTGTAAATGTCCATTTGAAGTTCCTGGGTGTGGCAGTCTCCAGAGCTGGTCCTCCTTCCTTCCGTCTTTCCCAGTGTTGAATCCCCTACACAAAGCAGCCAGGCTGGTTGTCCTCGCACAGAGATTTAACCAGCTCTGTCCCCCTCAGCCCCAGATATCTTATCAAGCTCTCAAGCAGTATATGTGCGGCTTAATGGTTTTCCTTCATAGAACGCCATCAACCTTACCATGTTCATTTTTATAATACTCTCTTCGGGGTAGATTGGCATTAAACACGTATGTTCCCCATGTCATAAGCATAGGAACTGAAGAAAAACTTTAGGTCTGCGGATCTAATTTAAATATTGCAGGTGGTGAAATGCTAGATAAGTCTGTTGAATTCCAAACATTATGTATTAGGAACTGTTAAATCATGGTGGTCTTAAGGTGAGAAATAACCCTTCCCACCCACCGTTTTCACCGGGACTAATTTTGTAAACCCTGGCAGAAGGCGTTTCTAAACGTACTCTTCGTCAACAGGAAGTAAAAGTTAATTCTCAGGGGTTCCTTACAAGTGAATCGCTTCATCTAATCGCAGTATACTTTAAATATATGCTATTTGATATACGATTCTGTCCTTCTTTCCTCATGTTCATAAGGCAAAAGCAGGTGGGAGGGACTTGATTAAATTAAGGGCCCAGCCTCTGAGACAGTGACACCACGGGGGGCTGCTAGAAAGTGAGGAGGGTCCGGGAGCGCCGGTGGGTGCCTGACCCATGGCCTCGTCTCCGCAGGATCAACATTGAGGCTCGCAAGTCCCCCAAGCTGTCGCGTGCTGCTCAGGAGATATCCCGGTCTCCTCGCCTGCCCATGCGCAAGCCGTCCATCGGCTCGCCCAGCCTGACGCGGAGGGAGTTTCCCTTTGAAGACATCACTCAGGTAAGTGTCTTGAGCCCCGCCACGCACCCCTCCTCGTGCGTGCATGACAGCGGCTGAGCCCTTGGGACCGTCTCCGTGCCTGGGACGGCAGTGCCCGACCCGGGCGCCCTGGAGAAGAGCCCTGGTTACCCACCTCGGTGCCCCTGCCACCTCTTCATCCCGCTGGACCTCCCTCCCACCTCAGGCATCCCTGCTGCTGCCACGAGAACCTTCTCCCAGGCAGCTCTGCTTGAGACATATCCTCATGTCCACCTCTTCTCCCTCAAACCGCTCCTGACCCCTCAGTGACTCCCAGTGTCTGCAGGAGCCCAGCCCCGGCTGCGGCCCCTCAGTCTGGCCTGCCTGTCTCCCTCCTGGTCCCCCTCACCCCGGGGGCCGCAGCCTCATTGTTGACTGGCCTCTTCCCACCTTTGTGCCTTTGTTCTGCCTGCGTCTGTCCGTCTCCGGGTCAACGAGCCCATCCTCTCGTCTCCTCCTCCTTGTTTCTGCCTTCACGCTTACAGATATAAGTTCACCTCCATGCCGAAGCCTTCCTTCCCTGACTTCAGCCACAGTAACCCCAAAGCATGTTGTTTATAGCTCCCTTATAACATTTCTCAGTGACTCTCTGTCTGCAAATAATTACAAGCTTGATCTCCTCCATTAGGTTATGAGCTCTCTCGAGTGCGTGTGTGTATGTGTGTATGGGCAGGGGGAGGTTTAAGTGTAATTGACCTACAACACTATGTTAGTTCCAGGTGTACAACGTAGTGATTTGATACTTTTATACATTTCAAAATGGTCACTATGATAAATCTAGTTACTGTCTGTCACCATACAAAGGTATTACAGTATTATTGACTGTAGTCTCCATGCTGTACATTTCATCCCTGTGACTTATTTATTTTGTAACTGGAATTGTAGCTCTTAATCTCCCTCACCTGTTTCACTCATCCCCCCACCCTCCCCTCCGGCAACCATCTGTTTGTTCTCCATGAGTCTGTTTCTGTTTTGTTGTATTTGTTCATTTGGTTTGTTTTTTACAGTCCACATATAAGTGAAATCATACAGTATTTGCCTTTCTCTGTCTGCCTTATTTCACTTAGCATATACCCTCTAGGTCTATCCATGTTGTTACAAATGGCAAGATTTCATTCTGTGTTATGACTGAGTCATATTCCAGTGTGTGTGTGTGTGTGTGTGTGTGTGTGTATACCACAGCTTCTTTATCCATTCATCTCTTGATGGGTAATTAGGTTGCTTCCACGTCTTGATTATTTTAAATAATACTGCTGTGAACTTTGGGGTACACATATCTTTTCAAATTAGTGTTTTGGGAGTTTCATTTTCAGAACAATACCCAGAAGTGGAATTGCTGAATCGTATGGTAGTTCTATTTTTAGTTTTTTGAGAAACCTCCATACTGTTTCCCACAGTGGCTGCACCAGTTTGCATTTCTACCAACAGTGTTGGAGGGTTCCCTTTTCTTGAGGAGCTAGATTTTATTCGTCTTTATTATTGCCCTTACACATGCACACACACACACCCTACACATATGTGTGGTTTGGGCACAGTGATAACTTTTTAAGTTTTTTGAAATTTAATTGAATGAAAAAACATAATTGGGTGGTCTCAGGACATACTGGTATCAATGCAACTGATATTTCCGGGAGAAGTATCAAGGCTAAGAATGGAGTCAGAGCTTGGTACCTTGTGTAATAGATCAATGACCGGGGCAAAAGGAGAAGTGAAGAAAAATGTGCCCACGTCACTTCTGTGACCTTTCTAACCTACCCACACACAGGCACGCTGGGACACCATCCGCCCCTCACTCCCAGACCCGAGAATCACAGCCCGGGAGCCACCACTTAAAAACAGGGCCTGGCATGCTGTAGTCGGCGTCTGGTATTGAAATCGGTGGAATGATATAGAGAATGAATATTTCTGTCAGTGCCCACCAGTGACTTTTTAAGCAAAAAGTGTTAGCATTCTTACTTCTTAAGTGATTGATAGAAAATATGGAAAGAGATTGTGATTTTTCTTCTTTTTTTCCCCCCACAGCACAACTATCTTGCTCAGGTCACGTCTAATATCTGGGGAACCAAATTTAAGATTGTGGGCTTGGCTGCTTTCCTGCCAACCAACCTCGGTGCAGGTAAGCAGTGCATGCATCCCACTCAGAACTCAGGCTGAGAAATCAATTTCGACCTCCAGTGGCCTAAAGTGAAACACGAGCTCTTACGACACCAAAAGATTAGCATGTACTTTACCTCCAAAGTTTAACCTCCAAGTTAGCCACCATGATTTTGTAAAAATTAGAATTATTGCTCTAATTGGTTTTTTTTGCCAGTGGTGCTTTCATTTTTTTGTGTAAGCCCTGACTGATAAAAATGACAGAAATAACCAAAAGCTCTGATAGGTTTCTCGTTATTTTGATTTCTGGCCTTTTACCGTGGGCAGATTTTGGTACCAGTGTCTTTAGGTTCTTGAGGCAAAAGAAACTTCTGAAGAAAGTCGAGAAGAGAGCATCGGAGGCTATTAGAACACGTTGGCTGACTGTTAGTACAGTTCTTAGTGGTAAATCTTTATAGATTTCATTTCTAAGTACCAGATAAATATCCTATCTGTTGGGAGCTTGAGACATCGGGGAAAATGGAACCAACGGAGGACAGAGCTGGGCGAGAACCCAGAGTGTGCGTCCTCCTCGGTACCCGACTTGAGTGAGTAGCACTAACGTGTCACTTGTACTCTGGGACAGTGAGGGAGGGAAATGACAGAAGGTCCTTTTCCAAGCGGCTTCCTCCTGCCTGATGGCACAGCCACCTTGTGGGGTGGCCTGATCATCTGACATGCACACACCTCTCCAGAAGGCCGCCTTGGCCAGCCTATGGCTGGTGGCCCCATCTTGAATGTGCTCTGTGTAACCTACTAAAAATGTTTTGTTTATTTTTTTTTTTTTAAATTCTGAATCTGCCTATTAGAGCTGTCTCAAACACAGATCCTTTAAAATAAATAATTCTTGCAAAGCAGACGTTAAAAGTTATGTTGCTGTGTATGTATCTTCAGAGGCTTATGTAGCGCTGCAGGTGGATTTTTCATTTTGAAGTTATTCAGCTTAAAGAAGAGGAGGAATAAAGGTAAAATATAAAACTGACTTAGGAAAAAAGAATAGACTATCCCTGTACATAATGCAAAGAAATCTCTTAGGGTATCTTCCACAACCTGGACACCCTCTGAAGACCACAAAAGCCTGTTCTTCAGTAATTCGGCAGTGCGCTGCTGGTGTACACGGGGGTTCTGATACCAGTGTGTGAGGGTTGTGATCATCCCCATGTCAGTAAGCTGAGAACTTAGCCATCTGCTGACTATAAACATTGAAAAAAGGAATGAAAGTGAGAATTTACTTACTGGATCTTTTCATTCTGTCTGCCCTTATCTCTTGGACGTTGAGTAGATCCACGAGTGGGGTCAACGAGACCTTAAGATGGGAGGGCCCGTAAGTGCCTTTGAGGCCCGTCCTGCTGCAGTTTGAGGAATCTGAGTGCCCGAGACCAAAGCCTTCTGTATGACTGCGGTGAAATCACTGTCCTAGTCACTGACCTTTTTAAAAAGAGGGTTTTAGCTGGTACCATACGTCAAGCGAAGAGAATTTTCCATTTGATTCTACTAGAGAGAAGAAATTAACTCTTGGATTTTAGAAGGTATATTACATATGGGCACCCTATTAAATACTCTGGTAAGCTTACCAGTGTGGATGGAAAGCAAGAAGTCTGTATGGCCTGGCCTGTGGTTATTAAAAGAAAAAAAAGTGAGTGCTGTTGGTTACTTTATATTGAATAATTGGATAATAATTTGTTTCTTTCTATTAGAATGATCTGGCCTGTGAAATTTTCTATTTTTAATTTTTTACATTTCTTAATTTTAAAAATGTGGAATAAATTCAAAAGATTTAAAGGAGTATACAGTTAAGCTGTCTCGTCCTCACCCCCAGCCACCTAGTTTTTTTCTCCCCCCCTCTGGAGGCAACTGATGTTATTTCTTAATCCCTCCTGAGATTTTTAATTTTATTTCTTGTCAATCTGAATGACAAAGAATAGCACTTTAATGCATTAATTCTTAAGCTATATGGCCATCCAGAGTTTTTAAGCTGAAATTCATATTCTCTTCTGTGGGCAAGGGAGATGAAAAAGACCTGTAAGGACTGCTGGGTTGGAAAAATCATCTTAGCCCACGCCAGTCCAAGCACCCACCTTACAAAGGTGCTTCAAAAAAGAAAGTCTACTGCGCCCTGGGGCTGCTGGCCAGTCAGCCACCAGGCTGTTGGAGGTGACAGCTGTGGAGATAGGGCTTGGCTTATCTTAACACAAAACTTAAAATAGTAATAATTAAAGAAACTCTACATAAGTCACAGGAAAGGGTATAAACAGAAAGTTGACGGGGCAATTTCATCCTGATTCTAATCTACCGTGAAACTTAAATTCAGATTCATTATTTTTTTCAGCTTATTTTGTCTCTAAATATTTTAGTTGCAATCTAGGCCTTCTCTTAAATGTCCCCATTAATCAAAGTAAACCTTAGTATTTAAAGAAAGCATGTGGCAGTTCCCCGTAAGTGTCTATCCTGATCATGAAATTGAAATAGAAAGTCAGTAAGATAAGAATTCAGTCCTGAATAAAAGCAGCATTTTATTCCTACCTGAGTCACGTCACCCCTTCTGTCATAGTTGCTTTCAAACAGCTCCTTGATTGCCCGAGATTCCCCTGAGCTTGGCACTCTGGTTATCACAACTATTTTCACTAAATTATCCTTCTGATTGCAAATGAGATTTTAAAAAAATATATTTATCATACCCAGTTCATTCCAAAAAAGAGTGTAAGTTTTTAACATTTGAAATGTGTGGTTCTGTAGACAAACTACTGGCAGAGTGGCCGGGCTAGACCGAGAATTTGTTGTCACTGAATCTGCACTGTGTCCGGGGTGGCGGGTTGAGCGCCAGGGGGAGATGCAGAGCTGCCCTCAGGCTCTCAGCCCGCCCGCACAGATCTGTCTTCTGAGGGCAGGGACACCGCAGCCCCATTTCTCTTCCCGTGAGGGACTCTCCTGGCACCCTGGCTGTCCTCTGCCGTGTCTCTGTGTTGACCGTGCTTTCCTCCTCCTCCTCCCCACCAGTAATCTATAAAACCAGCCTCCTGCATCTCCAGCCGCGGCAGATGACCATCTATCTCCCGGAGGTTCGGAAGATTTCCATGGACTTTGTTAATTTACCTGTCTTCAACCCAAATGTTTTCAGTGAAGATGAAGATGATTTACCAGGTGTGTTCACGCATGTCAGCTGTTTGTCACGAGCCCACACCCTCTCTCAGTGGGTCGTGTTGGGGGACAGAGTGGTGGTAGTTGAGGATTACAGCACGTCAGGCTGCGCCTGCCGCCTCAGCAAGGTTGGAAGGCATGTGAGGTGTCACGGCAGAAAGGTCACATACTGTCACTAGTTTGGGGAGGAGGGGAGCTACCAGAGCAAGGACGATTGAGGTGGCTGTGAGCACTTCTACCCCCTTGTTTTACCCTCACGGTAATCCTCCTAGTCACGTGCCTGGATAAAGAGAAGTTAACGGGACCCATCAGGACTCAGAAATCAGAACCGAAACCCTGTCTCATGGACCCTAGGCCAGCCCTCGTCCTCTCAGTCCCTGCTTCGAGAATGACGTCACGCAGATGACCCTATGCCCACGAAGCCCGGGTTCTCAAACCTGCCCCGTCTCCCGGGCAGAAAACCTGTGCATTTCAACATCTCTCTCTCAAGTGCAGTGCAGGTCTCCATGCACAGAATAGAAGCCTGGTGTGAGTTAAAAGTAAAATCTGGTACAAGGTTTTAAAATCCCAGTTTACAGATTTTGAAATATCTATAGCATCTTAGGTTAATTTAAGTGCTTTCTAGTCAGGGGGTCCTGTTTTGATTAACAGATTAGAATGAATTCTAATTAGTCTCCCAATTATTGTCTGTGACTCTTCTCAAAAGAAGTCCACCTGCAACAATTTTATAAACACAGAGATTCCTCTACTTACAACCAAGCAAGTTTCTGAAAATCTCTGGTTTCTGAGCCAGAGGAACCCTGCATGGGCCACTGGCTTCTCCTGTACCTGGTCATTCTCAAAGAGAGGGGCTCTAGTCTCGCCATGGGACGGGCTGGACACTGATCCCAGCTCAGGCTCTGAACGTGAGGGAGTCGTCTGCCTTCTCTCAGCCCAGGTTTTTACCTGTAAAATGATTGTGCTTCCTGACAGTAGCCGCCTTTGGTTCTCTGACGGTTTACCTCTCCTGACGGGTGGAGCAGATGTTCTGGACTCACGCAGTCCGGATGGGCGAGGTCTGGCACCTGTGTTAGCCTGCGGTTTGGTGAGGCTGCACACCCTTGAGCGTGTAGCCTTTGCCCTGCTAGTTCACAGCCTTGGATCTGGGAGTATCTTTTACACTTCCTCCTTATCGCCCTCCGTTCCCCCAGAACGTGACTGATAGAGCTCTCTCTAATGCTCAGCTGTTGTTGTAATCGTCTGTGGTTCCCTGTGGAGGAGGGAACGTTTGGTCTCAGAGCTTAAACTCAGTGCTTCGTGACGCGACAGAGACTCTCGTCTCGTTCAGCGGGGAAGACACCTGCCGTCAGTATTCCATACCGAGGAGAGAACATCTGGAAGAGGAAGCTGAACAGGAATAGTAGAAAACTTGGGACAGGGCCCAGATTCGTGCAGCCAGGAGATAGTTACCTCTCACGAGAGGACCCCCGGGAAGGGGAGAGTCTGTTACAGGCGCTGAGGGCCGGCTTAGCTTTTCATGAACCAGCTGGTTTCATTTGAAGTTCTGGTGAAAGGTCAGCCAGCCTCTGCAATTAGCCTGTTAAATTCTATTTCCTGCTCGGATACTAGTTGCCACACAGCACTTAGAGGCCCACATGAGCCAGCTTGCCGTGCTCGGTGAGCACTTGACACAGGGCAGTTCAGACAGTGGCTCTGAGCACGTGCACGTGGTCTGCAGATCCTCGCTCAAGTGCACCCTTTATTAAATCCCCACTGTGTACAAATAGGATATATTTATAGGGTTTGTTCAATGGGGCTCACCTTATATACCATTTGAAATGCTAAAAAGCAGCTAAATTAGGAAATGACCCTTCCCCTCATATGCAGATTTGCTAGAGGAGTCTTTTCATTGGTTTCTCTACTGCATTTCACATGGTTCTATTTACAGAAACTTAATTGCTGTACAAATCTCACACACACACCTGCTGCATGACACTTCCCACACTAACCAGTCCATAACCCTGGATGAACCCACTCAAAAGAAGCCTAGGCACTGAGTCCTCAGTGGAGTTTCATACTGTACCAGGGCCCTCTTCTTGCACAAAAGAGTGGGCTGTTTTATGAATATCACAAGCTAAAAGCATCTTTTAAACACTTAATCGTTTGCCATGGTGCCATTCAGGTACATGGTACCAAATTCAGAAGGTTCAGAGGTATTTATTGAAAAGCTCTGGCAGTGCCCTTAGCTTACGGATGACTGCAGGCTGCCTGCCCTGAAGAACCCATCGGGATTGCCTGTGTGTCCTTCTAGAAACATTTAGGGAAGTGTTGTGTAACTTGTGTGAACTGTCCAGCTTTCCCTAAGCAAACACACCTTCCTCTGTAGTGACTGCATTCTGTATGCAGAAGGACTGGATGAGTCGAGATGTGTTGCTTATTCTGACCTAGTTTCATGGCAGTGTTTTGTTTGTAAGCAGTTCATCTTTCTGATTTCCTTTCAGTGACAGGAGCATCTGGTGTGCCCGAGAACAACCCACCTTGCACCGTGAACATCCCCATCGCCCCCATCCACAGCTCGGCTCAAGCGATGTCCCCCACGCAGAGCATCGGGCTGGTGCAGTCCCTGCTGGCCAACCAGAATGTGCAGCTGGACGTCCTGACCAATCAGACCACAGCCGTGGGCGCAGCCGAGCACGCAAGCGACAGCGCCGCCCAGTACCCCGTGCCCAGCCGCTACTCCAGCCCTGGCCAGGTGATCTTCGGGGGCGTGGAGATGAGCCGCGTCATCCCCAACCCCCCTCAGCTGTCCCTGCCGCCGCCAGCACAGGGGGCCATCCAGCTGTCCGTGCTGGACCACGGGGACCGAGACCACGAGCACCTGCAGAAGCCAGCCAAGGCCCTGCGGCCGGTGCCACAGTTGGCCACCGAGGGGGACGCGGTGGTGTTCAGCGCCCCCCAGGAGGTCCAGGTGGCCAAGATGAACCCCCCACCCCCCTACCCGGGAACCATCCCCGCGGCCCCTACCACCGCGGCGCCGCCGCCCCCGCCACCGCCCCCGCTGCCCCCGCTGGACACGTGCCTGAAGAAGGGCGACTTCTCGCCCTACCCCACGGCGGCGCACTACCAGCCGCCCCTGGGCTACGAGAGGATCACCACCTTCGACAGCAGCGGCAACGTGGAGGAGGTGTGCCGGCCCCGGACGCGCATGCTCTGCTCCCAGAACACCTATGCACTCCCGGGCCCGGGCAGCTCGGCCACGCTGAGGCTCACCGCCACCGAGAAGAAGGTCTCGCAGCCCTGCACCAGCGCCACCCTGAACCGCCTGACGGTCCCGCGCTACTCCATCCCCCCGGGGGACCCGCCCCCCTACCCCGACCTCGCCGGCCCGCTGGGCCCTCCCGGCCGCGGCGCGGGGCAGAGACCCGACGGCGGCCTCATCCACGGCACGCTGCGCAGGAACAACCGCGAGGCGGCGCTCAAGGCGGCGCCGCTAGCCGAGCCCCTGCGGCCGCCGCCTCACCCGCCCAGGCCCAAGGGCGCGGCGCAGTTCCCGGCGCGGCCCCCGCCCGCCCTGTACACCTGCAGCCAGTGCAGCGGCGCGGGCGCGGTGGGGAGGCCGGAGCTGGGTGCGGGGGCGCAGCCGGGCGCCGGCCTGGCGCACGCGGCCAGCACCTCCCCGCTGACCTCCCAGTCGTCCTACAGCCTCCTGAGCGCGGGCGACGGCGCCCGCGAGCGCGCCGACTATGTCAACTCGGCCTTCACCGAGGATGAGGCGCTGGCCCAGCACTGTCAGGCCGAGAAGCCGCTGCGGCACACCCCGCTGAGCGAAGCCGCCGTGCCCGTGAAGCGGCCGCCCCCCTACCAGTGGGAGCCCGTGCTGGGGGAGGATGTTTGGGTTCCTCAGGAAAGGACAGCGCAGACCGCGGTGCCCAACCCCCTGAAGCTGCCCCCTTTGATGGTAGGTCAGAGCCAGCACCTGGATGTGTCCCGAGTGCCCTTCGTCTCCCCCAAGCCTCCCGCCAGCCCTGCTGCTACTTTCCAGACAGGCTATGGCATGGGAGTGCCCTATCCGGGGGGCTATAACACCTCCCCTTTGGCGGGGGTGCAGGCTCCCTGCTCCCCGAAAGACGCTCTGGCCCCAGCACAGTTTGCACAACAGGAGTCCGCGGTGGTTCTTCAAACGGCCTACCCGCCCGGCCTCTCCTACTGCACCCTGCCCCCCATGTATCCGGGAAGCAGCGCCTGCTCGGGTTTACAGCTGCCACCCATCGCCTTGCACCCCTGGAATTCCTACAGCGCGTGCCCGCCCGTGCAGAACCCCCAGGGCGCTCTGCCCCCCAAGGCGCACTTGGTGGTGGAGAAGCCCCTCGTGTCCCCGCCGCCCACGGACCTCCAAAGCCACTTGGGTACAGAGGTGATGGTAGAGACCGCAGACAACTTCCAGGAAGTGCTCTCCCTGACGGAGAGCCCAGTCCCCCAGCGAACGGAGAAGTTCGGCAAGAAGAACCGGAAGCGGCTGGACAGCCGGGCCGAGGAGGGGAATGTACAGGCCATCACTGAGGGCAAAGTGAAGAAGGAGGCTCGGACTTTGAGTGATTTTAATTCCCTGATCTCCAGCCCCCGCCTGGGGAGAGAGAAGAAGAAAGTGAAGAGTCAGAAAGACCAGCTGAAGTCGAAGAAGTTGAATAAGACAAATGAGTTCCAGGACAGTTCGGAGAGCGAGCCGGAGCTGTTCATCAGCGGGGACGAGCTGATGAACCAGAGCCAGGGCAGCAAGAAGGGCTGGAAGAGCAAGAGGAGCCTGAGGGCGGCCAGCGAGCTGGAGGAGTTCAAGTGCAGGAAAGCCAGCGAGAAAGAGGACGGGCGGCTGGGCAGCCAGGGCTTCGTGTACGTCATGGCCAACAAGCAGCCTCTCTGGAACGAGGCCACCCAGGTGTACCAGCTGGACTTCGGGGGGCGGGTGACCCAGGAGTCGGCAAAGAACTTCCAGATCGAGCTGGAGGGGCGGCAGGTAAGAAGCCATGTGCTGGGGTATGGCCAGAATGCCACTTTCTGGTCCTGCCAGGTCTCTGGACTTTGGCCTTTGGGAGCATTTTTCAGAAGGCCAGATGGGAAATGTGGGAAACGGCTGATGACTCTTAGCTGGGGCCCGTCGGGCTTGTAATTTTCAGTGTGCCTGTTGCTATCTTTTCTTTATTTCTCCCCAAAGTAACGCATGTCCTGATTTTTTGAAGTCAGATGGTTCTGTGAGACCCATGAGGAAAATAGCAGGCACCTGCCCACTGCCCACACCTGCTCTCCAGAGGCCAGCTCTTCCAACTCTGTGTGCTTCTTCTGGTGTTTGCCACCGTACTTGTGAAGAACACATTCCTACTTCTATCTCTTGATTTTCCAGTTTGGGGCATCATGTACTGACTTCTTCCTGAGCACCATGAGGGTTCATTTTCTTCACCCCAGCGCCCCCCAACATGTGAACTTTCCCTTCCCCCTTTTTGCACGCAAATCAGTAGTCATTGGTCCCCTCGTTGTGCCACTGAATATGGTTCATTTCTGAGCCATGTATTATGGTTTAATTACAGTTCCTTTTTTATCGTGTAGGCTTTTTACCCTAGACGTAATAATTACCCAGTTTTCATTTGCTTGTTTTTCTGTGTTTCTGTTATTAAGTCCTTCCCCAGTTCTCCGGCAGAGCGTACATCTCCTCTTGGTGCACTTGAGCACTTTGTGTAGTTTGTCAGTTCTTCCTGCTCCAACCTGGAATTGTTGCTGTGGTCCCACTGCATCGCTGTCGTTCCGGGACTACCCTTCTCCACCATCCCGGGAATTCCCTTCACTGCTCATATTTAAATTTCATCGTCATTAATTCGCTCAAGAAACGATTATTGAGCACCTGCTATATGCCTGGCAATCCTCTTGGCCAGGAGTTGGGAAATTATGGCCTACAGGCCCATCCAGCCTGCAGCCTCGTTTTATAAATAAAGTTTTATTGGAACACAGCCTCGCCCATTATTTCAGTACTGTCTGCGCTGCTTTTGCCCTGCAACAGAGGTTCAGTAGCTGTGGCAAAGTCTGTGTGACCTACAAAGTCTAAAATGTTTATCATCAGCCCTTTACAGAGAGTTTGGGAACCCCAGTTCTGAGTGCTGAAATTTAGAGCACTGCGGAAAACAGAGGAAGATCTCTGTCCTCATGGAGTTTACAAAAATGGAAGAAAGACCATAAACAATTAAATATGTGTAACATCTTATAATATACAGTGTGGTCACAGTAAGCACTGGGGTGACAGGAAAGCAGGTGCAGGAGGTGGAGTGCAAGGGGGACCACGTGTGCTCTGTTTGGTCCCTCTCTGAGCAGTGTGACATCTGACAAATCACAGGTGATGGTTCTCTTAAGCCTCTTTTAGCCTGTAGATTTTTTTCTCTACTTTTTCTTTCTCCTTTCTGTTCCCTTGGTGGAGAAACCACTTCCTTTGACCCGAGGAGCTTTCCACGCTCTGAATTTTGCTTGTGGCCTCCCCACTGCATGATTTAACATGTTCCTCCATCTGTTTATTTCCGACAAACTCATAGTTAGATTGAGAAGCTTTTCAGAGTAGCTTTTGTTGGCAGAAATATCTCACAGGCCGCGCTGTCTGCTTCTATCAGGAGCCACAAGGAGGTTTTCCTTTAACGTCTTTGCTTCACCGCCCCACCTTCACCCCAGGTGATGCAGTTTGGAAGGATTGACGGCAACGCATACATCCTGGACTTCCAGTACCCCTTCTCCGCTGTGCAGGCCTTTGCAGTCGCCCTGGCCAACGTGACCCAGCGCCTCAAATGAAGAGACTGGTGTGGGGAGGAGAAAGCGGTCTGATCGCAGACGCTGGAGGAGCCTGCACGGCCTGGTGCCCGGGGGACCAGAAGACAAGGGCAAAACTGGAAACGTCTGTCAGGCCCAGGGGAGGGCACTGACCTTTCGTTGTTGTTTGTTTGGGTTTTTATTATCCTTTATTGTGTTTTTTTCTTCTCTTATTTTTTTAAACAAAAGTAAAATACAGGAGAGCAGTGTTTGCAAGCAAAGGGTGCAAGGCACCTACCTGGTGGTGTTTAGGAGGTGTGGTCGCTGTGGGAATGTCCTACTGGGTTTGCTTATGTCGGCGACGGGACAAGGGGCCCTTCAGAAGGAAGGTTAGACTGCCTTCTCGCCTGCTGTTCTTCTAGACTAGGAGTGTGCATTGTTTTCATTCTCCACAACATCTAGCTTTTATTATTCCTCCAACATCACTACTAGTGTAAATATAAAAAACTTTTTAAGAAAAACACAACCAAAAAATCCTGAAGGTGCAGGTTCTCTTAGGGGGGGACAACATTTAATTCACACATATTATGTTATTCTCCCAGAGGTGACTTGATTAATGAGGGGTATTTTGGCAAATGCACTGTGTTTGACTAATAAAAGTAGGCTTTTTACGGGGGTGCTATTACCAGGTATAAATACGATTTGCTCATGAGCTCGTAGGGAAAGGATGACAGGCGAGGAAGGATCTTCTGCAGGTGTTCATGTGGGTGGCTCACGTCGTGTGACTTGAAGCAGTACAAGGGCCACGCTCCTCTTCAGAGGGGGTTTACACTGAAGCCTCCACTAGTTTCCTAATGTGTCAGAATTCCGTTGGTTCAGTGATCATTCAGTCTGATTGACTTCAGGAGAAAGATCCCCGAGTAGCGTGTGGGGCAGCAATTTTCTGGGCTGCGATGGTGGCTCGTTAGAGACCTGCTGCTGAGAAGTGGGCTTCACTCCCTCTCCCCTCTCATTGAACCTGGGAACCGTGCCAGAGACGGTGTCTTCCCCATTAGGTAGCACTGTTCTATACTTGCTCTTTCTAAAAATGCTGACAACACTGATTTGAAAGCACTCCTTTCCTCTTTTGGGCTATATTAAAATTAAGTTGGCTAGAGATGTTTTCCAGATTAGAAATGTAGCAAAAGAAATGTTAGGCATTTGCCAGGGTATGAAAAGATAAGAGTTATAATCAAATCTTTTGACAAGAGCCCCACAAGCTTTTCTAGAAAAAAAAAAAAAAGTTTATTAACTGTACAGACTGTTTACTGAGGAGATAAACCACTGGGAGAACGTGGTTAAAGTTACAGTACTTAATGTAGTTGGTTGACTGTTCTTTGTTAATTTCAACAACAACAACAACAAATCCAGAGATTATCTTTTCCCACCTCCCCCTCCTCGGGGGGCAATATTCAGCCCTGATAACAAGACCCAGTTCATAGTTTTTAGTTACTGATATCTGTGATGTTGTTTAGGGCAGGAACACAAGAACTGTCTACCAGTTTAGAGTCCTAAATTTGGATTTTGTTTGAAAACAAACAGGTGGAAGATACTGCAGAAACGTATTTTCCAAAAAAAAAAAAAAAAAAATTTGTTTTTAATCTTCTGTTTTAGTTTAAAAATTAGAAAAGAAACAGGCCCAATGCAAGATGACATCACTTACCGTTTTCTTCAGACCCGGAAGAAACACAGGTGAGGTTTCAAATATGGTGAAGGACATCTCCCAGCTAATACCAGAGCTTCCCATTTTATATTTTAAAATATTGAACCGGATTCTTTGGTGGGTAAATTTTTCCAGAAAGAATATAGCAATGTATTCAGAATTATATAATTCTTTTATATGAGTTTCTGTAGCTTAACATGATGTTTCAATGCTTATTATCAGCTGTGCAATAATGGTTATAGCCTATTTCTAAATAATTTAAATGCAGTTCCCCTGTTTTATTGTCCAAAAGTTAATTATTTATCTTGCTTTCATAGTGTTCATAGGAATTATTTTGTTACTATGTTCTGGTGAGTTATGCCCACTTTATTATTTATTTAGAAAAATAGTATGTTTGTAACGACTTATTTGGTGGCAGTATATTTTGCTGCAAAAAATAAAAAGGACGTGATAGAAGGTTTTTTTACTGGACAATTTGTAACTTTTTCTAATTGGGAAAAATTCCTATTAATCCTTTAAAAGCAATTCTTTTTTTTTTCATTTTGTGGTATCAGTTATATAAAAGGAAGAGATTTCTTTGAGATAACGTATCCTAAAATATTATTTCCCCTTCTGTTGAAAACTTTATTTTTAATGAAAATAAAAGGTGAAATGAAATGAGACTTAAGAGAATGAGAGTAGCACAAAAAAGGAATTATGGTAATAAGTTTCAGTTCTTCAAGTTCTGACTGGTTTTTGAGATGTAAAGACCACATTTTAGAACTTTTCTTAATAAGAGCAAAATACAGAGGGAAATCCTTGGAATGAAGACTACAGATGCGTGTGTGAAGAGAAAGTGAGTATGTGTCACAAATAATTAACTAAACTTACTAAATTCTTAGCTCACTCCCCAAAGGACCTTTTCCCCACCTGGGGACAAAGGCCTCCGTCTCGGATCCGCCTCTGGATGAGCGGCGGTCGCTCAGCTCTGCGGCCCCGGCCGGAAGGAAGACGTAGTCCCCAGTGCAGTCAGACAGACAGGCGTCTGCAGCCGTGGCGACGCGTGGCGTTTCACTTAATGGTGACGTTTTCACTTACTTTAAAAATTGCTTCCATTCGGTCAGTCTCAATTTATTAAACGCTACCAAAGTCAGTCTTTAAGCAACAGAATTCTACATATTTAGTGTTCGTTAATAGCAGCTCATGAATGTTAAGATACCTCAGTGAATCTCTAAAGTTAAAAACATTAGCCCAGTAAATAGCCAACCACATACAGAATCCACGCCTTTTTGAGGAGAGCGGTATGTTAACAAACATGAGAACCAGTTTTAAATTTGGTTTTACCTCATCCAGCCAAAGGCACAGCTTTGAGTATAGCATACCCATTGAATGTATGCATATCCTAAGAAAAACCGGTACCAAGAAAGCAGGAAAATGTCAAAGCTCTCGTGGCGGGATAGGTCAGAGGGTTTGCAGTGTTTTCATGCACGGCTGTTGCTTCCTCATCGAGTGCCCCACGAGGGCATGCGAAGACGTGTAATCATAGACGAAAGTCAGGAGACCCCGGGATCAAGCCGGCTCTGCCACAAAGCTGGAGGGTGACCGTGGGCCTCCATTTGTCTGTCTGTAAAAGAAAGGACGGCCTGGACAATTTTCTAAACTCCTGTCGACCAGCTCGAACGGCTTGAGGGCCCGAAATGTAACAGTTTCATCGATTCCATTTTACAGACTTGGAAGGAAGGTTTCAAAACATTGCCCTTTGTAGAGAAATTTTTTTTTTCCTGTATTAATGAGCTACCTACTGAATGTAAACCAGTGCATTTAAAATAATATCTTTGGAAGGTTCACCTCTAAAACGAATGCATTTGGAATCATGTTTGTTCTCGTAAAATTGTACAAAAGCACCGATTCCAGGTAAGACAGAGAAGCCTCCCCATGAGTGTGCCCTGCTTGGTGGACACCCCAGAGAACAGCCCTAAAATAAGTCACCACTTTGCCCTGAAGAGTGAGATGAAAAAAGAACAAAGGAGTATATGCCTAGGCGGCTTGAGTTCTTGAGTGTGCTGCGCAGTGTTGCACGAGCTTTGTGTTCAGAAGGTTTTTTCGAGAAGGAACCCGTTGTGTCCCCATGTGGGTCATCTATCGTTTGGCCAAGTCAGTGGTTGTGAGCACAGTTAGCTGAAACAAAATGTGTCCAAATGTTGTTTGAGTTCCTGGAATTTTGTCACAGCACACAACTCAAAACTCTTCACCTTTTGTATATTTCCTTGTCTCTGGCTGATGGAGCTCTGAAGGGTTGTGGTTTTCATTTCTTTGGCTTTGTGCAGTTTTCTTGTAACTTTACTTGTACCTCTATTTTCTGTTTATATGTTCTTTTAAAGGGGAGGGGGAGGGTTCTAAGATCTCGTTGTTTATTGTAGATAAAATTTTTTTCGTGTTGTAGAAAAGCATGGGTTATGCGTTTGACTGAAAAAGGCACTGTATTATTTACCAAAGGGGTATTGCTTTTGCATTTGTTTATAAATGCATTATTTTGGTACTGTAAATTTGGGTATAATTTCTGAGTTTATTACTACTGGCATTTTCTTTTTCCTTTCCCCCCCCCCCCACCAACTGTAAGTGTGCGATGCAGGTGCACAGGTCCCAGACCAAACCAGACCACCAGCATGTTCTTGTCCCCGCCTTGGCAGTGGCGCGCTGCCGTGTGTGCCTGATCCCTCTCATGTTGGTTTGTTTGTTTTTTAACTCAGCATCCTGCTTTGTTTTACTTTCCAAGCAAGATCTGTTGAGATTTCTGATTTGCATTCTAATGAGCTCACCCTTATTTCCTCTCTTCTTATGTATTTTGTGTATTAGATTGTGCAGGAGGTATTCTAGAAGGCATTAATGGTTTGCATTCAAAATGGCGTGGTTTGTCCAAAGTATTTTCTGTCTTTATTACTGAGATGGATTAATCTCCTTATTTTTTTCCTGATGATTTGAAGTTGTAAGAGTTGTCAGCTATTGCTTAATAAAATTTTACAGATCAAAAAAAAAATCAGTTACTTGTGTGCACAATTCAGATGCAGTCTTGAGTCCTTTGAGAAGAAATCACCGCTCTCCATTGGCATGACCCACCCTCTAGCTGCTTCTCCGATCCCTGGGTTACTGCCAGGGGTTGCTTTGACACCTGAGATCTTTATCATCGTTGCTCTTGCTGAGAGGTCAGAGGTTGTGCTGTTTTCCTGGTGAGTTGGTTTGAGTTTGTGTTTGTTTTTGTTTTATTTTTCCTTGCTTTTTCAAAGAGGACCCATCTGTGTCTCTATTTCTGCTAAGATCATCTATACCATTTTTTTAGATTCCACATATATGCGTTAATATACGGTATTTGTTTTCCTCTTTCTGACTTACTTCACTCTGTATGACGGTCTCTAGGTCCAGCCACGTCTCTCCAAATGACCCAATTTCGTTCCTTTTTATGGCTGAGTGATATTCCATTATATATATGTACCACATCTTTTTTTCTTTTTTTTTTTGTTCCCTGCCTCTTGCATCTCCCTCCCTCCCTCCCTCCCTCCCTATCCGACCCCTCTAGGTGGTCACAAAGCACCGAGCTGATCTCCCTGTGTGTACCACATCTTCTTTATCCATTCATCTGGCGATGGACATTTAGGTTGCTTCCATGTCCTGGCTATTGTAAATAGTGCTGCAGCGAACACTGTCATGGTAGAAACATTGAACTTTGGTCCATATCATTCAGTGTATTCGGATTACATAAATGTTCATGATCCATCCAAAAGAGGATCTGATTCACGGTGCTTCTTTCATAGCACCTACAAGATCTGAGGTGCTATATACATCAACACCTTCTTTTTTAATTTGTAGCAAACTTAATAAAACCGGGTTTTGAGCAATTCCACTACAAGTGCTAATATAACTGTTAATTGTTGTTGTTACTAATGAATCTTAGTGTACCTCCTTGCTCCGCCCTAGAATTCCCTCTGACCGTGGGAGGGAGGCAGGGACTGGGGGTCATAGGAGGTGCATCTGTAAACACCGTAGTTCCCATGTGCATTTACAGAACCACCCATTGGTTGTTTTCAGAGATAAAAAATAGACATGTAGTCACTCAGGCTTTGGGAGAAAGAGAACCAAAAACTACTGTCATCTCTAACAAGTTCTAATCATTAATTAAGTTTTAATATAATCATAGGACTATAAATTTGTGCTTTAAATAGTAATAACCATACGAAGCTAACCCGAATTTTGTATGAGAATCAAAATATATCTCGTTTTATTGTGAAAGTCTGTGAACTTCAAGTTAATATTCCTTGTATCTTCATCACTTAAATCAGGTAGCAAGGAAACCTGATCAGGAACAAGCCCCCTCCTCCCCTCCCCCCAAAATCAAGGGACCAAGACCCTAACAGCCAGGCTGTGTTGGTTGATGCTAAGGACCGTGTATAGGAGTGGGGTTACCTTCTCCACCAGCCCAGACCCAAGGTCAGCTTTGGGGCCGTTCAGTGTGAGTTGCTGTCTCCAGAAGTGATTTATTTTTTAAGTAAGAAAACTTGGCAAATCCCTTTCCTTCTACAGACTTATTTTGAAAAGGATGCATCTATTTTTATTCTGATGTTCAGTATTCTTTTCCTGGTAGTGTTAAGAGAAGAGGGAATCAATTTAGCTCTCACACCCTGGTCCCCAAAACTCACTGTAGAAGAGAAATGACTGCCTCGTGGAGATTGCATTGCAGTTTTTCAAGAATGCACAGGTAAATCTCCAAACTCCACTATAAAGTGGTTACCTTTTGCCTTCCTTTCCTTTCAGAAGAAAATTGAAGCATTGAGAGGTTGAAATGATTCCTGGATTCCATAGACAAAAAAATGACCCTGAAATAGAATTGAAGATTTCTAGGTCACATTAATGAATAGGCCTAGTTTATTCCCAGCTTCTCACTCTGGTGTTTCGTAATGATTTGCCTGTAATGAGCTCTGAGCCACTTACACTTAGTCATCTCCCTTGAAAAGAGGCAATGTAGGTGGGCCACCCTCGCCCATCAGCAGGTGAGCTCACCCTGTCGACAGCTCGTTCCTGAGTTGTCAGAAGGTAGAACAGTTAACTCACCCAGGCATCCCAAAGGAGCAGGTCTGTGTGGATTTGTTTCTTTGCGTATCTTAGAAAGAGTTGCTCAATCCACTAAAGAAGGTGAAACCATCCACGTGAAGAATGGGCTCATTTCTTAAATCTTGAAGTTCCTGTTAGAACGATAGCTTCAGATGATAACAGGTACACCAGCACAGAAGCAGGACCCCGGCAGGAAACTGAGTCAGGTGTGAAAATAGTTATACCTCATCCTTTCTGCCTTCCCTTTTCTTAGTTTCCTGCTTTCCACATCGCTTCCCTCTATAGGGAGTGCGTTCTCTGTGCTGTAGGTGACCTTAAAGCCACTCTCTTGAAGCTTCCCTTGCACAGGGATGGGAGCTTTCAGTGCAGTTTCAAGCCTTGTTCCTTGAAACCTTGCTGTTGAGACAAAGTAAAAGCTCTGTGGGAAATTATAAAACTATAGCAGAGAACTTAATTGAGTTTATCTTAAGGACAAATAAGCCTGAGGAATTTCTTAAACCTCAGTCACCTTCAGGACAGCGTGCACACAATTTGCATACCATTTTTGTCTTTGCTATGTGAAATATCTGTGCCTTTGGTTGATTAATCCGAAATTCCGGTAGCCCATGTGCTGTTTAGCTCTTGCTCTGTTCCAGGCACTTTCTAAGTCCCATGATTATGCAGCATTTTCACTGCATGTGCTCCTTCCCTCATCTGCCCCCCCCAGCAAAAAAATGGGGGGAGCTTGGATATTAAAGGCTGGCCGCATAGCAGTATCTCAAACTACTGATCAAGTTGCCTTCTCTTAGTCAAGCCGGTTACCTTAGTCATTTACCCCATCTTCAGCCGTCAGGGTGCAAAGAGAACCTCATGAGTTCTCTTCCACTCTTCTTCAAAGTAGGAAGAAGTGGCCAGTCCTGACACCATTCCCCGTTGTGTGTGCAGGGAACCAGGGGTCGCTGCGCGTTTTTTTAGTTGGGCCTCCAGCTTGTGCAGATGGTCTTGTGGTTTCTCCTTTCACGTGGATTAATTCGGTGTTGCCTGCCTCCCTCCCTAGGTGTCATCTTGAGGGCCCGCCATGAACTGCCTGTCACAGTGTTGCATCGACCCAGTAGTGGTGCAGTCCCTGTTGCAAGAGGAGAAATCCTTGCATCCTTGAATCCCGTTCTTTTCACGTCTGGTATCATGGAAACCTGGGCTTTACCAGTGTTACTTTTTCTTTCTCTCCTGGTAAGGTGAGTCACCCAGACACCACAGTGCTTGAGACACAAACGTGTGATGGATTCCCGCTGTAAGGAGCGGGATTGTCCTCGAGTGACTCATTTCTCTCTGTGCTGGAGCCCCACGGGGTCCTGTGAGTCCCGGTCACACGTTCCTCAAGAGCCTGCACTCACTACAGGAGGCTCTTAAGTCCCAGGATTATGGTTTCTTGCCAGTACTGAAACTTGACTCCTTTGTTTTAAATCATAAGAGAAAACATTTCTCTGACAGGAAGAGATTGTCTCCACTCATTCCGTTAGAATAACCAGCCCCAGCCGAGGCTTGGTGTCCAGCAGTGTGGGAGAAGGTCCCGTCAACGCCAAAGGGTTCATTTGTTGACTCGGATCCCAAGCCAGTGGGGGAGGCTAGTTGCTCTAAAAACTGCAGAACGTTGGATTTACTGAACCCTCAGGATTTCTGCCCCAACTTAGCCACGTGGAGTTGACCTCCTTTCCGCTAGCCCTTCTGTTTCCTTCTGTTCCCACGAGCTCCACCCCAGTGGGTCTCACCCTTGTTTCAGGGCTCCCCTCCCATGGGATGAGTTCATAAGCATCCTCTTTGCCAACACCCATACCTCCCGGCAGGTGCTGAACTCCTGGGAGGCTGAGAGAGTGAGTGCGACAGACTTTGAGGGGATCAGCCAGGTTTCTCCACCAGTGTCCCCAGGAAGCCCTGAGACTAGATCACACCCACCTCTTGAGAACGTCACATTCCCCAAACCTGCTCGGTTCCTAGCGTGTAACTCACTGGGTGGATTCTGCCCGCCAGCGGCTAGAAGCAGTGATGGTGACACTCCTCCTTCTGATGGGGTCCCTGCAGCGACCTGCCCTCCAGGGGGATTGCGGCACGGGGCACGCCAGCCTGTCTCTTAATGTTGTGTTTTCATGATGTTGGTCTCTCAAGTTCGTGCTTGAAAAATGTGATCTGTGTGGAAAGAAGAACTGGTAAACCTGTATTTGAAAGCATAATAATTTTTTAAAACTAGCCAGATACAAGTGCATCCGCACCAAGAGACTTTTATTTGGAGCCTGGTACTTTTTTTTTATCCTCAGTACACTATAGAGACTCAGCTAACTTTAAGTAGCTAAAGGTCTTCTGTCTAACTGGTACAACACAAGGCTGTCTGGCTGTATATTAGTATCCAAAACCAAAGCAAAGGTAAAAATGACACCAACAACGCAACCCCATAAAAACAGCAAGTTTTGCAAACCACAGTGGGAAAGTATGCCCTTGTGGCATCATAAATCCCTCTTCACAAGTCCTTTGTGGGAGGTTTTGGTCCCAGTTTAGAGATGGGGAAATCAGGTAGAAATTCCTAAGTGACTTTGCTCCAAGCCAGGCAGTGTTGAGAGAAAGCCAGGAGCAAATCTCAGAGCAGCTAAATCACCGCTCCTCTTTGAAAAGGGCTCCTGTGAAGCTTCGTAAATGACAGAGAACCACAGCACTGACGCCTCCCCACCTCCAAGCCCCGGCGAGTGGAAAGCCGCCCTCCCCGGGGAAATGATGCCCAGACCCAGAGCCCAGGGCAAGGCTGAGAGCTGTCCTCAACATTTGCCCTTCACTTACTTTCTCCTTGATGGTCAGCTTCCCAAGAGGGATGTGATGCTCCAAAGACCCAGGTTCATCTTGTCCAGACCCCTGATCAGGACGTCTCAGAAGTGACAAAAACTCAGTGAGTTAAAATTCAGAGAAGAGAAGCCACTCTGCAGGACAGCTGACTTTTCATCAGAGAGCCTGAGCTGCTAGCAGAAAGACCTGCCTGGGGGTGGGAGAAAGGGACTCTGCCCAAAGGGAAGAACCCGAAAGGACAGTACGCCCAGAATTTTCCACACCAGCCACCCTCCAAAGGGGAGAAAAGAGTTGATCTTCAAACCTCTCACGTGAGCCAGACAAAGAGCTGCATGAGGTAGAAGAGGCAGGGGCCTGACCCAAACCTTCCTGCACAGAGGTCTCCTTTAGGCTGCTTTGTGCTATGAAGTGTTCCAGGCTTTGTTCCCTCTTGTCGCAGAAGCAGTGAAGTGCTCTCCCAGGGGCCTGGGCTCCTAAACGCTTCAGCCCTGCCCAGACCTGGTGCCTGGCTGGCTCCACTGGGAGAGGCTCCATGCTGTGCATCTTTGGAGCTCCAAGGTTACAGGTAAGGGATGGGGCGAATCAGGATTCCAGCATTAAAACCCAGGCATTTTTCTTGGAAACAGTTCAGATTTCATTTACAACTTATAAAGTATTCGTGTCCTTAACAAATGCCTATGTGCACCCTTGGATGGCAGAGTTATAATTGAGACCAGACTTGAATGGAAAGTCCTTGGTAAAGGCTGGGTCACAGCACTCTTTCAATGAGTAGTGACAAGACTATATTAACTGTGAACGGGTTCTGGATCAGTGAGAATACCTGGTTGGGTGTGTCACTGTCCCGGGCCTCGTGGAGAGGCAGCGTGGTGTAGGATGAGGAGCACTGCTCTGCAAGCTGGGAGATGAAGGAGCTTATCCTGGATCTGTCACCAAAATTGCGTAACCTGACTAATAGATGAGGAGACGGGACTAAGTCAGTGTTCCCCAGGTGTGGGCCGTACTTCCCCAGTAATTGTGCACACTGATGGAAGAAAAACACGTTCCTTTACTGTAGGATTTTCTAGAAACATCAGTATGCTAATGTATTGTGCGTGGTGGGCCACCAAGAGGAGGAAATACCAAACTTTTTTGCCCTCAGAATCCTATTTTAAGGGAGCGTCTTGTAGGACCAATGGCCCAAGGAGTAGATAGGATTAGGGAAATTGGACTGGATGCTCTCCAAATTCTTCCCAAGTTCAGAATTCTGTGCTTTTGTGAATTTTACTGAAAACTTAAGGCAGGTTTCTTTTCTGCCTCTTCTGCTAGAATAAAAGATCTGCTTTGCTTCTGCTCAAGTAGGCAAGAGACCCTTGTTCAAGTGTGAAGTGTGTTTGCTGAGCTGCAAAGGTGTAGAGTGTTGTTTTGTTTCTACAGGGTACTTAACGAAGCAGAGCTGTTGGAAACAGAAATGAGCTCTTGCCCATTACAGCCCACCAAGATGCAAATATTTAGCTTGTTGAGTTTGCAGTTCTAACTCAGACAAATACAGTCTTTCCTAAGGTAACTGAGATTGAGGACGTCAGGCTCATTCTGACCTACCTCATCTTCTGTTCCTAATTGGTGTTTCCAGATTTCTGTTCTGCAGTTTCACTGGGGGCCCTAGACATCATCTTTCACTCAGTTTAGAGAAGAGAACCACTTAGGGTCAACCGAGCATTCATCTGGGATGAAACCAGTACATTACACCCTAAAGTCTGTGCTCTCCAGGGGTTGGGAGTTCATATACAGAAATGCAGTCATAAATAGAACTTCAGCTGGCTGGGTAGGTGATTTACAAAAGTAAACGTCTCTTCTGAACTCTTGCAAAAAGACTTCTTGTCATTTCAATTGCCAAAAACAAGCCAAGGGCTGAAAATATTCATCTGATCTGAAAGTCAGAGCAAATCATGTCCCCTAGGGGCCCCTGAAGGCTGGCATCCACCTGGGCCCTGCCTAAATGGGAGGGGGACAGCTGGTGGCCACCTGGGGATGGCCTAAGTGGGAGGGGGTCTGGGCCTCACTGTGTGTTCCTGGGAGGGTCTCAAGCCCCTGGTGAGGACCTCCCTAGGGGAGGCCTAGTGCTGAGGGCCCCGAAAGGGCCACTAGAGAGATACTGAATTGTGCCCCTTGATTCCAGGGAGAGAGCCCAGGAGTCAGGGTTGCCTCAAGATGATCTGGAAGTTCCTTGTTGTCTTACTTTTATGGAAGTAAAGACCGACCAAATGGTGACAAGCAAAGCCTACTTATTCAGAGCTTGCCGGAGCAAGGGAGTCAGCCACCATCGCTGAGATTGGCAGGGACTCAAAGGCAGGCAGAGGAGTGGGAAAGCTTCTTAGTGAAGAAAGGGACAGCTTCAAGTGTGTCCTGATGGAGGCTGCGGGGAAGCTGGAGGCGGCTGACTAGAAGCCTGGGATCTGTGATTGGTTAGGGATGCATATTGGCCTTCTCTGGGTGGTCCTAAATTAGAAGCAGGGACAAAAATTAGGGGAACTGTCAGTTATTAGTCAAGTTCTGACTGTTTGGGGCCAGTTGTCACAGGGGTTATGGTTGGGCTTCCAGGATTGTTGCTGGAGAGGGCAGCGTGGCTTCCTGTAAGTCTGACTTTGGGCAGACAGGCTTCTGGGGTGGTTACTGCAGGTTGCAGGCAGGTCAGAGTGTTTGTATATGGTCTGGCCACTGTTGATTTGTCTATTCAGTCTCTCAGTTTAAGAAAGCAAATTTCCAATTTTCCTGAATTTTATCATAAGAATGAAATCAACCTACCCCCAATGAACAGTAAACTAACTGACATTAATAAAAATAGCTTACAGTTGCACAATTATATTTTTAAATACGTAAGAAATGCTGTCCAGAAAACACGCAAGATGCATCTTGCGCAGTTTCTAATTTGATCATGCAAGCATGGAAATAGGCACATTCGGAAATAATCATAAGGGGATAAACATCTTAGGAGCCACTGGAAGTTATGTGAGAAAGATAATTAGGAAATACTCTGCAGATCATAACCTAGTTACAGTCACATTTTATCACAAACCTCATTTTTATTTTATTGCCTTGATTCGCCCCCAAGGAACACAAAAACAGTCCCCGCGGTGCTCACGGTGAGTTCTTGAAAGCTTCGTGTTTTCTGCGGCAGAGGTGGGGCAGTGATTCTCTTCACTGATAGAAATTAGTTCAGGGGGACCGTGCTCTCCCGAAGCAGGGCTGTGCTGCTCATTACCAGGTCACCTGCTTCTGAAATGTTTGACTAAGAATTCTCCCACCTCTAAATAGTAATACCATCCTGGGGAGGAAAATGGATTCTGAATCCCATGAGGGTGGCGGGTGGAGATGGGGGGAGGCGTAGCAACTTCGAGAGAGCTCAGCAGCATGTGAATATTAAAGCCAGCATGTTCTCAGAAATTCATGGAGAATTTCACTACTGATTGACTCACCATCCCGACAAGCCTCTCAGTAGAAGGGGTGGTACATATAAACTGTCAGTGACAGCTTTATCAGAACTCCGACTTTTCCATACTCCTTCTTAAATCATCCAGCCTGCCCGTGTCCTGCTGCTGGACAAACATGGTTATCTCCCCCTCTGCCCCTGCAGGTCCTCTGGTGCTTGGGCCTTGTCTCCTTCGAGATACCCTCTCTCAGAGAAGAGTACTTTCAGCTCAGGGTTGAGTGCAGTGACCTGCTGGTAAATGTTTAACACAACAGACACAAACAAAATCCTGAATGCATAAATATACCTACATAAGCATTATAAATTGCCATGATATAAAGAATGCATAGCTCACAATTACAAATAATAAAATGTACAATGCCCTATTATAATTCCGTATAGCCATTTGGGTCTCACGGAATGCTTCTGTTGATTTTTGCCAAACACTTGTATCCATAGCCAACCTATGATTACAACTGACAAATGAGTGTAGTTCTGACATGGTTGACGCCTTCACTTACATTTATGAGCAAGACAAATGTGAAACAACAAAGATGTGTGTTCAGTGCATTGCCAGAACTTTACCCAGACATTAATGACATGAGCAATTTCTGTGATAAATCAGATCATAATTTCTGAATACTGGCAGAAAATTTCCTCAATTTTTTTGTGCTATTCACAATGTAATGGCTACTGACATGATACATTTTTCAAGTTAAACTGCATTATCAACATTGTCTCTATGACTTTCTTATGTCTAGAGCTTACACTTGAAGCAATAAACAAAACCAAGTTAATTCCTGATTTATGGCTTTTTGCTGATTTTCATGGTGTAAATTTTCCCACCAGAGCCAGTTTCAAGCAACCAACGTGTCATCGAATGTGGAGTTAGAAAGAAATGCGCGGTAAGTAGCAACTTAATGTTTAATAAGTGACTGGGTTTAACAATAAGGTCTCAAGATTCCTGAAAATAGAACCATCATGAGCCAGTACGAGCCGACTCCCAGCATGTCACTTGTGTGCGTTGTTTTTCAGAATACAGAGCAAGCCCGGCCTCAGATCGCATGGCAATGTAGGGGTTGTTGAATCTAAGGAGGCTAAGTGCTTCACCAGAAGTTATTCAGCTGGTGGGTTCAAGACATAGATTTTTTTTATTCTTCCATTAATTCAGCAAATATTAATGAAGTGCCTACTACATGCCAGTCACCATGATTCCTGTTGAGACAGGAAATCCCAGGGTGAATAAAATAAGCCCAGCCCTGCCTCACAGAGTGTATGGTCCCAGCGAGACTCTGCTGAATCCCTCCTCTCCCAGATCAGCTCATCCTGTCCGCTCAAGGCCTTAGTGTTCTGGAACCCAGTAGAAGGGCTCCCAGCTGTGCAGCCAGCCTGGTGCACTCCTCTCTTCCTCCTCCCACGATGATACACCACCAGGTCCCATCCACCTCTCCTCCCAGGGCTCTGGAGCCCTCCCACTACTCCACCTCTGCAGCCTTGACCCTGTGGAAGCCCTCGTGACCTTCCACCTAGACTTCTGGAGCCTCCTAACTGGTCTTCTGGCTGCTTCTTCCCCTGGACCACTCTCAACTCAGTAACCAGGGTGATTTTTTTTTTTAATCCCTGTTTTTATATCATTTCTCAGCTTAAAATCCCCTAACAGTGGTCAAGCATGGTGGTGAGAGGCATCACCTCTAGATCCAGCCTGCTTGGGTGTGTTGCCCACTAGCTGGGTAACTTAGGGCAAGATTACACAGCAGCTCTGGATCCGTTTCCCCACCTGCAGAAAGAGGATAATATAGTGCCCACTGGATAGGGTAGTTTTGAGGATTAAATGAGTTAGCAACATGAAGTGCTCGGAACGTTGCGTCACCATCCTTATCATTAGGATAAAAACCAAACCCCTTACCTGCTTCTGACTACTCTTCCAGCCTCAGCTCTCAATACTCACCCCCCTGCTCTGTGTTCCAGAACCCAGTGCCTCTCCGCACGCTTCTCACCACGCTGGCCCTTGCCCAAGCTCATCTCACTGCCTGCCACACCTTCCCTTATCCGCCCAGCTTCACGTTTAACTCAGCTCACCCTTCAGAGCTCTTTCAAGACCATGTTTGCAGTGAAGCCTTCCCTTGACCCATTCTAGATCAAGTATTTTGTTAAGTTCCTTCAGAGCACATGTCCCATTGTACTCACACGTGGGTTAGGATGAATATATAACAGTTCATGTCCTGTCTACACTGCGGACCCCATGAGAGTGCCCAGTGCCTTGTAAAGTACCTGGAACAGGGTGGGTGCTCAGTATACATAAAATCTCTGTAATAAACAGGACTTATCTGAGACCCATCTGTGAGACCACTCATCATAAGCAAAATTCTCATCCAGCAAAATTCCAGTGTAAATTGAAAAGTTTGGCTGCAAGCCTGATTTGCCTAAAGGTGGCATTTGAAAGAGTCAGCTATTTCATCCTAATAATCCCGTTTCCCAAAACTGCCAAGAGCCCCGCTTAGCCTCTACCAAGTGCTCAGCATGACAGGAAAAGGACAAGGATAATATCAAGACTTTGGGGCCTTTCCAAAGTATGTTACCCTTGACGATTGCTAGCTGTTGAGCAAGCCAGACTTCCCAAGACCATTCCTGAAGATCTCAGTGGGTAAGTAGTTGCCACAAACACTGAGCACCCACCCACTGAATACAGGACATCACTGCAGCTCCCTCACCTTGACTCTGTTTACCAGGAAAGACTGAACTAGAGAAGGGGTCAGCTTCCCAAACGAAAACCTGAAAACCATGGAGGTTCAGCTCACTAAGGTCAAGCAATTCTTTCCTCGTAGGTGCAACACACTTTGTTTATATTTTGTAAGTCCTTATGAGAGAAAAATACTGAAGTAAAAACGTATCAGGGATCTGCTTTAATATATCCCAACAGCAAAAATGGTAGGGAGATCAGATGAAACAAGAATGGCACTGGTAACTCAGGCTGGGCAAGAGATGATGGATATGTGGATGGGGAGTGAGTAAGGGAATTCATTAAACTAGACTCTTTTTGAGTATGTGTGAAAATTTCCATAATGAAGGTTTTTAAATAGCCTCAAAAAATATATAAAGCAAAAATTGATGGAACTACAGGGATTCATTGACAAATCCACCATTGTGGTGGGAGCTTACAACATAGTTCTTTTCATTATAGATGGATCTAACACTCAAAAGCCTAAGCTCATGGACATAAGTAAAACTTGGCACCCAACAACTACAGCATACAAAATCTTTTGAAACAAAAGTGGAACATTTATAAAAATTGATCACATAGGAGACCATGAAGCAAGTATCAACAAAATTCAAAGAATCAGTACCATATAGACTATGTTTCTGGAACACAATGCATTTAAGGTATAAATCAATATAAAGAGACAAAATTGTCCAGATATTTGAAATTTTGAAATGCATTCTAAGTAATCCAGAAACTAGAGAAGAACTGTATGATAATGAATCGAAATGAAATGCCATGAAAACAGTACTTGGAGTTACATTTGTAGCCTTAAATGCTTATTTTTACATAAGAACAAAAACTGAAAATTAGCAAAATATACGTCTTCAGACATTGGAAAAATAACAGAAATTTAAAAAAAAAGAAAAGAATACAAAGATAAGAACAGATTTTAATTAACATAAAAACCAAAAACATTCAAGAAATGGAACAATAGCTGTCCCTGTGACCTCTCAGTGCTGTCCTGGCTCAGCTACCGACCTTCCCTCTGAGCCAAAGCTAGTCCTGGGGCTGGATTTTATTCTTGTAAGTCATATTTACTCTCTACCATCAAGCAGTCACTGACCTCAGAGGAAAAGTCTATGAGCAGTGTGTGCTGGTGACTCTCTCTTTGCTCTCCTCCCCAGATCCTGTGCTTTCTCTGTCTAGTTCTGAGTCCCAGGAGACTGACACCGATGGACTGCATCACTCAGCAACCTTGATCCCGGGCTTCCTATCAGGTTTGTTTGGTCAGTGGGAGGCACTGGCATGAGATTGGCAGAGGAATATGTATGCATGATTATTACTATCACAACTGTAACAGGACTCTAAACATTTTAGCCTCACTTGTCCTTAAATATAGGGTGTATCTTCAGTGGGTTGTGTGATGATGCTATATGAAATCAGGGAAACAGAGCTGTTTCTTAATGGAGTCGCAGTAGCTCATTCTCCAAATACAACTGGTCTTCAGTGGGGTGCCTCAGTAGAGGCTGTACCACGTATTGAGTAAAAATGAAATCTCCGCAGTCAGACACATCTGGGATCAAATACAGCTCCTGTTACTTGCTGTGGAATTAGGAGCAGATACTCAGTCCCTCTAAGCTTCGGTTACTTCAAAATGTCCATAATAGTAGCCACCTATGATGGTTAATTTTATGTGTCAAGTCGACTGGCCATCGGGTGCCCAGATCAAACATTATTTCTGAGTGTGTCTATGAGAATGTTTCTGGATGACATTAGCCCTTGAATTGGTGGACTCAGTAAAGTAAATTGCCCCCTTCCCAACGTGGGTGAGTATCATCCAACCCACTGAGGGCCTGAATAGGACAAAAGTCAGAGGAAGAAGGAATTGACCCACTTTTTATCTGCCTCACTGTTTGAGCTGGGACCTCTCATCTTCTGTGGTCCTCAGACTGGGACTTACACCATAGGCTTTCCTGGTTCTTAGGCCTTTGGACTTGGACTGGAATTACACCAGCAGCTTTCCCAGGTCTCCAGCTTGCAGAAGGCAATCGTGGGAGTTCTCAGCCTCCATAATCACATGCGCCAATTCCTCATAATAAATACATATATTCTGTTGGTTCCTGTTGTTTCTATTTCTTTGGAGAACCCAATGCACCACCTCATAAAACTGTTGAGGTAACTGAGTGAGACAGTGCCATCACGTGCTTATCACAGTGTCTGGCACACGATATGAAATGGGTCTATTATGATAGTTGTTGGTAATAAAACTACCATTGGGGCTCCCCTGGTGGCACAGTGGTTAAGAATCCGCCTGCCAATGCAGGCGACACGGGTTTGAGCCCTGGTCCAGGAAGATCCCACATGCTGCGGAGCAGCTAACCCCTTGCACCACAACTACTGAGCCTGCGCTCTAGAGCCCGCGAGCCACAACTACTGAAGCCCGTGCGCCTAGAGCCCTTGCTCCGCAACAAGAGAAGCCACCGCAGTGAGAAGCCCATGCACCGCAACAAAAAGCCCCCGCTAGCCGCAACTAGAGAAAGCCCGCGCACAGCAACGAAGACCCAACGCAGCCAAAATAAATAAATAAATTTTAAAAATAAAAAAAAAACTACCATTAACAGTGTATCCAGGGAATATCTCAACTAAGAGCCAGAAAAACAAGAAACTTACTGTGTGGTTTCTTTGAGGAGCAGAGAAAGAATTGCGTGTTGCTGTTAGTGATTGAGCAATAATAAATTACACCGGCCATATTTATAGTCCTCCGCATCGCGTCTTCCAGTTAGATTTTCTTATGGCTCTCCTTTATTGTATTTCACTCAGAGGATGAAAATGATCTGAAGAGTAGTTTTGATGATTCTTTGCAGAGTCTCTTTATGTTCTCAGAAGAAACAATGCCCTTTAAAATCTAATCCACAAATAAACAAGCCAGTAACCATAAGGAACCCTGTATAAAATGCAGTTCACTCTGAGGTCTCATGATTTCATATTTCAAAAGACAGGGCTGCAAAGGATTAACTTTAAGGGGTATTTCTCCTCTTTTGCTACCAACACCTTTTAAAGAGGCATCAAAAACAGATTTACAAACTGTATATTCAGTCAAATTTCGTGTAAATGAATAATGTATCTCACTTAGAAAAGGTATAAAAAGTTGCTGGCTTCAAATCTTTTCAAAATGTCATTAACATCTTGATCTTTAAAAATTGAACATTGGGGGAGTTCCCTGGCGGTCCAGTGGTGAGGACTCTGTGCTTTCACCGAGGGCCCAGGTCCGGGAACCAAGATCCCGCAAGCCGCATGGCTTGGCCAAAAAAAAACATTGAACATTGGGGCAATCACTAAAGGGACTTGGGCAGTAATTTAATGTATTACATGTATTATAAGAGAAGTATTTTAAAATGTTTACAGTGATTGTCGGTGGTGAATATATGGATGATTTTCATTTTCTTAGTTAAGCTTCTGTGTGTTATATAAGTTTCTATAATGAGAAAGAACGGATATCAGTACTCTTGAGGGGAGGAAATATGTAAATGCTCCAGGGGAGTTAACCCATTAATGGGAATTTACTGTGGACCAGGCGTGTATTAAGTGCTCTACATAATCTTTCCCACAAACTTATGAGGCAGCCTGCATTATCATCCTTTTTGTACACATGAAAGGGACCAAAACTTAGAGATATTAAGTATTCAGCCCAAACTCACATTGCTAAAAAAGTGGTAGAGTCACTCATCTTTCTGATTAGAACCTGTGCTCTTAGCCGCAATTGAATGAACATTCTTGCTTTCTTGCAGTTGCATAAGAGCATCACAATAAGATAATGGTCCTTTTAACAAGTGAAAGTGTAGAAGGGATAATTTGAGGGCATTCAACAAACACGTATTAAGTGCCTATCTGAGCTGAGCACCAGCATAATACCGTTAATAAGACGTGGTCCAAAACATGAAGGTGGAGGACTGAACATACATTACTTTTGCTAAAACCCCACAAAACCCCTGAAACTCCACTAAGACAACAGTAAAAGGATTAAAAAAAAATTAATACACCCTCAAGGACAGGAAGAATGGGGGAGAAGATAATAACAACAAAATTTTGCAAATCATAAAGCAAATGAGCAGATATGGAAAGCCTTATATCCTTAGCCTGCAATGAGGAAAGCCAGAAAACAACACAATCTGCACCGTAGATTCCTCAAGCATTTTGGGAACCAGCAGCAAAATCACCTTCTTTAGAAGTGAGAGTGAAGGGGCTTCCCTGGTGGCACAGTGGTTAAGAATCCGCCTGCCAATGCAGGGGACACGGGTTCGAGCCCTGGTCCGGGAAGATCCCACATGCCGCGGAGCAACTAAGCCCGTGTGCCACAACTACTGAGCCTGCGCTCTAGAGCCCGTGAGCCACAACTGCTGAGCCTGAGAGCCTAGAGCCCGTGCTCCGCAACAAGAGAAGCCACCGCAATGAGAAGCCCGCGCACCGCAACGAAGAGTAGCCCCCGCTCGCGGCAACTAGAGAAAGCCCGCGTGCAGCAACGAAGACCCAACGCAGCCAAAAAAAAAAAAAAAAAGTGAGAGTGAAGATGGGGCAAAAATCATGATGGATCACTACAGACCACTAGAATAGCTTCGATGAAATCGAGAGTAGTAAGGACATGGTGCAACTGGAACTCCTGCACATTGTTGGTGGGAATGTAAAATGTCACAATCACTTTGGAAAACAGTTTGACCGTATCTACTAAAGACAAATATATGTGTAATCTATAACCCAGTGATTTCACTAGGTATAAACCCAAGTAAAATGAGTGCTTATGCCCCTCCCAAAAAATATACAAGAAAGTTCATAATCAGAATAACCAAAAACGGATAAATTATGCTATATCTATACACTGGCATGCTATATAGCAAAAACAAACCAAAACCACAAAACACTGCATGAAACAACATTTAAAAATACAACATAATATTCAGCTAACAAAAGTCAAGCAGAAGAATGCATACTGTATGATTCTATATAATATTCAAAAATAGGCAAAATATATTTATAATGATAGAAGCCAGAATAGTGGTTACCACTGGAAGAGGAAGTGGCAGGGAAAAGACAAGACAGAGCCTTCTGGGGGGTTGGAAATGTCCTGTATCTTCATGTTCGTAGTGGTTACATGGATGAATATATATGTAAAAGTTGGATAATGTATACACTTAAAATTGCATAATGTTACATATGTTATACCTCAATTAAAAAAAAAAAAACAACAGGAAGATAGATTGAACATCTGATAAGCAGTTAAATTCCCAAATCTATCTCTACTCTGTGCCAGTAGGCAACTTCCATTCCCCGACATTGGTGGGAAACTAGAGGTTGATTCCCTAGAGACTATGAAATTGAGGGTATCTGGACTGGGACATACTGGGCAAAATCACAGGCAGGGAAACTGTGCTGAAAACAGGGGTATAGAGGCTAACCTTCAAAGATAGCCCCAAACAGTTCCCCTCCTCCCTATGTGGGCATGAAGCAGCTCCCATCAAGAAGTTGAGTCCTGTTAATTCCATTAATCTGGGCTGGGTCTCTACTGCTTCAACCTGTAGGATACAAAGAAAGTGCTGTCCTGGGACTTCCAAGCAGTGGCATTAAGAAGCCCTGTCTGCCTACACTATCTCCTTCTGAGAACCTACTGCCATACTGTGAGGAAGCCCAAGCAGCTTCATGGAGAGGCCTACATGGAAGAGAGACAGGCCCTTTGCCAGCAGCTCAGCTGAGCTCCCAGCATCAGATGGCCAGCCATGTGAGTGAGCCATCATGGAACTGGATCCTCCAGCTGGAGGAGCCACCCTGGCTGATGTCATATGGAACAAGCACAAACTGTCTTTGCTAAGCTTTGCTCAAATTGCAATATTGTGAGTAAATATATGACTTATTTTAAGCCACTAATTTTGCAGCACAGCAATTGATTGCCAAGACAAGGGGGATGAAGTAAATATGAACATTAAATGCATAAGGACCCTTCCTATCCTTCCTCCTCCATTCTGCTCCCAGAATACTGGCACCCAGACCTTCACCTTCCAGTAAGAAATGAAAGAATCCTTCTCTACAAAACGAGATTGATCGTGTTAGTTTTCTGTTGTGGCAAAATGAACTATCTCAAAACATCAACATATCATGATTTTGTCATGATTCTCTCTGGGCTTAGGTGGGCATTTCTTCTACTCCATATGTTGATCATTGGTGTTACTCAAGTGGCTGCCTTGAGTTGAGAGCTGGGCTGGGGCTGGAACGTTCAAGACGGCCTTGCTCACACGTCTGGTAGCTGGTGCTGGCTGTTAGCAGGAGCATCTCAGTTCTTCTCTCTGTAGTTCACATCTTCTAGGTCTCTCTCCACAGGTTCTCTCCAGCAGGAAAGCTCAGACTGGTGTACATAGGCTGGCTTTCAAGAGGCTGAAAACAGAAGGTACAACACTTCTTGAGCCTACAGCCAGAAAACATTCAGTGTAACTCCCAACTCATTTTACTTGTCCAAGCAAATTACAGAACCAGCCCAGATTCAAGGTAAGAGGAAATGGATTCTGTTCCTTGGTGGGAGAAGTTGTGCAGTCACAGTACAAAAGGGTGCGCTTCGGATTCCAATCTCAGAGGAAAGACCTAACCATATTGACATCAGGAGTTCGTCAAGGAAATAGCTCAGCCATATTATGTACAGCAAAGCCCCCTCCCTCCATAAATACACACACACACACACACAGCTTCCAAACATGTTAGTGTTCCACTCTTAAATGGGAGCCTTAAACCAAATCACTGGACATCTGAAGAAAACTTCTAATATGAAAGATAGAGACACAACCAAGGAGTAAAGAGCAACTTGGAGGAAGTGGACTATAAAAGGGGAAGGACATATTTTTAAACTATCATTAATACTGAGAGAGAAGGAGGGAGAGAGAGAGAAAGATAAGGAGAAGGAGGAGAAGGAGAAGAAAGAAGAAGAAGGGGGAGGAGGAGGAGGGAGGAGAGTAGAGGGAGAGAGGGAAAACATTACATCCATGAAACAAGAATAGGATGTTCTTTAAGAAGTAATATTCAGTGAACTAATCAAAGCTCTTAGAAATTAAAAGAATCATAGTATTGATAGAAACAAAAATCTTAACAAAGATTGGAATACAATGTTGAATAAAAGCAGAATAAATAGAAACAGAAATGAAAACTGGTAAAGAAATTAGAGGAACAGTTCGGCATGACCACTTCCAACTAATAGGAGTTCGGAAAGAAAGAATAAAGAAAACAGAGAGAAGAACATTATCAAGGAAACAATCAAGAAAATTTCCCCAAACTGAAGTGCTTGGATTGCTAGCACGAAAAATTGCTCTAAAAGTCCAGTCCAATGGATAAGAACAGCCCCACATAATCTTGAAATGAAGCTTCTATATGCTTTCAGAGAGAAAAAAAATTATATAAAAAGGATCAGGATTTCTCATGGCTTCAGACTTCTCAGTAGAAACATTGGAATCTGAGAGACAATGGAGAAATGCCTTCAAAATTTAGAGGGAAAATTATTTCCAACCTAGAGTTCTGTCCCTAGCTACACTATCAAGAAAGTGTAAGGGTAAACGAATGACATTTTTCTACATCTAAGACCTCAAAAAGTTGCATTCCATGGCTCCTTTCTCAGATGTCTTCTAGAAGATATGTTCCTCCAATAAAGAGAGAGACATTGGATCCAAAGAACAGAGGGGAGAGAATTCCCAGGTTGATGGTAAAGAGATGGCTTAGATGACAGCTATGCACCAGGCATAGGACAACCAGTTCACGGCTGGTCAGAAGGCCAAGACGAGATTTCGCAAAGATGAAACTGATAGAATGCATCTTGTGCCTGAATAGCTTAAGAGGGGAATTAATTAGACAATTGGTGGGGGACCTGAGGTTGAAATAAAAATCAGTACATAGAAAACTAAGCAGTAAAATATATTAATTCTAGAGGAAATGTACAGAAGAGGAAAAGTAATTACAGTATACTACCTAGCTCAAGTGTGTGTAACAATTACGCAGTTGTTACATATGTACACGCACTGGCGTATGTGTGCGATTTTATCTAGCATTTCCAGCTCTTTGTGGTAAAAGAAGTAACGAGGTAGATGAGTACCCCACGGTGCCAGAGCCAGAAGACTTGCATTGTCCTCTAGGGGCTACAGTAGTTCAAAGTCGGGGCGGTGCGGGGGGGGAAGCTTAGGCTGGAGAAGCTAGAGGAGGATTCCTGGAGAATTTTTAAGTGCTCTGGGGTATCTCTGAGGTTAGTTAATATTTCCCCTAGTGATAAGCTCTCTGTAGCCAGTCATAAAATAATTGAAATATGGCATATGCTGGTCTCATAATCTCTACCACATTACAGAAAACAAATCTGCATGTGTGTTTCCTGAAAGATCTCGTCTTAGCTCCATTCTTTGTCCTCCTGAGATGGTTAAATACGATGCTCACATTATTGAATTAGGACCAAAACCTAACTGTGCACAGTGCAGGATGATCAGAAATTATGGGAATATTTGCAAGACCTGAGTGGACAGCTTGGCCAGCCGACAAAAAAGTTGTTCCAAAATGCAAGGGGAGGGAGGAAATAAAACATGATAAAAACAAAGAGCAAGGAAGAGTGGGTGAAATTAGAACATAGGTAAAAGTAGCAGGAAATACAGGAATTCTGAGACTATCTAAACGTGAGTGATCATTAGACTCACCTGAGGAGCTTTGAAAAATACAGATTCCTGGGAACCACATTCTATACTTTAGATTCAATAGGGTAAGTTGGACCCCCGAAATGTATATTTGTAAAGGCTCCTCTACTGCATACACAACCAACCTCACATGGAAACCTGTCCTGAATTCATGTGGAAGCACACTGACATCATCTGGAACAACCGTTTCTCCACCTGTTATTGGGGAAATTCACAAGAGGAGATGACACCATCTTTGGGTAAGTAGTCCCATGGAAGACGTGTTGATTTGTGAGTTTCATTTGACACACTAGTGTTGAGCTTTTGTAGAGAATGAAACTCCTTTGCCAAGACTTTATTTTTTATTTTTGGTGGCTATAGAACGTATGGGAAAAGGCATCTCATTTGGACACATTCCTTTATCATTAAAAGATACTCATTAAGACATAACCGTAATGGGTTTCGTTTAAAATGTTTTTGCATCAGGTCAAGGGGAACCCAGGAAGAAGGAAAAGCATTCCGGGAGCTGTCCGTGGTGCTGACCGCGAGACCCCGCGCCAGCCTTTGACCTTCCCAGCGAGAAAGGGCTCTCGGTCCGTCCCCAAGCCCCATTTTCCTTTCTGTTCCCCTGTCCAGTTTCTTCCCTTTCCCAACAGGAGCAGTAGCAAGGGCGGCCCTTTACATTTTTGTCCTGGGCTGCAGACGACCTTGTGCTGGGCTCCGCCACCCCTAGCCCGCCCTCTCCTTCTCCCCCCTCGCTGGGCGGAGGCTGATGGGCGCGGCGCCCTCCCCTCCTCAGGCCCCCCGCGGCGGGGCGGGGACCTCCATCCCCACCCTCCCTGGGGCCGCCTCCCAGCGTCGTAGCGCTGGCGCCCTGAGCGCGCCGGGCGCCCCCTCCCACCTCCCCCTCGGTCCCGCCCCGCCGGCGGCCCCGATCCCCGCAGCTGGGAAGAGAGAGGGGGCGAAGGAAGCGATACAAAGGGCGGAGCGGCGGGAGGAGGGGACGCCGGGGCTCGCGAGGACGGCGGGCGCGGCGCGGGCATGGACGCCGAGTACCCTGCCTTCAAGCCCCCGCTCTGCAGCGAGCTCAAGCACCTGTGCAAGCGGCTCCAGGAGGCGTACCGGGAGCTGAAGGAGGACCTCACACCTTTCAGAGATGACCGCTACTACAGGTAGGGGTGGGCCGGACTGCGGGGCGGGGGTCGGCAGAGCCCGGCTTTGAAAAGCAGCCCCGCCCACGCCGCGCTCGGCCCGGGCCGGCCTGCGCTCCCGGCCTGGCCTGCGCTCCCGGGCTGGGCGGGGTCCTGCCCTCGGCCGCCCTCTTCTCCGGCAGGGCACCGAGCCCCGGGGAGGGGCGCGGAGGGGGCGGCAGGCCGGCGGGGCTTGGCTGCTGCGCTCTGGCTCGCACGCCGGGGGTCAAGGACAGACCCGGGGAGCCGAGGCGAAGAGCTGTTTTCCATTCCCTGGAAAGCTGAGCCGAGGTTCTCAAATCCTGAGACAGGGACCCGCGGGGCTTCAGTCCCTGCTTTGCGCCTCCCTCTCTCCCTTCCCTTCCTGTCATCCCCTCCACCCTCACCCCCCATGCCTACCACGCCGCTCTTCGCTCAGGCCTTGCTGAGACCTGGTTTGGGGAGACACCACTCGCCCTCGAGCGTGGGCAGCGAGGGCCTTGGCCTCTCCCCTGAGGTACTCTGGCCCCTGGGCTTCGGTGGAGATCTCTGAGGCTGGGCTGCTGCTGAGGACTGGGGGCAGCTGGCCTCAGGGCTGAGCGGCACCAAGGTGAAGATGCTGGGGGAAGCCGTGTGTCAGCACCCCAAGGAGCTGTTGGTTTGGGCTTGTCTTAGTTCCTCTCTGTCTCCCTCTCCTGCAGCCAGAGGGAGAGCTGCGAGGACCTGCAGTCCCTTGCCTGAGAGCAGGGCACCCGCAGCTTCCCCCCTGCGCTTTGCTGTTCTGATGGGAAAGTGTGTCCATTGCCAGTGGCTGGACTTACCTGCTGTGTTGCGGTGTGATGAAAGGACCCTGCAGGGGTCTGGAGACTGGAGCCTAGATTGACTTTGTTACTAACTAGCTCTGTGACCCTGAGAAACTTAATTGCTAACTCTGCACTTCAAGCTTCCTCATCAGTAAAATGGGAAGCTTGAACCAGAAGGTTTGTTTAAGGTGAGGGTTCTAGTGACGATTCACTCACCCCGTGCTTAAGGATGGCAGGTGTACTGCACAGCTATCTTTGAAGTGGTAGTAGTCATTTTTGTACAATCCACCCTGGACTAAAAGTCCTATGTGTGTACATACTCAGAAGAACATGTATCACACTTATCATCAGATTTTTTTCAAAAGCCTAATGGCTTCCCAGGGGCTAATCAGCAATGTATTGCTGACCAATATATTTGTCATAAAATTACTGAGTGGGAAAGACCATTTTAAAACATGTAATCTCAAGATCATATGGAGTAGCTTTTAGATGAGCCTCACAATCTATCTAATTCAGCCCCCTAGGAGACCTGACAGTACGGGTCCCTGATGTCATGGGGCTTATAGGTAATTAACAAGTGAGTACATACTGCAATGAGTGCTAGCAAGATAATAAACCAGGTGACATGATAGAGTAATGGGGTGCTACTTCAGAGAAGGTGGTCAGGGAAGGCCTTTTGAGAAGGTCATACTTGAGAGGGGAAGAATGAGTTGCCCACTAGACAATGATCTGGGCAGGAAAGTTCCAGAAGAGGAAGAGTAAGTGCAAAGCCCCTAGAGGCCATAATAACATGGTATGTTCAAGGAACAGGCAGAAGACCAGCATGTTTGGAGCACAATGGTCAGAGAGAGGCAGGGCCAAGTCACATAGCGCCTTGAAGACTAAGGAATATGGGTTTCATTAGAATTCCAAAGTGGAGCCATCAGAGGGTTTAAGTGGGGAAGTGACACGAGCAGTTTGGTTGCCCGTCCTACTCAAGCATTTGAATCTTTGCTCCAGGAGCAACTTCATTCGTTGAGTTGGATCTTGAAGACCATGAATTCACTCTGGATGGAAGGGGACAGCGATGATTTCTGCCCCCTCCCCCTGGCCTGAGAATAAGTTAACTGCAGAGTGCTTTACAATCTTGTGTGTCAGTCGGCAGAGCGGTTAGGCTGAATCACAAAGACTGTTTTATAGTGAGGAGATGTTTCAGGTCACTGAACTATCTTCCACTGCTCCATTGAATTTTTGTATCAGTGGATTGTACCTTTACAGACCTAGGTGAAATGCTCTTGGGTTTCTAAGTTGGGAAGCTGAGAGTTACAGCTCCTGCGTCTGTCTAGCTGGAAGATGAACTTGCTACTGTAATTTTTTCTCCTGCTCTTCTCACCATCTTCATTTCCTCATTAGTGATTTATGACTAAAAGTCACCCGTCCATTCTTCCCTGGAAGACCAGGGATTCACTTCGTGTAGCTGACAGTTTCCTCATAACAGGGCGTAGAAAGGAGACAGCTGCTAATGCTCTGTTTTCAAAAGATGGTTGGCCCCTCCGTTAGGTGGTCTGTCTATCTGCATCTTAGCTACATAACTTGGTATCACTGAAAAACGGCAGCCCTGTCATCAAAGGACTCACAGTCATTTTCACAAAATGGGAGATGACAGTTGTCCTGCCTGCTAGGAAAGGGGGCAATGCACCATGTGGGTGATAAAACAGGAAGCTGGGCATCTGAAATCCCAACACTACTGAATTTCACTGAGGATTGGTTCATCAGAAAAATGAAGCAAGGATGTTGTGAGGCTCAAGTGCTTTTTGAAGGTAACACTACAGATGCTTTCCAATACAGATAATGGAAAAACCAAAGCAACCAGCCTAAACAATAAGGAAAAGGATTGAGTTGTTTATCCAGCAGCTTAATGATGTCAGCAAGTCCTTTCTTTTTTTACTTGGTAGCAGTTGGCTGTACTTGGCCCCTAGTAATCCTTTGGGCTATTGCTTCTCATTCATATTCATGGGGGGAACTGGCTGGCTTTCTACAGCTCTCTAAAAGAGGAGGATCAACTTGAAGCCCACAGCAAAACTCCTAGAATCTCTTCTATATCCCCACCAAACGGTACCAATGAAGACAGACATGTGTTAACAAGGACATGGAACTTTCCCGCACTGCAGATGGGAGGTAAATTAGTACAATCACTGTGGAAAATAGTTTGCAGTATCTACTAACATTGAGGATACACGTACCTTTTGGCCCAGCAACTCCTCTTAGGTATGTACCCTACAGACATGTGTACACATGTCTGTCAACGGACATGCACTAAAATGTTCATAGCAGTGCAATTTGTAATACTCCTGAACTGGAAGGCAGCCAGATACTCATCAACAGTAGAATGGATAAATTTGGCTTGTTTCATAATGGAGTAGGATACAACAATAAAAGTAAACAACTAACAACTACACACAAGAGTGAATCTCACACACACCTAATGCAAGCAAAAGAGGCCAGAAACAAAGAATACACACTGTTTGATTCCATTTATATAAAGAAGTATGAAACGGGTAAAATGACGCTACACTGTTGGGAATCAGGATAGTGGTTATCCTTGAGGGGGCAGTGACTGGACGGGGGCAGAAGAGGGTTTTCTGGTGGTGGTTACACGGGGATTCTCAGTCTGTGAACAGTTATCAGGCCGTACACATGACATGTGTACTTTGCTGTGTGTGTGTTATGCTTCATTAGAAAGCTTTAAACAACACCAGCTCCTGTGTCTCATTGACTAGATCGGGCCACTTGTTCTTTCTTGAACATAGGCTGGCAAAGGGGATGGCATTAGACTTAAGCAAATCAGAGTGCCTCAGGACCTGAGGGGGAGCCAGCTCGCCTAAGGCATACATCTTCAAGGGAGGAGGGGTAAATAGCCAGACCAAACTGGGGTTCTGTTCGGAAGAAGATGTGGGGAATGGATGCCGGGCAGGCAATCAGCTATGTCCATGGCATAAAGGATAAAGGGCTAAAGAAACATGAAGGATAATAGATGTGATCCTTTAGAGCTCAGCTCTCAGAGAATTTGTGTTTGGCCATTTTGAGGATCCATCCTTTGTTTCTTGGGTTATTACTTTATCTGTGTAAAATACAGGAGCGAGCAAGTTGGACTTGAGTTTTCTTGGCCAGTGAGGTGATGCACCAGGGTGTCCTCACCCACGAGGCTTCTGGAAGCAACATTTCATCACGTCGGTGGATTCATCAGGGCTCTGGGGCTGACCCTCAGTCCTGCTGGCTTAATTTCGCCAGCACATTGAGAGAAAACCAGCTTTCAGTGAAGCCTTCACATTAACCAAGCTCTGGATTAATGTGCAGAATCAGAATGCCAGTTTAACTGGCCGATGCAGACCCATGAGAACACAGGCAATGGTGGGCATGGAGTCAGAGCCAGGGGAACTAGTCAGATCAGGGCTTCTCAATGCTGGCCACACATCAGAATCATCTGGGGGAGCTTTTAAAGATACAGAGGCCCAGGCCCCACCATCAAGGATTCTGACTTAATTGGCCTGGGCTGATTCTCAGCCGGGATGGAGAACCCCATGTGCGTGAGGGGAAGGTTTACGAGCATCAGGCTGAGAGAGCCTGGTGTACCCATCTCCTCAATGGCATGGACTTGCCACTGGACCGGAGTATTGGGAGTTGTTAGTCAAGGCTCCCTCTCCCCTACACAAACTCAGTGGCCGCTGTCAACCATTACCTCGGCTGATTCTCCCTTTACCATGCTCCTAGGCTGACCAACCTTCCTTGTTGAATTAATACATCTGGGCAGGTTGCAGTCAGGTTTAAAGGTCTGAGAGCCATTTTTTTTCTATTTAAGGCAAACTTGCGTGTCTCTACCCTGTCCCATTGGTACTGATGTGAATGTTAATGTTTCAGCGGGCTGACTTTCTCCTTGTTTTCAACTTCCTGGAGCAACTCTGTGACTGTCGAGCATTGATGTCTCTCTCTGTCTTTTGTTTCTTTTTTGATGGGAGGAAATAATAAGTGTCCCTGATGAGACTGTGTTATTAGAACCAGCTTCTCTGGGGAATTCCCCAGCGGTCCAGTGGTTAAGACTTCGTGCTTTCATTGCCAAGGGCATGGGTTCAGTCCCTGGTTGGGAAACTGAGATCCCACAAGCAACACAGTGCTTTGGCAAAAAAAAAAAAAAAACACAACAAAAAAACCTTCTCTGTCTCCATCATTTCAAAGATAGAAAAATCATTTCATTAAGCTTACATTCTTGAGAACTTAGAATTGGGTACAAATCTGGCTCAGTGGCAGAGGCTGGCACTGTTGTTTTCTCTCTGAGACAAGATGCAGGCCCCAGGTGGGCCACGGGCCACAGACCTGAGCAAACACATGTGTGAGGAGCCAGCGGCGGATGCCAGGGCAGGTCAGCTACCCCCGGGCACCCCCCGCATGTCTCCATGCAACCCCCCGACCAGCACTCCATCCCCACGACTCCCACTCTTCCCCAGGCTCTCCTCTCCCTGCTCTAGGATCTTCCTCCGTCTGTTATCCCCCATCGTGCTCAGGTCTGCCTTCCCCTCCACTCTGACTCCTTCCCATCTGCTTAAACAAACAGACTTCCCTCAGCCCAGCCTCCTTTGGAAGCAACCATGTCTTCTTCTACAACATATGTTGGTCTGGCTTCTGCCCCCACCCACCATGTTTTTCTATAAATGGGTTAAAGATGGTCCCAGCACGTTGGCTCCCATGTTGTTTGTTTTTTCACTTATTTCATAGAAGATGCCTAACTCCCTCCCACTGGCACCCAACTCAAATTCTCACAATTACTTTAAATATAGCCCAAAGAAGCATATTTTTAGCCATTCAGAGTCCCTGCTTTGCACACCTGTGAAACGTCACCCAACATCTGCTAGCCATAGATATAGCCATTGATATGACAAACCCTGTGGCTATAAAAAGACCCTGAATCATGGTTCCCCTTGGGAGCCGTCTGACCCCGTCTCCCCACCCTGCTGCTGAGCGACACCACCTGGACACACAAGCCCCCCTCTGATCCCCCTCTCCTCTGGGAGTTCCCTGCCCTCTCCTCTGAGTAGTGGCCCTGACTGCTGTCTGGGGGAGGAGTGTCCTCCTGCTGAGAGGGACCTCCCTGCATTCAACCTGTCCAAGTGTCACCGGACAAAGCTTGTTGTGCAGCACTGCCACCTTGTGGTCCTGTCTCTTCCTTGATCTGCCTGGAAACCCTGGAACGCGCCACACCCGTCCTGGCGCTGCTCTTGCCCAGGTCCCTGGTGACCTCAAAGCATCAAATCCAGTGGCCCCTTTCAGGCCCTCACTGTGTGATCCTGAAGGATTTGCCCCCTGGAGCTGGGACTGTCTTTTAGAGCTCTTTGTCCCTCCAGGGGCTCCAGAGATGCCCTTCTCTCATGTTTGCCTCTTGCACCTTGTCCTCTACACGGTCTCAAAGCTTCTTTTTTTTTAATTTTATTTTTTATAAATTTATTTATTTTATTTATTTATTTTTGGCTGTGTTGGGTCTTCACTGCTGCCCACGGGCTTTTCTCTAGCTGCGGCGAGCGGGGGCTAATCTTTGTTGCGGTGTGCGGGCTTCTCATTGTGGTGGCTTCTCTTGTTGTGGCTCACGGGCTCTAGAGCGCAGGCTCAGTAGTTGTGGTGCACGGGCTTAGTTGCTCCGTGGCATGTGGGATCTTCCCGGACCAGGGCTTGAACCCGTGTCCCCTGCATTGGCAGGCGGACTCCCAACTACTGCGCCACCAGAGAAGCCCCTCAAAGCTTCTTAGGCAGAGTCTCTGTTTACTGTTTGAGCTCAGAATGGACCCTACTTTCCCCCAAGGCCATGGCACTATGATTAACAGCACTAAACGGGACTTCCCTGGTGGCGCAGTGGTTAAGAATCCGCCTGCCAATGCAGGGGACATGTGTTTGAGCCCTGGTCCAGGAAGATCCCACATGCCGCGGAGCAACTAAACCCGTGCGCCACAACTGCTGAGCCTGCGTGCCACAACTACTGAAGCCCGTGTGCCTCGAGCCCATGCTCCGCAACAAGAGAAGCCACCGCAATGAGAAGCCCGTGCACTGCAACGAAGAGTAGCCCCCACTCGCCGCAGCTAGAGAAAGCCCGCATGCAGCAACGAAGACCCAGTGCAGCCAAAAATAAATAAATAAATAAATAAATTTTTTAAAAAGGAGATGATGTTACCATAAGAAAGGGCTTGTGGATTGGGAGGGGGAAGTAGTATCCTGGTTCGTCACAGCCCCACTTAATGCGTGGCATCCAGAACCGTTCCCTCTGAGTGATGGTCTGCCCTGCACAGAAATAGGAGTATCGCGCCTCCCTTGATCCAGACATGGTGTTTCTATTCACATGGCCCAAGACTGCATTCACCGTTTTTTCCCCACTTCAGCCTTTGGACATCATTTCTAATCTTGAGTCTGTCATCATCTCATTAGCTATTCCTCTAATCCCACAACCAGAGGATGATATATTTTGAGGCTGTATTGTTGGGTACATATATGTTTATAATGGACATCTCTTCTTGCCCTGTTGTCCCTTTTGCTAGTCTACAATGCCCTTCTTTGTCCCTTGAACTATATATTGTCAGATATTAAAATTGCTACCCTGCTATTGTAGACTCACTATGTATCAAGCCCTGAGCTAAGAGGTTATATGTATCATCTTATATAATTTTCCCAACAACCCCGTTAGGTCTAGAAGACCAAGTAACTTGTCCAAGGTTACTTTTTATGGCCAGAATTCAAACTCAAGTCTGTATGCCCTCACAGTCCTTGTCTCTAAGCACTGCGGTAGACGATTTCAGATTTCAAATTACTCAGAAAAAAAGATCTATACAGCCCCCAACAGAGCACTGATTCTTAGGATGGAACATTCAGTTGTGGTCAGCTTGGGTATGCTGGGGGAGTGGGGGGTACTGGGGTGTGGAATTAGAACTGCTGGTTGCTGATAGAAAGTCCAATCCAGTGGTCAGAGGGCAGCTTCTGTGGAGCATGGGAGAGACCACAGGCTGACGACCAGGAAAAGGTTGGGTTTGGAGGCCCCATGGTGTGCCTGGCAGCAGGAAAGGCAAGAGGCCTGCGTCCCTGATGGTTTTTACCCTCCTGGGCTGAGTCTCAAAGAAAGGACTCCAGTCTTCACAGAAGAGAGGGCTGACATGAACAAAGCCTGTATTATCTTCTTTCATTCTTCCAACTAGGACGTACCCAGGGACCTTGTTCAGTGCAGATTCTGATTCAGGCTCTGGGCTGAGATTCTGCATTTCCAACAAGCTCTCAGGTGATGCCAATGCTGCCTGTCAGTGGACCACATTTTGAGTTGCAAAGCTTTTGACATTTCTACCTCCATTTACAAAGGCCTGGGGCTACTAGAAGGTTTCCAAGTCAGGGTCTCAAGCAAAGAGAATAAAACAAAATTCCAGTTATTAGAGCTGGATCCAAAGGTGGGAAAGAAAAAGGAATAAGGTAGAAGCCCCATTTTGAGAACTTGGTCTGAAAAAAAAATGTATGAGGAGTCTCATTAGGGCAACCCAGGGTCAGTATAACAGCAAAGGCATCACGAAGCTGAATTCTAAGGTGTTGGGTTAGGTCAGGGGCTCTCAAACTTTAATGTGTATAAGAGCTACCATGGAACTTGTTTAATAAATGAGGATTCCTAGGTCCTACCCCCCAGGGATTCTGAATTAGTCAGTAAAAATATGTGTCCTAGGAATCTGCATTTTAACAGATGCCCCGATGTCTGATGGTACTGAATCACAGGCTTTCCAAATCCCTCCCATTTAAATTGGGAGCAGGCTTGTGTTCTACCTTAGTTCTTTCTTCTCACTCTGCCCTTCTTCTCCTATGGTTGGATCACTTCTACTTATCCCTTAAGGCCAAACTCAGGTGCAATCTCCTTCCTAAAGCCTCTCGTTATGACTCTTACGCTGCAGGCTGACACGGTCTCAAGTCCATCTTGGTTGTATAAGCTGGGTTTCACCTGGCCCCTTGGCTGGTGTCTTTGAGCAGTAGACAACCTGCACCTCCTTTCACTGTGGCCCTAGTCTCTCCCTACCCCATTGCCGGGTCCAGTCTGGGCAGTTCCCGCTTCTTATATTCTTCCAGCATTCTGTAACAGCTCATACCCACCATATTGGGATCACCTGTCATCATCTACCTCTCCCAGGGCCTTGCAAACGCCATGAAGGCAGGACCACATCTTACCCATCTCTATGTTTTGAGCACCTGATACAAAGTCCATCTCATGATAGGTGCTCAACTGATAACTGCTGCATGGAGAACATGAATGAGCAAACAGCAGAGGTTCCACTAATTACAAGCAGCCATACTTTGCCCTAGTTTTTAAAGGTAGAAATGATTAACTGAAGAGTCCCATGTGAGCTCCCAGTAAAACTGAGAAGAACCTGCTGGGCATTGGTTGCCCTAGAGCAACCACTCAATATAACATAGGAAATTAACTAAAAAAATATAGTGGAAAATTATTAAACTACATTAGAAAATATTTAGTTAATGCAGTCAAGGAGCCTGATTCCTCCAGCTCCGTTTTTCTTTCTCAAGATTGCTTTGGCTATTTGGGGTCTTTTGTGTCTCCACGCAAATTTTAAGATTTTTTGTTCTAGTTCTGTGAAAAATGCCACTGGTAATTTGATAGGGGTTGCATTGAATCTGTAGATTGCCTTGGGTAGTACAGTCATTTTGACAATATTGATTCTTCCAATCCAAGAGCATGGTATATCTCTCCATCTGTTTGTGTCATCTTCGATTTCTTTCATCAGTGTCTTATAGTTTTCAGAGTACAGGTCTTTTGCCTTCTTAGAACGGTTTATTCCTAGGTATTTTATTCTTTTTGATGCAATAATAAATGGGATTTTTTTAAAATTTCTCTTTCTCAAGGTCTATTCTTTATATGGAGCCACTATTTATTTAGTTTGTTAGTTATTTATAAAAATATTTATTTATTTATTTGGCTGCGCCAGGTCTTAGTTGTGGCATGTGGGATCTCTAGTTGCGGCGTGTGGGATCTTTAGTTGCAGCACGCGGGCTCTTTTAGTTGCAGCATGTGGGCTCTTAGTTGTGGCATGAGGGATCTAGTTCCCTGACCAGGGATTGAACCCGGGCCCCCTGCATTAGGAGCATGGAGTCTTAACCACTGACCACCAGGGAAGTCCCTGGAACTCCTATTTAGAATATATGAAGAAATCCTACGCCACCACCACCACGACATGGCAAAATATCCAAAAATGGGCAAAACATCAGAACAGAGAGTGTACGGATTAGGAAACCCAAAAGGCATATGAAGAAATGCTCCAACTCTGGAAACAGGGAAATGCCAATTAAAACATTAAAACTAAGAGATGGGTCGGGCAGTTCGTCTGGTAAACACTGCACTGATGCTCTGCTTTTAAGCATCACCAGGATCCTGGCTGACACCTGATGCATGAAGGCCCTGGGGCTGTGTCCCAGCGAGGGGATCCCGACACAGCTGCACCAACCCGTCTCTCCCTAGCCAGCCCTGGGCGACGTCTCCCACTGTCATATCAGTGCCATTTTGTCCCTCACCCTTAGGCTCTGCACCTTGGTTATGGCTTTCCAAACTCATAAGGGTACCTTCTTAGCTGCAGGGCTAAGCCCCCTTTTCTTTAATACTGGAAAAATGATTCCTTTCTACAGAGCACAGGTTTCCATCAGGTGCTTTGAGTGCAACCCCAGGAGGCCTGAGAGAGGGGCAGCTTGCTGGGCGGTGTGCAGCCCTATCCGGTGCTGTGTATGCACCGTGTCCCTTACTTCTCACTTCTTAGCTGGCACTTCTCTGCTGAACATCTGTCTACTGAGTCCCCATCACAGAGGCATGATGAAGGTATAATTAGGTCCAGGCTTGAAGCACACTCCCCAGGGGAGTGGTAGCCTCCTTGGACCCACAGTACCCACCAGTCCCATTTCATGGTGCTTTGTTCATTCATCACTTGGTGTGTCCAGGTGGCACAACTCTGTGCTTAAGGGAAGTCCAAAATGCCTTGACCTGACTGCTTGTATTTGTACTGCATCTGGAATTCAACAATGGAGGTGCTGTATGCTTATCAGAGCTCTTCCTGGTGGTTCACCCCAGCTTCATTATTTTTATGTGTATCTTAATGTGAGCCGAGCTATGGCCCACGCACCAGAGCTGTTTTGTTCTTTTTTCTTTAATGCTACATCTTGCTCTGAACCAAGAAGAAAAGAGAAAGATATTCATTTCCTGGGGAGCAGAGCAGGCGTAAGCACCCCAGCTATTCTCTGGGGCCCCAGCCTTTCTTCGGCTGCAATGATGACTCGGCTCTTACAGCAGAAAGAGCATCATTTGCCAGATGAGAACAGGCCTCCAAGCTGGGGCAGGACATCCAAAGCGTGAAGCATGCCTTGTCCCTGAAATACGAAAGCTGGGGCTCTGGATTAGTTTCCAGGGCCACCGTGACAAAATACCACAAACTGGGGGGCTTAAACAATAGACATTTATGGCCTCACAGTTCTGGAGGCCAGAATTCTGATATCAAGATGCCGGCAGGTTTGTTTCTTCTGAGGGCTGTGAGGGAGGACCTGTTCCAGGCCTTTCTCCTAGATTCTGGTGGCCCCGCATGTCCCTTGGCTCATAGATGGCTGTCTGTCTTCACATCGTCTTCCTTCTATGCATGTCTGTCTCACATCCAAATTTCCCTTCATTATAAGGACACCAGCCATGTTGGACCAGGGCCCACTCTGACCTCATCTTAACTTGATCATCTGCAATGACCCTGTTTCCAGAAAAGGCCACCTTCACAGGCACTGGGGGTCAGGACTTCCGAGTCTTTTGCAAGGGGCACGATTGATAGAGGGCTGTGGATTTAGGTTCCTCTCTGCAAATACTTTCTAAACTAGCAGCGGAATGTTTGATGAACAACAGTCAGGAGGACTGAATCCTGACTTGGATCCATTGCTGCCATCTTGGAATCAGGTCTGTGCATCTTGTGGAATCATCTCAGATTCCTCCCAGCTCTAAAACCAAGACAGCTGTGGGTCTGAAGTGGGTGGCTCAGTGACAGTCTCCCCAGCAGAGGTGTCTACAGTCTTCTCTGTGTCACCTGAACTGCCTGAGGTTTATCAGGTTCAGGTTGGGAAAGGTGCGTGTGTGTGTGTGTGTGTGTGGCGTGTGGTACGTGTATGTGTGTGCACTGGGGCAGAGGAGGGTGTGGGATGTGGGCAGAGGACACAGCTCTGGCCCAGGCCTCTAGTATGGGAGGAACCCAGCCAGCCCAGGAGCTGTTGGGTTAGAGGTAGGGAGACCAAATTGTCCTGGCTTTAGCACTGAAAGTCCAGTGTCCTGGGAAACCCCTCAGTCCCAGGAAAATCGAGCCAGCTCGTCACCCTAGAAGTGAGAGACGGCCTGCAAGTGACCAGTCTGCCAGGAGAGACTCCAGGTAGAGCCAGAGAAGGCAGGGCCCCAGGCTCTGTAGATGCGCTGTCCACTGGGAGTCGCGTGTGCGTGAGCTGGGGTGTCACGGCCGGGGTCAGCAGCAGAGGTGACTGGGGCACACACACGTTTGTGCCTCTCCACTCTGGAATGCTTCTCCCTCCTTCTTCCAGCGCGCTCATTCTCTTTCCCTAGTCCTGTCCCCGCTCTGCATTCAATAAAGACAGCCCCGTGGCCTTTGGGCGGTGGTTCTCAAGGGAGAATCCCCACAAGGCAAAAACCCTCAAGGCCCTTTCTTTAATAGTAACTATTTTGTAGCACTTCCTTCCCTATCCTGAAATGAAATCTCTTGTTAATACCTTACCTGCTCCCATAACTTAAGAAAAAATAACTAAATGGAATCTAAACAGCAATGAAAGAAATGTGTGAATGGTCTGCCTTTCACCTGAGGATGCTCTTCTCTCTGGCACGTCTCTTAAGGGAAACGCACCAGGAGGCGGGATTTTCGGAAGCCACTACTTTAGGCTTGGGGTTGCCCAGGCAGGACTGCAGGGCACTGCCACGCCCACTTGGACTTTTCCATACCAGAGTTCCTGCCACATCCCTCTCCCTCGACTTGAGCAGTGTGGTTTAGGCCACACCTAGGAAGTCAGGATAAATCCCCTTGTTCTGTATATTCAAAGGCAAAGCTGAGGATTTCTGCAGCCCAGTGACCCCCGACCTGCATCTGGATGGCCCCATGTGTGCCTGGGACTGCTCACTCAGCCTTTACCCTACCTTGCAATCGTGGCCCTTATTTGAGCAGCTTGGTTTGGTGTGTAGGGCATGGCTTGGGTGGTGGGTGGTTCCCTGCTGGAAGCCTGGCTCTCGGGTGAGCCAGGCCCCCCAAGTGTGCTGCACACAGGATGGGGGGAACGTGGGCGGGTGGAGCATTGCCCGCCCGCTCTGTCTCCTAGGGAATGATGGGACCAAAGCAAACCTGGAAACAATGCTGCTGCAGCCCGGGACCACTGTGCACTTTCAGTTCTTCTTAATTCACCCACACGGCTGGCAGAGCACCCATTAGCTGTATTTGTTTGTGGGGCAGTGCAGCTAACAAAGTCATGTTGAAATCTAACCATCAAGTCCCTGAGGACCTGAAAATGGGATTATGTTTCTCCGTGAAGATGATTACAGTCTCCCCTGGTTGATCTATCCAGCATGATGACGGCAGTGTTTCTGAGGTGTAACCCCATGCTCTTGAGTGAGGAGAGCCCTCAATTGCAGATTCAGGCCAACAGAGATTACTTAAAAGTCAATTTGGAAAGGACAAGCATGCCTATTGCCCAGTGGTGAATGATCCAGGAGCTCCAGACCGGGCATTTTCCCAACAGTGGGCCATCTTCAGCTTGTGCAGGACGACATGCAAACTCAAATGCCATTCCTTGCTGAAATAAGAATGATAACTTGGCTGCAGTTCTCCTTGTTGAGAGCAATGTCAGGGACACTGAGAGGCATTAATTGTCACTTTATAGAGATATGGTACTGTAGCGTTTAATATTATTGGTTACAAGTATTAATTTCAGCCAAAAGGAAGGAATTTATTACAAAGATACAGAGATAATTTACAAAACCAAAGAGCAAAAATGCAACTGGACCTCAAGAAGGAGTTGAAACTGATTCAGCATAGATCCATCTTTTAAATCTCTCTTCCCAATGCCCCAAACCCCTGGTTATCAAATTTGCTGTACATTGGAATCCTTTAGAGAGCCTTAAAAATGACAGATGCCTGGGCACTAGGACTTTTTTTTTTTTTTTAATAAATTTATTTATTTTATTTATTTATTTTTGGCTGTGTTGGGTCTTCGTTGCTGCATATGGGCTTCTCATTGTGGTGGCTTCTCTTGCTGCAGTGCACGGGCTCTAGGCGTGCGGGCTCAGTAGTTGTGGTGCACGGGCTTAGTTGCTCCGCGGCATGTGGGATCTTCCCGGACCAGGGATTGAACCCGTGTCCCCTGCATTGGCAGGCGGATTCTCAACCACTGCGCCACCAGGGAAGCCCCAACACTGGGACTTTTTAAAGCTCCTCCAAGTGATTTTGACTTCAGCAAATTTTGAGGCCCATTGTCCTAAACTACTTTGCTTCTCTGCCCTTTTGTCTCAGCTGCCTGGGAGCCGCCAGCCTTTGATCAATACCAAAATCTCTTCTCTGAGCTTATATCGCTCAGTTGCAGGAGGAAACCGCTACCGGGCAGGCATTAAGGGAAGTTACCGTTAACATGAGATCACGGGGGACTGCCCTGGTGGTCCAGTGGTTAAGGCTCCGCGCTTCCACTGCAGGGGGCACGGGTTCAATCCCTGGTCGGGGAACTAAGATTCCGCATGCATCTTGGAGTGGCCAAAAAAAAAAAAAAAATGAGGTCATGGGCCTTAGCTGGGGCCTCAACAAAGCCCCCCAAACCTGCTAGGTTTTCCCAGGCTGCTCATTTCCCCAACATCTGCAACAACGATTTCAGCCTTCGCCACCTCTTCGTACTGGGTGGGGGGGGATCCCGTTGACAGGTCCCCAGATCTGCCGGGCCCTGCCCAATATCCACCCATCCCACCCCCACTGTGGCCCCGTACCTTGCTTCCTCACCTGAGCCATCCTGTGAACGTTCACGTGGTTCCCAGCCCTTGCCTCCTCCACCCCACAGACTAAGCAGCCCTGGGAGCTGACTGGCAGGGAGGCTGGTTCATCCCACACTGACTGGACTGGTGCCCACAGGCCCTGGCTCCCTGGTGGCCACTTGCGGGGGCCCAGAACATAACCCGGGTGTGTAGGTCAGACTCTGACCCGTGGGAGGCAGATGGCAGGACAGAGCCAACAGATTCCTTCCCGACATGGTAGTTTCTGTCTGCCTTTCCGGAGCTACCCTGGTAGTGTCTGTCTGTCCCTCTCGAGCTATCCTGGAAGACCGAGCAACCAGCTGTGTTGGTCAGGAAGCTGTGGGCAGCTTGCGCTTCCTTGAATTTACCCTCCCGTGTCCCTGCTGCCCTTCATTCTCTCCCCTCCTTGTTTCCCAGAGATTGAACCTGTTCCCCATAAAGTTAACATGGAAACTTTGGCCTCAGGGTCTGTTTTTGAGGGATCCAAGCTAAGACATTCTTTAAACCTTAAGACAATTGCCCAGTAATTCAGAAAAAAAATACGGGCCAGAAGTAGGGTGACCAACTGTCCTGGGTTGCCTGGGACTCAGGGGTCCCCAGACAGGCGACTTTCAGTACTAAACCCGGGAAAGTCTCAGGAAAACCAGGACCAGCAATTTGTTCAAGCCGGAAGACAAACAGCCTCCAAGGGATACATTCACTGCCCTGTAACCCCCTTTCCTTTCCTTCCATGGGAAGGTGTACCCCATTCTCTTAAACTATTAGAAAACACACTGGTGTATTACCAGTCATATAACAAATCCAGTGGGGTCATTTGTTCAGTACATGTGTCGGTTTTCTTTCTGTACCAGGCTGGGTGCCAGGCCCTGGAAAGCTGAGGACAAATAAAGGTCAGCAGAGTGAAGTCACAGGAGATGGTGGTGGGATGGCACTGCTCAGAGGTCGAGAATAAAAGACATGTTTCAGTTTAACAAATTGGGACTGATACTTGAAACTCTCAAACTACCAAAGGCAGAGAAGGGTGTGGTATACGGACACTAATTCCCGGTGAATAGGAGCACCTGGGGGCCCTGAGCAAGGGTTGTGCTGAGCTGTGTGTGAGACAGCAGGGCTGGGCACCGGCAGACTCACTAGTCTTCATTATTGCACGTACCACAGGTACCGAGGCAAAAGAGCGTGTTTGGTTTTTTTTGTTTTTTTTGAAATTTATTTAGTTTATTTATTATTTTTGGCTGCATTGGGTCTTCGTTGCTTTCTCTGGTTGCGGCGAGCGAGGGCTACTCCTCACCGCGGTGCGCGGGCCTCTCATTGCGGTGGCTTCTCTTGTTGCGGAGCACGGGCTCCAGGCACACGGGCTTCAGTAGTTGTGGCTCATGGGCTCTAGAGCGCAGGCTCAGTAGTTGTGGCTCACGGACTTAGCTGCTCCGCGGCACGTGGGATCCTCCCAGACCAGGGCTCGAACCTGCGTCCCCTGCACTGGCAGGCGGATTCCTAACCACTGCGCCACCAGGGAAGTCCCGAGCGTGTTTGTTTTAATGGTTGCTTAGAGGATAGAATGAGATAATATAAATGTAAACTCTTTAGCACAGTAGGAAACTTAAAAGTGACTCCAAAAGTTCTGTGCATAGTTATCTTACCTTTGGAGACGAAGAAAAGAGATGAAGCAAACATGTTCGTTTGTGGACTTCAAGACTATGGTAGCGAGTCTCCAAAGATGGTACCCCAAAGAGCCCCTCCTCCCAGGATTCATGCTCTTTTGTTGTCCTTTGCTCTTGGATCTGGGCTGGCTCTGGCTCCCTTTTTACCAATAGAATGTGGTGGTAGAGATGCTGAATGACGCCTGAGGGTAGATCATTGCAGCCCTGCAGCTTCTGCTTAGGTGTCTTAGAGCATCTGTCCCAGGAGAAACCAGCTACCGTGTGTGAAGTCCGACTTCCCTGAGACTGTGAGGAAGCCCAAACTAGCCATGTGGAGAAGCCACATGGAGGGAAGACTGCCTGGCCAGCCCCCAGCTTTCCAGCCATCCCAGCTCAAGCACCAGACATGCCTCCACCAGAGTGGAGATGCCATTCTGGATGTCCCACACAGTTGAGCCTTCACATGACTGCAGCCCCAGATGTCATCTGACTGCATTCTCGAGAGAGACCCCCAGCAAGAACTGCCCAGCTGAGCTCAGTCAACACACAGACCATGAGAGATAATCAACTGCTGTTTCAAGCCATCTACAATGGCTCCCACTGACCCCCACGTCCTGGTATTCACACCCTTGCATGATCCCCACCCCTTGAGTGTGGGGCGGACCTGTGATCTGCTTCCAAAGGAAAGGATAGAGCAAAAGTGAGGGGATCTTGCTTGTGAGATTAGGTGACAAAGGACTGACTTCCACTGAGCTCTCACTCTCTCTGGTTCTTCTCACATGCTCACTCAGAGGAAGCAAAGCTACCGTGTTGTACGCTGCCTCACGTGGCAAGGAACTGCATGTGACCGCCAGATGCTGCCAACAACCATAATGTGAGCCTGGAGGCAGATCCTTCCCCAGTCGAGCCTTGAGGAAAGTTCAGCCCTGGCTGACACCTTGCCTGCAGCCTGTGAGTGAGCCTGAGCCGAAGGACCCAGTTAAGCTGCACCCAGATTCCCGACCCCCAGAAACTGAGAGATAATAAGTGCTGTTTCAAGCCACAAAGTCCTGGGGTAATTTGTTATGTGGCAATAGATAACTATAACAGTTACTACATGTCAGGGCAGTTTGTCATGCAACAATAAATAATGGGAACAAGTACAATGATAAAGCAAAAGCAATAGCCTTATATTGTCAATAAGTGCTGGGCAGAACTTCTGTGCTCCTGGTGCTACTGAACTTGATAAGCAAAAGAAAGCATTTGAACCAATAAGAGTTAGACCCTTGCTTCTTTTTTTTTTTTTTTGCCATTTATTTATTTATTTTTTGAATTTTATTTTATTTATTTTTTTTACAGCAGGTTCTCATTAGTTGTCCATTTTATACATATTAGTGTATATACGTCAATCCCAATCTCCCAATTCATCCCACCACTACCCCCCCACGGCCCCGCCGCTTTCCCCCCTTGGTGTCCATACGTTTGTTCTCCACATCTGTGTCTCAATTTCTGCCCTGCAAACCGGTTCATCTGTACCATTTTTCTAGGTTCCACATATATGTGTTAATATACAATATTTGTTTTTCTCTTTCTGACTTACTTCACTCAGAATGACAGTCTCTAGATTCATCCACGGCTCTACAATTGACCCAGTTTCGTTCCTTTTTATGGCTGAGTAATATTCCATTGTATATATATGCCACATCTTCTTTATCCATTCATCTCTCGATGGACACTTAGGTTGCTTCCATGTCCTGGCTATTGTAAATAGTGCTGCAATGAACATTGGGGTGCATGTGTCTTTTTGAATTATGGTTTTCTCTGGGTATATGCCCAGTAGTGGGATTGCTGTAGACCCTTGCTTCTAATGATCAGTTCTTAGGAGCAGATAAGACAATGAGAAGTAAGTTCCCACGTGTGATGCAACAAGTGGGCTGGGAAGGCGCGAGCCCTCCTTCAAATGATGGGGGTGGGGCGGTCCTGGGAAGGCAGCATGGGGAGAGAACTGAGCCGCTCATGGAAGCGGCTTATTGCACGGAAGATGAGTCAGCAGGACATGACTGTCCAGGAGCTGTCAAAACCACAGGCCGAGAGATGTTGCTAACATGAACCGTCATCAACTGTCATCATGCTTAAGGGAAAGTCAAGACTGAGATTTTCCTGCCTTGGAAGAAAGAGTAGGCAGTTAGAGTTGTTGACACTGAATTCTTCCATATTCACTGTACTATGTACGTCAGTTTTTCTTTTTAAGAAATCTTCCACTTAGGAGGGTTATGGAACAAATGTTTGTATCCCCTCAAAGTTCAATATGTTGAAGTTGTAACCCCCAGCATGGCTGTATTAGGAGCAAGGAAGTAATTACGGCTCAGTGAGATCGTAAGTGTGGGCCCTGATCTGACAGGGTTATGTCCTTGTGAGAAGAGACAGGAGAGAGCTCGTGCTCTTTCTCTTCTCTCCAGCACACACTAGGGCAAGGCCAGGTGAGGACACAGCAGGAGGGTGGCTGTCTGCAAGCCAGGAAGAGAGCCCTCACCAGAAACTAAATTGGCCAGAACCTGCATCTTGGACTTTTAGCTTCTAGAACTGTGAGGAAATGGACTTCTATTGCGTAAGCCTCTCGCTCTGCGTTTTGTTGTGGCAGCCCCAGGTAAGACAGTAGGCTGGGGGAACTGGAATAAGTTGTTTCTGTTTCTTAACTCAGTGCTCAGCTGGAGCATGAGTCCTCAGTGTTAGCCATTACTGATTATTATTAATAAGATAGGCAAGGAAATCACGAGAGTGTATCTACAAAATGCTAGATGAATGTCAGTTGCTGAATTGGGAAGTGAGTTCACGTCTCTTGGAACAGACAGCTGATTTCCTAGGGTATCACAGCATTTGCAGATGGGCCTCTTGAGTTGTTGTGGTCAACTCTGAAAAACAGCTGTGAGTGGGAGTCAGCAAGCTGCAGACTGGTGGGCTTGACTTTGGTCCAGTTCTAGAAGGTAATTATTTAAAAGGATGGTTTGTTGGCCCTTAGAAAATGAAGTGAACATTAGATATGAGCAGCGTTTTTCTAAGAATAAGTGGTGTCAGGCCAATCTTATTTCTAACATCCTGATCCTTTTTGAAGCAAGGCAGGGTTTCAAATACATATATCCTCATTTACCCATGGGTCAAATTTCCCAATTAAATGAAATTACTGGGGTATACTGTGGACATAGCATAACTGGATTTTAGAAGGTTTTAAAATAAGAACAAAGTTGATAAATGTGGGCTGAGTGTCTCTGTGGTTTGAGACTACAGATGGTGGTCTATTAGCATCTGAGTATCTCTGTGGTTAGAGAGACTACAGCTGGCGGCCCACTTGCATCCGACCTCAGCTGTTCACTATATCCCTATCACATTCATCAGTGCATGATACACCAACATTGGAGGTCCCACATTGGGGTCAGGTCATGCTGGGTTCTTATCAGTAGTTCCTGAGAGAATCAGGTAACGTCTTTAGGCCTCAGTTTCCTAGCTATAAATGAGGACAAAGACCACTGATAACTCATCAAGTTGTTAAGAGAATTCACTGGCTCAGGCCTTAGGCTTTGCAGGTGCTCAGCAATTGCTGGTTATCCTCACTGAAGAGCATGAACCTGAGTGGACAGCTGAGGGGACGACCTGAAAATGGAATAATGGGCCCAATGGGTTGAAGCTGCCAAAGGACGAACTCACTCTCAGGCTGATACAGGCCTCACCTGATACATGTTCCCTTCTGAGCTTAGCGAGGGAGCTTGCCAAACAGCAGCATGCTCAGAGGAGGGGAACCTGGAGGTGGACGTGGAGGAGTGTCCTGTGAGGGATGGCTGATGATCAGACCAGCTTCCTCCGAGCCCCAGAATACATGGGTCCCCTCCCTTGGTCACAGACACCTCACAGCACCCATCCGTTTCCTTTCCCATCACAGTGATGACTGTGGAATTATTTGGTTATTCTTCGTTCGCTGGCTGTGTCCTCCACTAGAAGGTTAGTCCCAGGAGGACAGGGACTTGCCCATGTATTCACCTTGTGTTTCTAGAGCGGAGAGGCGTGCCCGGCCCACACTGAGAGCTCAGTTAATGTTGGAAGAACAAATAAGTGAGGATAAGAGTGATTGAAGTGATGCTGGGCCGCAGCTCAAGGGAGGACCAACTTCCTGGAGAAGTTACCAGGAGGCAGTTTGGGCCTCAAAGATGTCACCTCTTTTAAAACCTGCAGTCATCGGAAAACAGCAAGGGATCTGTGGGGATGTCTCAGGGAGGTGAGGTGGCTGGCACAGTCCTCAGAGCAGGCATTTCTATATCAGATAATCCTGCTTCAGTTGGGTGGTACAAACCGGCTGCCTCTGGGCAAATGCCGCCAGCAAATGTGTTTGCTTTCACCCTCAGAGTTTAAAATCTTTTTTGAATTAGTTTCGAACATTTTAGAATCGGAAGGATATCACACGAAAAGTCATATTTGAAGTCAGGCGCTCTCAAAGCGCTGAGTGGCAGCTGCCCCTTTAGACACTGCTGCCCCCTGTCCGCAGAGCTACTGGCGTTTGTGTTCCCTGGTCTTGTCAGGAAGCACCCTCTCCTCCCCACTCCAGAGTGTGTGAAAAAAACTCGAGAAATAGTCTTTCGTCATTCCTAGGGTTCGGGCTGTTGCTTTGCCCTGCCTCCACCTCACATCCTTCCTGAGGGACAGCGCTTGCACAGCGGACGGAAAATCTGCACGCTATGGTAGCTGTAATTCAGAAAAGGTTTGCGGGAGAAGCTACCGGAAAGAGCTGGGAAGGCTCTCCTGTCGTCATCACTTGGGGGTGTCAGAGGTTTGCCCTGGCTTTTAACATCTTTGGGGTCACAAACCTCTTTGGGAATATGAAAACTTATAGATCCTTCCCCCAGAAAAATGCAGACACCAAGGGGTCTTTCAGACAACGGCAGGGCATTCATGGACTCCCACGGCCTTTCTCATGCCCTGATGCAGGAGGGTGATTGAATTAACGTGCTGTCCCCTCGGCTAGGGACAAGGAGTGAGAGGTCCTTCATTCATTCTCTTGTGAACCCTAGTCTGACCCCCGCCCGCCCCACCCCCGTCCCAGGGCGGCCTCGGGGCTCCCGGGGGCGCAGGGGAGGTGGACGCGCCGCTGGGCCCCTGCCCGCGGCCTCAAAGCCCGGCCAGCCCGGCCGGCGCCCCCTCCCCCGGCCCCTCCCCCCCCGCCGCGCGAGCCGCTTCCGCGCACGTGACCGCGGCCGAGCATCGGGCTCTGACGAGTTGCAGGGAGCCGGCTGCTCCCGGCCCGCCGTCGCTCCGGCTCCGGCTCCGGCTCTGGCTGCGGCTGCGGCTGCGGCTGCGGCTGCCGCGGCTGCTGTGCCCCGAGCCCGCCCGGCGCAGAGGGCCGGGGCCCCGCGATGGAACCGTGAGTGCAGGCCCGGGCGGCGCGTGACGGGGTGCGGGGCGGGGGTCCCCCGGGGGGCCCGGGCCCGGACTTGGGGCTCCCGCGTCCCGCTCCCGGGAGCCCTGCCGCGGGGTCCCCCCGCCCACGTGGAGCTCGGGGCGCAGCCGGGGCTTCGTGGGGGTGACTCGGCTCAGGGGCCCCTCCACGGGCCTGCCGGCCCGGCCGGAGTTAACAGCGGAGACGGGGTCAGGGATCCAGGGCGGGCCTTGGCCCGAGTGCATCTCAGGAAGGCCCTGCGAGGCCAGCACTGGCCCTGCTCGTTCCCGGAGAACCGGGTGATCCCCGTCCTTCCCCAGGGCAGCTCCAAGGAGATGGCTGAGGAGTGGCTTGTCCCTCCCGGAGCCCCCGCCCGGCCTCCCCGCTGGAAAGGTGGTGACCCCCTGCTCCGGGCAGTGGCCCTGTTCGTCACCTCTTATGAAAAGCGCCCTGAGCGCCCTACTGCTTTTTGTGATGGAGCCCAGCGCCAGGTAGAGAGAGGCGCTCTCCATTGGCTTTCTGATGATTTTGCCACGTTGGGAGCCTGCTGCAGCCTCTTTAGATCTCGGGGATACCGAGGTTTATGAGTTTTACAATATGCGGACTTCAGACCTATTATTTCTGTGAAGTTCAGGGGTTTTAATGAGGAAAAACCTGTCCAGGGCCCCATGGACGCCATCCCTAAAGCTTGCTTTTGATGCAACAGAGTCACCTGGGTGCCCCTCAGGGGACATCCGGAAAAGGAGGAGAGAGAATTAAAAAGAAGTTTAGCACTTGAGTTGCAAAAGGTGGTGAGAAGGGTTGCTGGGAGTCTCCGCAGCGTGTAGCAGTGTCTGTGACCAGAGGTTTGGCGGGCAGGTTCCCACAACTGAAGGCCTTAAGACGGGACTGTGTGAGTTTCTCTGTGCATTTGAGGTTTTAGAGGTTTGCAGTAGACCCCTCTGATTTCTCTGAGTGTGGACATAGAGACGCAAGATCTGGGCGTGTTGCCTGAATGCAAACACGTGTGGTGGAAGGAAAGGTTTTTCCTCCTGCTTCTGTAGAAGTTTCGGACTTGATCACTTTAACGCAACATAGGAAAGCTGACTTGCACAAAATGTCAGTCCCAGATGGGTGTTATAGAGGTCTTTCTTTTAATTAAACCCTAGACAGAGGTAGGCTAGCAGTACTGCCTCTGTCCAGCTCCGGCGGCGCCATTCATTTGTGGTATATGTGAATAGCACCGCTGGGAATGCTGCGTGAAATTGTGACCTTGTGGCGGAGTGACACGTAGCATGTTTAGGAGGTCCTCGCATTCCGAGTCTCCTTGGGCCCGCACTGCAGGGCAGCCGGGGTGGCGTGTGGTGGCGTGATCTCCCCAGGACGTGGAGAGGCAGAGAGTTTGAAGCCGTGTGGGTGGTAGCTGACTGCAGTCCATGTCTCCTGCGGGAGTCCTGTGCTCTGTTACTTGACAACCAAGTAGACCAGGCTGAGCCAGTAACTAACGGAGGAGCTATAAAACCACAGTTTGAATGAAGGACTTGAGTGGAGTCTTCGAGTTGCTCTCCCCGTGGAGGGTAGGCCGTGCAGATGCTCTCCTGTGGAGCAAGGGGCCGGGGGTGTGCTTATCTGGAGGTCAGCCAGCGACCATCGTCCAGCACTCAGAACAGCATGGACCTGCAAATCACAAAAAGTCTTTGGCAGCCAATAAACATCCTACCAAAACAAAAAAAAAAGCCTGAAAATCTGAAGCGTGTACGGGACTTCAGTGCCTGGTAGGGTCAAAGTGCTCTTGTTGGCAGATGTGACACGGAGTCCCGTGGCGACAAAGGTGAGAAGTGACAGGAGCGGGAAGAGAAGCCAGGAGAAAGAACGGGCTGGGGGAGATTGGAAGAGAATAGAGTGGCCTGCAGGAGCATGCTTAGGGGCTGGGGGATTCATGCAGGTCTGTTGCACTGACCTCCCTGTTCGGGTGCAGCCCAGCCTATTCTTTTCAAGAGGGCAGGAGAGATTGCCACCAAAACCAGTCAGAAAAAAAGAGTTCCCAGTTCTAAAAACTTTATGCTTAAGTTTCCTGCAAACTCCATTCCTTTTCTGATGATGCCAGAGAAGCAAGAGACGCTGAGAGTTCAGGGCAGGGAGGATGGGGTAGGGCGTGTCTCAATCAGTTGCTAAATGTGACTAACAGAACACCTGTTTGAGCTGTTCCTGCGTGGTCCCTGCTTGGCCGAGATTTCTCAGGTTATTTGTTTCTTTGCTGTCAACTAACATTTCTCTGCAAACTTCAATCAGGTTGCCTCTTGTGTGTGTCTTGATTGGTATTTACAGCCAGTTTTTAAAGAGTGTGTTTTACATGTCTCCTTCATCCTGGGTGCATTTAAGTGCAGAAATGTGTTGTTTAGACTTCTTTTCTGCAGCAGCGAAGGGGTGGCACAAATGAGCACAGTGGAGTCCTGCTGTGGTTGCTGTGGCCCAGGCCTTCTGAGTGTCCTGGTGCTTGAGGAGACAGCAGACCTGGGTCAGAATCCTGGTCCTGCAGCCGTAGAGTTGTTTAGGATTGCGTCCCTTAGGATAATTTTTCTTCTGAGCCAGAAGGATCTCTAAAGCTAATGAAAGATGACATAGCGTTTACCGTGTACCAGGTACTGCTGTGGCACTTCATGTACGTCATTTCACGTAAGCCTCATAACCACCCTTCCCATGGAGAAGTTTCTCTTATCCCAGTGTTACAGATGAGAAAACGGGGGTGCAGAGAAGTCAAGTGCGTTTCTCCAGGTCATGGCTAGTAAGTCACAGAAGATGGAAGCCCGGCAGTGGGCTCCAGGGCCCACAGTCTTGAGGTCGATATACTCCCCTGCCTCAGTAACAGCTGGCCCTGACTGAGTGTTAGCAAGGTTCCCTTGTCATAACCCGCTTCATTGTCACAGCAGCCCTCGGTGGTGGGGTCCCTCAGTTTCCTGAATTTTACAGTTCAGGAACCAGAGGCCCCGGGAGGTGACGTTGTTCCCCCCAGGTCACGCTGCTGGTCAGTGGTGGCAGGGGCCTTCCAGCCCAGGCAGTCGGCCTCCAGAGCCCGAGTTCTTAACCAGCGGGCCGTGCTGCCCAGCATGTGGCCGGCTTCTTTGTTCTGTTTGCCATGGGAAGGGTATTCGATGACCTGACCAACGCGCTCCTGGCTGTGAGTCACTGGGCTTGCGGCCTGGCAAGGATACACATGAGTTCGTGGTTCCTTGAGGAGCTTAGACCATCGTTCATTAAAATACTTTTTGAGGTCGTTGGGCCTTGAATGTTTGTATAATGACTTTTTTGAATAACTAAAGATAATTTTTCTGTGATATATTCAAGTGGGTTGATTGAAATTTCAGAATTCCTATTCTGTCCTTCTTCTCAGAGTTTCTCCCTCGCAAACCCCATTAAATGGTGGGTTATTTAAAAAGGAAAGTTTGGTGAGGGGGCCAAAGAGTGAGAGAGTGGTGGGCCTCCTTTCCACCCCTGACCTTGTGGTTTCAAATCCCACCTCTGTCTCCTGCTGACCGGGACCTCAGCGGGTGTATACTTTCCCCAGCCTCTATTTTCCCATATATAAAATGGGCTGATGATACCTGCCTCACAGGGAAGCACCTGGCTGGGTACCAAGTAGGTGCATAGGGAACACTGACCCCTCCTGCCGTTTCCTGCAGTTGGTTGGGTTCTGAACCAGAGGAGGGGACATTTTACACAGTGGATCATCAGGGATATCGACTGGATGAAAACTGAGATTAAAAAAAAAAGGGGGACAGGGGAAAAGCACAACCATTACTATTAATAACTGACACGATTGAGTTCTTCCTCTGTGCTTACTACACTGTTCTAAGTGTTTCATTTTTCATCTGTGCTCCCACTGGTCCTGTGGGTGTCATTCTGCCTGTCTCTGGTTTGCAGACGAGGATGCTGACATCCTGAGAAGTTACCTGGTTGCCCAGGGAAGTGGGGGAGCCAGGATTTGAACCCAGCCTGACGGGCACCAGGCCAGTGCTCTGGGCCCCAGGAGACAAATGATTTTTATACAGATTGTGAGAAAAATAAAATCCTAACTAAAACTTGAGAACAGACTGAGAGATCAAAAATCCCTTTCCACTGCCCAGACTCTAATTTTTTAATTCTAAAGTGGGAAATCTGGGTATGAGGTGAGCAAACAGCAAAATTTGTAATCTCGAAACTGTTTCAGTCTTACCTGCCTGCTGTACCGTGACTTGATGAGCTGAGACAAAATATGTAATTCTGTGGTGTCATGAAGATGCGTCAAAATTGGACAAGATCCATGATGGCATTTTTCTGGGAAAGAAGTCTTCAGATTGAATATCTGTCAGTGCTTGCTTTGGTTTTAAAAAAAAAAAACCAAAAAACACAACGTGATTCTGAGACCCCTGCAGCCCCTGGTGCTGTTTTCTCCTGCCCGGCTGCATGCTGGTTGTCCCTGGGGCTCCATCAAAGGCAGAGGTTGTGGTGCTGGTTTCCTCCCATCCTGCTCTCCGCATCGCTTAGAGATGCACCTCGAGGCGTTTTCTCGCCTTCTCTGCTCACCGGAGTTCTGTCCATTTCATGGTCATTCTGCTCCAGGCCCATAAAGAGGCTCATCGAGTGCTTGCCTCCCCTACAGTTTCTTTCTAGTGCTGCTTTATTAACTCCTATGAGACCTGCGTGGGAGGGAGAAGTGCTTAGTGGGAAAAGGAGTGTTGGCTGCGGCCTGTCGGGAGTGCTCGATGGCCCTAATGGGGACACGGGCTTTCCCGCTGGCCGGTGAAGGAAGGGGCGTCTGACCAAAGGTGTGACCTCAGTGGGAGGTCAGGGGTCTGGTTTCTGATGCGTCACACTTGAGATGCCTACCAGATAGCCAAGTGGAGATGTCAAGTAGGCTTTTCATGGAAGTCCAGAGTCCAGCTGGGCTGAGATACGAATGTGGAATTGCTCGCATGTGCATTGTCTCTAAAGCCTGAAACAGGATGAGATCACCTGGGGAGTGAGAGTAGAGAAGAGAGGCCTAGAGCAGCATCATGCCAAGGAGCCCCAGTAAGGTGAAGATGGTGCTCGCCTATGGAGAGCCCTACAGAATAGTTTTCCAGTCATTCTGTCATGGGAATTGATGGCTCCAAAGATTCACCTTCCTTGGAAGCGGTCTCTTGGAAGTGGTTATGAATATGCATCATGGAGGGAAGGCAGGGCTTACAGTGATTTGGATTAAAGCTGCAATTTTGGGCGTTGACTTTCCAAGAAATGTGTTTTTAGTTTCTCTAGGAAATGTGTCTGTGATATTGTAAATTACCCATGAAAATTGAGATTAATTTAGAAGGAACCTAAAGAGTACAAGCTGGTGCCAAGGCGACAGTCTGTTCCATTGCATTTGAAAGGTCTTCCAAGGGCACGGGGGCTCCAAAGAGACCAGAATTTTCGAGTGTGTGTTTTAGATGCCTGAGTGTGGAAAGATCCATGGACCTGGAGAGGAAGACTGATGTATGGGACCCATCAAGAGAAGAAAAAGAGAGACACTGATCATGAGCTGGCAGGGTTTTGTAGGAAGTCTTCCTGCCGTGGTTATCTAGGTAGAAGATTGCATCGGCAGCTGTGCTTGACCTGGCCAGGTTGCATGGGGAAATGGGGAGCCCTTTCCCTGCTCCCTAGCATCTCACCACCAATTTGAGGGAACTACATGAACACTTTGGAGAAAACTAATAAAAGTTGAGTTGAATAGATGTTTTCTGAGTGCACACCACGTGTCTGTCTGGTGTCCATGTGGGTAGATTGATGCTTTATTTTCAAGCGCTAAGCTATGTTGTGCAGGCCACACATGTTGTAGTGGTTTAAAGGCCTGGGCAGCCATGAGAGGTGGAGAAGCGAGGGAAAGCTTCATGGAGAAGGTGGGACACACAGGTGAGCCATGAATGCTGGGTCTGATTTGGATAGTTTGGTAGGGAGAAGAGAGAGCATTTCAGATCAGGAGAGCAGTACCTAAATGGGCTAGTCTAGACCCAGGCTTGACCACGGTGGGAAGCTTTATAGAATTTAAGCCCTAAGCCCTGGAGTCTGACGCTTGTGTTTGAATGCAGCCTCTGCTTTGAGATCTAGGGTAGGTCACCTACCTTGCTGAGCCCGAGCTTTCTCATCTGTGACATGGGGCTGTTAGCAGTCCCTACCTGAGAAGGCAGCTGCGGTGACTAAGGAGGTAGTGATTCTCGCAGGGTACATGCAGGACGGTGGGAATTTAGAGGTGGATTTGGGGGCCTCGAAGGCCATAGGAAGGCATTTAAACTCAGTCGAGTTGCTCTCTGTGTCGGGGTAGCATGTTAACAGTGCCGTAATACCCGCACAGGAAGGCACACCTGGAAGGCTGCTGCAGGGGCTGAGTGGGAGGTGATGAGGGCCTGGACTACGGGACTGGTGTGCTGGGGGTGGAGAGAAGAGAGGCGTCACCTCTTCCGGGCTGGCCGTGTGGGATGAATGAGAGACGGACGTGGGAGGTGACTCCAGGGTTTCCTGATGTGGGGATGGAGAAAGGGGAGAGGCCGGAAATGGGCAGTGGAAGCAGGTTTTTCGTTTATGTTATTTTGTTTTTTAATGGGTTCAGTCTTAAACCTATTGACCGTGACGGGATGTAGGACTCCTAAGGGAAAGTGTCCTGGGAGCCACGAGTTTTGAGTGGGGTCGGGGCAGGCAGGACGCTGGGGATGGTCCTGGAGGCGGAAGGACCGTTAACGAGGAGGCAGGAGATCCACGGGTGTTGGAGGGTCCGCAGTGTGGGGTCCTGACTCTGGGCTGGAGAGTTCCCAGAAGGGGATGGGCGACTGTAGAGGAGGAGATGAGGGTGGCTCGGAGCCCCCTGGGTGGTCGGCCGCGTCCCTTTTCTGCATCGCAGTCTGGCCTCTGAGCAGAGGTGCTCCTCCCGCTGGTGGCCGGATCACAGGGCGTGAGGGCTGTCTGCTCACGGGGACTCGCCCGGCTGTGGGCTGCTGTAGGTTGGCTGGACTGTTCTGCAGGGAGGTGCGATGGGCCGCAGGCAGAGGAGCCGCTGGGTGCCGCGTCGGGGCAGGAAGCCGGGAGGCGGCGAGCGTGAGACGCCGGGCGAAGCCCGCGGGGGCGGCCGGGCTGGTCTCCGTGACTCCTCGCCGCCTCGGCTTCTCCAGCCGTCCCGGCGGCGCCCGGGAGTTTTGTGACTGTGGTCAGCCGTGTGGGCCTGTGATTTGTCGGGAATCAGGTGCGGTGCCCGAGGTGCCGGCCGTCTCTGGGTTCTCGGCGAACCGCTTCAGAGCTTTCGGTGACGCGTCGTGAGCAGGCCGGTGGAGAGGGAGGCGTCGCCAGCTGGGTCCTGCAGTCTGGGCGCTGGCCCCCGGCCCGGGACGCCGGGGCTGCAGCGTCCCCCCGGCGTGAGGCTGCCTGAGGAGGTGTCCTGCCGCTCGGGAGACGGGGACAGAGGAAACGAGGCCCGTGGCCCACCATGTCCCCAGCGAGCCCTGGTCAGCGGGGCTGGTTGTGCGGTGACACCTGCTCACGCGGGGGCTTGTTTTGCCGCCTTCGTGTCTCTTTTTGTCCAGTTGGGTGAGGCTTGATTGCCGAAGCAGGAACGGTTCTCATAAATTGGATTGAAGTGGAAGTTTTAAGGAAGGGGAAACGACAGATCTTTATTGAGTTCCCGAGGAGAAAATTGGAAAAATACCCTGGGTGGTTCGTGTGCTGCAGGCGTTTGATCTTGTGCTGTCATCTTTCTGAAACCTCTTTCTTCAGCGTTCCTTCTCACCTGCTGAGTAGCTGTGCTTTTATAGTAAATCATTGATAATGCGTTTTGTTGATAATGTTTTAAAAATCAAATTTTAGATATAACTTTTCTTATTCTGTTTTCCTCTGATTCCAAGCCCTCTGTTCTCTGCTTTCACCTCTGCTGGGGAGCCCCTGGTGCCCCTCAGAGCCCCAGGGTCACCCCGGGAGCAGCCCGGGGGGGGGGGGGCGCCATGAATGACTTTGTGTAATTTTTTAAAACAACTGTCGATTTACAGAAGAGTGGCAAAGACAGTACCGAGTGTTTCTGCACGCCCTTCACGGGGCTTCCCTCGTGTCGGTGTGCAGAGCCCGTGGCACGTTTGTCAGCGCTCAGGTCGGCATCGGGGCAGTGCTGTCCACACCTGACCGTGTTTGCACGTCCCCGGCATCTCGTCCGTTTAGCTTCATGCGCTGTTGCCCCATGTGGAGATGCGCAGCTACGAGGAAGGCTTCCCTCTGCAGGGTGTGCTGAGGCCTCTCATGGGAGGGGGAGGAGGGGACAGGGAAGCGACACAGGAGCCCTTCCTCGTGCCAGCCCTGCACGCCACCCGGCTTCCACAGAGGCCCTCCTGGGGTGGGGGGGTCCGCTCGCTTCCGTCCTGCTTCCCAGAGCCTCCTTCCGGCAGCGCCGGGACCGCCGAGGGCAGAGCTGTGGCATCTAGGGCAAGAGTCCTGCCGTCTCTAGACCTCGGGCTCCCTGTGTGCAAATCTAAGGAGCCGGACTTCCTCCCTGACGTGATTTCTGGCTCTAATAGTGTAAGGCTTTGGGCCTCTTAGGATCTTCAGGGTCCAAAATCTGAGTTGGGATCAGGCCACTTAATTCACGAGCTCTCGCTCCCCACGCACAGCGGGGTCATTGGTGGTCCAGCCTTCAGACCTGAGTCCCAGAGGGAAAGACACTGGTTGCTTTATTTCTTCGCTGGTCCCGTCACCCAGTGAAGCACGGGGGTGCCGATCTGAAAGTCCACTCACCCGGGCCTGGCAGGAGAGCGCTGACTCAGTGTCAGCAAAGCCACGTCAGAGAGACTCAGGGCCACCTTTGCCCTGAGATGCCGCCCAGCTGGTTTCCAGCTCGGGAAGGGCTGCCTTGGCCGTGTAAGGGAGAGGGTGTGCGTGTACACACGGCCGTGAACTTGATACCGCAAGAGCAAACAGCCTTCCCTCCCTTTCCGGTTCAGAGCCCGATTCTCCCCCTCCCGGTGGGGGGCTGTTGTCACCTTCCTGAGAGGCAGGCACGAGAAATTCCTCCTGCCCACTCAGCTCCCCAGACCAGGAAGTGCTGGGCACAGAAAAGGACATCGGGAGCAAAGCAAGACAGAAAGCCCCCCTGGCTCTCATCTCTCGGGGTTCTGGGTCTCCTTGGCGGGCTACAGGGTGGGGGGGCCAGCCTCCCCTTGGTCTCGGGGGAATCGGAGCTGGGCCTGGGCCTGCGTTCCAGCCTGTCTGGGGCTGCCTTTGGGGGCAGCGTTGAGGACCTGCCACTCTCCAGCGTTTATGTCTGTCCTTCACAGACTTCCCTTTTGTTTCCCGGCTCCTGGTGTAGGGAGTTCTAGAAGAGAAGTGAGACCTACCCCACCACCATTTTCTTCTGACCAAAGAAGGAAGTGGGGATGAATCGGAGGGAGCTGATGCTAGGGTGTTAGGACGGACCCTCTGAATCGCTTTCATATCGGTGTCACTCGCAGAAAACCGCAGCAGCTTGTGGAGTTGCATCAAAAGCAGACCCCAAGTGAAGGCCAGGCTGAGCTTCACCACGACGGGTGAGGCCAGTGAGGGGTCTTAGGTTGTGAGGAGCCCTGGGCAGGAAACACAAAGCTGGGGGCTGGCGGGAAGATCGGCTAGGACACATGATTCCGGGGCGCCCGGAACCCCCAGTCCGGGCTTGACTGTGGCATCTGCGTGTGAGGAGTTAGGGCCCTCCCTGCGCCTGGACTCTGCTCTAGCTGCTGAAAACGGGGGTGTGGAGGGGTTCAGCCCTGCTCTGTGGCCTGGCGAACGTGCCCCGAGTGGGCTTTGAAGCGCCTTCTCCTGCCACGAGGGTGGGGTTTGCCTGGCCCCCTGCGGCACGGGGTGGCAGGGCTCTCCCCATGGAGTGCCAGGCCCAGAACATACTGGAATGGCCCCCACCCCAGCAGTGGTCACTGGTTATTTAGGTGCTTTTGTCAGCCGAGTCACCTGGTTTGAGAATAGGTCCTCCTCTGAGGCGAGGGCTCGCAGGTGGGGGAGGCCCTCGCCCTGCCGCCCCTCACCCTGGCTTCTCCCCGCAGGCTGGCGCCCATGAGGCTGTACACGCTCTCCAAGCGCCACTTCGTCCTCGTGTTCGTCGTCTTCTTCGTCTGTTTCGGCCTGACCGTCTTCGTCGGGATCAGAGGTGAGCAGTTTTCCGTTTGCTTTTTTAATTGAAATGTAGTTGGTTTACAATGTTGTGTTAGTTTCCGCTGTACATCAAAGTGATTCAGTTATATACATATATTCTTTTTCATATTCTTCTCCATTGTGGTTTATTACAGGATATTGAATATAGTTCCCTGTGCTGTACAGTAGGACTTTGTTGTTTATCCATTTTATATGTAATAGTTTGCATCTGCTAATCCCAAACTCCCAATCCAACCCTCTCACGCCTCCTCTCCACCTTGGCAACCACAAGTCTGTTCTCTATGTCTGCGACTGTTTTTGTTTTGTAAGTTAAGTTCATTTGTGTTATATGTTAGATTCCACATATAAGTGATAGCATATGGTCGTTGTCTTTCTCTTTCTGACTTCATTTAGTATGATAATCTCTAGGTCCATCCATGTAGCTGCAAATGGCATTATTTCATTCTTTTTTATGGCTGAGTAGTATTCCATTGTATGTATGTTCCACACCTTCTTTATCCGTTCATCTGTCATTGGACATTTAGGTTGTTTCCAGGTCCTGGCTATTGTAAATAGTGCTGCTATGAACATAGGGGTGCATATATCTTTTTGAATTATAGTTTTGTCCGGATATAAGCATAGGAGTGGGATTGCTGGATCATAGGACAACTCTGTTTTTAGTTTTTGAGAAACCTCCGTACTGTTCTCCATAGTGGCTGCACCAATTTACATTCCCACCAACAGTGTAGGTTCCCTTTTCTCCACACCCTCTCCAGCATTTGTTATTTGTAGATTTTTTAAATGATGGCCATTCTGACTGGTATGAAGTGGTACATCATTGTAGTTTTGATGTTCATTTCTCTAATAATTAGCAATGTTGAGCATCTTTTCATGTGCCTATTGGCCGTCTGTATGTCTTCTTTGGAGAAATGTCTATTTAAGTCTTGTGCCCATTTATTGATTGGGGTTTTTTTGTTGTTGTTATTGAGTTGTATGAACTGTTTGTATATTTTGGAAATTAAGACCTTGTCAGTCACATCATTTGCAAATATTTTCTCCTAGTTCATAGGTTGTCTTTTCATCTTGTTTATGGTTTCCTTTGCTGTGCAAAAGCTTATAAGTTTAATTAGGTCCCATTTGTTTATTTTTAATTTTATTTCTATTGCCTTGGGAGACTGGCCTAAGAAAACATTGCTACAATTTATGTCAGAGAATGTTTTGCCTATATTCTCTTCTAGGAGTTTTATGGTGTCATGTCTTATATTTAAGTCTTTAAGGCATTTTGAGTTTATTTTTGTGTATGGTTTGAGGGTGTGTTCTAACTTTATTGATTTACATGCAGCTGTCCAACTTTCCCAGCACCACTTGCTGAATAGGCTGTCTTTTCTCCATTGTATGTACTTGCCTCCCTTGTCAAAGATCAATTGACCATAGGTGTATGGGTTTATTTTTGGGCTCTTTATTCTGTCCCATTGATCCATATGTCTGTTTTTGTGCCAATACCATGCTATTTTGGTTACTGTAGCTTTATAGTATTGTCTGAAGTCTAGGAGGGTTATGCCACCAGCTTTCTTCTTTTTTCTCAGGATTGCTTTGGCAATTCTGGGTCTTTTATGGTTCCATATAAATTTTAGGATTATTTGTCCTAGTTCTGTGAAAAATGTTATGGGTAATTTGATAGGGATAGCATTAAATCAGTAGATTGCTTTGAGTAGTATGGCCATGTTAACAATATTAATTCTCCTAATCCAAGAACATGGGATATTTTTCCATTTCTTTAAATCATCTTCAGTTGCCTTTATCAATGTTTATAGCTCTCAGGGTACAAGTCTTTTACCTCCTTGGTCAGGTTTATTCCTGACTATTTTTTTTAAAATTAATTAATTAATTAATTGATTTTTATTTTATTTTTGGCTGCATTGGGTCTTCGTTGCTGTGCATGGGCTTTCTCTAGTTGTGGCGAGCGGGGGCTACTCTTCGTTGTGGTGTGCGGGCTTCTCATTGGGGTGGCTTCTCTTGTTGCGGAGCATGGGCTCTAGGCATGCAGACTTCAGTAGTAGTGGCACGCGGGCTCAGTAGTTGTGGCTCGAGGGCTCTAGAGTGCAGGCTCTGTAGTTGTGGCGCATGGGCTTAGTTGCTCCGCGGCATGTGGGCTCTTCCTGGAGCAGGGATCTAACCCGTGTCCCCTGCATTGGCAGGCGGATTGTTAACCGCTGCGCCACCAGGGAAGTCCTGTATTTTATTTTTTTGATGTGATTTTAAAAGGGATTGTTTTTTTACTTTCCCTTTCTGATATTTTATTGTTAGTGTAAATAAATGCAACCAATTTCTGTATGTTAATCTTGTATCCTGCTACCTTGCTGAATTCGTTTATCAGTTCTAATAGTTTTTGCGTGGAATCTTTGGGGTTTTCTATAAATAGCATTATGTCATCTGCATATAATGACAGTTTTACCTCTTCCCTTCCAATTTGGATACGCTTTATTTCTTTTTCTTGTCCAGTTGCTGTGGCTAGGACTTTCAGTACTCTGTTGAATAGAGGTGGTGAGAGTGGGCATCCTTGTCTTGCTCCAGATTTTAGCGGGAAGGCTTTCAGCTTTTCACTGTTGAGTATTGTGTTGGCTGTGGGTTTGTCATAAATAGCTTTTATTATGTTGAGATAGGTTCCCTCTTTACCCACTTTGATAAGAGTTTTTATCATGAATGGATGTTGAATTTTCTCAAATGCTTTTTCTGCATCTGTTGAGATGATCATGTGGTTTTTGTCTTTTGTTGATGTGGAGTATCACAATGATTTGTGTATATTGAACCATCCTTGTTACCCTGGGATGAATCTCACTTGGTCATGGTGTATGATCTTTTTTATATATTGTTACATTTGGTTTGCTAATATTTTGTTGAGAATTTTTGCATCTATATTCATCAAAGATATTGGCCTGTAATTTTCTTTTTTGGTGGTGTCTTTGTCCGGTTTTGGTATCACGGTGGTGGTGTCTTCATAGAATGACTTTGGGACTGTTCCCTTAGGTGAGGAACAGTTTTTGACCATCTTATCATTTATGGTTACCTTGGTGCAGTGCCATTCAGCCTGGCCCAGCTGTACCCACTTGCTCTCACCCCCTAACGGCCCCATCATGGAGGGTGGCAGACGGAGGGTTGACCCTGGTCCTGCCCTGCACAGCAGCCAGGGCCTACACTCAGCTTGGCAGCGCCAGGCGGCCTTGACCATGTACCCTGTGTTGAAAGAGTTGTGTTCAGGACCTGCCTGGGTGCTGGGGAATCCAGAATGTGCTGGCTGATTGGGGAGCCGGGCCGTATAAATGGTTCCAGTGCAGCAGATTCTGGGGAGGGGGTGAGATAGCGGTGAGCACGGGCAGGGATGGCTGCTGTGGCGATGCCCGGAGCAGGAGGTAGTCTGCAGGTGCTGTTTGAGGGGAAGAGCCACCCATCACCATCTGAGCTTCGAAAATGCCTCTGAAATCATCCAGTCCAGCCCCCTTTCACACAGATGGGAAACGGAGAACCAAAGTCAGGTTTCCAGAAACCCAGGTCTCTTCAGTCCAGGGGTAGGAGATCAGGAGCCTGCTTAGTCTGTTCCTCCTGCCCTCCTAAATACCTTTTTCAGTGAGGGTAGTTTATTTAACTACAGCACTTAACATTAAAGTGTGAATGACAATTGGGCTTAACCTGTCCCAGAGGCAGTTGTGCCTCAAAAGCCTGGTTTCTTGACCTGAACTGAAGCTTAGGTAGTGAATGGGCTGAGGAAGCTGGGGGAGAGGGTGGTTATTTAGGTGCCATTTGCCTCCTGCTGATGAAGATGAGGATGGTGACAACAGCAGTTGTGTCCAGCCTCTCCTTTTTCTCCCCGTGAATTCACCAAGGAATCCCGATTACATGAGTCATAGCACGAGACACCTTGGTTATCTTACTTGATTTTCACAACTGTCCTTTAAGATTGGTAGGGAGGCGTTAGTATTCTCCTGGGTCTCCAGTCTCACAGCACTTCAGCCCACTCTTGTTTCCTTAAGCACCAACATCCATGATTATATGAAACCTTCTCCACCTTTGCAGAAATGAAAAGTGTTGCACCAAGGCTGAGATGAAAAAGACCATGTTAGGATTTCCATATCCGTTTCCTTCTGTAGAGCACTAGCGTTAGCAGGTTCTCCAGAGAAACAGACCAATATGTATATATGGAACAGAACCAGATCTGTTTATATAGATTCAGGTACATAGTTTTATTGTAAGGAGTTGGCTCACGTGATTATGAACGCTGAGAAGTCCCCAGATCTGCATTCAGCAAGCTGGAGACTCAGGATTGCCAGTGGTGTAAGTTCCAGTCTGAGCCCAAGTCCATCCAAATGCAGGAGAAGACTGATGTCCCTGCTTGAAGACAGTCAGGGAAGGAGAGCAAATTCTTCCTCACTCACTCAGCCTTTTTGCTGTATTCAGGCCTTCAGTGAATTGGCTGAGGCCTACCCACACTGGGGAGGGAAGCCCGCTTTACTCAGCTACCCATTCAAATGTTCGTCTCATCCAGAAACCCTCAGTGCACAATTAGAATAATGTTTAACCAGATATCTGGGCACACCGTGGAGCATAAACCTCACAAGTCCACCCCCTGTCAACTTGGCATCCATGCACATCTCCGTAAACCATACCTGATCTCCAAATAAAGACAATAACAAGGTCATTGTTCCTTCTGACATGATAACAACTACCCTGCATATAACCCAAAACTCACTACCCCTTCCGCAGGAGAGCAGGTAGGGTCCTTGCGTGATGTTTACTCTTCTTCGTATCCTGTAACTTAAATACTGTGATATAAAGTCAATAATACAGCTTCTGTTACTTGATAAGGGAATAAGAGAGGGAAGAAAACAAAGGTATTTGCTTAGTATATGTATTTATGCACACAGACATACTCATGACAAAGTAAGGAGGAAATATTCATGACAGTTAAAAAGTCCTTGTGTCTGTAACTAGTCAAGTGCTCATAGCTGCTATTTATAACTACCTTATTCCATGACCTGTTCCACATTTCATTTGCCTTCAGCAAGCACCTCAGTTGGTCGTGGTTCTTTACCTGGTGGGATGACCCAAACCTTCACTCCTGAAGAGTCTGGGCCATTAGTATTCCTGCCTGAATTGGGTTGTTGTAGTTCTCCATTGACCTTAATCCCAGGGCCTGGTAATACTGAGAGATGCCCTAAGCAATCTCCTTAGATGTACTCCTCCCTGCCTCCAGTGTGGAGTAGGGGTGCACTTCCCCCTTGGTGGTCAGGGTCAGTCACCCCGGCCCGCGCAGGAACTCCCTGCTTTGCCTGTCGATTCTGAGGCATGAGGAGCCCACGGTAGCTGGGTGGCAGCATTAATTCCAGTTCAGTGTCTCCAGGTGGAAGCATTCCTCCCTGTGGAACTAAGACCTCTAGGCTGGCAGAGCATCGGGCTGTGGGAGCAGCAAGCAAAAATATTGCTAGTGGGTCGCCTGGGTAATGGTAGTGCCATGCCCATTTCCACTCCTTGATTCCTGGACCTATGTATACCTACCGGCTACGGGAGAATTGGCTCCATGTAATTGGACACCAAATCCATACCCAGAGTGTCTGTTGCAGTCAGGACAGGACACTGCCCCTTCCACGATGGAAGTGGTCCAGTGTGATCAACCTGCCGCCAGGTCGCTGGCTGATGGCCGCGGGGAAGGGTGTGATGTCGGGCTCAGTGCTGATCTCTGCTGCTGGCAGGTTGGGCCCTCAGCGGTGGCCATAGCCAGGTCGGCCTTGATGAGTGACATCCACATTGCCCAGCCCACGTGTCACCTCCATCCCTGCTGCCGTGGCCCCTTTGTTCACGAGCCCATTGGGTGATGACAGGGTGGATACCGATCCACAGAGTGGATCATTCTCTCCACGTGATGACTAAGGTCCTCTTCTGCTGAGGTCACCCTTTGGCGAGGTCACCCTTTGCTGAGGTCACCCTTTGGTGAGCATTCACGTGGGACACAAACATCTTCACCTTTTTTGCCCATTCATAGAGGTCGAGCCACATACCTCTTCCCCAGATTTCTTTGTCACCAGTTTTCCAATCACGTTCCTTCTGAGTATCTGACCATCCAGCAAGCCAGTGGCCACAGCCCAAGAACTGGTAAACAGTTGCACATCAGGCCATTTCTCCCTCCAGGCAACCTGAACAGCCAGGCGCAGAGCTCCAGGTTCTGCCCACTGCGGGGATTTCCGTCACCTTGTCCTTCAGGGGTGTCCACGGAGGGGCTGTGGCTCTGCAGCTGTCCACTGGGGGGCGGCATCCACACATCGGGCCGAACCCAGGCCCCGTCTTCTCTTCCCCGGCCGCTCATCGCGGGGAGCTCCCCGTGAGGCCATAGGTGCGGGCTGGGAGGAGGAGACAGTGTCGCGGGATTGGGGGCCGCGGCATTGGGGCCACTTGCTCGTGTGACTTGAGCCTTCCAAGGGCCTGCTCGGGCGGATCACGTATGTACCGCTTCCATTCGATGGTGGAGTGCTGCTGTGCACGCCCTGTGTTATGGCTGATGGATCAGGTAACACCCAGGTCCTGATGGGCAGCTCAGGTCACATGGTGACTTGTTGGTCCGTGGTTAAGCATTCAGTCTGTTTCGGGCCAAGAGCTGTTTCTCAAAAGGAGAGTGGTTGTCTCTGGAGGATGGCAGGGCTTTGCTCCGAAACCCGAAGGGCGTGCACTGAGGTTCATCCACCAGAGGCTCCAGACAGCATCCCTGTGTGCCGTTGGTGCTTCAGGCACCGCTGGATCTGCCGGATCACGGGACCCGAGCGGAGACCAGCTCCCGTGGTGGCCTGACCCGTGAGGAGCCTCCTCTTGTTCTGGGCCCCACTCCAACCCGGCAGCTTTTCGGGTCACTAGGTAGATAGGCCAGAGTGTCACACCCAGATTAGGAGCATGTCGCCTCCGAAATCCAAAAGGGGCCCACTAAGCATTGTATCTCCGTTTTGGTTGTAGGAGGGACCAGATACAGCAACTTATCTCTCACCTCAGAAGGGATCTCTCGACATGGCTCTCACCACTGGACCCCTAGCAATTTCACTGAGGTAGAAGGCACATGAATCTTAATTGGATTTATTTCCCACCCTCTGACGCCAAATGTTTTACCAGTAAGTGCAGAGTAGCTGCTACTTTTTGCTCAGTAGGTCCAGTCAGCATGATCTCATCAATGTAATGGGCCAGTGTGATGGCGTGTGGAAGGGAAAGATGATCGAGATCTCTGTGAGCTAAATCGTGACATGGGGCTGGAGAGTTGATACAGCTTGAGGTAGGGCAGTGAAGGTGTGGTGTAGTGCTGGCCTTGCCAGCAGGAAGCAAACTGCTTCTGGTGGACCTCACTGTCAGGGATGGAGAGAGGGGCGTTTGCCTGACCAGTAGCTGCATCTCAGGCACCAGAGGATGTGTGGACTTGCTCAAGCAGTGGAGCCCCATCTGGTACAGCAGCCTCAATTGGAATCACCCCCTGCTTCAGCTTCTGCACAGGCCAAATAGGTGAGTCGACTGGGGATGTGGTGGGCATCTTTCAGGCCCTTGATGGTAGCACTAATGTCTGCAATCCCTCCAGGAATGCGATATTGTTTTGGTTTAGTATTTTCATAGGTAGAGGCAGTTCTAGTGCTTTTTCCACCATAATAGCCCTCACTCCACAAGTCAGGGAACCAATGTGGCGGTCTGACAGCTGCTGAGTATTTTGATTCAAATTATGCATTATGGAACTGGGGAATTAACCATAGGATGGGTCTGGGGACCCACTGCGCCCATGGTGACACATACCTGAGCTAAAGCCCCGCTGATCACCTGGGCTCCATAGGCCCCTCCTCCGGTAGACCCCAGTGACGTTTCGGATCTCCTGAAATTAGTGTCAGGTCAGAGCCAGTGTCCAGTCGTTCCGAAAACGTCTGATTTTCTTCCCTTGATGCATTTGTCCTGGTAAAAGGCTATAGGTTTCTTTGGGCGAATGATGGACAGTATAAATGCTCGGCAGCGTACTGGGGTGCTTTCTTAAGGGGACCCAACCTTCCCTTTGTTCAAGGACCTTTGGGTCTGTAAACTGGCTCAAATCTGGAAACTACTGATGAGTTCTCATTCTCTGTTTTTATGATACAGGTTAGGCTGTTGTTCACTTGACCTAGAACTTTCCTGCTTATGCAGATCAAGTAATGATTTGGTAGGCTTTCTATGTCTTTCACTTCTAGGAGCACCATGATCAGTTAGCTAACGCTGTAGGTCTGCAGGAATCAGGCTATTCTGACTGCTGCTGTGCCTCTGCTGTCCATTATGTGAGCTCACCCACCTCATCTTACATGGCCCCGCCACTGCTGGGATCCAGTTATTCCTACTGCATGTTGTTTTCCCAACTCAGGGACTGCAGTTCCCATGGTGAGGCCTGGCCTGCAGAGAAGGGCAGTCATAGAGCTCTTTAAGGATGCTCGGGTCTCCCCTCACAAATTTATTTCTCACAGTAGTGGTGAAAGGTATGTCTTCTGGAATCTCCCAGTAGGTCTTAAATGACAGAGCCACCCTAGCAATCCAGCTCCCTAAGCCTCTGATTCCCCTCCTCTGCATTAAACCTGGGCAGGTGCAGCGTTTCTAATTCACTCACTGGGAACCACCTTTTGGTCCACGTTTTAGCCAACCACCCAATCAGACTGTTAGAGTCCTTTCCGACTACCTGAGCTACAACTTTCAGTGCAGAATCTCTTTTTAGTGAGCCCACATCCGTTAAGTTTGGCCTGAGACAACTTTATGTTCCTTCCACCATTATCCCATACGTGTTCCCTGGGCTTCTGTCTGTATAAATCGGAAAACTCAAGTAGTTCTTTTGGAGTGTAGCACATGTCCTCATGGGTCACGTGCCTCACCTCTGGGCCTGCTGGGATGTGAGTCTAGTTATAGGTCTAGAGGTGAAGAGGGGTGGGGGGTGGGTCCCGAGGAGGATCAGCATCGTCCTGCCCGGCAGCTGCCTCAGTGGAGGCCATGACTGATTCCTTAGGCGATGCAGGGCTAATCCCACAGGAGGAGGTGGGAAGGCCACTTCCACCGGGAATGGGGAGAACTTCCACTGGGAAAGGACTCATGAGAATTTAGCAGCTCCATGTCCCCAGCTTCATCAGAATCTTCCTGCACGTCCCCGGAACAGGATCCCATTCTCTCCCAGTCAATGCAATCACTTTAGCATCGAGACACCCTGGGAGGCTGGGAGTTCAGTGGTGTAATTCAGCCAGTTGCTGGATGAGATTCCGGTTTGATTTTCAGCAGTCTCAGCACTGTAGCCATAGGAAATAAGGGTCTCCTTCAGGGCACATGTAGAAGCTTTCAGGTCATGTGTGTGGCACTTGAGCTGGGAATTCAAATCCCTGAGCTCATCCTTTTCTTTCACCACTTTGTCCAGTGACGTTAGGAGCAACCAGCGAGCCTCATTACGTTTGTTAGTTTTCCAAGAATGTTCTAAAGTATCGTAAACAGAGTCACTTACCTCCTTGCTTCTCATAATAAATGGTTGATTAGGAGTATCTAATGGAAATATTTTGCATATGTTCATGAACTATCAGTGCTCTCTTTACTACTGAACATATAGTTATTAGCGTCTTTAATCAGGTTAGAGAACCAATTCCAGAAACCCCAGAACCAGTATAGAATACTCACCCTTAGCATGCTGTTCCTCTAGAACCACTCTTGTTACCAAAATCTGTGTTAGTCTGGTTTCTCCAGACAAACTGAACCGATAAGAGATACAGAGAGAGAGATGGGGTGGGGGGGGGGTGGATGAGAGAGAGATATTTTATTATAAGGAAGTGTCTCACATGATTATGGAGGCCGAGAAGCTGCACGGTTTGCAGTCGGCAAGCTGGAGACCCAGGAAAGCCGATGGTGTAAGTGTTCCTGCGTCTGAAGACAGGTGAGAAGACTCATGTACCAGCTTGAAGACAGAGAGCCCCGAGGAAGAGAGCAAATTCTCCCTTACTCAGCCTTTTGCTCTGTTCAAGCCTTCAGTGATTTGGATGAGGCCCACCCACATTGGGAGGGCAGTCTGCTTTACTTAGTCTACTGATTCAAGAGGTACTCTCATCCAGAAACACCCTCACAGACGCACCCAGAGTTATGTTTAGCCAGTTATTTGGGCACCGTGTGGCCCAGTCGATTAGACACACAAGTCCTCTGCTCCTAGTTAACTTTCTGTAGTAAGGTTATTAGGATTTCAGAGTTCAGAGTGCCCAAGGGACCACTGGGTCAGTCACCTTGTTTTGCAGATGAGGAAATGAGGTCCAGAAAGCCTGTTAGCTGAGACTCGAGTCTAGACTTTCCTGACTCCCAGTTCTCAGTTCTTCCTGAGAAGCCAGGCTGCCTTACTTCCTGGGACAGGAGTGCACTCCGATTGTGAATCCGTTGGAAATAAGCCTCTCTGGGACTTCCCTGGTGGTGCAGTAGTTAAGAATCCACCTGCCAATGCAGGGGACATGGGTTTGAGCCCTGGTCCAGGAAGTTCCCACATGCCGCGGAGCAACTAAGCCCGTGAGCTGCAACTACTGAGCCTGCGCTCTAGAGCCCGCGAGCCACAACTACTGAGCCTGCATGCCACAACTACTGAAGCCCGTGCGCCTAGAGCCTGTGCTCCACAGCAAGAGAAGCCACCGCAATGAGAAGCCCGTGCACCGCAGCGAGGAGTAGCCCCCTCTCGCCGAAACTAGAGAAAGCCCGCGCGCAGCAACGAAGACCCAATGCAGCCAAAAATAAATAAATAAATAAATTTATTTATTTTTTTAAAAAAAAGAGAAATAAGCCTCTCTGTGGGTGCACGCCGCCTTCCTACGCAGAGACATCTCTGCTCAGCCTGCAAGAATGTGCCCCAGAGACATGCTTCTGGACTGGTTGAGCTTTGTACTCAGGTATCTCCTCCTCCAAGTGGAAGGTGGTTGGCAACAGGCTGGGCGTGGCCTCGGAGGCAGCCGGAACACTGGCGTCACAAGCTGCGAGGGTTTGCTTCAGAACAAACCCGGTTGTAAATGAAATCAGGTGCACAGTGTTTCTTTTGACTACTTCTTTTAAGGCCAAAGCTCTGAAATATTACAGTGTAAGATTCTATGAAGCTTGTTTATGTTATTTTGGGAAAAACCTTGAGTATATTGTTAGTATATATACTTTTTTTTTTAATATCCTCAACTTAATAATTTGGAAGATTGGATTAATTGGATGAATGGATAAATGTGTCTTAATTTTTTTAGCAGAAATCTGTATACAAAATATATAGATAGTGTCTGTGTCGTTAATGCTTTCTTGGATCCACGCCCTCCAGAGAGAGCCTTCCCAGAGAGCAAGGGAGGGGGTCTGCACACATAGAGCCCCATGGACATCGTGTGCATTGCATGGGGTCATGTTGTGTTCACCTGCGTTGGGCGGTCAGCACGTGCAGCAGAGTGGGTACTGTGTGCCCGTGTTCCTATGTGTGTATGTTTTACACATATATGTGTGTGTGTGTTTATGTATGTGCATGTATATATATGTGTGTGTGTGTATATATATATAAATAAAACCTTCAAAGATAGACCAGGAAAAAGACTATCTCTGTATAATATGAGTCTTTCTTGGCATTTGAAAAAAATCAACATTAATTATCAATATAGTTATAACCTGCTTTTTTCTTTCTCTGTTACACTTTAGGACCCAAAGTGATCCAGACTTCTGCAGCTAATTTTTCACTAAATAATAGCAAAGAGGTAAGACTGGGCCTAAGGGTCACTAAGAAATGGTCCTGCTTAAAGTGTCATTAAGGTCAAACCCAACCCCCTTGCCCGGCAGCTTGCTTCTCGGGCAACACACATTTCTCACTCTACCGTCAGCTGCTGGCCTCTGGGTCCTCGTTTGCTAAAATTACCTTTTCTGCTGTAATAGTTACCTGAGTGCTGAGAAAGGATGGTGATGTTACCTCTCAGGGAGCAGCACTTCATTTCCAAAGGCTGGTTAACTCCTCCTGATTCCTCCCGTGCGCAAGACTTGTTAGATTATAAATTCTAATGATGCTCACTTAGGTTTCTGACTCTTTTTTATTACATTTGCCTAAGTTAAGAAGTGGTCTTTATGTCAGGTTTCTAACGGTAACAGTTTTTTTCTAATGATTGTTTGGTATTTCTTGCATGAACTCAGTTTAAATGAAAAATCCTGTTTCTTTTCTTTTTTTAAAAATAAAATGTGCCTTGATTCTTCACCATCTTTAGAGAAAAACAGAGGTCCTTCCACTTGGAAAATTTTGGTTTTCTTTAATAAATGCTAACTTTTGTGAGAGCCCAAACAACTAAGCCTTTTCTTTTTCTGATATCGAAGTATCTTCATCTATAAACTGAAAGCAGTCGTCCCACATTCTCACTGCCTTGTAAGGTGTGTGGCTTAAATCTGATTATTTGACCCCAATACCCCGCCACCACCCCACCCCCGTCTTCGTTCTCCCAGCTCCCTGCTAGGTTTCCACCTCCAATTCTCAAAAAAGCAAAAGGAGAAAAATGTCCGAAAACTTACCTTTTGGGCCCTTGTTTGGCCTATCATCACTTTTTTTTTTTTTTGGCATTTCTTTATTTTCCTTAACTCTCGGATTGAGGATCTATTTGAAGAGGTGCTGCCATAGGGTTTCCTGACCACAGTTTGGTCTTTTAAAATTTCCGTCTCAGGATGTAAGTCCTTTTTTGACACTGAAAATAGCAGCCGTACCCCAGAACTGACTCGCTTCCAAAAGATGGTCCTCACTTCTGAAAGGTTATAGATCATCCTCCAGTTGGTTTCATTGTCTTGGTGGCTTTGGGGCAAGTCTCCGGGCACAGGGAGTTTCCCTGAGGTCTGCCAGAAGCATTAAAACACAAAAACTACCCATTTACGTTCAAATAATGCTTTTGTCTTTGGAGCTGGGATCGGGCCCCTCAGGCAACTTCTTCTGTGTCCCTTGCTGTTAGACACCAGTATTGTGTTTTTCAGCAGACACTGCAGAAACGTCGCTGGCAATGTGGTCCCCTCTAATTTTTCTCTCTAGGGCCGTTAAAGCTGAAAATGACCGATGTCAGTGACATGTCTGGCATATTGGTACTAAAAAAAAATGATTCTTGTGAATATGAAAATCTTTGTTGGTGTCCTTTATTATCTTATTATATGTATCATCTTATGCACTTTAATTTTTTTCTCCAAGATGGCCTTTCCTTGATATTTAAGTAGGTATATTGTCCCAAGGCTATAGGTAGTGGAGACTGCTTGCTTTAGAAGTTTTCATGAGACAAGTGAATTGCAGCAGAAAGTTAGTCCTTTATTTTTTTGAAAGGCAGAATTTTACTTATATTGACTAAAGGAAAACTACATGTTTCTGTTTCAGAGCTAACGCTCCAACCTTTTTTGTAAATGTAGATTTTGTATGTTAAGGCGAGACATTGGGTAGGCGCAACTGAAGAGATCCCATGGATTTTTTAACTTCTTTCTCTTTTTGCCTCAGCTAAAGCCAGTTCAAATACTTTCGAACCCGCTGTCTACATATAATCAGCAACTATGGCTGACATGTGTTGTCGAGTTGGATCATTCAAAAGGTATGAAGCCTGACATTTTAGAATGACTTTTTTTTTGTACAGAGCACCATATTTGAAAGGTTTAAAGAGCTTTAAAATCTTTCAGCAAGTGCTCAAAGATGGATTATAAGGTGGTGATTATTCTTTTTAATACCAGCAAGTTGGGAGCCCCTTAAATGTCCTCCAAGGAAAGTTATGTTGCAGCACTCGGGGAGTACCCGTCGGCCCTCAGGGATACTGGTCATCCTTCGGGATAGCGGTGAAGCCTAGCCCTGTGGCTGCACGGTGCAGGTGCTGCGGCTGCAGCCTTTTCCAGTGGGCTTCTGGGAGAGAATTAAGTCCGGGTGTCCTAAGCCAATGGTTCTGTCCCGCAGGGACACTTGGCAGTGTCTGGAGAGCTTGTGACATGGCTGTCACAGCTGGGGAGCAGGGAGTGCTGTCAGTATCCAGTGGGTGGAGGCCACGGATGCTGCTAAACATGCTACAGTGACAGGACAAGTTCCTCACAGTAAAGAATTATCTGACCTCAAAATAGCCATGGTGCTGAGGCTGAGAATGCCTGCCCAAAGCACTCACAGTTTATAATGGCTTCGCTCTGTCCACCTAGGGCGACCCGGTCAAGCACCCTCCCTGAGAACCGAGAAGATGCTCCACATCGCTTTCTATGTACTGTGATTTAGAGGAAGCACTTTGGTTGAAAGAATTTGAAAAGATAACCCAATGACTGCAGTAAATTAAGTGAAAAAAATGCATATTACAAAAAAATTAACCTCTTTTTATAACATTTTAAAAAGCATAAATAAATTTGATATCACTGTATATTTGTGTGTCTAGAAAACAGTCTGGAAGGATGGACACAAACATGAAATTATAGTTTCTCTGGTTGTGGCATTATACGTGTTTAATACCATCTTTATATTTTTGGTCTTTGATATATTTAAACAATGAGCATATAATCAGAAAAATAATGAATTATATAATCAGAAAAAATAAGAAACCTGTTTTTATTTTGGTATGCAGTTAAATTAAAATTTATATGGGAAATTAAAAAATAAAGCTTTATTAGCCATGAAATATTTGCCCTTTTGTGAAATGAAACTTGGGGGTGGGTGAGAAACAAGTTCATGGAAGGGCTGGACTTGGCTGGCAAGTGTGAGCTTGGCAGATATGGGGAAGCTGACGCGTCACAGAACCTTCCCAGGCCGACACGCAGCCAGGCAGGCACTTCTGCAGGTGTGACGGCCTCTCGTGGTCTCTTAACACTGGATTTCTTTCTTTTGTAGAAACAGCTATTCAGACCAACTTCACCATGACTGTTAAGGTCGATGGTGTAGGTCAGGACGGGACCACCATGTTCATTCATAATAAAGTTCACAATCGGACGAGGACCCTCACATGTGCAGGGGTAAGTGCATTTGACTGGTCCGTGGTGAGTCATCTTGCTGCGCTCTTACGGAGTTGCTCTCTTAGGTAAAAAAACTGATACCAATGATGGCATGGAAAACCCATCTGACTGTATACACTGATACCTTATAAATTCTTATAAACGTACACACACACATGCATACAGTATACACATACACACACCCTGGTGCCTGTTTTTACTGTCAGTGTAGCCCACTGCCTGGTGCATCCACAGATGACTTGACTGGCTGCCTATCTCACAGGAGGGTGGCCTGCCACTGTCCTGTGGTCTCTCTTGATTGCTGGGGCCTTGGTTTATTTCCAGCTGTGGGATGAACTCCCTGATCCATTCGGGGCGCTGGGACCCAGGCCTCTTGGGAAGAGTGGCCTCCTTTTTTGAGCGTCTACTCCAGGGTGCAGCATGTGGCTCTGGGCTAGGAGACCGATGGTCCACAGTGGGAAAGGAGCCCTCGCTCTAGGTTTTGTTGATGCCGTATTCCGTCAGAACCCCAAGAGTCGGAACCAGATCCTGCTGTAGCAAGGAGGCCCCGTTGGGACCTAATGGGTCGTGGGACAGCATGCGTGGGAGCATCCAAAGGAATTGCGTTTGGTTATAGGATTAGGAAATGGCCTCGTGGCGGGTACTGTCCATACATGGTCTCGTTCTGTCCCCAGAGCAGGCCCACGAGCAGGAACTGTTGTTAGAGCCCCATTTCATAGACGAAGATACTGAGGCTTAGAGAGGTCAAAGCACTTGCCCAAGGTGACACAGATCGTGAGGGACGGGACCAGGCCCCCTCAGCCCAGGCTCTTTTATTCCGAAGCCTGTGCCCTTAACACCCGCGCACAGCGCCTGGTTAGTAACAGATACTGGACAGTTTTTCCTGGCGAGAAGGAATTCGGAGCGGGAGGGTTCCCGTTCAGAGGCTGGCCGCTGGCTCTGGCCCCTCTGTGTCGATGTCTGCTAGGAGATCCTGAGATGGGTCCGAACCGTCGCCGGAGGGGCCTGGGCTGCAGGAAGGCCGAGCTGACGGTGCGCCCCGCCCAGCACAGTCGTGGCAGCATCTGCTTGCGCCCTGCGCCGCGGCTCTGCCCTGGCTCGTTGGGTGGACCTGGGCAGCGGAGCCTGGGGAAGCAGCAGACGTGACCTGACTCTCCCGCGTCCTCCGTTCATCGCCCGTGTGCGCGGGGCTGGGCCAGTTTCTAAACTGTATTTTCCTCGTCTGTAAAGCGGGGGGTCACGCCTCCCCTGGGGTTGGCGGAGAGTGGTGAGGACGGAGGTGGGTAGAGAAGGTGAGAGCTCGCGCTGCTCGCGCCGGCGTGAGGGTCCAGGCACCCCCACCGTACTGAATAGACAGGAGGGACGACAGGTGTGCGGTCTGAAGGGACCACTGCACCAGCAGTGGCTTCTCCGTCCCGCGCAGACTGGGCCAGGAGGCCCACCAGTCCTCCGCGCCGTGCTCTTGCCTCTCCTCTGCCTTCTTTCCCGTCCCTTGTATCAGCTCCCTCTCCCCGCCCACTGCCTTCCTATCTTCTTAAGCCTTCTTACATGACACTCAGGTCTGTTTTCCTACCCGACCTCGGGCAGTCCTGGCTTGGAAAGCCTTCGCTCAACGGCAGGGTGACTTCCCAGTTCAGACCCCAGGCTCCAACAAGTGCCACAGGACGGCCTGCTTGTTCTGGGCCGTGGCCAGATTCCTCGTGGCACAGGGAGGGGCCTTCTGTCGGGGCCCGAGGGGCAAGCTGGCCTGGCCACTGAGTCCACACCTAAATTCGCACCTGGAGGGTGGATTTCCTTCCCCTCACCTCTCTGAAATAGAGGAGACCTGAGCAGACCCGATTCTTAATTCTGAAGGACGAAAGCAAGGGGCTCAGCCGGCCAGTGGGCACACACACCACACACTTCAAGAGATCGCAGGGGACTCTGCGTGGGAACGACAGGCTAGTGGAGGAAAAAAAATACGTAATCCACTCTGTGCATCATTACAGCAGTTGCAGAAGTGGGCCGAGGAGGAAAGTTAGGCCGAGGGGTCTGATCTGTTGTGTCTTAGCTGACGTGCCTCCTGCACTAGTGTATTTGTGGAAACGTCAGGTTTGTGTTGCATTAACTTACTTTTTTATGCAGGTGACATTATTAGTTTTAAAATTTATTTTATTGAGATATAGTTGATTTACAATATCATGTTAATTTCTGCTGTACAGCAAAGTGATTCAGTTATACATATATACATTCTTTTTTATATTCTTTTCCAGTATGGTTTATCACAGGATATTGAATATAGTTCCCTGTGCTATACAGGAAGACCTTGTTGTTTATCCATTCTATATGTAATAGTTTGCATCTGCTAATCCCAATCCATCCCTCCCACATTTCCCCTCCCCCTTGGCAACCACAAGTCTGTTCTCTAGGTGACATATTATTTTGAATTGTATGAAGTAGAAAGGTTCTAATGATTGTAAACCATGTATTATTTGTTTCTAAATATATCCATTTGGTTCTTTCTTTCTAAGAACTGGTTTTGGCTGGCATCTGAATTTTTCTGAGCTTCTGGCAAGTTCCCTGGAGATGATCTCTTGGATCATCTGTTGCTGGAATGTGTTACTTCGTGGGTCAGTTGGTTCAAGAGTGAATCTTGCTTGCTTTAAAGACACAGATCTTCCTTATGCATTTGCAGAAATGTGCAGAAATTATTGTGGCTCACCTCAGCTACTTGAATTACACTCAATATACAGTGACTGTGGGATTCAAACACTTGAAGGAACGCATCAAGGAAATGAACTTCACCGTAAGTATACCAGCTGACCACAGCGTTTCCGTGGCTCATTTGTTTAGCTTCCATTCTTTGTGGAATGACTGAAATAAATCACAGCATCGAAATCATGTTATTTTGGACAGGGGAAGACATGTACAGTTCTAAAAACTGTAGAAAAACCACAGTTTCTTACGTATATGGGACCACAATTGCTTAAAGAAACAACATGGAATTGGAAAACCATGATGTTCTGAGATTTAGGACAGAGAGTAGCCTTCCAGTTGAGAGGTAATGGAGAAGTTGCCAGGTGTACCCTCCAAGGAAGGCTGGACCCCCTTCTCCAGGCCTGTGAGTGGTCTTCAGACCCTGCCAGACCTCTTGGTGAAGGGTCCCTGCTCTCACGTGCCTGTCTGCCCCCAATCATGCAGCTCTGATGGTTAGACTTTCCTGTCTCTTGTCCGGCTGAAATCAGCCTCCTTGTTCCTGCCGCTTGTTGGGAGTCAGAATAATCATCAGGGTGACTAGGGACACGGGTGTTAGATCAGCCAGAAGAGCTGGGTTCAGATCCCAGCACCACCATTTACAGTTTGACACTGTTGTGCCTCTGTTTCCTTATAAAATAGCTACCTCATACAGCTGTGACTATTAAAGGAAGGTGCCAGTGGGTTCCTTTTTTAAATTATGCTCTTTTGAGATGTAATTCACACGCCGTAAAAGAAGTCTATTAGTAGTCGCTTCTCATTTCTCCCTCCCCCAGCCCCTGGCAATCACTAATCTGCTTTCTCTCTGTATGGATTTGCCTGTAGTGGACATTTCATATGAATGGAATCATATACTTTGTGCTCTTTTGTGAATGACTTCTTTCACTAAACAGTGTTTTCAAAGTTCATCTGTGCTTTGCTGGTAACAGCACTTCATTCCTCTTTTGCCAAATAATATTTCATTGTACGTGTGTGCTACCTTTTGTGTATCCATTCATCGATGGATGGGCATTTGGGTTGTTTCCATTTCTTGGCTATTGTGAATAACGCTGCTATGAACGTTTATACACAGGTTTTTGTTTGGACAAAGGGGTCCCCTTTGCTGAGAGGTTGTGGTGTGTGGGAGCCCTCCTGCACCCTTCGGGCACTCCCACCTCTGCGATTCTCTCTGTTTCCTGGGAGGCCTCTGGAGGTCGGCTGGGCTTGGGGTCATGCCCTGCGCCTGCTCGTGGTGTGTGCTTGACAAACGGTAGCCGTTGTTACGGTCTTGCTACTTTTCTTCATGTCTTGTCTCTAGACTACCCAAAACGAGTTTGTTTATTCTTTATCTGCCTGATCGCTCCGCAGGTGTTTGAAGATGGCTGTCTCTGAGGTTTTTCCTTTCCTTCACAAAGCCCCAGGGGTGTGACTTCTGGACCCCTCAGACTCCAGGTTTCCTCCCCATGGCCCTGAGTCAGCCTGGCCGAGAGGGGTGCTCCCCTGGGGAGGGAGCAGGTGGCCCCCCAGGTGCCAGCTCCTCTAGAAGCTGCATCACCTGTCGGACCCCGCGGACTTATTCTGCTGTTCAGCCTAGTCTCCTTCATCCCTGGCTCCTGTGGTGGGTTTCTCACAGTTCAGACGCTACTCAGACGTTACACTCTGCTCCTGAATTTCTTCTCAATGCTTTTAGCTTCCTCCCCAGTCTCTCCCGATCTTTGAGTTTGAATCTGGATTCTGTTCCTTGTTGTGCGAATGATTTCCTCAAACTCTGTCTTCAGAAGATCTGATTAGCATTCTGCCTGTGTCCTCAGGTTCACGATGCAGAGGTTGAACCCAGATGGGGCCTCAGACAGATGCCGTGAGCTCAGGCACTCTTTGGACTCATCTTGTGATAACATCTGTGCTTTAGACTTTGCTGTTTCGCATCCTTCTGATTGGAGAATGCGGAAAGAAAAGAGCACCATGTTTTCCCAGTGAGGGATCGCTCCTTTCTGCCATCTTTATAGGGGCGTCGTCCCCTACAAGCCCTTTATCAAAGTGCTCAGCAGTTTTCCCCACAGGGTTTACCTCACCCCGGCCCTATTATGTGGGCTTGGGCCACTGTTTTGTTTGTTTTTGATTGTGGTTCTCTCCTTCCCGTCTTTTGTATCTGTTTACATTTCCTCTTAAACTTATTCCTAAATAATTTGATACATGTTTCAGATAAACCTGGTTCATGTCATTCCGCCCTTGCTGGTCGAAGGCAGCCCATGTGATCTCATCTTAGGGCTCAATAAGGAAGTTGCCGTCAGAGCAGCTCTCCTTGAATGATGCCAACAGCCAGAGCTTTGTTTTGATAGCTCTCCTCGGCATCCAGAAAGCTGAGACGTAGGGCCCTCGGGTTTGTGAGGGATGTCACCTAAGATTTTTCTCCATTTTTGGTACATTTCTGTATTCCCAGTAACAGCAGAGGGTCTGGCAACAGTTAGGTTTGTAATTGAAGAATAACAGCGTAGCACTTCACCAAATAAGAAATTCAAATGGCCGACAAACCTTTGAAATGCAAACCAAAACATTAGAGAATACAAGAAGGAATGTCTTTTTTTTAAAGCCTATCAAACTGGCAAATAGTCAAAACACCAACAAGAAAAATCACATCTAGCGTTGGTGAAATGTAAGGACACAAGTTCTCATACAGGTTAATGGGGTATAAATTGGTTGAACTTTGGGGGCCAGTTTGGCAATGTATCAAAGCCTATATGTGTATGTTCTTTTTGACCTAGTAGTTCTACTTCTAAGAGTTTATTCTAAAGAAATAATTTAAAAATGTCCACAAAGATTTATGTTCAAACATGTTCCTCATAGCAGGAAGTTGGGAGAAATCTCTATTTCAGCAGGAATGTTCTGGTTAAATAAATAAATTAGTTCTTCTGTACCTGTTAAAATAATATACTGGGCACAAAGTAGGATAGATAGCACAAACCACATACTGATTTTTTTTTGAAAAAGAAAAGTACATGAATTAAAATTGTGAATTAAAATGTTGTATTTTAGAAAACTGAAGACCATCTCTGGGTGGTGGGGTTAATGTTTATTTTCTTTTTTTCCCCTCTATTTTTAATAATGAGCTTTTATTAATTATATTTATAATCAGGAGGGAAAATTATTTGTTTTTAAAAAAAGCAACTGGTATTTGAAAGAGGAAGTCTAAGATACAGTCCAGCTGTTCACGCCGAGAAGTTCAGAGCTACCTGAGAGAGTCACAAGTTCACATTATGCCTACAGCTTGTCTAGAGATGCATTAAGAAATTAGAGAATCTTATGCAAAGTGTTTCTATATCTTTTATAAAATTGCTGTTGAAGGCAATATCCATTATGCTGTGAGCTCTCATCTAAAACTTCAAACAGAATTCCTTTGACCATTTGTTTTAACTCCTTTTATTAGAGAATGAAAGCTGTGTAACGCCTCACATTTCTCTTTTGGTATTAGCTGCTACAAATCTCCGAAAGATGTTTTATGCTGAATTGTAGTAATTACTAACATCCTGGCATGGGTTGCTGGTATAATTACCCTCTTTCTTTACTGTTTTACCTTTGAAAAATCCTTTAAAATGATTTCTGTCTAGTCTGGATTTTTATTATAAACTACCTTCATTCCTTTTTGGAAGCAAACGAAGTATAATGAATACAATACATCTTTAGAGTATCTTAGTGATGCTATTACACACCCACCAGAATGGCTAAAATGAAAAAGGCAAAAAAATGTCAAAGTTGGCAAGGATGTGGAGCTGCCAGAGCTCTCATACCCTGCTAGTGAAAGTGTAAATTGGTGCAACGGAAATGCATAATATATTGACTAAAAGACTTGTATTTAAACCCATAGACTTGGGTCCATTCAGTGACTGCTCTCCTGTTAGGGCGCAGGCACTCCCCACTGCTTGACAAGATCCCTGTGGACCGTCGCCCTCTTGGCCCCAGCATCACTGGGCCCACGGCTACTGGAAGGCTGCTGTCTATGCTGTCTGTAGCGGAGGGGCTGGGGCCCTGTCCTCTGAGCTTCACGCCTTCTCGGGCTCACTCTAGGGAAAAGAAAGACTTTTCAAACCCTTGGCACCAGTGAACGCCAGATGGAGCTGTGAGGCCACTCTGGCCTCGGCGGGACACAGAGATGCTTCTGCTCAGCAGCTGCTGACAAGGGCAGCCTCCTGGAGGGAGCTCCTGGGTGGCAGTGGTTTCCCTACAGCAGGAAGGGCCCCAAGAGCAAGTAAGACTGGCCCCACCATCACAAGGTATTGAGCACCCACCATGCGGCAGATTCCAGCCCAGGATCCAGTCGGGGAAGCCGGGGTTTAACGTTGTCTTTCTTCTTCACCCCAACTCCTCATCTTTCTCCTCCTTTCCCCTATGAACTCACATTTTAGAACTATTGGGTTGGCCAAAGAGTTCGTTCGGGTTTTTCCATAGGATGTTACGGAAAAACCCGAACGAACTCTTTGGCCAACCCTATAAAATGCATATTTTAGGTTTAGCTATTTATTTATTGAGTAAAGCATTGTTTTCTAGTGCTAATTTTTGAAGTGTGCGAGTTGATTATTTTGTGCTCCTCTGACAGAATCCTAAGACTGAATCCCCCCTCCTTCTGGGGAGTCCATGGTTATTTTCTTTCTTAAGAGTTACAGTAAAAAAAAAAAACAAATAAATAAATAAAATAAAAAATAAAAAGAGTTACAGTCTCTTGAGGGTAAAAAAATACGTACTTTCTTCACTGTTACTTTAAACGTATTTTGTGAGTCTTTTCTTGATGGTAACACTTCTTTTTTCTCTTCTTGATCATGCCTTAAAATCTATAACTAAGATATGTATTATACTTTTTTCTTTTTGAATATTATGTTCACATCAACACTCCCCCCATCATTTGCTCATAATCACTACTGTGATCGTTTTGTAAACGATACTGTTGTAAAATGTAAACAGTATAGCAATAATCATAATAGCTGTAGTGTTTTCGATTTATAATAACAGCTATTATTTACGGAATATTTGCTCTTTGCCAGGCACTGCACTAAACTTTTTATATGCATCCCCTTATTTAAATGTTATGATTGTTATGATAATTCTTCAAAGTAGCTATTTTATGGAGGAGAAATCTGAGGTTTAATGAGATTAAGTAAATACGAATCTCTGACTTCACAATTCATATGATCTTAATTACTATGATTTCCACTTTCCCATTCACATCAATTGTTAATAGTTCTGCTTGCATTACAAATTCGTTTGTATGTTTTAGAATTTTATGTAAATGGAATCATATAGTATGTTTGGGTTCTTGCACTCAGTATAATTACTTTGAGACTGATTAATGATGTTGGGTGTATCAGTAGTTCATTCCTTTGTGTTGCTGCATGACACTAGCTGTGTGGATATAGCACAGTTAGTTTATCCACTCACCTGCTCATGGATATTTGGATTGTTTCCAGTTTGGGGCTGTTATAAATAAAACTGCTGCGAACTTCTGTGTACAAACCTTTCTATGGACATGTGCTTTCACTTCCCTTGGGTAAATACCTAGGAATGGGATGCTGAGTCATGTGTCAGGGGTCTGGTTAACTGTTTGGGACGTTGACAGACTGGGTTCAAAGTGGCTGTATTGTCTCACATTCCCATCAGCGGTGTGTGAGGGTCCCAGTTGCTTCACATCCTCATCTCGTCAACACTCGGTAGGGCAGTCTACTTAGTTTTGGCCGTTCTAATAGGTATGTAGCGGTATTGCGTTGTGGTTTTGATTTACAATACTTTGAAAATATTGGTCTTCTGGTTTGCACTTTTTGACAAGAAATCTATTATACTGTCTTTGTCCTCTGTAACAGTTCTCCGCCCCTCCAGCCCCCTCCTGCCACTTTTAGGATTTTTCTCTTTTACTTATTTAAGCAGTTTGATTATGGTGTTCCTTGGTATACTTTTCTTCGTATTTCTTGTACTTAGGATACATTCAGCTTCTTGGATTTGTGAGTTTATAATTTTCAACAAATTTGGGAAAAATTTGGCCAATATTTCTACAAATATTTTTTCTATCCTCCTACCTTCTTCCCGCCAATAGAAACTTGAGGACTCCAAGTATACATCTACTAGGCCACCTGAAGTTGTCTCACAGCTTACTGATGCTCTGTTCGTTTTTCTCTCTGTTGCATTTTACGTGGATTCTTTTACTGTCTTCACGTCTGTGCCCTCTGTGACGTCTATTCTCTCTGTCGCATTTTACGTGGATCCTTTTGCTGTCTTCACGTCTGTGCCCTCTGTGATGTCTAATCTGCTGCTGTTCACCTTCCAGGTCTCTGCTCCACGTATGCAAACTCCCCTCTAGCTTCTTCACGTCCTTATCTACTAATTCTGTCGTCTGCGATTTCTGGGTCAGTTTTGATTGATTAGTTTTTTCTCATCATGTTTCATATTTTCTTGCTTTTTTTACACGTCTGGTATTTTTGATTCAGTGTCAGACATTATTGATTGCTAGAGTTTTGTGTTCTGATAAATATCCTTGAGCTCTGTTCTAGGATGTGGTAATGTTACTTGGAAACAGTGTGTGCTTTTCAGGCCTTGATTTTAAACTTTGCTAGGTGGAACCAAAGCAGCATTGAGTCTAAGGCTAATTTTTCCCCACCACTGAGGTAAGAGTGCTTGGAGTACGCGCTACAATATCCCTCTGATGGTGCATTTTTCTTACTGTTACTGGCCTTCTGTGAGTGCCAGTGATCCTTTCAGGGATTTTCCCCTGGCCTTGGGTGGTTTACTCGCTCTCATGCGCGGATCAGGATTCAGGTGAAGACGTGGGGAGGGCGACCTTAGGCAGATGGCTGGAGCTTGCTCTGTACCTCTGTTAGTACTCCGTCCTGTGAGTCACAGCCGGTGAGCTGTGTCCCCGCACTCACAGCGGTGTGTTTGCGACTCAGAGACCACTGGGCTCTGCTCGGGTTCCCCCAGGGCTTGGGGTGACCAGAGGGTGCACCTGTCCCCCATCAGCTAGAGGTTATGGCCCTTCATTGCCTCATGTCCAGTGTCTTTGTGTGTGTGTGTGTGTGCGTGTGTGTGTATACATTTAATGTTTGAGGCAAATAAGGTGAATCTGGTGTCTTCAACTCTATCTGTTGCTCTATCTGTTACAATTTTTAAATTGCTCAGATGATTTTAATTCAGTGCATTAAAATGGCGGGGCTCCCTAGCCCAGTGCAGCGCCGTGTCCTGGGCTCTGGTGATGAATCTGGCTGGTAACCGAGGTGGGAAGGGCTGCCTTCCACCTGCTGTCAGCACGTGGGGTCTCATCCTCTCTCTGTTAGCCATGCACTTGATATGAGTGAGACTACTCAGCACGAGAACTGACAACCGTCATTCCACAGTATTTTTTTTTGTCTCAGATTCATATCTATACATTTCACTCGGTCTTTTTTAGAACATCATACTTACATTTTTGCATCGTTTAAAAATCTGTGTCTTTTAATGGAAAGCATGGCTTTTTCTAATAAAGAGATTGACAGCGTTGATCTTTGATATGAGATTTAAAAGCCAAATGCTATTACTATTATTATAGAATAATTTATCTGCCAGAGTCATCATTAGTATGCCACCATTTAAAGCTATTTTCAACTCCTGGTACAAGGTGTGTGTTCTTTAATATAAAAATAAAATGTACTAAGTGTTAAAGTTTTAGAACATGTAAGAAAGTGTAAGAGAACATTTTAAACTACCTGTAGTCTCACAGTTAGAGATAACTATTATTAATAATGTGGTGGGGACTTCCCTGGTGGCACAGTGGTTAAGAATCCACCTGCCAATGCAGGGGACATGGGTTCGAGCCCTGGTCCGGGAAGATCCCACATGCCGCGGAGCAACTAAGCCCGTGCGCCACAACAGAAGCCCGCGCGCCTAGAGCCCGTGCTCCGCAACAAGAGAAGCCACCACAATGAGAGGCCCGCGCACCGCAACAAAGAGTAGCCCCCACTCGCCGCAACTAGAGAAAACCCTCGTGCAGCAGTGAAGACCCAGCACAGCCAAAAATAAATAAATAAGTAGAAGGCATTAAAAAAAATAATAATATTCCACTGTATGGGCACACCATATAAAAAATAAATAAATAATGTGGTGTACTTCCTTTTAGATGAATTTTTTTTCAAGTTGTTTTCCTGCTTTCCATTTTAGTGGAAGACTTACGACCCTGCATTTTCCCACTTGGAAATTTGGTTCCGATTCGTCTTTGTGGTGCTTACCTTCGTTGTCACTGTAAGTACCATTCACCTAACAGATTATGTCAGAATCCAAACAAGGGCAAAGTTAGTTCATAAATTATGGTTATTAGAGTGCGGGAGATTTACCTGAACTCTGAGACACTCCATCCAGTGGGCCGACCTGATGGTACTAAATATTCTGTATTTCTGCTGGGGTGCTGTGCTGCAGGAATGCTGTGGTATCTTTAGTAAGTAAGCACTGTGTAGTGTCACAGTAATTACAGGTCACTGACTTGTAAGTGAATTCTCATCGGTGTGCAGTGAGAAGTGCCATTTAACCTGTGTGGAAGGGATTCTGCCTCGTTTGAATGACCTTCTCTGGGTGCGGATACAGCACGTTCTTGGGTTTTTGCATTTGGAAAAGTGGACCAGACCTTTCAGTCTTCGGGCTTTTTCAGGAGACTGCAGATGAGGGGCTTTGGACGTGCAGGCTCTCGGCTCATTTGGGATCCGAGGTCTCTGTCCGCTGGTGCACCGTGTCTTTGGGGGGTGATAACCCACAGAGTACAGGCAGTCCCCACAGAGGCCCAGCCAGTGAAGGTGGGAAGTTATAAATTGGAGGAAAAGGAAGTGTGCCTGAAGGGTGGTATCCTGCCCCCGTCAGCTGACTGCCCTGTGCTGACGCAGAGGGTGTGACGTTTAGGACGTCCGTTCTTAGCAGTGGTGGCCGCTCCAGTTGCCACCCAAGGAACTTGTGGCTTCGCAGACTAACTGTATACAGAAGGACACAGGCTCACAGGGGACATGTGAGGAAAGTGCCAGACGGTGGTGATCTGGGTGTGGCTGGAAGGCAGGACACGGCCACAGAGTACCCTGAGAGCTGGAATGGCCAGGGCCTCCCCTGGTGAACTTACTAAAGGAAAGCGGAAAACTGCTGTTTATATTTGGTCAGAAATCCTTGCTGTTCCTTGAAGGATTTCTGTTGCCTGGGATTCTGCCGCCATACTCTGGGGCCCAGAGAGCTGGTACCCAGGGCCCCATGTTCTCAAACAAGAGAAATGGGCCTGATTCTGACAGATAGACTGGGGGAAATGGTCCATCAGCCCAGGAAGTCCAAATTGCTTAGGAAATTATTGGCTTATGTTAGACTGCAGAAAAAAACAAAAAACAAAACGACTCCAGGCGTAAAAATCACAAATTGTATGATGTTTTAGAGTTTAAAGAAACCTCTCCCATGGGCCACTGCCCCTTCAGGGAGGTGTTTGAAAAGAAACACATCGTCTGACCGTGGTTATGTATAAGCCTCATTCCTCGGCTTTTCCTCTGGGAGTCCTGGTGCCTCCCTAGAAGCTGGTGTCATCTGTGAAAGTCGCACCTCTGGGAGCATGTGGCCTGTGCCCCGGGAGGTCCTTCTCTGCGGCTCAGTGGGAGCCGGCCTGGTAGAAGCAGCCTGCCCAGGAGGGGGCTGGGGGGCCAGTGGGGTTATGGCCATTATATTCCTCGTCACCTCCTGCCCCTGTGAGAACAGCCGTGACCGTCTTATCGAGGCTCCTTTGCAGCAATTCACCGTCTTCTCCCAGTTGTCACTGATGGTCTCAGGGTCGGTTCAGCAAGGGGTTGGCTCAGCAGGTCTTGGCTGGCACTGAGACCTTTGATGTGGGAAGACAGACGTAAGGTGATGCTCAGCAGGGTGGGCAAAGACGGTGACTGGGGGCCTGGTCTGGTTCGCAGTGCCTGTTTGCTCACTCCCTCCGCAAGTTTTCCATGCGAGACTGGGGCATCGAGCAGAAGTGGATGTCCATTCTCCTGCCTCTGCTGCTACTTTACAACGGTAGGTGCCATTTTTACTTTGGCGCTTTCCCCTTTAACGTTGAAAGCTGGAAGGCATCCTGGAGGTGGCCTGGGGGCCCCTGAAGGAACAGGTGGTAGCGCCCCGTGCGGCCCGAGGGACATTGCTCCAGGACGCGGCGGGCGCCTGCAGCTTTCCCCCTGCCTGGAGGTTAAAACCCAGAAGGGCCGCAGACACCGTCTTGGGACTTGGCTGAGGGTGGCAGCAGTGCTGTCTGCTCCTCGTGCCCTGCTCCAGAAAGCGTCTGCTTCCAGAGCTGCGGCGCCGGGACTCCCAGGCCGCGGGGAGGAGCGGCTGGCAGGAACAGACGGCACTCGGTACTCATTCCTGGAGCAATCTGTTCATTGGCTTTTCGGTGTTTTGAAAAACAAGACAGCCTTTAGTTCACTACCTTCCCCATGGGTCTGGCCGGGGGGAAAGCGATCATGAGTTCTGCCCTCACACGGGGACGGGGTGCCCTACCGGGTGCTGGCAAGTCTGCCTTCCCCAGGCGTGTCTGCCTTTTGCCTTCCAGACCCGTTCTTCCCCCTCTCCTTCCTGGTGAACAGCTGGTTCCCGGGGATGCTGGACGACCTCTTCCAGTCTGTGTTCCTGTGCGCCCTGCTGCTCTTCTGGCTGTGCGTGTACCATGGGATCCGGGTGCAGGTGAGCCGTCAGCACTTCCGGAGGGAGTGGGGGACTCAGTCCTTCTGTGCCAGACTCTGGTGATAATCCTTAGGGTGAACTCGTCCTTGGGAACCTGTCTTCAGCCTCATAGTCAACAGAAGAGTGTGTGCTGTGTGGAAATGATTGGAGTATCTATGATCCGTTGTGGTCTGTGAGGGGGTAATAGTTTGCTAGAATTACTAACTTCTCTATTTTTTTTTTTTTTTTAAGGGAGAAAGGAAGTGCTTGACTTTCTATTTGCCTAAATTCTTCATTGTTGGACTATTGTGGTTGGCCTGTGTTACCCTTGGAATATGGCAGACGTGAGTAATTTTATTATGTGTGAAACTTCAGTCTTGGAAAGCATTTAACAAGGTGGACAGACCCAAAGTTGACTGTGTTTTGTGAACTCATCCAGAAGGGAATCTGTCACCCAGTGTTTCACAACTTGGTAGTGTGACTTAAACTGAGGGTTCATTTCTGCTTGAATGGCATGTAGAGATGTACACGATTCTTCTAGTCTACGGTGGAAAACAAAGAAGACCACATCTTTTCAGATTTCTCCTTCCGAGAGGCAGAGACTTCATATGTAGGAATGACGCTCAGGTCGGCTCCTGGTTCGCCACCGTCCCCAGATGTTTTAAGTTTCTCCTTTGGCTTGTGTCTTTAAACCTTTCCATCCTTATACCAGCTCCCAGGGTTGATCTTTAGTATTTTTGTCCATCTGTAAAATGGCACCACCGCAGAAGCCTAACGTAGTAACAACCTGATTCACCCAAGTAGGATTTTCTGCAGAAACTAGTCCCATCTCAGGGGTATGATGTTGGCACCTGGCACAGTAATGATAGGACTCAGGTCGCGTCTCCGCTTCCCTCTTCCCACCCGCCTGTCGTCTCAGCAGCCCAGTGTCATTTTGAAATGCACTTCATAGAAGTTTATATTTACTTTTATTGCTTTCTTTGTGTGCTCATCTATTTCCTGGTGCCCATATATGCCGTTGAAAAGGTGCCTGGAAAACAGCTCTTAAAATGGAACGAGAGCTAGTATAGGGATTTTCGTGATGATAAATATTGTACTTCACAATACTGATGACTGTGGACAGTAAGTTTAGTAGTGTTGTGTGCATTTTCAATAGGTAATTTGGGATTTCTCATAAATTGAGGATTACTTTTTAAAAATCTCTTACTGTTGGTCAGCAAGTAGTTTATGTTAGTAAGTTTTTTAAAAAGCCAAGTGAGAGAAAGTATAAAATAAAAAGTAAACTAGTTATTAATCTATGTTTTTTTTTTATAACATCGTATTTCTAGAATTAATGAATTACATGATCCAATGTACCAGTATCGAGTGGACACAGGAAATTTTCAGGTAAGGATTGTTAATGAAGCCAGAGGAATTTTTTTTTAACTGCTGTCTTTAAAAAGTGGCTGAATTTTGTAACTTAAATTGTGCTGTTGATACAAGCTTGCCAACTGGTTATTTGGGAAGGTCCATAGAAAGTTCATGTGTGGTTTAGACCCATCGTCTTCTAGGTGATCTAGTTCAGCCCCTCATTTCACAGAAAAGAAAACCAAGGTCCAGAAAAATTGAGCTCCAGGCCTGGATGCTTTCTTGGACACATAACGCTGTCTTCCTAAGCAGGGCGGGGAGCCAGGCCCTCATCCCGGGGAGAGACAAGTAGGCGCCACTGCCATTTATTGAGCACCTCCTACGTTCCAGGCCCCATGCTCGGAGCTTTCCGTGTGTCATGGAGGCGTTCGCTCGTCTGATGAGCAGGGGCCGGGCTGTCCTCCTGGGGTGAGCTGGCCGCCTGTGCTCGCAGAGGGGTTGAGCCGGGATGAGGAGAGTCAGAGCGGCCGGAGCGTGTTCTCCTGCTGCTCCAGGCTGTGGCCTTCAGGGCTCCGGGTCCCTCTTAGAAAGCTCTGGCTTTCCTGCTTATGTCATCGGAGGGAGAAGCAACACTGAGACCCTGTTGTCATTCAAGTGCCCGTCTGGTTTCGCTCCAGGGAATGAAGGTTTTCTTCATGTTGGTGGCCGCCATGTACATCTTATACCTTTTGTTCCTGATCGTGCGGGCCTGCTCCGAGCTGCGGCACATGCCTTATGTAGGTAAGCGCTGGTCTCAGAGCCCCCTGGTGCAGGGCTGCCCGCGTGGGCACGGGCTGGGGGGGACGACGGCCTGACCCAGAGGGCAGACCCAGGGGCTGGAGCAGCGCCTTCAGCCCCAGGGAGCCCAGGGCTGCAGGGGTGACTCTGGGCCATTTGGACAGTGCTTAGGGCCAACGCTGGAGGGAGGCCTGTGGGGTGGAAGCCAGCTGGGGCCCCAGGTGCCAGTGTGGCTGTTGGAGCTGCCTGGATCCTTCTGGAATCGCACCTTACAAAGCGGCAGGGGTGGTTTTCCTCGTCCTTGAATCGGGACAAGTCACCTGATGTCATAGGATCCTTTCCCCCAATCTGTCACAAGCAAATAATAGTGGCCACGGCCTCGCTGGAGACCCTCCTGGCCTCGGGGGAGGTGAGACAGCATTTCTCCTGGGCTTCAGGTACTAACAGGTTTAAAGTCCAGAGGGAAGAAGGGTTTTGTTCAGAAGGTTTGGCTTTATTTTTGTCTTTAAAGATCTCTGGGATTAGTGGAATTTAATTCCAATTTGGTGATTTAATGGGAGTATTTACTTCTTTTTCAGATCTCAGGTTGAAATTTTTGACAGCATTGACTTTTGTAGTGCTTATCATTAGGTAAGAAGACTTTATTTCTTAAAAGAAGCAAAATGTGAGTTTTTATTTTACTGTCCTGAATATCTTTTCTCCCGTTTTATGGGGTTAATTTTAGGGTGCTTCTAGCCAGCTGTATCCACTGGTCTGAGGCCTCCTCCCCTGGCAGGGCCCTGAGCGTGTGGTGGCTGAGGGAGCATGTCTGTTGTTCGCGCCCAGGGGAGAGAAGAGCTTGGCGAAGGCCCGCGGCCCAGCGCTGCTCGAGTTCCCCCCTTGCTCTGACATGTGCCCTGTAAGGCAGCAGACGCAGTAGAGACAAGTCAGAGAGTTAGGATCCTGGGTGACGTGCTTGGCACCTGGGCTCCTTTTGCTGCCCCAAGGACAGGACGGTAAGCGGGCATCATTGAAGCACACACGCTGCTGCCCGAGGGAAGCGGGCAGGAGATGCCACGCAGCAGAGCAGGTGCCGAGGACTCTCCCGGGTCCGCGGGCCGGCCTGAGGGAGCGCAGAAAGCCGGGTCTTTGAATGAATTCCAGATAATTGCTTGCTTGTTTTTGGTTTGTCGCTTTCTCCTAAAAATCAAAATCCCGAAGGGGAATAACATCTAGTTATCTGCATTTCTTTCTCAGTTGTTTGGATGGCAAATAAGTGGCTGTCAGCCCTTCCCCTGGTGGGAGCCATTCCGGGCTCCGAGTGGCTGGCTTTCCACCCACTGCGCTGGGGTCCCAGCCTTGTTGGATGAGGGATCCTGGAGGCATCTGGGTTCATTCACCCGCCCCTGCAGGAGTTGTGTGCATCCCTCACCAAAGCATGTGAACTTGGCCTGGTCTTCAAAATGAGCTTGGTTTTATTCAGCATCTAAATTCACCTGAAAACAGAGGTTCACGGGTTGTTACTCAGTGTCTCTTCAGCCCTTGGTATAGCCTCACATGCAAACCCTCACCTCCTTCTACACATAAACACCCCTCCCATCCCCTCACACAGCCTCGCCCTCAGGCTGCCCCAGTCCACGGGCTGGGAGCTACTGTCTCCTTGTAGTGACCTCTGTACGTCTGTCTAGAAGTTGTTATGCTTTTGTGATCTTTCTTCGTCTGAGTTTCGAGGGGATTCATTCGTGCAGCAGATACCCAGGAAGTGCCTCCACTGGTAACTGGGCAGACGGGTTCCTCCCTGTCATGGCGTTTGTAGTCCAGTGGAGGAGGGCAGTGATAAAAAATTAAAAAGTAGCCTAAACGCCATAATGAAAGCAGAGGGAAGGACGATGGCAGGAGGGCCGTGGCTGCTTTAATGGGGCTCGTGGGGGACGCCTCTCTGAGCAGGGCGCCTGGGGCCTGAAGTAGGGCCCTGAAGCCTGGGCTCAGGGACATCAGCGTCGCAGGGGGTGAGGATGTGAGGGAGGGTGGCCGCCGGGAGGTCAGGGCGCCCCGCAGGCCATGGTGAGGAGTCTGGGTTCTGTTCTCAGTGGTGGGAACCCTTCACAAGGTTTTAAGCCAGGAGGTGAAGGGACCTGGTCCACATTTTATTAAACAGTCTGGCTGGAGTGGAGATTGGACCCCAGGGAGGGGAAGTGGGCTCCCAAGTACCAGAACCCTCTGTCGGCACGTGCGTTGGTGGGCAGGTGTCAGACAGGTATGTGAACCACTGCCCAGCGGGGGAAGAGGACAAGGAGAGGCAGACTGTCCCCCGGGTCTGTTGGAGGAGATGGTCCAAAAGGCACAGACTGAGTAAGAGAAGAGGAGGAGCACGTGCCCGGGGACCTGGATTCGAGGCTGTAACAAGGTCTGCATCAGCATCAGCTGACCTTGTCCCTGGATCTGAGACCAGGAGCCCAGTGGAGGGGCTGTGTGTGCGTGTACGAGTCTCCATGCAGATAAAATCATGACTAGGCAGTGAACGTAGCAAGTTATATGCAGCTAGTGCTGTCTCTTGGTATGTTTTTATGTATTGTCCACCCCCCTTCTTTTTCAGCATCGTCATCCTTTATTTAAGGTTCGGAGCACAAGTATTACAAGACAATTTTGTTGCTGAACTGTCAACTCACTACCAGAATTATATCCTTTTGTGGAAAGACGTCAGGTGTCAGGCACACACCCCGGTGGAGTGGGTAGCGTTGCAGGCCTGTGAAAGTCAGGAAGAGGCATGCCCTGGGGGCCTCACCCCTGTCCGTGTGAATGAGAGGCCCAGGGGCCCCAGCGCCTGCACCTGCCCTGCACGCCCCACTCTCCTCTCTGTGGGGCAGGGACTGGAACGGGTCCACTCACCATCCGAGCCTCGGGTCCAGCCAGGGCTGCCCACCTCTCCCTGCAGGGCACTGGGGAGAGGCCGAGGCCTGATCCGAGGGTCCTCTCTCCCCAGATGGCATCCCTTACCAACTCCCAGATGTGTCCAGCCGCAGTTGACACCTGTGTCTCCCGGGAGGGCTTGTCAACAGCGGAGCCTCCTCCGATTCCCTGAGGCCCCGTTGCCTTGGCAGTAAGCGCCTCTTCTGGATGCATAATCGGGTCAAGTGTGTGCTTCCCACTCCCGCTTTCAGTGATGGCGTCCATCAGGGGAAACCTTGGGGCTCACCCCTCACGTCTTGGGTTCTTTCCGTGGGGCCTCTTCTCTTACTTACATCCTTAGAATCGACGCATGATTTTTCACATTTTTGTGACTGAATTTCACACAAAGCTTTTATCAGATTCTCAAAGGGGTATGTAATCCAGAAAAGATTAAGAAGGACTAGTTTGAGAGTCTGTTTCCAGTTCTTCCTTTTATTCTTGACTCACCCGGGTTTATGTGGCCTTCCTGCCCTTTGCGTGTGACTTGCTCTCATCAGGTCCTGCCACCTCCAGAGGCTTCCATGGATAGGAGAGGGCGCGGCTCACCTGTGGTTTTCAGGTGCCCCTGGAAAGTCATTGTAACCTCTGGCCGTGGGCCTGCCCTGTGGTGCCCTGATGTCTGGGTGTGGCCCCCGGGGTCCCGGCTGCTGCTTAGCAGTCCCTGACGGTTGGGAGAGGGGCCGGCTGACCTGTCCAAATAGACGGTGTCCCAGCTCTGCTGCTTCCCTTGACCAGTGTCACCAGCTGAATTCTTATCTTTCTACGGCTTGTTGAACTTTTACCTCTACACTTTGGCCTTTGTGTATTCGCCCTCGAAGAACGCCCTGTACGGTAAGCCACCGGCCAAGGTCGCTGACCAGGGAGCTTGGGCAGCAGCTCCGGCCCCGCCTCCCCGGCTCCCTCTTAGCGGAGAGACCTGGCGGGCTCGGATAGTGAGCCCTGAGCCGCACGTGGAGCCCAGCAGGTGCTGTGTCCTTACAGCCCAAGATGCAGGAACGGAGTGTGTCCGTTGGTCCTGACACGAGCGTGTCCGTCAGCCCCGCGAAATAAAGTCTGTTGGAAATGAGTGCCGTGACCATTGAAAGAAAGCCAGACATACACCCCGCCCCACCTCCCAAAAGAACCAAACCAAAACAGCCCTCTTGCCCCGGGGTGAGAAGGGTGAGAACTCCCTGGAGCCGGGGCGGCGTGTGGCCCGGCAGGGCCACCTGGCTGTCCGTGGAGGGGGCTCGCAGCACGTGCACAGAGGGTCTGGGCGGAGGCGACGGGTGACGGGCTGTGGACCAGCAGCCTTGCTCGGGCCCGGGGCGCGGCGGGCAGACCAGGTGTCCCGGCCCTGCTCCCGGTGAGGACCTGCGGGACCCTGGGCTGCGGGGAGCCCGCCCGCCGGCTGCTCCGGGCGGCCCTTCCCCCCAGGCTCCCGCTCAGTCTTCCCGCGGCGCCCCCTGGGGACAGAACGACCTGTCCGGCTCACACAGGCGGTAAACGGGGAAGCGGGGATTGGAATCCAGCTCTTTCTGACTCCCACCCTTCTAGAACAGCATCCTTCCTCTCTGGGCTGGTGACGTTAAAATGCGTGTTGGTTTTCAGAGTCCCAGCTGAAGGACAATCCCGCCTTCTCCATGCTCAACGACTCGGACGACGACGTGATATACGGGTAAGTCCCCATCTCCGCCGAGGGCTGCCCCGGGGCCAGCGCTCGGCCTGCTTTCGCATGTTCACCGGAGAGGCTGGTGATCATTCTCAGACGAGTTCAAAGGTATCGTCCCGTTTCTTTCACCTGGGAGAGTCATGCGATCCCCTGGTTTTCTGTTGTCACGCCACTCAGGCTTAGGTGGGTAGTGTCCCTTCCTGCGGGACACCTGAGTGAGTGGTGACCACAGGAAGAGCAGTTCTTTCTGGAGGAACACACACCCTGGTGATGGGTGGGGCGGGAGGAGTGGGAGGAATCAATTGGTGACAGAAGTGGAGAGAGCGAGGCTAGGAAACGGGCTCTTGTTAGGACAGCGGGTCAGTGTGAAGAGGAGAATAAATCCAGTGCTGTCAAAAGCCGAATGGTATCAGAGGTCTCTTTTGTAACAGGAGTGACTATGAAGAGATGCCCCTGCAGAATGGCCAGGCCATCCGGGCCCAGTACAAGGAGGGGTCTGAGAGTGACTGAGCCCCCCCGTGCCTGCTTCCTGGCCTGCCCTGTACCTGCCTGAACGCAGACCTCTCTTACAAGCAGAGATTTCCTGATCCTTATTTGTTTACATATTTTTGAAAGGAAAACCAAAATTGAGGACAAATTTAAACAATGGGCCAAATTTACTGTTAGACTGACTGCATTTATTTGGGAAGAGAAGCGCTGACGAAAAGTTTAAACAGCCAAATCATTTTTCAAAGATTTCATATGAGAGATAGCTGTTTTCAGTGGTGAGAAAGAAATTACTGCTGTTTTTAGTAGAGAGAATTATGTATTTAAAAAAGAAATTCACTAATTTCAAGTTCCTGGAAAGCCCTTGTGAATAAGGCCCACAGCATGGTGGTGGTCCTCTGCTCCCTTCCTTTCTTCCCTGCCCCGTGGTACCAATTTTTGACCCTTTAAACTCAAAGGGAAGCCTGTTTCTGTGGCTGCCCCACGAGGGCAGTCCTTCCCCATTGAGTGGCCTGTGCTCTGGATGATCACGCATCTCAAGTGATGGGTAACTTGTGTCGGTTGCTGTGTGAAATGTGTACGTATGTAATGGCTCTTTAGGGAAAGGGAGGCGGGTGGGCAGGTTCTAGCCCTTCACTGCCACCAAAGCAGAGCTGGTGTCTTGGAGTTCTGAGGAGCGTTTGATAAGGCTCGTAAGGAAAGGGTAAGATGATTGACAGGTTGTCAGCTCCCATGGGAAGGGTCTTGTTGCCAGAGTTTTCTAAGGGCCTGTGTGCACACGTGAGTAATGCGTGTGAGCGTTACATCATGAATATGAATGATGTCCCTGTGCATAGAGACATCATTCATATTCATGGGGAGGAGGGTATCCATTACAATTCCAGTAAGCAGGAGTTTCTGCAACTCTGTTAAAGATGATACCTTGTAGAGCTCTATTTGTTTTGTTTTTTTTAATAAAAGTTAAACAAGTGATTGGTATACTACTACAGATTCGTTATTGCCAAAAAGTTCTTCAGCTTCGCATTTGGAAACTAGATAAAAGAAGGTAAAACATTTTAGATGGCTTACGGAGGAACATCTTTGGGGAGAAGGTAACTTGTTGGGAATCATTCCGGCCCTGTGTGTCTCACATGGTCGTCAGGTAAACAGATAAATTGCTCTGTGTAAGAGCCATCTGGAGCTGCTGAATCTGTGGCATCGTAGAAGGCCCTGGAGATTTCCAGTTCCTTTTTGTCAAAGGCTAATTATAGGAGGTAGAGATATCTCCTTTGCTTTTCATTTGGCATGCATACTGATCTCTCTCTTGAATGGTTTACCTGTGATCATTGCAGACATCCTGATTGATGCCATCTCGGCAGACACAGAGGTATGGGACGTGATTGTTCTGCTCTGCAAACAGCCCCTGCACTTTCTTCATGTATACATTAACTCTCCAATTACCATTCAGAGCTAAAAGTTATATTCCACTTTAGGTAGTGCTGGGACCTTAGGTTCATGAGACACTATTCTTTCTGACTTCGTATCTTTCTTTTTAATTTAAACTTTAATGATAATGCACCTTTAATATGGATTCCATTTATATTTGTTTTTAAAACCTTGTAAATAAGAAAGTCTGAATTAAAACAGTTGTATTATTGCAAGGGTAATTCAAGTTTACATGGTTTTTACATTTGCTGCAATGACGTGATTACTTTTTTTGATTCTGTGTATTCAGAGGTATTGAAGAAATTTTCTGTTACCAAATTTTACAACTTCTATTAAGACTAAGTAATTTTATGTAAATTGATGAAAACTTACTTGTGCTGATTAATGTATCCTAGTATGATATAGTTTACAAGTTTTAATCATTATAAAATAATTGTCCATAATTTGGAATGCTGTTATTTATCAGTAAATGTAAAGTATTTGAAGCATTTAGCTGTACACATTAGGTACATTTTAAAACTTATCCTCATCCTATAGTGTAATTGTTAACTGATGACTGATATCTTCATCCTTTGATTCTTATTGGCGTCAAATCAGTGAAATGAAAAATATGGGAGTATTTATTTACTTTTTGTAACTAAGTTGGAAACGAGGAAAAGTTACAAAAGAAAGTACTTAAGTGGGAAATGGTTCTTTATTAAGTCATGCATTTTCAGTTTCTCTTCTCTAGTATATGTCAACATATTACATCTTACATGTAAAAATTTGCTTAAAATGTATAGCATTTAGCGTGTATTATATGTGCCATAGGTATTAGGTTAAAACACTAAAGTCTGCCAGAAACTTTAGACAGTAGCAAGAAAATGACTATGATTATTTTTTGGTCTTGGAGGGTATCAAAGTTTTGCAAACTTAAATTATAAAGGGCTGACTTTAGTTCTTCCATGGTAACAGCTTGAATAACATCATCTTTGGGATAATTTTTTATACTGGTCCAGTCTAGGGGAACCTGGAAGATGACCATAGGCATTTCACAGTTTCCCTAGGGAGAGCTTCATTATCCATGTGGATAAAGGTCTGCTTGATTTATTATTAAATCATTAAAGCAGTGCAGTGATGCAGTTTTCTCTCTCTTAAGCCCCATTTGAAAGGCTAAAGAAGAGGATATATAAAATATATTCAAGGTTTGTAAGATTGTTCCTGTACATAATTACAGATTGCAATAAAAGTTTAGATACATTATGTAAACCCAACCCATTAAATGGTCAGGTTACAAGACAGACATCACCAGCCTCAAGAATTCCATGAGCTATTTACTGAAGGTACAGTTACGTTCAGTAGATTATAATGTGGTCAGTAACTTATTTCCTGGAATCCTTTTCACAGGGAAAAACGTAGAGGCTCATAGAAGGGATGATTAAAAGGGACATCTAGTGAAGACTAGACTTAGAACACTTAAGTACATTTATGTATTTTGAGGGTTTTAAAAACCAGTTGCCTTAGAGGTTAGACTTTTGAAAAACAAAGGTACAAATCTTTTCCGCAGGCCAAAGGGAAGTTGCTTTAGTCTGTGACATCTTGTTACCCTGTTTATCTTGATTTGACATGTTTTAGGTATACTGGGAACTATAATACCAGACTATGAAACACAGGATTTTCTGCTACTGAAAACTGCCTTTTTACAAAGAGACTGTAAATATTTGTAAAATAAAACAACTCTAAACCTTAAGCTCAAAAGGAAAGATAAAGCTATGTATTAGACCTTGGAACTGTGTCAGTGAGCACAGTAGTACTTGATCACAGAATGATCATTGTAGTCAATCAAAGTGAATAAATGTTTATTTATGGCAAATTTACACTTTGGGAATGGCTTAAGAGACTACCTTTCTATACTCTGGTTTCTCTTCAGGTCGTATAAATCTTTCACCTTTTACTAAGAGACTACCTTTCTGGTAGATGTTAATAAATTTTTAATATTTGATCCTTATTTATGTACATTGATTTGTTTGCTCTTTTCATGTGGAGTAACTTGATCATTCAGGCATTGGTGCTTTAGGGACAAGAGCAGGGTTTTTTCATTTCAGCAGGTGGACGCGGAGGTGTGTCTGTCTTTATTGCCATGTTAACGTGGCCCAGGCACGAGCCCTGAAGGTGAGGTTCACCGGGTTTGGGGCCCACCTCCCCACTTACTTGGACATGACTTTAAATCAGTCAGTCAGAAAACCCCCAGACACCTTTTCTGATTCATAAATAATGGTCTAACTGTTGTGGACACAAAATGAATAATTGTGAAAGCATTGTGTAAGCCGTAAGGTACTAAAACATTTCTGTTGTGATTGCTACTGAAAAATAAGAGAACACAGGAGTAGAAGCTGTAGTGTTGCAGATTTGGGCCGACAGTGTGAGTCAGAGCTCTCCAGCTATCAGAAAAGACCAGCTTGCCCACTTGCCACCCCTTAAGCTCCAGAAGAGAAGACCTGGAGGGAAGGATGTGATGCCCAAGGGTAGAATTCCAACCAGAACACAGCAAAGCAGTCAAGATCTTGGTCCCACGGGTGAATCAGCAAATCGCTGTACTGGAGAGGACCAAAGCTGAACTGCAACTTCTGTTTTTTACAGTTTTATAGATTCTAAAGCCACTAACTAAATATGGAGAATTCATTTGTGATACTGTTTAGACTATGAAGAAAACACACACTTTAAATTGGAATAATTTATTATTCTAACAAAAGTAGAAAGTATGGAAAATTAGTGTATTTGAATCATTTCAGAGAGTAGAGAAAGTTTCACACTAGCAGATTTCGGCTTTTAGCACCTTTGAAAAGAAACATTCAAAGTTAAGACAAGTGGCAGGACAGGCTCCTGACTACCTTCGGTGATGATTCCTCTGACTTAGGGTGAGCAGGTCACAGAACAGTGTGGTTATTTGGTTTTTTTCTCTATATTTTGAGAGCGCCACAAAAACACACTTAAAGAGAGTGAGACAGGTGATCACTGAGTAGATGGCTGGTGGTTAGAAGATGGAAGAGAAATGTTGGGACAAAAGGAGAAAGATCACAGGCTGGACGAGGCGGTCAAATGGACAGTCCGAAGGCGCTGACAATGCAGTACATGGTCTTGTTCTCCCATCGCACAGTGCAGCTCCCTGCGGGAGGAAGGAGGCGGGTTAGGACAGAAAACTGGGAAGAACGGGGGTCTTCCGAGTTCTCACGATCATGTACTTAACTCTTCGTGGCCAAGAAAGAAGGTTGGCCAGTCTCTTTTCTATAACGTGTTTTAAAAGGTGACTCTAATAAACATGCATTCAAAGACAGGAAACATCCAAGCACATATTTCATAAAACAATGCTTTGAATTATCTAGATCTCAGCAGGGTCCAGGCACCACAGAGCCTTCAGGGAAGTGCCCGTGACAAGCCTTCACGAAAGGAATGAAAACCGTACCATCAGTAGAGCTGTCCCAGAAGCAGGAACTTGCCGTGTGCAATCCCGCTCCGTTCTTCTGCATGATTACACAGGTCACTTCGATAAAAACAGACTTTTATTAGAGAAATATACTTGGCAACACAAATTCCTTTTCGTCCACTTTCAGCATGTATATGTAGATCATGTGGCTGATGTTCATGATAACAATTCTAGGGGTAGAGTGCCTGGTCCTAGGACATCAACAGAGCACCACAGGCTTGTTCTAAGAGCATCAGATCTGAAATGCTGGTACATCCCTGCGTTCCCGCAGCCCCACAGGCCAGGTGGGCGGTAACGTGCACAAGCCGAGTGACCTGCTCCTACCAGGAACCTGCTCTGAGCTCAGGCCACGCTGCTCTCCTGACACAGACTCACCTCTGATCAGTATTTAAAGAACCACCACCAATACAAACAAGAGGCAAAAATTCATTACCAATGTATTTAAATGGTTTCCCCAGCTTGGTGAGTTGGCTTAAGGTCTGCTCCACTACGTTTGTGGTCCACTGATTCACTTTGCTGTGCTGATAGGCGTTGCCACCGATGGCACTTTCTATGGCCTGGAAGACAGAGCACGCTGGTCACTGTTAGCAGAACACACCAAACACCTTCCAGCCACTCCTGAGGTTAGCACAGTTAGTACCGCACCCTAAGAACTGCTGAAATACAATTTGCATAAAGTGTAAATAAGCTTATTTGTAACCACGAGGACTCCTTTGCAAATGTACCTTTTGTTCTAACCGTGTTATATTTCATTTGAATGCTTTATATTCATTTTTTAAAATATGTAATTATATGGGACTTCCCTGGTGGTCCAGTGGCTAACACTCTGCGTTCCCAACGCAGGGAGCCCGGGTTCGATCCCTGCTCGGGGAACTAGATCCCGCATGCCGCCAACTAAAGAGTCCGCATGCCACAACGAAGATCCTGCATGCTGGAACTAAGACCCAGTGCAGCCAAATAAAAAAAAAAAAAAGTAATTAGCATCTGATCTGTCAAGTTTTTTAAACATTTTGACTGAATTTAATGTTTGCTGTTGTGATTACTGTCTGGAGATAAGCAATGCATTTTCTTCCTACTGAGGCTAGAAAATATCTTCCTTTGCCTATTTCTTTCTTAAAAGTACACTAGAGATAGAGGAATCTTTTGTCGGTTGTACAACTGACAATGTACAAACCTATCCAAATAATCATGTATTGATATTTACAAATACTTCCTTTACCCAGCATCTTCTGGGAATATGTTACCACAGAAGTACATTTTTCAGAAAACTAAAGAACTCCTCTATCTATTCCAAAACTTAGTTTGTGATGAATTTTTTCTTTATTATGAAATTCCTTGTCTCCTTTTCTGTGCTGTATTCTGGGTGGGTTCACCCTGTGTGCTTCAGAGGGTATTCAGGAATACACGCTGTCCCTGGCCCCAACTCTTGGTCCAGCTGGTAATGAGGATAGTCCCATTTTATGGTTTTCTGGGCCTTTTATGCTGGTGCCTGTGTGCCTGCTTCTAAGCAGCTTTCTATTCTACTCCTTTTCTAACTTGTGCTGGAAACCAGAAAACTGAGTTTTTATGACACTTATGACCTAAAATAATAACATTCAGTGAGGGCTAAGTTCTGTCCTCAGACGTGGAGAGAAAAAGTCCCTGAGTTGTATACAATGGTGACAGACTGGGGTCTACTGCCTGGGGCCTAGCCCAGAGACCTTGGTTTTGAGGAACAAAAGCTACCTACAGTCACGCCTACGGCCTGCTCCCCTCACAAACTGTCACAGCTCTTCCGCACCCTCAGCTGTGTCCTGCTCCCTCCCCAGCTCAGAGCTGAACCTGGGACCAGGGTATTAATAGCTCTGGGCGTCCTCAAAGAAGTAGGGGCTGCACTCAAGCTAAACCTCTCACTCTGGCAAGCCTCTCCACACATGCTTCGGAATTCATTGTTTTTCAGGGAGGGAGGAAAACCCTCCGCTAATTTTGGACCCATCCAAATTTACTACCACCCAATGCTTAAAATAGCTCGAGTACAGAATTAACCTATTGCCTAGAGGCAAAAAAAATCTGTAGAGGCCCATGTGAAAGTAACACCACACTGTAACTTTATGCTTCCATGGAGACTGGGAAGGTCTACTTGCAATGGTACTTGCTGCCTGGGAACCAAGTCAAAGACAGTGAAGAAAACAAGCGAGGCCCAAGGAGGCTTCATGACAAGCCAACTCCATTTTTCAGAGTTCTAGTGAAATTCACCCATCTTCCTGCTCCCTACCATGTTCCTAAGAAACACTGTATTTCGAAAAACGACAAGGGCTTCCCTGGTGGTGCAGTGGTTAAGAATCCGCCTGCCAATGCAGGGGACATGGGTTCGAGCCCCAGTCTGGGAAGATCCCACATGCCGTGGAGCGACTAACCCCGTGCACCACAACTACTGAGCCTGCGCTCTAGAGCCCACGAGCCACAGCTACTGAAGTCTGTGCGTCTACTGAACCCGCGTGCCACAACTACTGAAGTCCGTGTGTCTAGAGCCCGTGCTCCGCAACAAAGAGAAGCCACCGCGATGAGAAGCCCGTGCACCCCAACGAAGAGTAGCCTCTGCTCGCCGCAACTAGAGAAAGCCCATGCGCAGCAATGAAGACCCAACGCAGCCAAACATAAAAAAATTTTAAAAATAAGTAAATTTTAAAAAAAGAAAGAAAAACAATGACAAGCAAACTGTTATAGATCCTGAAAGCAAGCAGAAAATCATGCCTGATGTGGAATACATACGGCAGAACAAAATCATTTTGCTTTCTGATTATGTTCACGAAAATAGGTTGTGGTTCTTTATCACTCTGGCATTAGTCAATAACTTGCACTAATAATAATTTGCATTGGAGTAAATTCCAAATCACATATATAACCTCAAATGGTATTGGTAAACTTAGAGCATCTAATAACCGTCTTTTAGCCACTGGCTTCATTTTGTGCTCAGTGTACCCAGGGAGGGAAACTGACTAGGAAAACGTTTCTGGCCTCCTTCCTGCCCCAGGCTGCCCCCCTGCTCAGCACTAGTCCAGCCACATCCACCTCCCTCCAATCCCTCAAACATACCACGCACACTCCTTACCGCAGGGCCTTTGCACTTGTCCACTGCCTGGAATATTTGTCCCCCTCTTTTCACTGAGTTAACACTCCCATTTTCTCAGATTCCAGCTCTGAACTCACTAGGTGGGTTAATCCCTCAAAGCACCACATACCGTGGCAGTTACCACACAGGGAATGCACGTTTACATTTTCCAGTGTGATTATTACCATGAGTCTTTGATGCTAAAAGGTTATAGAATCAAGCCTTAGTAACATTCAATAATAATGCTAGCATATAAAATGTTCTGTCTCATTTAAAATATATAATTTACATAATATGGGAGTAATTCTTATCTAGATATTCATTGAAGTAAAAACTGTTATTTGAAATGCCAAAACACACAGGCTCAGTTGAAACAATTCCAAGACAGTATTTAAAACATTATTTTCACTCATATAAGCCATTAATCAAACACTGAAGAAGGGAGCATTTCTCCTCTTACCTCTTTTACAATGTTGCTCACTTCATCAACAACAAAAGCAGTCTGTAAGGAAGAAAATTAGTTAAGTTTGATTGATTTAAAAGATCCTTTTCCACTGCACTGATTAATGCAAATTTAGGTAATGAACATGATTTAGAAATGAAGACCTCAGAAATAATCTAACCAGGCTGTTCATTTCACTGAGGAAAACATTAAGGAGCTCTCTGAGGATCACAGAGCTAATGAGAGGCAGTCAGGAGACTTAGGACACATGTACACGATTTAAAGGTTTTTTGGTTTGTTTTTGTTTTAATCATGCCATGACCCAAAAGACTGACTTCACCTTAAACTAGAATTCAATCTCTCCATCCATTTCAGCTGGCCGCTAGGATCATTACTATAGAAGTTTAATGAGTTACTTGACTTTTATATAAATTAACTGACTCTTTCCCTGATGTAAACTTGTTAGGAGGCTTGAAACTTGACGTTTTGGTTTTGGCGGTTTGTTTTTAACCACTATTTGTGGTAAGATTTACCATGATTTTACTGTTTTCTTTCTCAATGCTGTCCTACTTCAGGACTGTACAGCCAGCAGCTGGCACAGCCATTCCCCGCCAGTGTGTCGAGGTGAGCTGGGAGGTGGGCTGTCAGCGGGAATCTAGTGCCAGGAGTTTATATAAATGGTTTTCTTTTTTCTTTCTTTTTACATATGGTACATCTGAACGGGTACAAGGTTCCCTCTGAATCCTGCGACCCTTATTTCCTGAGCTTTGCAGATGCTTTCCAGAGGGCAGCCCCAGGCCCTCAGTCCATGTGCATCCCGGTGGAATAAAGGCAGAGAGTTTGGCAGGGCGTTTTCCTCCCTGCTGGGCTGCTGACCACTGTGGCCCTGTGCTAGCAGTGCCCCTTTCTTGCCAGGAGGCTCAAGAGCTGACTGCCTGAAGCCCACCTGCTCTACTCAGAAGTCATACTGGGAGACAAAGCCAACTCACCAAGTTAATGAAAATCTGCAGTATCCTAGATTAAATTGTTTCTCGAAGTTTAAAGGATCCTTCCAAGAGACTTCACTGATCCTAAACCATACAGGAAGATCCCTGTATAACTTTCCATGTGGTTAAAATATGAAAAAGGGTGAGGGGCATTTCAATGGACTTTTCGTGGAAAGTACAGCAGTTGTACAGAATCCACTGGGCAGTTTCAGTTTCTACAGGAAAGATGAACAATGAACGGAGAGTAGAGTTATTAATACAAAGATCCAGGTATCTACATGAAGTTAGGGGATATGCAGAGGCTGTTAGGAGGAGTGGGGTGGATTAGTAAACGCCCAAAGCAGGCCTGCTAGAAAGAAGAGAGTCATGGTCTCAGCCTCCCAGGGCTTTATCTTGTGTAAAACACAGATCACTCCGTTGAGCCCTTTCATTTCTCGGATATGCAGTTGAGATCTGAAATAATGAAGTCACGTAGCCGCCTCATTGGTGAGAGCCAGAATTAGAGTGCAGAGTATTAAAATGCCAGTATTAAGGACTTCCTCTATATTGCCATTTCCTTTCTTAAAAGTTACTCAATATTCCTATAATACAAGCCATTTTCCAATATTATATTAGTGCACAGTTTACAGGGAAAAGTTTTTTCTTGGCTCCCTGCTCCTCAACTATGACTTCTCCTAATTATTCACTTGATTGCTGCCAGCATTCAGACACTGATGATGACACTACCACAGACAGTTTGTGCTAGTTTGGAAATTAGATAAAAACTGAAACTCTTAAGATCAGTCCTTAAGCCTTATATATATATTTCCCTCAAAACATTCCTGCTTAGACTAAATTTCAAAAATGGTAAAATAACCTGTTATTTTTGACAGGCTGCATAATAAATAGGACTCCATTTATTTGTATTTCAACAAGAATTATTCAGCGAGAAGAAAAATGGGCAGCTATTCTATAAGAGGAGCATCCATCAGCTATATTCCCTGAATGCTCGTAAGCTTGAAGGAGAGCCATGAAACGGCACACGTCATTACAGTGAATGTCTTCTGCTTGGTAAATAACTGTATGCGCTACCCTGCTTCTTCGTTGGGGCAGTAAGAGATGACTCTTCTCCCACCACAAATAGGAGCTAGCTTACTGTCGTCTCAAACTCAAATGAAATGGGAGTGACGGTGGCCTCGGTGGGCGTTGCGCGCAGCACCGAAGAACAGGTGTGGAAACGAAGACAAAGGCAGGTTCTCCTATTGGGCACGTCTGCTTTTTGCCCACAGCCAGAGGATCCAATCCTTGACTGAAGGGACTTGAGAGATGTGACTGTACGTGCGGGTCACTCTGGAGTCTTGCGTGCATCAGCGACACACAAGCGGCGGCCTTCAGTCTTACCCACCCGCGGGCGGGGTCTGCATCACGGAATAAACGCAGCGAGTGGCGGCGCTCTCTCGGGGTCGGGGGCGCGGCGGGCCGGGGGCGCCGGGGAGGCGAGCGGCGCGGCGGGTAGGCTCCCGGGGGCGCCGCCGGCGGAAGGCGTCCCGGGGCTGCGGAGCCCCCTCCACGCCCCGCCCCACGAGCCCCGCCCCGGGCAGGGCGACGACGCCCTGAGCCGGCCCGGCGGTGGGTCACCGCGAAGCGCTCGGCAGGGCGCCGGTGCCGTCAGCCTGCGCCGGGGACGGCCGCTGCCCACGTCTAGACGCGGCCCGGGTGCCCGCACAAGCCCCTGGCTGCCGCCGCCCACCCGCACCCGGAACTCCTGGCCTCCACCCGTCCCGTCGCCGACCCAGCGGTTACCTCCTCGGTAGCCTGGTAGTCTTCCATCTTTCCTTCGGCTCCTCGCCTCCGCCTCCCTGAGTAGAGCGCACTGCGCAGGCGCACTCAGGCCCCGCCCTCGCGCCTGGCCCCGCCCTCCTCTAGGGGCCCCGCCCACTCCCTCCCTGACCCAGTTGCCGGTGCCGCTCCCACCAGCCCGGTGGCCGCTCGGCGTTAGCTCCTTCTCCCGTGCTCCCGGGGCCGACGGTTTCCGCGGGAACCCGCCAGGGAATCCCGGCAGCTCCCTACACCTCAGCAACGAAAACAAAACAAATGGACAAAGCCAGTCCGGGAGGGGAAGAGTCGTCCTGGCCCCTCCCTCCGGTTCGTACTGTGTGGGTTAATTTGAACGTTCAAGCGAGTTTGGACACCTGATAACAAACTGTAAAGTGATTTCTGAACGTGATGGGCTGTCTGAGATATTGTTTGCAGTCCCCTTAAGGATCCAGGGTTAGGAAACTTCAGCTGTGAACGAAACCTTCCTTTGGGGAGGTAAGTTTTCCATATAAATGAGATTTTTTTTTTTTTTCCTACAGTCACCATTAAAAAAAAAAATTGGGGGGTGGGAAACATTGTAAAATGCTGCACACTTCCTGGCTGCCTTAAGCAGAATGACCTAGACATACACTTAACTTGTCTACAAGGGTCTTTATAAAAATTAGTAATGGCGCTGGGCACTGGTACGGCACTCTCCAAGAAGGGCTGGGGTATATGTACCTGCTTGCTTGCATGTGATCTGAGGCTAAAACCTTTGACTTTGGGGGCTACTTTTTCTGTTGTTTTTACCACACCCTCAAAGTCAATCTGTCACTTCTTACCTCTCCAGAGACCAGTAGCTAAAACCCACTTCCCATCCTCCCAGGAAGGACTGACCACAGGACCCTGAGACTTGGTAGAATTAAGCTGCAGAGACCACATTCAGTTCATCTGCAACCCTTGTTTCTGTGCTATAGAATCTGAGTTCCATGCTGGCAGAATCCGTTTTATTCACTAATGTGTCCCCTGCCCCTTCCATTGTACCTGGCACATGGTAGGTGCACAATTAAAATTTATTGAATGAATGATTTCCCTACACATTAGTTCTGCCTCGTACCCAGTTGCAGAGAACTGGGAGTGGAGGAAGAGGCAATCGCCTGCCTCCTGGGAAAGGGGGAGGGGGAGAGGGTGAAAGACACAAGGCTGCCCTGCCCTGGACACCTGGCTTGAGCAAGGGGACCTGCTGGGTGGGAACCGGCTGCCCTTTCACACCTGGTTTCTGCTTCTCAGATTCTGAACTCTACGCTTTGAGTTTTGTTCCCTTCCTGTTATCTGGCTTCGACTCACCTGTTCCAGTGTTTCAGCCTGAAGCCTCAGTCTACATGGGATTCTAAGTCTGGCATTTCTTTGTTTTGTCTTCCTCACGTTCCCAGCTTCACCTAAGATCCCAAGATCCCTTATCAGGTGTCCTTCTCCATCACTTGACCCCAGTTCCAGCCCCTCAGCGGCACCACACTCCTGACCCAATCAGGGGCCTTTTCACGCTCTTCTCATTTTCTTCTGCTCTCCTGCGGTGGCCCCGGGGGCCCACTAGCTAAGTGTGTTAGAATTGTGTGCAAAGCAAGAGGGAACAATTCTGAGTGAGGTTTGGGACATCTTTTCTAAATTGTTCCATAGCCTTTTAAGAATTTCCTAATTCAAATGAGTGTCCTGAATGGCTGCTGGGATAGTGCATTAGTAATGCTTAGATTTTAAGTTATACTGTGACTGAAAATCGCCAACATGTGCATAAATCAACAGAAAACATGTAAATGTGAATTTTAAAAAATTTTACATGACTTTAGCTTATCTGCATTGGGTACCACTCTCCAATGTTAGCTATCAAAGAACATTCATTAAATGATCACAGTACATGCCATAGTTATATTGAGTCTGCCCCAGAAATGGATACGTTGGTCTCTTTATCTTCAGAACTATTTGTTCACTTATTCAACACACATGACAGTGAGCACTCACTTTGCTGCAGCCTCTGAGCTGGAGTGGAAGCTACAGAGTTCACTAGGATACGGCCTTGATGGAAAAACTTGAAAAACTTATTTCTGTCAATGGGAGGATTTGAATTCTCTAGGCCCAGTGATGTTGCAGTGCTTGGAAAAATGCAGTGCAGGGGTTGTATTCTGCCCAATTGATGTACAGTCTGCAGGGCTAAAGAATTTAAAATCACTATGGCATTTGGCAGTTGACTAGCTGCCATTCCAGCACCCCGACTCTGCCAAGAATGAATGTCCATTAGAAGTCCTGGAGTATAAACACACTGACTCAGAGCTGCTCATGAATCTCCCGTATTTAGCCGTATTTTAGAATAACGTTTAGGTTTCTGTGCAGCGAGTCAGTGGAGTGGATCTTGGATTTGCTTTTCAATTTGGGGCTTAGCCATAAGTTGGCAGATGTTGCGTGCTTTCTTTCTTTGAGTCGAGTCTCTTAAATACACTCTTTAGAAATAAGGATTGTTGTTGTCAATGCCTTATTTAGCAAGTGTGGGCCAAATAATCATAGCCCGGTCGCCTCAACAAATAATATCCGCAGCCACAGTTGGGTCTCCCAGTGCTGTCTATGCTCTGCAGCCGTTTGCCATCCACATCCAATCCTGGGGATGCTCGAGTTTTCCTTCCTTTCCCTGTGCTTAGGAGTGTGTTACTGAGATGTACCGTGGAGTCATGCTAAGTCACTAATGATGAGGAGGAGGAGGAGGAAGATACTGATGATGATGATGGCAATTGCAAAACACTCAAGTGTGAGGCATGTAACGTTGTAATGGAGAAGAAAATAAACTTGTGGCTGACACAGATCTAAAGTGAGAATCCTGTGCTGAGAAGATACATGCTAACGAGATTGGCTAAGAAGTGCCTATATTTAGGTCTGCTGTCAGCTGGGAAGCACGGGCACAGTGGGACTGAAATACCTCTGTACCAACTGGAAATGGCCGTTGCTCTGAACCCCTTGGCTCCCTCTTCCTTCCAATCCTGCCCACCCCTGCCCCTTCCCTGGGACCTCATCCCAAGATCCAACAACTAAAGGATAATTCGGGACATAGCAGGGCCACCAGCGGGCATTTCTTCTGACCAATCATTTCATGCTGTGGTAGTTATTAAATAGTTTATCAGTTCTGTGTATATGAAAAAAACACACACACTACATCAGTCAGCATAGGCTAGGTTAGCTGAAGAAACAAATGACCCTAGACTCTTGGTGGTTGACAACAACAAATGTGTATTTGTCGCTCACGCTACATGACCATCAAGGGTCTGCTGTGGCTCTGCCCGGTGTGTTCTCCACGCATCGGCTGGGACCAGGCTGACGGAGCAGGCTGACTCCATAGTCAGTGAGGGAGAGGGAAGGGGGAGGGGACAGTGGCCCCAGTGCTGGCTGGAAGGTGCTGCTCATAAATGCGCACACTTCGCCGTCCAGAGCAAGTCTCTCAGCTGACCTGGGTTTATAGGGCAGGCACGCTTATGGGAGAAGAATGCTACAAGCTGCCACACGCAGCATTCTGAAGGCTTCCCTTGGTGGTTTATTGATATCATGTTCACGCTCTCTTTGCCTGACTCCTGCCCATTCATCAGCCTGACCACTCTCCCCTTCCACTGCTACTCTGGTCTAATCCCCAGACCAGCCCTGTGTCACCTCACTTCAGTTTCAGATGTGATCTCTTTCTACCCATTCAGTTTCAACACCCAGGTACATTCTATCTTTGCCAGCTCTCCCCTGCTGTCTACTGTAGCCTGAGGCCTTAGGTCGGTGGTCTCCAAACTTCTGTAATCGTGCCCATCTAGCATGAATAATTTTTGAGCGGGTATCCCAAAAGTATGTTTATTTCAGCTGTGATATGTTAAACTACGAATCCATTTATTTAATATTAATAAAGTTTAAGTTTTATCTTTTTGAAAAATAAATATAAAAAGAAGTTCTAATGTTTTCTTCGTATATCCTACTGTTATGGGCTGAATCGTGTCTCTCCCCAGATTCATATGTTGAAGCCCTAACCCCTAGTGCTTCGAACGTGACCGTCTATATTTGGAAATAGGTGTATTTAGAGACCTATTTAGGGTCTTAAAATAGGTAATTAGGTTAAAATGAGGTCCTTAGGGTGGACCTAATCCAATACGACTGATGTCCTTATAAGAAAGGAATAAGACACAGAAAGGCACAGAGAAATCAAGTGAAGACATAGAGATAAGATAGCCATCAACAGGCCAAGGAGCAAGGCCTCCGGAGAAAACCAATCCTGGAAATACCTTGATCTTGAACTTCTAGACTCCAGAACTGTGAGAAAATAAATTTCTGTTGTTTAAGCCACACAGTCTGTGGTATTTGTTGCAGCAGCCTTAGCAAAGTAATACACCTACTTTGGAAATAATTAGTCTAGGATACCCTAAAAACATTTTCTTCCAAATACTCCTAAATGGATTCACTTACTATCTTATGCTACAAAATAGTAATACTACTACTAAAGAAACAGCAGTTATTATTTGTTAAGGATCTTCTTAGGCCATGGGTCCTAGACCATGATCACAGTGACAATGCCTGACGTAGCAGGTGCACAATAAATATTTGTGAATGAGATGAATGAACTTTAAGAGAGAAGCCTTGTGACCCTCCCCAGGAAACAAGCTCAGAGAGGCCAAGTGGTTTGCTCAAGGTGACTCAGGTCTGTCTCACCCCAAAGCCGGCCCTCTTAATTCACTCTTCCCTCTTGTCATGTTAATCCTCCCGCCCACCCCTGCTCGTCACTTGATGGAATTTCCCCATCTCAGGTCATCATCCTCAGGCCACAGAAGAATGAGATCTCAGAACCGAAGAGCCGAAGGGATGATCAAAGTGAATCTCACTTAGAGCTGAGGAAGCTGAGGCCCAGGAGTATTTGGAGAGATCTAGTGATTCCCAAGGCCACACAGCATACCTTAATCTTGGTCATCAGCTGACTCGCCTGAACCATAGTCTCTCAATTAGAGTTCATACTAGTTCAGCCTCGAGAGCGAGTCTGAGATCCTCAAAAGAGACCGTTAAGGGGGAAAAAAAGACAAGTCCACAGAGAGGGAGAAGATATCTGTGATATAAATATCTGACAAAGGACTCATATCCTGAATATATAAAGAACTTCTACAAATCAATAACAGAAAGATAACCCAATAGCAAAACAGGCAAAAGACATGAACAGGTCCTACATCAAAGCAGATATCCAAATGACCAATAAACACATAAAAAGATGTCAAATTGCTCAGCTACTCTATACATCAGGGAAATGAAAATTGAAACCATAATGTGATACCACTATACACCCACCAGAATGGATAAAATAAGAAAGGCAGACAATATTAAGTGTTTGGGAGGGTGTGGAGCCCCCGGAACTTGTTGCCGATAGAGGATATAAATTAGTTCAACAACTTTGGAAGACTGTGCGGCAGCATTTGCTAAGGGTGAACGTACACCTAACCTGTGACTAGCAATTCCACTCCCGGACACATAACCAGCAGACACGTATGCAAATATTCACCCAAGCGTTTGTAGCAACACTATTCATAACAGCCCAAAATTATAAATAGCACAAATGTCCATCAACAGTACAATAAACAAATGTTTTAATCTGTTCATACAATGAAATACAACACCGCAATGAGAATGAACAAACTATAACGACATGCAATAGTATGAATCTCATAAACATGCTGAACAACAGAAGCCAGGCAAAAAAATTGTTAATATCGTATGATTCCATTTACACAAAGTGCAAAATCGGGAGGACTAATGAATGATGTTAAAGGTCAGGATAATCGTTACCTTTCGGGGGAGGAAGATGTAACCGGAAGGCCTATGAGGGGGTCCCGAGATGCTGTTTAAGTTTTGTTTCTTGATAGGGATGCGTTCACTTTGGGAGAATTTATCAAGCTGTGCTTATGATTTGTATCTTATTCCATACGTACGCTATACTTCAGTGAAATTTACCCCCCAAAAGTCTGTGCCAGTCTTGTTATAAATCAACTCTTGAGTTAACAGCTGTTCTTTGAGATGTCATTACATTAGTCATTTACACTTGAGGTCAATGGAGAAACCCCTTGCAAACGTGGGAACACTTGACTAATTGAAGCCTCTAGTCTCTTTGGGGGTTTCTTTGGTCGGGGTGAAACACTGCAGTAGCATCAGCGTGGTCTTTCCTCCAACAAAAAACATACACTGTTGGCGTACAAGAGCGCCTGGGTGTGGTTTCAGGTGGCTTTGCTGCGGGGTCCTTGGCGAATGGTGGTTAGTAGCCACAGAGGCACTCAGGGCCTGCCTGCCCAACAGGAAGGAAAGAGAAATACGTCAGTTGTTCTAGCACGAAGAAAAAGTGACTTCCTTCTCCAGAACGTGCTCCCCGGGTCTCCTCTCTTGAAGCTGAGGCAAAGGTAGGCTGAGCACCTGCGTCCAGCCCTTTGGGCAGCTTGTTTTAAGGGTGGGGTGGATAGAGATTACAGTTTATATAACTTCTCTTAAACTAATGGCTTTGAAAATGTAGGAAATAAAAGCAATGATATATCAGACAAAGGATAACTTGTAATTTTATTGAATAGCATACATTTTAAATGTAGGATAAGAATGATTTAAATGGAAAGGAGGGATACTTTAGAGTTAGTTAAAAAAACTAAACCAAACTAAACCAAAAAACACTATCCAAAAGCTATACGGTGTGAATTTTTTCTAAGGTGGTAGAGAGTGTTGTTTGATTTCCTTTTTGGTTTGTAAATTCTTATACGTACAGTTTATTATTGTTTGGCTCTGAATCTACTTTACAGATTCCAATTTTTTGATCCCCCATAATCTTTAGTTTGGAGGTGGAACATAAATGTAATTTTAAAATTAAGAAAATTAAGTTAGCTGGGGTCTAATTTAAATGTCTTGCAATTCGGCCTCCTTAACCCCCAAACAGAATTTCTTGACAAAAGGAGAGATTATGAGAAGAAAATGCATGTTAGATATTAAGTATCTACTAAGAAGTTAGAATTGGTATAGAAAAAGATTATTTAGCCAAGATAGTAGAAGATTCTAAGTTCTTAATTTTCCTGTCTAAACAAAGCATAAGACTTTGGAGTTAAACAGACCCAGATTAGAGTGTGACTTTAGGTAAATTACTTAATTGCTGCAAGCCTCACTCTCCTCGTCTGTAAAATGGGTGTCCTTACATCTTAAGGTTGCAACGAGGACTGAGATTGTGTGTGTAGAGAACTTGTCAAACTGTCTGGTCCAGAGTAAGTGCCAAATGTCAATAAACAGTACCGGTTGATATAAAAAAAGTATAGTGACAATTATGAGTAGTACCTCCTGTATATAACAATATGATAATATTAATTCTCATCTTTTTACTTTTCCATGAGAAAAGGTCAAGTTTAAGCCTGAAATATCATGGATTTCTATTTCAGTGTTTAACTTTGATTCTAAAAAGGCATTTGGGGGGTTGTTTTTGGTGGCAAGATGTCTACGTGAATGAGAAAGAATAGACTCCACAGTGAAGGGCAGGAGCCTTCCAAAAGGGGCACCCTTTCCGCCTTCTCCTGTCTCTTGTAGGTGTCAAGTTTTCTAGACTTAAACCCACAAACACACAACGTCATATATTAAGGACAGAGTTTTGAGGGACCTGAAGCTTATACGATGTCTGGAGACTTTAAGAAAACAAATACAAGATCAGGAATTGCAAATGAAGGGGCCAGAAGCCCAAGGTCACTGGCTTCCCGGAAAATCCACCTCTGGTTCAGTGACCAGAGAGACAAAGAATTTGAAAAGGCTTGTCTCTATTTCCACATCACACTTCCTGAGGGACACACAGGCGAATTGTCTCTCCTTTGCAAAAAGGAATCCATCAAGCCTGTGAGTATGAGGCCAGCTTGAGCTGGAACCACAGACACAAGAGCCGCCTTGCGTTTAGCTCCTTCCTTAGGAGGATGGACTAGTGGTCCTTGCGGCTGTTCCAGGCGTCCATAAGGAAAGTCCATGTGCAAAAAAGAGATGACATTTTCAGGTGAAGCTGCAAGGTCTGCGTAGTCACTCAACTTTTCCCCTGCATTCGAGGCAGAAAGTATTGTGGCTGCCTTCGGAAAAAACTGCAGCTTCTCAAGGAAACAGCTGTGGTAAAACACAGCAGCGGAGGGTGCAGTCTCTGAAGCGACGGGGGCTGTGAGCCTTGCTCGGCTGTGGCTTTCAGCCTTGGGCACAGTCTCTAGTTTGCCTTGAAAGTCTGGGTGGCGATGACAGTCGTGTTCACACGCAGGCATGTCAGGCATGTCGCCTGATCTGCCGCATTTCCCTCCATCACAGGCAGGGGGTGGTGCTTTCGTTCCTTTGATGTGATGACCAGCTGCTCAGAGATGATAGATATTTAGATGAAAGGACATGGGGACGGCCTGCAGATAAAGAGCGTTTCCTTTCCTGTCCTCCTCTTCTCTTCTCGTCCCCAGTTTCACGTTTCTTGTACTTTTCCCCCTCGTCAGATCTAAAAAGCCGAAGTCAATCTTGGCTGTTAAGCTGAGGAAAGAAAGCAAGCATGGTTTCAAAACTCACACGTGTTTAGCGACTTCCCTGGAGGTCCAGTGGTTAAGACTCCGCGCTTCCACTGCAGGGGACGCGGGTTCGATCCCTGGTCGGGGAAGTGAGATCCCGCAAGCCGCTCGGCCAAAAATATTTTAAAAACACACACGTTTGGATGTTCCGTTCCCCTGGCAAAAGGGGTCCCACCCGTTTCTCCCCTGGGACTCTTTCCGCGCCCCCTCCCCTGCCCCCCAGCCATCTCTGCTCTCTCCATACGCAGTGAATCACGCCTTCCTCTGAGCATCCTCCTCTGCAGATCCTTACGTGCTTATACTCATCCTACCATGTCGGAACTTATTTGTTCGCATGTCCATTTTCTGGCTGCAGTGTGGGCTTTTTGAACGCAGAGACTGGCTCCTGCTTATTTTATATCCTCAATCCCTGGCACATGCCTGGCACACACAAGGCCCAATGAAATCAGCGCTTGAATCAATGCACTGATCACCACAACCAAACTGCGTTTGTCTGGATGCAAAGTTCCACTGGGACACAGCATGACTGGCTACCGACAAGATGGAAATAAGCGGACTGAAGCACTGTGCTGGGTTTAGGGGGGGCCCCTGCTGTCTCAGTCCCTATCGGTCCCAGAGAAATGGCTTGAGTCCTGCTTTGGGGCCTTCTTGACGGGGAAGATGGGGAGCAGAGAGGACTAGTTCTGGCTGCTGCTTGCTTTGTTCCAGCTGTTGCTCTAGGGCTGTACCCAGACGATTCCAGAATTGGGGTTTGATGCCAGGTTGTCCGACACCCAAACCCATGCTGAGATGGGATGCTTTGCTGTGCAGTGCTTCTCCAAGTGGCTCTGGGAGACTTTTTCCTTCAAAGTGGTGCTTTGGTGTAGGTTTTATTTATTTTTTAATTGTTAGATAAAATTAGACTGGTAGATGGGATACTGTAAAACAAAAGCAGTCACCGTTACAACTTCACAAAAATGCAATTGAGAAAGGAGGTTGGGGGCTAGACTCAGCTCCATGTGGGTGAGGACAGAGCCTGATTCCAGTTCTTGGGACAAAAACACAATTTAAGAATTTGTTGGGTGCGTGAGAGAGTGACTAAATATCATCATAGAAAAACCGGATCTGGGAGATTTCATTATTCAAGCTATGAGATTGTAAACTGCTGCATGAGATCATTAAAATAAAGTACTTTTTAGTATGCTTCTCAAATTTGAAGTGACTCAGATTTCCCAATGCTTTCCAGATTTCTGAAGCCTGGAGCTTTCTGAGATGGGTGTTGCTCGCTCACCTGACTATCCTTCCTTCCTCCTCTACTCGAATTCATGCTTCCTGCTTTGGCAAGCCAACCCACATGTTACAATATTCACTGGGTTTCTCAACCCCAGCGAAACATGTTACAATATTCACTGGGTTTCTCAACCCCAGCGAAACATTAAGGACCTATTTGCTGGGTGATGAGGGGTCACTAAAAACCAATGTCACCACTAGAAGGACACTTGAATCAGACGGAAAGAAGTACGAGTCATGATAGAGAAATACACAAAGGAAAAAGGGGTCATAATGAAGGAGCAATTTACTGTGCTTGTAAATAAGGAGAAAGTTCCTGAATTAGTTAGCAATTAATCTGGACCTTGAAAGATTAATAATAATAACGATGATGATGGTACTATTACCACCACCACTGTTAACATTTGTCAACGGCTTATTACATGCTCGCCACAGTGATCTAAGTACTTTACGCGTATCAACACATTTAATCCTCAAAGCAGCTCTAGGAAGTGGGTGTTGTCATTCTCTCTACTTTATGGGCAAGGAAATTAAATCCCAAGGGGCTTAGGTAACTTGCCCAGCATCTCAGTAGTCAGTAAGGGGCAGAGCAGAGCTACTCACCCAGTCAGGCTCCAAATCCTGCTTTGCGGACTGTTCCCCTCACTGCCTCCGAGTAAGTTAGATCTCGGTAGGGACAGGGAAGAGCAGGAGTGAATGCATGGGAAAAGAAAAGTGCATGACGTGTTCAGGGAACAGTCTCGAATGTGTTCAATTTGGGAGCATTGCAGCATTTTGTGGGAATTAAGGATGGAGGAGTAGGAGGAGGCCAGATCAGGGAGGGTGAGAAAGGCCGTTTTCGTAGTTTAGAATTCATTTGTAGGCGGTGGAGACCCTGGGCTCCTTTCCGGGGGGAGGAGTGACATATTCCTACCTCATTCTTGCTCAGTGGACTGTCCCTCACCCTAGAGATGTTCCTCTCCTTCCTCAGACCAACTCCTTTTCTTCTCCCAGGCTCAGCCGTGAATATTTTCCTGTCCTCTCCAGTCACCAGTCTCCCTCTTACCCACCACCCATTCAGTGCTGTCACTACTGTGCCCGCTGGTCGGCTGCAGGCTAATGGACACAGCCAGTTCTGGACCCCATCAGTTGTTCCTGTTACCCACTCTGTGTTACAGATGCCATGCTCACACCTCGCTCCCTCGTCCCAGACGGTAGTACACAGCACAGGGCAAGGAACACGCCAACTGATTTTAATAGATTTCATAGAATTCTTTTACAATCTCAATTTTTCAACTCAAAAACATCAGAGAAATCAAAGCATCCAAGAGAGAAGTCTATTTGTTTTATCCATATTTTGAAGAATATGAAAAATAATCCAGGGTGGCTTCTGGTTTCCTGCTAGCATCGATGACCAGAAATGGAATCTGTAAAGTTGGACCTTAGCTTGCTAAGGCCGCCAGGTGGATGGAATTCTCTCTTACTTTCTTGGTATTTACCATGGGCACATGCTGCTTGCTAATTAGCTCCACCTGCCACCCTATAAACCTCTCTTGACTAGGAAGAAGTTCACTAAAAATAAATAAATAAATAATTTTAAAAAAATAAGTAAATCATTGCCATAAGTCTGGGGCACCTTGTCTTGGATAAATAGACTATAGGCTAAGAATAGTTTTAGTGAATTGGTTTTGAGTGATTTGAAAGGTGGATTACAGAGTAAAATCTCCAATTTGGCTGTTGATATAAAACTTAGAGGAATTCGAATGCCAGCCTACCAGGGATAAAGTGCAGAAAGAGCTCCAGATTCTGTTCAAGAGGACTGAAAAGATGCCATTGAAATAATTTGGATGATTGCTGTTGAAAGAGAAACTCTGAGCTCTCAGTTAGAACCTGGAAATCAGACCTGGAATTGCATAAGCAAATTTACAATCAAACTAAAACCCCAACACAACTTAAAACAATAAAAACAACTGACCAGTCCTCTAATTTCCCCACCCCATTCTCCTAAAACCCAATAATACGTTGAAAAGTGAACAAGAGAATGATACACACAGTTTAATTTGTAAGTGACCTGAGAAATCATTGGATTCTCTAGTTCAGTGGTTCTTAAACCCCAAGGACACAATGCTCACCCTTTATAGGAAATATTTTGTAGTTCACCTTTTACTATCTGGAATTGGAATTCATGTATAATATAATTTACCTACACCAATAACAACAACAACAATAACACAATGTCATTACTGTAATAAAAGGAGAAATAAAGGGGCAGTAAATTATAAAAATATAATATGTACTCATATATGTAAACTACATTAGAAGATACAGTGAAGTTGTCAAATGTTCACATGCATAGAATCACATTGACTAGAACATCTACAAATGCAGACCGTTACCAGTATTATGGCGTTAGTGATTCAAATACTACAAGCCATGCTGCCCTTGGTGATGCAACTCTCTGAAATGGTAAACAATTTTTGTTAAAGTTCTAAATGAAACCAAGTACAGTCTTTCTTCAATTTACACAATAGTTGCATTCTGGAAAACTCAGAGTATGTTAAAACCCTGCAAAATATACTTTGTGTTTCTATGAGTTAAATTCTATTATCAGAAAATTATACTTTTTTCCTAGTTGAATTATCTGGTAAGATAGCCAACATTTGTATAGGAATGCAAGGTAACTCTTTGTCACTGTGACAACCAAAAGCACCCCACAAATATCTAGAGGGAAGCATGGTACTGCCCCTACTGAAAAATCCTGAACAAATCCAGATAAGATGAAGCACCTGTGGCTCAAACGTGTGGAATGTCTAAGCCACCAAGCCAGTTGGGACACTAGGAGGACACTGGAAACCAAAGAGAAAACATCCTCCTAAGTTTCTGTTAAATCTTCAAACGAATGATCCTGGGGTGATACTCTATGCAGTACTGATTGCATCAATTCAAAAAGTCACCCTTGTGTAGAGAGGATCTGGACACAGATCCTCCAAGTTAAAGAAAAAAAGTACATTTCAAAACAGTAACAGGGACTTCCCTGGTGGCGCAGTGGTTAAGAATCCGCCTGCCAATGCAGGGGACATGGGTTTGATCCCTGGTCCGGGAAGATCCCACATGCCGCGGAGCAACTAAGCCCGTGCGCCACAACTACTGAGCCTGCGCTCTAGAGCCCGCGAGCCACAGCTACTGAGCCCACGTGCCGCAACTTACTGAAGCCTGCGCGCCTAGAGCCGGTGCTCCGAAACAAGAGAAGCCTGCGCAATGAGAAGCCCGCGCACCGCCCCCAAGATTAACCCCTGCTCACCGCAGCTAGAGAAAGCCCGCACGCAGCAACAAAGACCCAACGCAGCCAAAAATTAATTAATTAATTAATTAATTTTTAAAAGCCTAAAAAAAAAAAAAAAAAGAAGGATTTACTCATAGTAGTTATCGACCACGTGCTTGGATGACTGAAGGTTTATAGAAGCCAGAGTCAAAATCTCTCAAAGTCGAGAATAAAAACTCAGAGAGAGAAACACGGCACACCCATACCTAGAAGAAAACATCCTCCTAGGTTTTCTGTTAAATCTGGAAATGAATGATCCTGGGGTGGTGCTTTATCTAAGCTTTATCCCTGTATCAACTTGGAACACCAGAAAGCACCATGTTTTGGTGTGTATTTGAAAGGCTTTCAATGAATTATAATTTGGTGCTCTATCCTTAGTTAATTTGAAATCAATATAATGATGATACATGAAGCACAGTTTTGCATCTTCTGCCAAACCACTGCTCAGATAATTGATTGCCTTTTTGGTCCATGCCCTTTACACCTCGAGAATGCCCTTGTTTTCTTTTGGTTTATCAGAACTATATACACCACTTTGATTTGGGGTTTTGTTTCGTTCTGTTTTGTTTTGCCTTGGTTACTAGGAAGGTCAGAGATACAGCTAATGCTCAAGTACAGTGACGGTTTCACTGCAGGTTCCTGGTAGAAACTGTCTGCCCCTTTTCGCTCTGGCTGCTGTTTCTCTGACTTTAATCGTCCTCTCTGTGCTTTTATTGTGAGCTACATCATATTCTTGTGAGAAGTAGGATAGGGTATAAATTACCAGTCATTAAGTCCTGTACCCTAAGCACCTGAACAGTGCCTGGCACTTGGGTGCTTTATCAACATTTACTGAATGAATGGATGATGGATGGATGCTGGAAACGAACTCAATTTCACTTTTCTGTAAATAGCAGTGGATGGCCACTAGGGGGAGGAAGAGCGCCCACTCCTCCCTGCAGAGGGCTCTCTGAGGCCACAGGCATGCATTTGGTAGAGAACAGTAGTGTTTTTTGTTTTGTTTTGTTTTGTTTTTTAACAGTAGTGTTTTTAAATAACCGAATCCTGAATTTCTGGAATGGGTAAGGTCTTTCCACCCGAAGGAGTGAACACTGAGTACTCCAGGAGTACTCTTTTCCAGCCCAGGGCTGCACTGGTCCTGCTCCTGCTAGACAGCAGAGTCCAAAGGCCACATGGAGAGAAAGCTCAGTGCACAGATCACATGTTTTGAGCCAAGTGCAAAAATCTTCATTTAAAACACTTGAGAATCAGACAAACAGGATAGTACTTGGCCTAGTAGTATGGTTAATAGTTTAGAAATAAGAAAAAAGCAGGAAGAACCGAGGGCGTGTTTAGAAGAAATAGGCTCACGACGTTGGTGACACGGTGGCTAGTTTGCACTTCACCACTTGGCACTTGATTACACGCTGTTTCCCAGCACTTTCCTCTTTCCCAGAGACTCAGAGCCTTGGGGAGCTCCATCTATTCATGGAGCCCAAGGAGGGATGTGGCTTTGACTCTGGTGGGGCTGGAGCCCCAAGTCCTTGTCCCTGTCATTTTCCCACCGTCTACACAGGAGACCTTTTGGAAGCAGGCACTTGGGAATGCTTGACTGGAGACCAGAGGCCAGGAGCGTCCCCTTGCAGCCCTGGGCTTTCCTACTTCTCATACAACCTCTGCAATTTGGGTGGGCCATGTATTTTAACTTTATCCTACGATAGAAAAACTGACAGAGAATCCCTTAAGCCAGGGGTCCTTAGCCTGTAGGTCCATGACCTTGGATATGAAAAAATTTTACATCGTTGTTTTCATTAACCCGTAACTAAAATTTAGCATTTCCTGCAATTATGAGTATCGGCATCGAACCACAGTAGAACTAGCAGGACTTGTGACTGCCACAAATAGAAATCACAGATATTTTTGTGCCACATTGTATGTTGCAGATATCTGAAAACATTGTTTACAATCATCACTACTCTGAAATTACAGTCGTTGTTAGATCACTGCTAGATTTCATGCATCAATGGACTCATATATTACTGTTATAATTTTTTAAAATTTCAATATAATAGATTTCCTTTGTAATAATATATTTTATTTTATGCACTTAAATACAGAAGCTTCACCAGATGACCAAAGATTAAGAATCTCTGCCTAAAGAAATGATTCCTTAGGGTTCTGTTAACTTCTCATTCATTGATTTGCTATGGATCATAAATTAATATAATGTGAATTTCTGTTGAAGCTGAACAAAGGGAGTTTAGCCTCTAAAGAATTGAAAGGAAGTCTTATTACTAAGGAATTCATGTAGATTTGATAACAAAATGGCATTATAGAAAGTGCATCAATTAGATCTGCATTTTCTGCTTTTCATTGACATGCATCTATCCAGTGCTTTATCAATTCAATGCCATCTTCTTGGTTGGGGGGAAGAACAGATTGAAGGTGATGTGTGTCCAACGTCATTGATGGCAAAAAAATGTAGGAAGAATGCATGCAGAACCTGGCAACTAGCATTAACCAGAAACAAGACCCCAGGCATAAGGCAGTCACTGAAAACCATTAAAGACCATAAATAATGGGTAGATTGAGGTTGTGGTGATATCCCTTTATACATCCTTAATTGATTAAACATTTTTTTTTGAGTTTTGAAGTTAACTGTAAAAATTACAGTTAGCAGTTGAGAACGTGATTGTTCTAATGTATTTTCAATTAGGATGATGTACGTTAAATATAGACCTATATGCCTGTAGTCACTCAAGATACAGAATTCATATTAGAAAAATTCAAGTGTGTAAGTTTGAGGCTTTTAGAAACATGAGAAGGCCAATTTAATTTAAAATTTAAATTAAATTTAAAAATCTAATTTAAAAATTTAAATTAAATTTAGATTTAAAAATTTAAAATCTTAAGTTATCATCATGGCAGAAAATGCAAAGATCTGTCTGTGTAGAGCATTTTGTCTTTTCTAGACTAATGCTGCAGTATAGGTACATCAGCCAGGAAAAATGATGCCATTTTTATTGTCTTTTCTACAGGTATTGAACTGGCTGGGCTTTTAACCATCATTACTGCTACCTGTAAACATATGAAGGGGAAGGTTAACTTCTATAAGTCGTTGTTACGCTTCTTACTGCTCTTCGTAAATTCCCTCAGATCGGGGATTACTTCTGCTTTGCAGAAATTATCTGCAGGGGGCCCTGCATAATTTATAACAATCTCTGGCAAAACCTCAGAAAAAAGATATGCTTTTGACTTAGCCGGATGTCAGAGGCTGCGGCAGGACCCAGGGAAAAGGCTCCCCAGGTGGCATGAGACTCTGGGAGCGACCACCCCAACCGAGGGACGGCCTCTTGGAACTTCCTTCTCCTGAGGAGTGTGACACAGTTAAAAAGGAAAAAAAAAAAAGAGCCACAAGCAACACAGTTGCCAATGAAATAGGAGAGGGATTGCTTTCAAAAGCACGTGGGGCTGTCACTGGACTCTCTGAGCTCATCCACGGGACAGGAGCGCAAGGCCATGGAGTAGAACCTCAGCGTGGGTCTAAGAAGAGACAGAAATGGCCCAAGAAGTCAGCCTGAATTCCCTCCGGGAATCAGAACGCGAGGTGATCCTCCGGGTCCTGTACCGGGACCGGGAGGTTCAAAACATCGAGGAGGAAAGGATACGGTATGCTGTCATTTAGTGGGTGGGATGCTTTAGTTTTTTTGGCTTTTTCTGCTTGGAGGCTGCTTCTACCTGGCGTATTGCTGCTTGCTTCCTACTCAGCTTCTTGTCTGACAAGAGTCCGATTGAAGGGCTGTAGGGGGAGGTGACCTTTGCTGTGTTACTAAGCTTTGGGGATGGTAAGGGAAAGAATGCCTTTTGTTTTTCCTTTAAAATAATGCCTTTTTTTGTGATAAGTTTGCTGTCTGTCTGCTTGTCCATTTGCCTACTTGGCAGGAATAATTCAAAGGAAACTTTCAGGCTTCTCATACGCCCTTCAAGGGAAAGACCTCCAGCTAAGGGTTTTCCTAAATTATTTTTGGTGGTAACCGAAGGCACAAAGAAAGCAGCTTAGAAACAGCAAATCTGCTGGAATCCATTCCTGTCCTTTTCTTTGCTCTCTTTTGCTTCCCAGCCGGCTTTGAGGGATGGGGAGGGGGCATGAAGCCTGAACCTGCCCAGCCTGCTCTCCGACTGATCTGTCAACAGAGAACCTCTTTCCTCTCTCTGAGCTCCGAGGGCTGTTGGACATTAGTTTAACACTTAACAAAGCAGGGCTGGGCTATGAAAATGGTGTCCGTGGTTAGCTGTCAAGATCCATCTTTAATATGGTGATGCTTTGTTTATCGATCGATGTTTATGGAGAGTGTGAGGTCTAGAGAATAAGTAAATGGAATAGGCTTTTTGGTTTTGCTTTGTTTTTAATGGCAGAACTCCTTCAGAGTCTGCCAAGAAAAATAAACATATAAAATAAAACTTTGGACCACCACATGTCTGAGGAAGGAGCAAAAATTTCTGGTTAACTAGAAAGTACAATGTTCTTTTTCTACCCTCCCCTGTTATCCCAAGGCTCTCTAAGTGTACTTATACTTTCTTCCACTAAAAAAAATACACTGAACAAAATGGATTTTTCTTTGATGATTCAAGATCTTTCAGTGATTTAGAAGCATCGTGTTGAATATCAACAAAGCAACATGGATACTGTGGTAAAAGGTTTTGTTCCAAAGGGTACTGATTCTAGAGCAAATCCTGAAAGTTGGATGTAAGCTTGTTTCTTGGAGTTAGCTTCTCTCTTCTAAAAGTAAGTAACAGTAGGGCTTCCCTGGTGGCGCAGGGGTTAAGAATCCGCCTGCCAACGCAGGGGACACGGGTTCAATCCCTGATCCGGGAAAATCCCACATGCCGTGGAGCAACTAAGCCCGTGCGCCACAACTACTGAGCCTGCGCTCTGGAGCCTGCGAGCCACAACCACTGAAGCCGGTGCGCCTAGAGCCCGTGCTCCACAACAAGAGAAGCCACCGCAATGAGAAGCCCACGCACTGCAACAAAGAGTGGCCCCCGCTCGCCGCAACTAGAGAAAGCCCGCGCGCAGCAACGAAGACCCAACGCAGCCAAAAATAAACAAATAAATTTTTTTAAAAAAAAAGAAAAGACATGAGAGCAAGCATTAAAAAAAAAAGTAACAGTAAATCAACTATACTCCAATAAAAATTTTAAAAATAATAATAAAAGTAAGTAACAGACATTTCATAAAAGAGTATTCTGGCTAATGATACCTTCTGGGGTCCAATGTAATGTCCCTTTGCACTAGGGCTATTGTCCTGGGGAAATAGGGACTGAAAGTAACTGACCACCCATAAAAAACAGTAGCAAAAGCATAGCATCAAGGGAGCTCGGTGCTCTGTGATGGCCTAGATGCAGGGGAAAGGCGGGGAGGGAGGTCCAAGAGGGAGGGGATATAGGTACACATATAGCTGATTCACTTCATTGTACAGCAGAAACAAACACAACATTGTAAAGCAATTTTACTCCAATAAAAAAAATAAGAAATAAATTTATTCCTTTAAAGAAAAGCATAGCATCAGTTAAATAACTTTATTGGGGAATTTATGACAATAGCAGGCGTGTGTACTGTATATTTATAGATCATTCCCTGCCTTGCATTTTAGAATTGATGCCATTTTCTGCATTTTTCCTCTTCTTTCACTGTTCTCGCTTGCTATTATAATGCCCTTTGGGCACAGAGGGGTGAACCTAGAGCAAAATCAGCAGCTAACCCCTCCGTGCCAGCCATAGTGTTTATGCTTTGCCATTTAATCCTCACAGCAACCCTGGGAGGTAAGGCTTGCACAGCCGAGAAAACCTCTGAGCCTCTGCTCTGAGACGTCACAAGAGATCCTGGTTCACACAGCCGTGTTGGAACCCGGGGGTGCTGGATGCCAAAGCCCCTTCTTTCTCGCCATGGGTGGTGCTGTTGGGGCCCTTGTCACGTAGGAATTTGGCTGGCATCTGTCCTTCCACTCAATTGCTTCTTATCATTTAACTCTCTGGGTCACAGGAAACTGAAGACACACTTGCAGCATCTCAGGTGGAAAGGCTCGAAGAGCGGGAGCCAGGAGTACCAACAGAAGTCCTGTGCCCGCTGCCAGCAGGCCCTGGGGCTCCTGCTGAACCGGGGGGCCGTGTGCCAGGGCTGCAGCCACCGCGTGTGCGCCAAGTGCCGAGTGGTCCTGAGGACGACCCGCGCCTGGAAGTGCACCGTGTGCTTCGAGGACAGGTGAGGATGCGGGGCAGGTGAGGATGGGGGGGCAGGTGAGGATGGGCCAGGGAGCCTCAGAGATGGTCCAGGACAAACTGTTGATAAAGACAGCTGTCACTCCTCAAACCTAATCGGGAAATGTTTGCAGGGTGCTTAATATGGAGCTGCCTTTCTAGAAGTGGAAGTTATTGTAATTCAAAAATGCGTTTTGTTATATGAAAAAAGTTTTGTTTTTTTTTTTAATTTACAAAAGTTTGTAATGGCTGGATCAGTAAACGTAGGAGTTAAGATTCCTTTCAATTTCTTAACTGGTTCATTTTGTTAGTTTTCTTAGAGCTTAATTTATCTCTTTGAGGAAAACTGGAGTGAATTGTAACATAGAGAATATTAGAGTGTCCTGTGCAGCTTTATTAAGGCCTTTCTGAAGGAGGCAAGCTGACCTGTGTTGGATGCTCTACTAAAGAAATGGGTGTGCTTTCTATTAGTGATAGCGTGAATCTACATATATTCTAATCTTTTGATGTTGTGAGGTTTTAAAATATTTCAAACATGGAATTGGCAGTTTTGAATTACCAGTTTTGAAAATGATAAAGAACATCTGTGGCTTGATCTCACACCGTTCGAAGCACGAACGGGCTGGTCGTCGATTCCTTGGAAACACGGGGAGTGTTTCTGCCTCTTGTTGGGTAGCGTGCACAAGGACATCACAGAACTTATGAGAGGTAGATATGTTCGTCTGGTGTGAATCTAGGAGAGGAATCAGAGACTGAGATTTGAAAACAACTTGTAAATGTTGGTGTAGATGCGTGAGTGCCCCGGGGTCTAAGACTGTGAGAGGTGCTTACACAGTGTGGGCGCAGCAGCTGGGTTTTCTCTCCCCCTAAATCGGGAGGATTGTGTCTACGGGCATCCTGATATTAATCTCCTTAAATTTCCCATCCTTTTGCAAGGCTTAATGTATTTCAGTCAGTCATTCGAAGGCAGGTTGTTCAACCAGATTTCCTTGTTCCTAAGCTCGCCCTCTCCGAAGCAGCACGCCAGGTCACTCCCACGTGGTCTGAGTTATTTCCACACATCTCGTGTTTCCTCAGTTTGTGAAGCCAACTCCCTGCAGGCTTTTCTCGGCTTGACAGGGAAAGACCAAGATTTACTGTGAGCCGCCTGGCCGCACTTGTGCTCAAGCAGGTCTGGGCTCTTGAAAGAGGAGGAAAGGTCCTAAGATCTCCAGTCAACCATATATATTTGGTTGATAAACACTAATGATAAACACTGTGTCGTAAGGTATTAAATTCTTCAGCACTTTTTCTTCATCTATTGGTTAACTATAAGCCACAGGGTTATAGGACAGGGGCTGAGGCAACCTCCCAGGAAGCTGGCCCTGCTGAAATCTCTGCCCTGGAGGGCACCATGCCCAGGGCATTGTAACTTTACTGCTCTAAGCTCATGAAGCGTGATTTCTGAAACCCCAGCTTCCTTATGTTGAAATAAGGATGTTTTTCAAAATATCTAAGATGATTACGTTGCTCTGAGTGAACTGACACAGGAAATCGTTTGGGGAGAGAGCTAAGTAATTTATAACCCAACTCTCCCCCTCCCTGCCTACTTTCTTTGAAGCTCTCTGCTGTCTCTCTCTCTAGTTTTGTCCACTCTGGGCTGCCGTCCAATCTTGGGGCCAAACCAAAGAAAAGGCTTGGTAAAACTTGAGGGTAGTCGATAGTCACAACTGAACTGGGACCTGGACAGGTTTTTGACCCTATCATTTTCCTCTCCCTGCTTCTTCCTCAGCCTAAGACTCATTCTTCAAGAAGTGGATTTGCTGTGGGAACAGGAGAGAAAATAGGTTTTAAAATCAAGGAAGAAGAAGCTCTAGGGTAGCAATTTTTAAAAAGCAAAACCAATGTACAGATTGCTGTAGTCAGTGCCAAAGTCCTGTGACCAGCGCTGGCCTTGGGCTTGTGTTGAGGGTCCAGGAGACACCTGAGGTTTCTGCCTTCTGGGCAGGTTTTCTGCTGAGGACCCCAGGAGCTCGGAGGAGGGAGAGGCGAGGGAGGGCTGAGCTGGCTCAAGGTGACTTCTCAGAGCACCCAGGTGGGAGCATTTCTGGAAGCGGGTCGGGATTAGAGAGGGAGACAGACATTGTCAGGGAGAGGGAACATCGTGGGGATGAGTGTGGACCACTCACCACGTGGGAGGCTGTGTTAAGCATTTCTTGACACCAAATGTTTTATTTAAATCTTCAAACAATCTTACGTGACAGCTACCACCATTATCCCAATTTTATAGGTGAAGAAACGGAGGCTTAGAGACACAAGGGAGCCCAAGGCCATGCGGTCGGTAAGACTAGAACCAGGTCTCCCGAGTCCCATCTCTTCTCTTTGTTTTAAATTTAAATCACTGTGAGTGATCCAAAATTATTATTATTATTATTATTTTAATTATTTATTTATTTATTTATTTTTGGCTGCGTTGGGTCTTCGTTTCTGTGCGAGGGCTTTCTCTAGTTGCGGCAAGCGGGGGCCACTCTTCATCGCGATGCGCGGGCCTCTCACTATCGCGGCCTCTCTTGTTGCAGAGCACAGGCTCTAGACGAGCAGGCTCAGTAGTTGTGGCTCACGGGCCTAGTCGCTCCGCGGCATGTGGGATCTTCCCAGACCAGGGCTCGAACCCGTGTCCGCTGCATTGGCAGGCAGATTCTCAACCACTGCGCCACCAGGGAAGCCCCAAAATTATTTTTAATGGTAAAAATGAACACACACAATCAAGTAGAATATTACAAAGCCATTAACAATGTGATGTGGTGCTCGGTTAACACAGAGATGCATACCAGCTGTTGTGAGTTTCAAGAGCAGCTCATAAAACCTTGTGGTACACTTTTCTTTCATTTTAAAAAAGATACATAAGCAAAATTATCTGGAAGAATATATATCAAAGAAATGATTCTCTTTCTCTCTCTTTTTAAATTTCTAAGGTCCTTGTTGTTTTATCTCTTTTATATATATAGTAGTGTATATCTGTTAATCCCAAACTCCTAATTTATCCCATCCCTTCTTGATCTCCTCCCTCTCCTGCCTTCTGGGAGACTCGCCCGGAGGGATGGGGTCTTAAAAGCAACTCGGAAGAGTTTGGATTGGAGGCTGTAGGAAATGGGGTGTGAGCATACGCACTTTGCCAGAAGAAAGCCAGGTGAAAGTCTGCCTGCATTCTGCAGGACGGACTCAGGAGGGGAAGATGAAGGTGAATGAAGCAGGTGAAAGTCTTTTCAGTGAACAAGGCGTGAGGGGATGAGGCTGGTGGCAATAGAGATGGGGAATGTGAGGGACAGTTCAACAAAGGGGTGATAGAACTTGGTCATAGGGGATGAAAGAGGGAAAAGTGAAAAAAAGTTCTGAGGACTAGCAAAACTGATAGCTCTTCATGCTTAACTGGAAGAACAAAAGGAAATAGAGAGTAAAAGAGAAGCAACAGAAAGAACTAGGTAAACAAAGGCAAGTTGGAAAGGACTTAGAAGGGAAGGTTGGTTGAAAGTTGCTTCCAGTGATGGGGGCTGTGTGTTATCCTTAGCAGGAGCCATCAGAAGAGGGGTGATTTAGGAGAAGGAAAGAAGAGAGAGTCAGATTCCTAGAATTTGGAAAATGTAGTCTTTCAAATTTCAGACTGATACTCCCAGTATTTTCATAATCCCATGTTTTGGTAAAATACCGAATCACCACTTTATATCCACAAGGCAAATAACTAATGTATGAGAATGGAATAATTCCAACTCATGATTGTAAATCCTTCTGGTCTTCAAGTGAGTGAAAGGTATAACTCTATAAAAGATTGAAAAGAAATTGAATGCCAGGTATGGTTTAACAGAGTTGGCCAAGGAAAGATTTTGGCTTGGTGCCAAGGTTAAAATGACATTTTTCTACTGCTTCTCTTTGTTTCAAAACTTGATTTCTTCTTTTTTCTAATCTGATTTTTAGCATTGTCGATAAGAACTATGTTAATTCGTTTCACATGAAAAAGTACATAGACAAGTTAAATATACTGAGTAAAATATTTCACATAGCTGTACATTTATAAATTTTCAAGAGGTTAGCCATAAATTTTCAAAAGGTTAGCCACTAAGATTAATTTCACAGAGAAAAAGCCTTTTGTTCTTTGAAATACAGTTTTTTCTTCTTAGTTCTGATTTGGAGATAGCATCTGTTTTAGTTCTCACAAGAAAGCTTGGCTGTTTCACATGGTATAGGTACACTGCTTTCTGTGGGAACAGGACAGATGATAATTACGTAAAGGATCATGATATTCTTTTTATCCATTGGCCAAATGAGAGTAAGGATTACTTAACAGCCTTTGAAGCCTTATGTCACCAAACATATAGTTAAAAAGTGGAAATTTGTGGGATACTTTTTGAAAAAGTTTATTTTTGAAAAGCTTATTTTGTGCTTACTGAAGGGAATGTTTTCACAGTAGTTTGAGTATCATTTTTATTGTTGCTGTTGAAGTTGAAATTTCTTCTGTGGTCAGCACTTGATTAGTCATGGCAGGTCTTGCTTTTAAAGCCTTTTTGAGATGAGTAAGCTTTCCATACCCTTGAGTTCATACTCGAAGTTGTCAGCTCACTCAGTTCAGCTGAAACTTTTCGCCCTGCAGGAAGGTCAGTGCCAGGAGGCCATTTTCCCAGTCTGGCACTCAGCGTGGTGGTGAAGTGCTGCCTTAGTTAAAACTCTGGGCTGAAATGTAGGCGAGAGTTAAGGATACTGGGGACGTAGGGATACCAGACAGGCTTGTACGTCCTTTCCAGTGTTCACAGGAATTTCTACAATAACAGACCCACGTCCATAGCTCAGACCAAGAGTGCATTCTAGTGCCAAACAGAAGTCATGGGTGGATTTACCAATTTTAGATGTTTCCACTGCTGCACTGTTTCATGAATGCAGATATCTTTGAGACCATGATTTCCCAATTTGCAGGTCCTTTATTTTGATTCATTTTCAGTGAACTGAAGTGTCTCTTCAAAGATTTTTCTTCCCAGAAGAGCATGTGGGTGGCATGTGTCCTAAGCCATTGCCTATCTGAAGATGCCTTCGGTAGCCTTTTCTCATGAGTAAGGACTTCACTGGCTTTTAAATCTCAAGTCCCAACTTTTCATCTCAAAGTTCAGTTAATGTGTTATCGTTGTCTTTTGGAATTTAATGTGACAGAGACATTGGAGACTAGCTTTATTTTTATTTCTTTATTGATCGCCTGGATTTCATGTACTAGAAGTATATTGGGTTTTTGCTGTATCCTTGTAATTAAAAACAGTTTCCAGTACATGCCTGGGTCTGAGTCTCTCCACATTGATTTTTATGGAATAAGTAAAGTTCCTTTGAGCTGCCTGTCTCTTGGATTTGCTTGTTTTGTTTTTTTAAAAATTACCTTTTACTGTGGCAAAATACACATAACCTAAAATTCAGCATCTTAGCCATTGCAAGTGTGCAGTTTAGTGGCATTAAATACATTTGAAACCATGGGTAATCGTTAGTCAAATCCGTTTCACCGGCCTCCACTCATCAAGGTCATCTACAACACTTGCATGCCTTCCATTATTGTCCTAAACAGTGAGATGTTTGCCAGAGTTGTTTTCTAGGGACTTGGAGTCAGCTGCATCTAGTTTGAGCTGAACTGGTTAAGACTGGCCCAACCCTCCAACTGGGCATGTGCAAGCGTCCGGGCCGTGACCTTTTGACGTCACAGGGCAGAAAACTCCATCCTCAGGTCGTGCTGAGCTCCTCCATCTTCCCACGTGCATAGACCTGTAGCCTATTTACTGTGCAGAAGGGCAAGGACCCACCTTTTTCCAATCACTTTTCCCCACGCTCCCCACGCTCAGACCACCCTGCTTCTTTATCCTTCATCCCATAAATACCTCGAGCCCCTTGCCTTCCAGGAGGTGGATCTGAGGTCTGTTCCCCGTCTCTGCGCTGTTTGCTGCCAACCTCAGCATCCCAGCGTTTCGGCTTGCTGCGCGACGGGCAAACCAACTCGGCTAGGTAACACGTTCGCGTTGTTATGGGACCATCAGCCCCATCCGTTTCCAGGCTTTTTCATCTTGCAAAACTGAAACTCTGTACCCGTTAAATATTTCTCCCTATTTCTCCCTCCCCACAAGCCCCTGCAGCCCCCATCCTACTTTCTGTCTCTGTGAATTTGGCTTCTCTAGGTCCCTCACATAGGTGGAATCATACAGTGTTTGTCTTTTTGTGACTGGCTTATTTCACTAAGTATACGGTTTTCCAGGTTCATTCGTGCTGTAGCATATTGCAGAATTCCTTCCTTTTTAAGGCTGCATCACATTCCTTAGCGTGTATGTATCACATTTTGTTGGTCCATTTCATCTGCTGATGGGTGCTTGGGTTGCTTCTACCCTTTGGCTCTGTGTGAATAATGCTGCTGTGAACATGGGTGTACAAACATCTCTTTGAGACCCTGCTTTCAGTTCTTTCAGATATGTACCCAGAAGCGGAATTGCTGGGTCACATAGTATTTCTATGTTTAATTTTTTCAGATCCGCCATGCTGTTTCCCGCAGCAGCTGTGCCATTTTACATTCTCACCAACAGTGCACAAGGGGCACGGGGGTTCCAGTTTCTTCACATCCTTGTCAACACTTGTTATTTTCTGTTTTTTTTTTTTTTTTTAATGGTAGCCGCTAATGGGTGTGAGGTGGGAGTTTGCTTATTTTTTGACTCAGTAACATTTTCTTCAGTCCGGTCTAATTATTCTGATTATTCTTCAATGCCACTTGCCCAGGCTTCTTCGGGAATAACTTAGGTTGGCCTTGTTCTGTATCCTACATTTGTATTATTTTCTCCTTCAATATTTAATGTCTTTTTCTCTCATGTTCTGCGAAAGCATCACTGATTCAACTTTCCAGACTCTCCATTCTGCTCTTTCCTGTTGGTAAAACAGCTTGTTCTGCGTTTGCATTGTTCGTTTTGTAAATCTTCCTTTATTCTAGTCTGTTGTCTCTTCACTTCAGCCTGGCTTTTCCTTATGTCTTTGTTTCCTTTTCACGGAGGCGGTTTTTAAATGCTTTTGAAGACAACTGCCTTCTGAAACTTTCCCTGGTTCCCGCAGTGATGCACCTTGAGTAGCCGTTCCTGGTCTGCAGGGCTCTGTTTCTCCTGCCCGTGGCCTTTTGTCAGAGGCTCTGCGTTGTCTTCAGACATCCAGGTTCAGGGTTGGCCAACAGAGTACACGCTCCTTGTCTCTGTGGTCTCATGACCTGTCGGTGGTGGTGGAGTCCCTTCTTTGATCTATGGGGAAGACAGGATGATGCACAACGTCTCACTCGATTTCTGTTTGAGGCTTTAACAAGTGCAGCTCTGTCCAGCTGCAGTAGAATTGTTATTTCTTTCATTGACTAATTATCTGATGTAACAAACCAGGAATCACAAACTCATGGCCAACAGGCTGCAGACAGCCCACAGGCCTTGTTTTGTTGGCCTGCTCCATGTCTAATGTTTATCATTGTAACGCCTTAAAACGGGGCATGGGTTCTGCAGCTCACGACAGTGCCCACCCCTCTCTCTTGTTTCATCCCTTAGCTACTCCCTTCGTTTAGAGTGTCTGCTTGGTGCCTGAGTTTGTGATCCCTGCCCCTACACATTTAGAGGGCGTGATGCACATCATGCCTCGGTACCACCAGGGCTCCAGCTATGTCGGTCCCACCTTATCCCTTCAATTCTCAGAGTGCTCCCTGCAGGGGTGGGGATATTCGTTCATCAACCCACCCGTAGTCACCAGCCCCACCGTGTCCCTCTGTTGTGCTCGTGGCTGTGGATACAGCACTGAATATGACGCGCGGGGGACCTGCCTTTTCTCTGCGGTTAAGTAGAGTTATTCATGTTTTCCAAGAAGTGATGGTAGCTGCTTGGTTAAAATCGTTTCTTTATCTTCATCTTGATTCTGACTCCTGGTTACCTAGGATTTAATCACAGTGATCAGTCTTTTTTCCCGTAAGAACATTGAAATCAGATCAACTGAGCTAGTTGATGGAGGGAGAAAACCTCATTATTTTGTTTTGTAACTGAAAACCGCCTTAGGTATAAGATTATTTGAAGTAAAAATTTTTTTCAACTGTATGGGTGCATAGGACCACTTTAGCTGGGAATTACCAAGTGGTTGGACAAGCCAGTACAAAGAAATTAAGTTGATCTTAGTTTTACAATATTTGGCTGCTTCTTTTGGTGTTTTTATAGCTTGTTTGTCTGATAAGCCACCAAGGCTTTTCTTGAGGCTTCCTTGCCATCAGGGCACTGGTTAGAGCACAGATCTGCCTGGGAGATGTGTGTCTTTAAGGCATTCAGAGAATCCTGGCATGCAGATGAATTTTCTACCTCTTGTTCACTGAATGGTAGAAATACATTAAGCAATTCTAGGGACATCACGCTGGCTCTTCTTGGAACATAAAGCATGGATGTGACGGCTTACCCACCTGCAGATGCTAGTAATTTGAATGCAAAGTAAAAGTGCATTCCAGCAGGCCTCTTTGGCTCACTGCTTGCGATAGTAATGAGGTCAGACTATTGAATATCTTTCTATTAGGGTCCTCCATTCATCGTATTATTGAACGTTTGCGTGCTAGAATTTGCAAAGTGCTTTTCAACAGTTATTTCTCTTTTGCTAATGAAATGACAGCATTAGCAGAGTTCAAGGCTATGAAAATGGATGCTGGAACCTCCGGCAGTTTATTAAGAGCTGTCGATGTACTGTGTGCTTGGCGTTTCTAGTTAAAGTGATCCTCATGCAGAGTTCATGGAAAGTCAGACATGGAACTCTAGATCTCTTGCTCTCTTCACCATCCTTGGATTTTGCTTTCTGAGATGGATTTATCAATTGATCGAAAAAGTTTTAAAGAAGCAAGTCAGGATTCTGCGGGAGAAATTTAAAACCATTAATCTATTGCTGGGTTCAGAAAATGTTCCAAGAAGCTTTCATAGCCAAATTCTGAGTGAGTCATCGGTGAGGGGGGAGAGAAATAATCAATGTTTCCTTTGGTTACTGTGAGTCATGCTACCCTGTGTTGGCCCTAATGAGGACAGAGACACTGCAAGATCTGCTCACCTCTGTCTTAGACAGTAAGAGCCATAAATGGTCCTTCTTATAACACTTGGGATTTGTGTGGACTGGGAACCCTTATGAAAACCATTAGGGAATAAATGCTTATGAAACAGCTGATTCTGCAGAAGTGTTTATGGAGATCCAGCTCCAATCTAGTTCTCAAAGGAAACAGCCTCAAATGCAAGAAGTACTTGTCGTCGTATGGTTTAGGCCTGTGGTACTTTTATCCTTCCATTCTTTAGTCACAGATAAGCCCAAGAGACCTGTGGGTTTGTGTTCAAATCTGTCCCTGCCAAGGAAGCTCCTGCTTGAATTTCACAAGTAATCCGTTGGGATTCAGTTAGATGATTAGATGGTAACATTAGATGACTAGCACTAAGAGATACTAATATTCTACTTTATCTGCTTATTGTATAGGTTCTGAAACCAGGGCTAGAGGAGGACTTTGTAATAAAATGTTGTAAAATGTAATAAAAATAAAATGTTTATTCGGGCGTTTTCACCTTCCTCTTCTCCGTCCCCTTAGCTGTTCTTCCTTTTTCATGGTTGTGCATCTACGGGTGTGATTACTCCTCAGTGGTGGCCTGTGTCTGGCTAGCTCAGCTGACTGTAAATTCATGGTTTGATTTGCTGCTGAATTCTTAGTTCTGATCTCTCTCAGGTCCAGTCTGAGGCCATGCCCCGCCCCCAGCACCTGTCTCATATGTAAATGCTTTTGGTCACAGGTAATGGGCTGGAGAATGTGAGAGAGTAGATGAGCTGGAAGGGTCACCACCCCCAGGAAAATAAACATCAGGAAGTGACATTTGTTTATCAGATGGTGGCCTCCTTGTTTCCACATTTGATTTTCCTCTCCTACTCTCCCCTTAGACTTTGTCCCGCTGTATAAGGATGGAGGAAGCGTCCTCAGAAATAGAGCAGTTGTGGGTATGGCAATTCAAAGGAGCGTGAATGCACCCTCCCGCCCCCCGTTAATCTCTGCGAACTTTCCCTGGGTTTTGATCCTCTGCTTGTCTTCAAGTACCAGAGGGGAAAACTTCCATTGAGATGCTGAGTTCTCCTTCACGTGTTTTGTGTCGATTTAGTAGATTAGATACCTGAGTTTCTGATTTTACGGATGAAAAGTTTCCCCTGTCTCTCTAGTGATATATCACAGTTGCATGTTTTATATATCTTTGGCTCTGAATGATAGTGACTGATTATCAAAATTCTGTTGCCAAAATTCATAAACACTCTGCGTATGTTTTCCTTGTTCTGGTCACTAAGCATTGGGAATAATCATTTGCATACTAATCAGAGAATATAATAGTTGTTAACAAGATGAAGGGGAGGGAGTTGGTTGATGTCTTCTGACAACTACTAAAGCTCCATAGAGAAAGATAGGATACTTAAAAAAAAAAAAATGTAGATTGGCATATATTTGTGAATTTACTGCATTTGTAAGCATTAACTTAAAATCCATTTGAGATCATATATAGCCTGAAAGAACCTAATGGAGAATGTATTTCAGTAAGTACTTATAGAAGAGAATTTGACTGAAGTTTTCATTTTTCTTGAATTTGCATGACCTAGGAATTGACCAGTTTTACGGCTCATTATTTTAATGGTGTGAATAATTTATAGTATCTGTGTGTTTAACTTTTTATGTCCTGAAAGGCTATTGACAATTGTACCTTTCTGAGGCTCTTTGAGGTTGAGGGTGGTTTCTTTAGAAATTTGGAAACTTGGAAACTATCAAGAGTAAAACAGGCTTTGGGACTTCAGTTTCAACCGGTGACCGTACAAAGTGCTCCCGTGCTGCTGGGCCTGTGAGTAGGATGGGAGGGGATGTAGAGATGCCCAGGGAGCCGCTGTCAGACCGGCTTCCCAACGAGAGGTCACGTCCCCTGTCTCTCAAGTGGTCCCCAAATCTCCAGTGAAGCCCTTTGATCCCATATCCCAGATTTCAGGTGCTCCCAGGAAACTTCTCAGGTGAATCTGCTCTGTTGGCTCTTGGTAAATGTTGTAGTTAGCTCAAACTAACCTCAGCCTAACCTAAGGATGATCTCTTTCTTAGCTAAATAGACAGCACTGAATTTCTTTGTTGATTTTCCTTCATGCCATTGCTCCCCACCATAAACATGATAAATATACAAGGAGAAACAAAGTTGCCATCAAAATGATCAATTTATTGTGTTACATTACATTGACATGCAGGGTAAAATGTACCCAAGTAGAAACTCCAGCTTTGCTGCTTTTTAAAAAATCTTATCTTTCTTTTTATTTTACTTATTTTTATTTTTTATTGAAGTATAGTTGATTTACAATGTTGTATTCATTTCAGGTGTATAGCAAAGTGATTCAGTTTATATATATGTGTATATATATATATATAATGTATTCTTATATATATTCTTTTTCAGATTTGCAGCTTTGCTGCTTTCTAGTCAGATCACTTAATCTCTATGGGAAATCTGTATAGTTAAGGATTTGGGCCAGAAATTTGAACTCTGAGGTCCTTTGCCGGACTAATGTTTTGATGTTATCTCCCTACCTTGTATGAGCCAAATACGGCACCACCCACATCTCTCTCTGAGGCTTCCTTTCTGCTTGCTTTTCAGAAACGTGAAAATAAAAACTGGAGAATGGTTCTTTGAGGAACGAGCCAAGAAATTTCCAACTGAAGGTAAATGCTCTCAAAATGTTTACTAAAGTAAAATGACATATTCCCAGTTTAAAAATATTTGGTATTAAGATTTTGAATATGAAAAACTTAACAAGGCCTGGTATATGGGCTTCTGTCCGGTCAGCCCTCTTGTTCGTTTTGTCTAAACTTTCCTGCCTCTGCCCCTCAGCTCATGCGGTTTACCACCTTCGCTTGTGGGGCTTCCCTCTGTACCCGCACTTACCCCAACCCTAACCCTGCTGAAATCCACCTGTTTTCCATGAAGTTTCCCTGACTTCTGCTTCTGGGGGTGATGTCTCCCTCTTCCAAAACACCGGTTTGTAAATACATCTCTTCCATAATTGTTGAAATGCCTCATATTATATCATCATTTGTGCCCTTCTCTTTCTCTCCACAAGCAGAAACTGTGCTTTTAAAATCTTATTAGCTCCTTACAGCCCCAAACCTTGATCAAAATGATTGAATGAATAACTGAAGACCACAGTGAGTGAATTGCGTTAGAACTTAGCAGATATTGGTGACTATGAAGTGAGCATACGTGATTATGTGAGTGGAGGTGTGTATTTGGTCTGTGTTCCCGGATGTCTTATAAAGTACTTGCAAAGTTGACATAATGGTATGATTAGTAACTGGGACTCAAGGCCATGGAGAAAACGGGTCATGCTTTGGTTACAGAAGTGTCACGTCACAGCATGTGAGCTGTGCAGATAAGAGGATGACTTATCAGGCAAAGGCGCACACACGTGTCATGAGAACAGAGCAGAGGCAGCACGCTCAGTACACCCCATCTGTCCGCGGTGGTAACACGGGTGGCACCCGTCTCTGTGATGTGTCACCGTGGGGACTGCACACAGGGGAGCCTGGAGTGACCTAGCGGGGATGTGGGTGGCTGGAAACACTTTTTTTTCTGGTGGGAGGGAATAGTAACAGTTTGAGGTGGAGAAATAAGCTATTTAGCCTCAACCAAAGTGTGTGTTGGCACGTAAAGGAAGCCATTCGTCTGAGTGTTGACAATCAGCTTTCATAAAAGCACTGTGCCCCGAGATTTAGTCGGCGGTAAATTCTCCCCTGGATTACATTCCTGACTCTTCTTACTCAAGAAAAAGTGATGATTCTGCCACGTTTATTAGAAATCTGGAGGAATATGTAATACCGATGCGAGTGCTCAAGCCAAAAAAAAAAAAAAACAGCGTGTATGATTTTTATTTAGACCTGTGTTTCTCAATCCTTTTTTCACTAGTGTCCTCTCTCTAGTTCCCAAACAGCCTTGTTAACACTTTTTTTCCCAAAATATTACCAGTCCATGAAAGTTTAATATCCCAGATATACTGCGTAACTATAGCTATATATGTATGTATGGAGGCCTTTTGGAGCAGAGCACAAACCATTGAGATATCTGAGATTTTTTTCATCTTCCAAGCAGTGTTGGCTCCCTTGGGGCCATCAGCCTATATCCATTGCATCATCTAAGCGAGCAGTGGCAGTCTGGAGTCTTCCTATACATTTTATTGTTTTGTTTCTTGAAAATACTTTTTGGTTGGGAGGCTAGGGTCTTCTTCAGGCGGTAGATAGAGTCTCCTTTTTTTTTCACATCTAGTCCTAGTTCATAAAAAGTCTGTAGGGAGTGAAGTTTCTGTTATTTCTCAAACCAACTCACTGAAGACATCCCAGAATTTTTTTAATACATTGTAAGTTTCGGTATCATTACTTCAGATAGGGAAATTGATCTGCAGGCCAGAATACGTGTGTGCCCGTGCATGTGTCCAGCACTCTTCCTCTTCTGAGTGAGAGGAAGAAGTAGGTTACCCTGGTGATAGGAAGTGGAGGAGGAAAGAAATGAGACTGACTTCCCGGGTTTCTTGTTCTCGTCCAGTGACTTTCCACCAGAGTGAAAACATCAGTGAGGAAAAGAATTAGAGGAATGAAAGTCAGCCTAAGCATAAATCATCCTTTTCAATTTTTGTTGTCTATTCCCAAGGTATAAAACAAACCAAAGAAAAAACGAATCCTTCCTTCTCTTCAATGCTTCCTCAAATGCTGAGGTGCCTCATTTTCCTATTGTCCGATTTTAGTAGAGTTGGGCTCGAAAGGCGTGGCGAGATGAAGAAAAGTGCCATGTTGGGGGTCACAAGTAGGACTGGGCGCCAGACCACAGGTGGGGGGAGGTGGGGAGGAGATGAGTCAGCACGGGTGGTCCAGGCTCGGATGCTGCAGGTTTATCTGGACAGGCGGGAACTCCACCACACTTACCTCTGTCCCCGAAAGAGATTGAACTGAGTTTGTGTGCTCTATCAGTTGAGGGCCAGGTAGGAAAACAGAAACCACACAGATCTGAAGAAACAGAATTTAGTTTAGGGAATAGGTTCAATAGGTATTGTTGGAGGACTGGAAAGACAAAAGGAGACCAGCGAGGGGGCACAGAGATGGTGACTGCAGGGAACACACACCGCCAGGGCCGCTGCCGAGTGGGTGCTGGCGAAGGGGAAGGGTCAGGCCCCTCCCCCTCTCCCTGACTCCCTCTCCCACCCCCTGCTGGGCCCTAATAGGCAGCCAGCTGCCACCTCGGTGCTCTGATCTGTTTGAGAAAAAGTGTGATTCTGCATATTACCTAGTGTGTTTGTCGTAATGGTGTGAACACGGCTCTTTCCAGCCTTCTGCATCCTAAGTGGAAGCTAGGAAAATGAGATGGTGGCTTAAGCCATGAAAGGGGACGAGACAGCTCAAATTTGTGCCCCTTTCTAGGCATTAGTTACCTATTGCTGGGTTAAAAAGTCCTCCCAAACTTAGTGGGTTAAAACAATTAACATTATCATTTTATATGGCTTCTCTCCTCAGCTGAAGGCTTGCCTGGGGTTGGGGGAGCTGCCTTCTGGGAGCTCATGCACGTACCTGGCTAGTTAGTGCTGCTGTTAGCAGGGGGCTTCGGTTCCTCCACGCCTAGACCTCTCCACGGGGCAGTTTGAGGGCCCTCACGACATGGCGACTGGCTTCCCCCAGGGCAAGTGACCCAAGACAGACCAAGGCAGAGCTCTGCGATCCATCTTCATATTAAAAAATTTATTTTTGGCTGTGTTGGTTCTTCGTTGCTGTGCACGGGCTTTCTCTAGTTGCAGCGAGTGGGGGCTACTCTTCGTTGTGGTGCGCGGGCTTCTCATTGCGGTGGCCTCTCTTGTTGCAGAGCATGGGCTCTAGGTGCGCGGCTTCAGTAGTTATGGCACGAGGGCTCAGTAGTTGTGGCTCGTGGGCTCTAGAGCACAGGCTCTGTAGTTGTGGCGCACGGGCTTAGTTGCTCCGCGGCATGTGGGATCTTCCCGGACCAGGGATCGAACCCGTGTCCCCTGCATTGGCAGGCAGATTCTTAACCACTGCGCCACCAGGGAAGTCCCCAGACTTAGCAGTTTTTAAAGTGTGTTTGTGGTCAGAGTATATATAGGTTTTTGTCCTGCTTTTAAAATTCAGCTTAGCATAAACATGTCCTCATGCTATTAAGACCTTCCAACATACATTCATGACTACCTAACATATATCAGATGGATGTACTACCATTTATTAACTTGTTCCCTCTTGTCTGTGAGTGTGTCACTGTATTCACATTATCATATTATAGATAATTCTGCAATGAACAGCCTGTACAGCTGTCTTGGCATCTCTGTTCATTTCCTTTGGACAGATTCTTAGAAGGAGAGTGACTGGTCAGACGTGTGAACACTTGAGAGGCTTGACGTGTTTTGCCAGACTCCCCTCGGGGAAACGTGTGCTCATTCACCCGACCCTGGCAGGTTCGGGTCCGAGAGCGGCCCCCTCACCACACTCTGGCCCCCATTACATCCTATCTTCTTGAACATGATGTCAAGTTATATTTGTGATTTTGTTCTGAATGTAAACCTAATATACATTCATTTAAAAAAAAAAGAAAAATGAAGAAAAGCATAACCATGTTAAAAATATGGTGACTTCACCCTGAGAACTGTTTATAGTTGGTGCATGTCATTTCTATTATTTGGTGAATATATGTATCCATATATGTATATGGATAACTCTCTACACACACACATTTAAAAAAGCATTTAGACCAAGCCATAAGGAATTGATGTTCTTAGGTAAAAAAAAAAAAAAAAATTGAATAGAGGCAATTTCATGAGTTGAGCTAATGTGTTTACATAATTGGGATCAAATTGTATATAGACTTTTATACTGATATTTCTTCACCTGATAATTTACAAAGGAAAAATTTTTCATACCCTTAAATGTCATTTACTATATGATTTCTGGTGACTGCATCTCATTCCATCATTGGAATGTGACAGCGTTTATTTAACCAAATTGCTATTGTTGTAAAGTTAGGGAATTTCAAGTTTTGTTGTTACATTTTGGGGAGTTTATAATATTATTAAAATAATAAATAAAAGTGCAGTGAACACGCTGGTAGATAAATCTTTGTCATGTCTCTGAATATTTCTAGAAGCAGAGGACAAGATGAAAGGTTTGGAACATTGCCTCCAGGAAGGGTGTACCCTTCTTCTCACCAGTAGGAATTATCCTTAAAAATAAACAACAGCAACTTTGTCATCTGGTAAAACCACATTTGTCATCCAAAATAGTTGCTTGCTGTTTACTTTAAATTCTTGTAATGACTAATGGGGTTGAATATTTTCCACCTTTTTGACTTTCTGTAGATGTTCTTCATATTAAGGGTGTTTGCCCTCTTTGGTCTTGTAAGTTGAATATGTATCTTTATGTTTTCTGACATACAGATTTTTATTTTTCCTTGTTGATAGTTACATCTACCTTTTCCTGTATAATTTCTTTATTTTATACTTAAAGACTCCTTCCTTATCCTGCCATCGGTTGGATATCCATATTTACTTCTAATTTCTATGTTTTATTTACATTCAACTCTTCACAATGCATCAGGAGGCCGGATCTAATTTTACTTTATTCTCCCGAGCATCAGTTTTCTCAGTACAATTTGTTCCATAATCAGTCCCTTCCCCATTGGTTTGTAACCCAGGACCATTGATTTGCACAGCTTCGGGGCACCACTCACCTTGTACCCCAGCCCTGAGCCCTGGTGGCGTGGCGGGGTTGACCACATGGATGACACACCCAGATTTTGAATTCTTTGAAGGTATGAGCTATGAACAAATGAATAAGTGAATGAATGAAGCAAGGATAGAGCTGTTTGGAGGTAAAAGGTGTTGCTATATGTAGTAGTACCCATTGCCAGTGGTGGCACCGACTAGGCACCTAAGAACAAAAACTTAGAGTTCTTTTCCTTTTTGGCATCCAGAAATCTACAGCTAAATTTAATGTCCAGTTGAAGTAATTCCAGGAGTCAGTATGCCCTCTGTCACCCAATTTCCTTCTTTTATGCTTCTACTTATCTCTTTTAATGGTCCTATTGGATATGTGCCATTTAAGATAAATGCTCCCCAAATTTCCCTTGAAAATAGATAAGGTGTAAGTAATAATCCAATGAAGAAGAATAGGTATTAATTGTGGTAGTTTGTTTTGCTAATTTTCCAACCATTAAAAAGATTTAAAACCAAAACATGAGCCCCAATTCTCCATTTTTGCAGGGAGATGATATGAAAAGTAATTAAATATTTTGCTTTCCTTAAAATTTTTTTTTCTGATTATAGACTGGCTTATTTTTTCCTCTAAGATCTTTTTAATTTAATATTTAGTTTTGTTGTCTTAATTTCTTATATGCCATAGTCGCATTTCATCTGTGGTATATCAGAATGATCAAAATGCACAGATTTTCAAGGGCATCCAGGGCGTCTTTAGGCAGCTCCCTGCCCTTCTGGTACTGTTACCTCCCCCTCCACTCTCAGGCATTTGGAATCTCCCTGCAGAGGGTTTTACTGCCGCTTCTGAGGCCCCTGCTCCAGGATCAGCTGAGGGCTCTTTCATATTAAATTCAAAGTTCCTGATTCAGTGGGACCAAGTGGGACCCAAGAGTATATACAGACATCCCTTGATATCCACGGGGTTTGGGTCCAGTACCCCTTGGGTACCAAAATCTGAGGATGCTCAAGTCCCTTATATGCAATGGTGTAGTATTTTCATATAACCTATCCACATCCTCCCATATACTTTAAATCATCTTTAGATTCCTTATAATACCTAATACAATGTAAATACTATGTAAATAGTTGTAAATACTATGTAAATAGTCTCCAGTGTGCCATAAATTCAAGTTTTGCTTTTTGGAACTTTCTGGAATTTTTGTTTTTTGAAAGTTTTCCACCGAGGTTGGTTGAATACAGATGTAGACCCCGTGGACACAGGGTCCGACTATATTTAACAAGTCCCCAAGTAATTCTCTTTTCTGGGTACCTATTTTGTCTTTTCCTCATAAAGAGAGTAGTGAGAAGAAAATATTCAACCGAGTAAGAGGCCACATTTTCTTTAAAATAAGACAAAAGCATATGCAAAATTTTATACCTGGAAATAAACATGATTTCATAAAGGCACCCTCTCATGAAAGTAAGCACTAGGCACTGCATTTGTTACCAGTTCTTCGCTGGTAAAGTAGCAAATTTAATGAACAATTGTGATGGAACTTTTTTAGATCACTAATAACTAGAAAACAAACTGAAACCCATCTTTACTTACTCTTTCGGCATCTGCTAAGCATATAAAGATAGTGCCCTCTTCTGGCTCCTTGCTGTACAGGTACATGTTTTACTTTATTCTTTTTTAAAAAAAATTTTTTTACAACTGTGACATTTTATGACTTGATATTTGAGCTTAAAAGCAGAAAGGTCATGGCATTAATACTTTTAATACTAGTACTTTTCAAGTTTAAAAATGGTCAAATGTGATATATAAACAATATATTGTGGTTTTTACTCTATTGTCGATAATTGCGGAAATCGGGTAGGAAGGCTGCACTTTAGACAGAGCCTCTGTTAATGGTCTTGCGGACCTACTATATAACTAACCAGGATGATACTATGCCTAATAATTATGAAGGGAAGTAACTTTTCTCTCCCCTTCTCAGTGGTGAATGTGATTCAGTTCTTCATGTGACTTTTCAGAGTTTTATTCTTGGATGTAGTCCATCTGATTGCAGGGCCATCATGACAGCATCCGACTGGCTGCGTGTGCCTGAAACACTCAGGTTTGTGAATTAAAAGAAGTGGGTACCAGTATATATGTAGTGACTCTATCACAAGGCCCTGCCTTTATCACCTCTCTACTTGTTGGCTCAGAAAAGCCCTTCCCCCACAATTTAGAGGATTCTACAAAACTGATTCAGGCAAGCTTTCTGTAAGTTACAAATGCAGTGCCTAGTGCTTACTTTCATGAGAGGGTGTCTTTATGAAATCATGTTTATTTCCAGGTATAAAATTTTGCATATGCTTTTGTCTTATTTTAAAGAAAATGTGGCATCTTACTCGGTTGAATATTTTCTTCTCACTACTCTCTTTATGAGGAAAAGACAAAATAGGTACCCAGAAAAGAGTGTGGTGAAATGATTTTCAGAAGAAGTGATTTTCCCAGCTGATTGGATTGCTTGTCACGTCCCTGACAGATGTTTAGACTGGTCCATTTAAACTGGTTAGAACAGAAACTATCAAGTCAGATTATGGTTAATGCAGTGAAGTTAAGACCTTGACCTTCGAACTTTGTTTTCAACCAGTGTTTCTAGGTGATACTCTTCTGGCAGCAGGTTCTTGAGTTTGGTCATCTTTGGTTTCATGATGCCTTTGACTTTGTCCATAGCAGCAACTCAAAAATTGAATTGTTTAGACTGTCCAGGTTTCTTTGAAACTATCGATTCACCCCAGATATATATTTTTTGTATCTCAAATATTCTCCAGGAGACTAGGGCTTCCCTGCTGCCTTCTGAGCCCCAGTGCTCCTACCAGGACCATTTCTCTGTCTCTGCCTCTCCCTCCATCCTCCGCGCTCTGTCCACTACCCCTTGATAATGAGACCGTCTAGGCAGCCCACATCTTTGGTCCTGAATTGTCAAGACCAACTCGCTCTCCGTCATCACTTTTCCTATTTAAATGAACAGAATGGGAAACCAAGGTGAAATAGTTGAATAGGATTTCTGAATTCAGAATTCATATGTTTACATGTTTAGACTAAACTACTGACTAGGGTAGTTTCCAGGGAGTATCTTGACAATCGGACAGTAAACTATTTATATGAATACATTTTTAAAAAGACCAGACACACGTATACTTAAACAAGAAATCATTTTATTTTATTTATTTATTTATTTTTTAGGTATTTAGTCTTTATTCTGAAGCTGATAGACAACAATTTTTTTTATTTTTAAATTTTTTATACAGCAGGTTCTTATTAGTCATCAATTTTATACACATCAGTGTACACATGTCAATCCCAATCACGCAATTCATCACACCACCACCACCACCCCCACCCCCCCGCGGCTTTCCCCCCTTGGTGTCCATACATTTATTCTCTACATCTGTGTCTCAATTTCTGCCCTGCAAACCGGTTCATCTGTACCATTTTTCTAGGTTCCACATATATGCGTTAATATACGATATTTGTTTTTCTCTTTCTGACTTACTTCACTCTGTATGACAGTCTCTAGATCCATCCACGTCTCAACAAATGACCCAATTTTCTTCCTTTTTATGGCTGAGTACTATTCCACTGTATATATGTACAACATCTTCTTCATCTGTTCGTCGGTCAGTGGGCATTTAGGTTGCTTCCGTGAGCTGGCTATTGTAAATAGTGCTGCAGTGAACATTGGGGTGCATGTGTCTTTTTGAATTATGGTTTTCTCTGGGTATATGCCCAGTAGTGGGTTTGCTGGATCATAGGGTAATTCTATTTTTAGTTTTTTAAGGAACCTCCATACTGTTCTCCATAGTGGCTGTATCAATTTACATTCCCACCAACGGTGCAAGAGGGTTTTCTTTTCTCCACACCCTCTCCAGCATTTGTTGTTTGTACATTTTCTGATGATGCCCATTCTAACTGGTGTGAGGTGATACCTCATTGTAGTTTTGATTTGCAGTTCTCTAATAATTAGTGATGTTGAGCAGCTTTTCATGTGCTTCTTGGCCATCTGTATGTCTTCTTTGGAGAAATGTCTATTTAGGTCTTCTGCCCATTTTTGGATTGGGTTATTTGTTTTCTTAATATTGAGCTGCATGAGCTGTTTATATATTTTGGAGATTAATCCTTTGTCCGTTGATTCATTTGCAAATATTTTCTCCCATTCTGAGGGTTGTCTTTTCGTCTTGTTTATGGTTGCCTTTGCTGTGCAAAAGCTTTGAAGTTTCATTAGGTCCCATTTGTTTATTTTTGTTTTTATTTCCATTACTCTAGGAGGTGGATCAAAAAAGATCTTGCTGTGATTTATGTCAAAGAGTGTTCTTCCTGTGTTTTCCTCTAAGAGTTTTATAGTGTCCGGTGTTACATTTAGGTCTTTAACCCATTTTGAGTTTATTTTTGTGTATGGTGTTAGGGAGTGTTCTAATTTCATTCTTTTACATGTAGCTGTCCAGTTTTCCCAGCACCACTTATTGAAGAGACTGACTTTTCTCCATTGTATATCCTTGCCTCCTTTGTCATAGATTAGTTGACCATAGGTGCGTGGGTTTATCTCTGGGCTTTCTATCTTGTTCCATTGATGTATCTTTCTGTTTTTGTGCCAGTACCATATTGTCTTGATTACTGTAGCTTTGTAGTATAGTCTGAAGTCAGGGAGTCTGATTCCTCCAGCTCCGTTTTTTTCCCTCAAGACTGCTTTGGCTACTCGGGGTCTTTAGTGTCTCCATACAAATTTTAAGATTTTTTGTTCTAGTTCCGTAAAAAATGCCATTGGTAATTTGATAGGGATTGCATTGAATCTGTAGATTGCTTTGGGTAGTATAATCATTTTCACAATATTGATTCTTCCAATCCAAGAACATGGTATATCTCTCCATCTGTTGGTATCATCTTTAATTTCTTTCATCAGTGTATTATAGTTTTCTGCATACAGGTCTTTTGTCTCCCTAGGTAGGTTTATTCCTAAGTATTTTATTCTTTTTGTTGCAGTGGTAAATGGGAGTGTTTCCTTAATTTCTCTTTCAGATTTTTCATCATTAGGGTATAGGAATGCAAGAGATTTCTGTGCATTAATTTTCTATCCTGCAACTTTACCAAATTCATTGATTAGCTCTAGTAGTTTTCTGGTGGCATCTTTAGGATTCTCTGCGTATAGTATCATGTCATCTGCAAAGAGTGACAGTTTTACTTCTTCTTTTCCAATTTGTATTCCTTTTATTTCTTTTCCTTCTCTGATAGCCGTGGCTAGGACTTCCAAAACTATGTTGAATAATAGTGGTGAGAGTGGACATCCTTGTCTTGTTCCTGATCTGAGAGGAAATGCTTTCAGTGTTTCACCATTGAGAATGATGTTTGCTGTGGGTTTGTCATATATGGCCTTTATTATGTTGAGGTAGGTTCCCTCTATGCCCACTTTCTGGAGAGTTTTTGTCATAAATTGGTGTTGAATCTTGTCAAAAGCTTTTTCTGCATCTATTGAGATGATCATATGGTTTTTATTCTTCAATTTGTTAATATGGTGTATCACATTGATTGATTTGCATATATTGAAGAATCCTTGCATCCCTGGGATAAATCCCACTTGATCATGGTGTATGATCCTTTTAATGCATTGTTGGATTCTGTTTGCTAGTATTTTGTTGAGGGTTTTTGCATCTATATTCATCAGTGATATTAGTCTGTAATTTTCTTTTTTTGTAGTATCTTTGTCTGGTTTTGGTATCAGGGTGATGGTGGCCGCATAGGATGAGTTTGGGAGTGTTCCTTCTTCTGCACTTTTTTGGAAGAGTTTGAGAAGGATGGGTGTTAGCTCTTCTCTAAATGTTTGATAGAATTCACCTGTGAAGCCATCTGGTCCTGGACTTTTGTTTGTTGGAAGATTTTTAATCACAGTGTCAATTTCATTACTTGTGATTGGTCTGTTCATATTTTCTATTTCTTCCTGGTTCAGTCTTGGAAGGTTATACCTTTCTAAGAATTTGTCCATTTCTTCCAGGTTGTCCATTTTATTGGCAAGAGTTGCTTGTAGTAGTCTCTTAGGATGCTTTGTGTTTCTGCGGTGTCTGCGACTTCTCCTTTTTCATTTTTCATGTTATAGATTTGAGTCCACTCCCTCTTTTTCTTGATGAGTCTGGCTAATGGTTTATCAATTTTGTTTATCTTCTCGAAGAACCAGCTTTTAGTTTTATTGATCTCTGCTATTGTTTTCTTTGTTTCTATTTCAGTTATTTCTGCTCTGATCTTTATGATTTCTTTCCTTCTGCTAACTTTGGATTTTGCTTGTTGTTCTTTCTCTAGTTCCTTTAGGTGTAACATTAGATTGTTTATTTGAGATTTTTCTTGTTTCTTGTTGTAGGCTTGTATAGCTATAAAATTCCCTCTTAGAACTGCTTTTGCTGCATCCCATAGGTTTTGGATCGTCGTGTTTTCATTGTCATTTGTCTCTAGGTATTTTTTGATTTCCTCTTTGATTTCTTCAGTGATCTCTTGGTTATTTAGTAACATATTGTTTAGCCTCCATGTATTTGTGTTTTTTACGGTTTTTTCCCTGTAATTCATTTCTAATCTCATAGCGTTGTGGTCAGAAAAGATGCTTGCTATGATTTCAATTTTCTTAAATTTACTGAGGCTTGATTTGTGACCCAAGATGTGATCTATCCTGGAGAATGTTCCTTGCGCACTTGAGAAGAAAGTATAATCTGCTGTTTTTGGATGGAATGTCCTATAAATATCTATTAAATCTATCTGGTCTATTGTGTCATTTAAAGCTTCTGTTTCCTTATTTATTTTCATTTTGGATGATCTGTCCATTGGTGTAAGTGAGGTGTTAAAGTCCCCCACTATTATTGTGTTACTGTTGATTTCCTCTTTTATACCTGTTAGCAGTTACCTTATGTATTCAGGCGCTCCTGTGTTGGGTGCATATATGTTTATAATTGTTATATCTTCTTCTTGGATTGATCCCTTGATCATTATGTAGTGTCCTGCCTTGTCTCTTGTAACATTCTTTATTTTAAAGTCTATTTTATCTGATATGAGTATAGCTACTCCAGCTTTCTTTTGATTTCCATTTGCATGGAATATCTTTTTCCATCCCCTCACTTCGTTTGTATATGTCCCTAGGTCTGAATTGGGTCTCTTGTAGACAGCATATATATGGGTCTTGTTTTTGTATCCATTCAGCAAGCTTGTGTCTTTTGGTTGGAGCATTTAATCCACTCACGTTTAAGGTAATTATCGATATGTATGTTCCTATGACCATTTTCTTAATTGTTTTGGGTTTGTTTTTGTAGGTCCTTTTCTTCTCTTGTGTTTCCCACTTAGAGAAGTTCCTTTAGCATCTGTTGTAGAGCTGGTTTGGTGGTGCTGACTTCTCTTAGCTATTGCTTGTCTGTAAAGCTTTTGATTTCTCCATCGAATCTGAATGAGATCCTTGCCGGGTAGAGTAATCTGGTTGTAGATTCTTCTCTTTCATCACTTTAAGTATATCATGCCACTCCCTTCTGTCTTGTAGAGTTTCTCCTGAGAAATCAGCTGTTAACCTTATGGGAGTTCCCTTGTATGTTATTTGTCATTTTTCCCTTGCTGCTTTCAGTAATTTTTTTTGTCTTTAATTTTTGCCAATTTGATTACTATGTGTCTTGGCGTGTTTCTCCTTGGGTTTATCCTGTATGGGACTCTCTGTGCTTCCTGGACTTGGGTGGCTATTTCCTTTCCCATGTTAGGGAAGTTTTCGACAATAATCTCTTCAAATATTTTCTCTGGTCCTTTTTCTCTCTTTTCTACTTCTGGGAGCCCTATAATGCGAATGTTGTTGCGTTTAATGTTGTTTCAGAGGTCTCTTAGGCTGTCTTCATTTCTTTTCATTCTTTTTTCTTTATTCTGTTCCATGGCAGTGAATTCCACCATTCTGTCTTCCAGGTCACTTATCCGTTCTTCTGCCTCAGTCATTCTGCTATTGATTCCTTCTAGTGTAGTTATCATTTCAGTTATTGTATTGTTCATCTCTGTTTGTTTGTTATTTAATTCTTCTAGGTCTTTGTTAAACATTTCTTGCATCTTCTCGATCTTTGCCTCCATTCTTTTTCCAAGGTCCTGGATCATCTTCTCTATCATTATTCTGAATTCTTCTTCTGGAAGGTTGCCTACCTCCACTTCATTTCGTTGTTTTTCTGAGGTTTTATCTTGTTCCTTCATCTGGTACATAGCCCTCTGCCTTTTTATCTTGTCTGTCTTTCTGTGAATGTGGTTTTTATTCCACAGGCTGCACGATTGTAGTTCTTCTTGCTTCTGCTGTCTGCCCTCTGGTGGATGAGGCTATCCAAGAAATCATTTTAAATTTAAGAACTCCAGATTCATTTTTTTATTGTTGTAAAATATACATAATGTAAAATTTACAGTTTTAACTATTTCTAAGTGTACAGTTCAGTAGCATCAGTAACTTTTTACTGCTTTTTAACCACTACCACCATCTATCTCTAGAACGTTTTCGTCTTGCAAAACTGCAACTCTGTACCCGTTAAACAACTCCTCCGTCCCTTCTGCCCCCCTCTTGCAGCCTCTGACAAGCACCCTTCTACTTTCTGTCTCTATGATTTTGTTTACTCTAAGTAGCTCATATAAGTGGAATCATTATATATTTGTCCTTATTTCACTTAGCATGTCTTCAAGTTTTATCCATGTTGTAGCATATATCAGAATTTTATTCCTTTGCAAGACTGAATGATATTTCATTGTATGTATATCCCACGTTTTGTTTATCCATTCATGTATCAATGGACACTTGGGTTGCTTCTACCTTTTGGCTATTATGAATAATGCTTCTTTGAACATTGAAATATCTGTTCAAGTCCCTGCTTTCACTTCTTTTGTGTTTTTACCCGGAATTGGAATTGCTGGATCAAATGGTAATTCTATGTTTAATTTTTTGAGGAACTGCCATTTTGTGTTTCCCTAGTGGCTGCCCCATTTTGTGTTCCTACTAGCAATTCACAAGGGTTCCAATTTCTCCATATCTATGCTAACACTTGTTTTCTCTTTTTTGTTGTTGTTGTTGTTTAAGGGCCATTGTAATGGGTATGAGGTGATATCTAATTGTGGTGGTTGTTTTAGTCATTCAGTCTGCCTTTATTGGGTATCTACAAGCCTGACATTTATTCAGTTCTGTGTATGGATTCTTTTTTTTCTTGATGATTTCACTATATATATATATATATATATATATATATATACACATATACATATATATATGTATATATATGTGTGTATGTATATGTATATATACATATATATATATATCTCAAATGTTTACCACCATAAAGTTTGTTAACACATCCTTCACTTCACATAAGTACCATTTTGTTGTTGTTGTCATGGTGAGAACGTTAATGCTCTACTCAAAGCACCTTTCAAGTGTACACGTAGCATTGTTAACTATAGTCACCATGGTCACTATACATTAGATCCCCAGAACTTACTCATCTTATAAGTGAAAGCTGGTAGCCTTTGACCAGCATCTCCCCATTTCCCCCAGCCCTCAGCTCTTGGCAACCACCATTCTCCTCCATTTCTACAAGTTCAGTGGTTTTAGATTCCACATATAATTGACATCATGTGATATGTGTCTTTCTCTGACTTATTTCACTTAGCTTAGTGCTATCAAGGTCTTTCCATGTTGTTGCAAATATCAGGATTTCCTTTTTTATGGCTGAATAATATTTCATCGTGTGTGTGTGTGTGTGTGTGTATGCCACATTTTCTTTATTCATTCATCTGTTGATGGTTACTTAGACTGTTTCCATGTCTTGGCTATTGTGAATAAGGCTGCAGTGAACATGGGACTGCAGATGTCTCCTTGAAATAGTAATTTCATCTCCTTTGGATATGTACCCAGAAGTGGGATTGCTGGATCATATAGTAGTTCTATTTTTAAAGAAATAAACTGAGGAACCTCCATACTGTTTTTCCATAGTGGCTATATCATTGTGGTTTTGATTTACATTTCCCTAATGATTAGTGATGTTTAATATCTTTTCATCTGCTTATTGGGCCATTTCTATGTCTTCTTTGGAGAAATGTATATGCAAGTCTTTGCCCATATTTGAATTGGGTTGTTTTGTTTGTTTCTTGAAAAAGAAGAAGAAAGCTGGAAGACTCATACTTCCTGATTTCAAAACTTACTACAAAGCCACAGTAATCCAAAGAGTGAGGCCCTGGCATAAGGACAGACATGTAGACCAGTGGAATAGAATAGAGATCCCAGAACAAAACTCTTGCACATACGATTGAGTGACTTTTTTTTTAATCGAAGTTTAGTTGATATACAATATTATATAAGTTACAGATGTACAACATAGTGATTCACAATTTTCAAAGGTTATACTCCATTTATAGTTATTATAAAATGTTGGCTATATTCCCTGTGTTGTATAGTCAAGTGATTTTTGACAAGAGTGCCAATATCATTCAATGGGGAAAGGACAGCCTTTTCAATGAAGGGTGCTGGGAAAACCGGATGTGTTTGTGTAAAAGAATGAAGTTAGACTCTTACCTAACACCGTAAACAAAAGTTAACTCAAAGGATCAAAGACCTAAAAATAAGACCTAAAACTATAAAACTCTTAAAACGGGGGAAAGAAGACATTGGCTTTGACAATGATTTTTTTTTTTTCTTAATTGAAGTGTAGTTGATTTACAATGTTGTGTTAGTTTCAGGTGTACAGCAAAGTGATTCAGTTTCATATATATATATATATATATATATATAATTCTTTTCAAATTCTTTTCCATTATAGGTTATCATAAGATATTGAATATACTTCCCTGTGCTGTACAGTAGGTCCTTGTTGTTTATCTGTTTTATGTATAGTAGTGTGTATCTGTTAATCCCAAACTCCTAGTTTATCCCTCCCTACCCCCCTTTCCCCTTTGGTAACCATAAGTTTGTTTTCTGTGTCTGTGAATCTGTTTCTGTTTTGAAAATAAGGTCATTTGTAATTGAGAAAAAAGATTCCACGCATAAGTGACAACATATGTTATTCATTTTCTCTTTCTGACTTACTTCACTTAGTATGACAATCTCTAGGTCCATCCCCATTGCTGCAAATGGCATTATTTCATTCTTTTTTAATGGCTGAGTAATACTCCATTGTATACATGTACCGCATCTTCTTTATCTTTTCATCTGTCGATGGACACTTAGGTTGTTTCCATGTCTTGGCTGTTGTGAATAGTGCTGCTATGAACATTGGGATGCATGTATCTTTTTGAATTAGCGTTTTCTCTGTATATATGCCCAGTAGTGGGATTGCTGGGTCATATGGTAATTCTATTTTTAGTTTTTTAAGGAACCTCCATACTGTTATCCATAGTGGCTGTATCAATTTACATTCCCACCAACAGTGCAAGAGGGTTCCCTTTTCTCCACACCCTCTCCAGCATTTATTATCTGTAGACTTTTTGATGATGGCCATGCTGACCAGTGTGAGGTGATACCTCATCGTAGTTTTGATTTATATTTCTCTAATAATTAGTGATGTTGAGCATTTTTTCATGTGCCTATTGGCCATTTGTGTATCTGCTTTGGAAAAACGTCTGTTTAGGTCTTCTGCCCGTTTTTTCATTGGATTGTTTTTTTTTTGATATTGTTGTATGAACTGTTGATATATTTTGGAAACTAAGCCCTTGTCGGTCTCATCGTTTGTGAATATTTTCTCCTGGTCTGTAGGTTGTCTTTTGTTTATGGCTTCCTTTGCTGTGCAAAAACCAAGTTTGACAAGGTCCCATTTGCTTATTTTTGCTTTTATTTCTGTTGCCTTAGGAGACTGACCTAAGAAAACATTGCTACGACTTATGTCAGAGAATATTTGCCTATGTTCTCTTCTAGGAGTTCTACTGTGTCATGTCTTATATGTAAGTCTTTTTAAGCCATTTTGAGTTTATTTTTGTGTACGGTGTGAGGGAGTGTTCTAACTTCATTGATTCACATGTGGCTGTCCAGCTTTCCCAATACTACTTGCTGAAGAGACTGTCTTTTCTCCATTGTGTATTCTTGCCACCTTTATCAAAGATTAATTGACCGTAGGTGCGTGGGTTTATTTCCAGGCTCTCTATCCTGTTCCATTGATCCATATGTCTGTTTTTGTGCTAATATCATGCTGTTTTGATTACTGTAGCTTTGTAGTATTGTCTGAAGTCTGAGAGGACAAATTTCTCAGATGTGATACCAAAGGCACAGGCAACAGAAGAAAGAAATAGATAAACTGGACTTCATCAAAATGAAAAACTTTTGTGCATCAAAGGATATTATCAACAGAGAAAAAGTCAACCCATGAAATGGGAGAAAATATTTGGAAATCGCATATCTGATAAGGGATTAATATCTAGAATCTTTAGGATAGAGAACTCTTAAAACCCACATTCAATTTTTAGAGAAAATTAAAGGCTGTGGAAAAGCAGTTTATACCCACTTATCCCCAGGTTCGCACCAAGCCTGGGCCAGTTACCTTCAACCTTAAGTGTCTCTTTGTGGAAGAGTTACTGCCCAGATCTTGAGGATTGTTATTAACACAGAAGCCATCCAGAATTTCTGCTGATAGAATACAGGGAGCTTAATTAAAGGGAAAAATTATTTTTCTTTCTTGCAGCTAAGCAGAAGAGTAATGTCTAGTGGCAGAAGGGCACTGGATGAGATACACTTTCTGCCAACAGGATTATAAATCTATTATTAATTTCAGTTCTTCTGGAAGGCATTGGTGGCTGACTCACGGTTGTGCACTGTATCTCCTTTCATCCTGGAATGATGTCTTGGCCCCAGTGCTATCTAAGCTGAAACTTCTATAAGGGCTAAAATATACCTAAAAAGGCTCTGGAATCCAGCTCTGAAACCATTTATGACAGGATATCAAGATTCTTCACATTCTGAGGGATTTTTTAGGTCAATATTTTGAGAGATTTTTCCACTTTGCATAAGTGAGCCAAAGGTTGGTTTACAACTTTATTGTCCTAGAGACCTTTTCTTTCCTATGAAAGAAAAAAGTCCTGAAACAGATTATAATTGTCCAATACCCGCCCCCCCCTCCCCCTCCGCCAACACACACACACACACCCCGAACCTCTGGTTTTAGTCACCTTTTTCTAGCATTTGGAGGGTACTTAAGCTCCAGTGTGGGCCAACCCTCAGTACTGTCGCATACAGTTATGCAGGTTGGGCACTGTACAAGGGAGCCACATCTGAGGGGCTACTGTTCACATCATAGACATCCTAGGTTTGTGTGTTTATTGTGATGATTTTTCTGGAAGATGCAGCAAAATGTGTTGTTCTAACAAAATCCATATATTACAACCAACTCTTAGGGGTGGACAAAGCATCTTGATGAAGGAGTGTATTTGTATAGTTCCCAGGGAGGCTCTGTGTGGGTAGACCTACCTGCGCTTTGCTTTGGGTCACACCTGGAACTGCACGGTATGGTTTCCTATGAAGGATGCTTCTCTCCCACTCCATGGGCCCCAGCAGAGAGGCGGCTCTGGGCCAGGCCACCCTTCCGCTTGTTGGCCCTGTCTGTTCGCTCCACAGCTGTCCCACATGGCTCTCTGGGTGTCCGTGACTTTCCATAGTGAAGGGCTTCTGTGGGGCCTTACAGTGTAGGAGGGGAAGTTAACGATCATGTCTTGGAAAAAGCCTAAGCTACACAGATCCCACGGCTCAGGATGTGAGGCCCCTCAGTCACCTATGACCACGTGATGTGGCTGGTTGACAGAGTTGCACTGGGGCATTCCAGGGAGTCTGCCCTGTGCCCTCTTTCCTGGGAACCACGTCACCCCAGAGAGAAGTATCGGGGTGACAGGGCATGGCATCTGTGGCAGGACCTGAGGCCCAGGGCGCTGGCTGGTAGGCAGCTGGTGTTCTCGGCCAGTGTCACAGTGGAGCCTGGCGCAAGATGGGCATCCATTCTAGAGGACTTTTTATGAACACCTGAAATATGTTGCCTTATCACTATTGTTTTTAGATGGAGAAGTAGATACAGAAGTAGATACAGTATATACAGTAGTACTTAGATGTATAATGATGCCACAGATGTGGTTGTGCCAGTGCAGGTTGGTTTTTGATCTAGAAGCCTCTCCTCCATCCTGTGGTTCATGGGGATGCTTACAGCATCATAAGCTCCTGCTTATGAGCAGAGGTTGTGTCCCCTTATCCTTGTCTCTGTAAAGAGCCCGTGTGTATTACATGCAATTAATGTGAACAAATGGATGAAATTAGGTCAAGTGGTGAAAAAATGATGACCTTGTTTCATACATATTTGGTACGGCTTATTAAATGATGTCACGCTTATTGTTAAAATAGTGTTGGTTTCTATTGTTGTCATTTATTGTAACCACCTCTGCATGGCAAGCCCTCTGCTGGGTGCTGGGGACACTGAGATGCATAAGACAAGGCCCATGTCCTCAAAGTTTTCACCGTCTAGTGGGGGAGACAGACACATATGCCAATGATTACAGTGCAGTCAGAGGAATTTCAAAGCAAGTGTGCATGGCAACCATGATGAGACCAGCCTGGTGAGGACAGGCCCAGAATCTGGAGAATAAACTCCTAGAAGGACAGAGCAAGTGGTGTGGAAGAGGTGCAGTCTTGTGGGTGTGGGGCATCTGGGAAGTGCAGCTTCAGCTGGACCTGCAAATGGGACGGGGCTGGCAGCAGGTGGCACTCGACAGGTCGGTAGGGACCGAATCACACGGGACCTCTGTAGTAGTTTTCCCCGGCTGCTGTAACAAAGTGCAAACTGGGTGGCTTTGAACAGCAGAAACGTATTGTCTCACAGTTCTGGAGGCTGGAAGTCCAAAGTCAAGTTGTCAGAGGGACCATGCTTCCTCTGCGGGCTCTCGGGGAGAATCTCTCGCTGCCTCTTCCAGCTCCTGTTGGTTCCCAGCAACCCTTGGTGTTCCTGGCTTGTGGACACACCACTCCAGTCTCTGCCGCTGTTGTGACACTGCTATCTCCTCCTTACCTTTCCTCTGTGCCTGTCTGCCTCTGTGTCCAAATTTTCCCTTTTTACAAGGACACCAGTCCTATTGGCTCAGGACCCGCCATAATGACCTCACCTGAACTTGATCTGCAAAGACTATCTCCAGATAAGGTCACATTCACAGTTGCCTGTGGGTAGAGCTTCAACATATCTTTTCACAGGGGACACAGCTCAACCCTAAGCAGCTTTCTTATGCTGGTCGAAGTTTCTTTTGTAGCCACTTGGGCTGTGAGTTGCTAGCAGAGGACAGGACCTCGTGTGTGCTCCGGGGGGTGGGTGGCAGCAGGGAGAGCTGAGCCCAGGACCTGTTGCACAATACCCGCGAGCCTCGGTTTTCACTTACAGAATTGGGATGACACCTAGTGACGAACCACGGAGCAAATGCATGCAGAGTGCCCCGCACAGCCCCTGGCGGACAGTTAGCTTCTCATAAATGCCACTGCGCCTCCCTGAATGTGCCCCAAAGCCTAGGATCCTGTGGGCCCTGACCCACAGCTGCTCCCTGTGAAGCCTAGTGAGGCGGCCAGAGCAGGGCCCCAGCCCGCCTGTCCGGAGACCTTGGGGGAAGGGGAGGCGTCTTTCCACGAGCATTTCCTCATAGTAGTTACATGCATTTTAAAAAAAATGTTAACAAGTAAATATTTAGTGCTTTTTAAGGAAGCCTCTGGTAAGAAATGGCTGAGGAACAGAAGAGAAAAAAAAGCAAAATGGCAATAAACAGGGACAGAGCCACAGGGCGGCGCTCCTCAACCTTCAGCGAGCAGAGGCCCACCCTGCAGGGCTAGGGTTGGCCTGGGACTCTGCATTGCTCACAAGCTCCTCGCCGGTGCCCTGCCGAGAGCCGCCATCCACACCTGGAGCAGCAAGGACGTGGGGCAAAGTAGGTCCCACGGCCCAAACCGATCCTTCTGCCTGTTTTCATACTTCCCATGAGCTAAGAACGGGTTTTACATTTTTTAATGGTCAAAAGAATAATATTTGTGACACACAAAACACAGGAAATTCAAATTTCGATGTCCACTATCAGAACACAGACACACCCACTCTTTAACATTGTGTGTGGCTGCTGTCCCAAGTGCAACGTTGAGTGCATGGGACAGAGAAGGCATGGAGCCTAGAATATTTGCCATCTGGCCTTTGCGGAAGGGATGTGTCGACCCCGAGGGTGGTGTGGCCCGGTGCAGCCAGCAGGGGGCAGCAGAGACCTGCGCGTGGGCCGGGCCTCCCGGGGCTCAGGAGGGGTATTTAGAAATGCGACAGGGCCTAAGCTGAGGTTTAGGAGGGAGGTACGGGCCTGAGGTAGAAGGGCAGTTAGCCCGGGGAGGTGGGGCGGGGTAAGTGGAGAACGCCCAGGGTAAGTAGGGCAGTAAGGAGCTCTTCAAGGGCCCAGGGCTGGAGGCCCAGGGATGCCAGTGGGGCTGGGACCTCAGGCGAAGGCAGTAGGGAGCCACTGGAGGACTGAAAGCGGAGGAGAGAGAGCATCACCTTGGAGGGAGGGGCTGTAGCTGGTGGCTGTGCCTCTGGGAAGCGACCGCAACAGTCCAGGGCCGAGAGGACGAGGGGCTGAGGTGGCAGGGCAGTGGGGAGGGGCCGGCAGCACCTGAGCTGTGACACAGCCCACCGCTCGCGAGCGCCCTGTCCCCTGGAGTCTGCATTTTCGCCCAGGAGAGGCTGGACGAACGGCGTCTCTCTCTTTCCTTTCTCTTTGCCTTGTTTTTCTCTGCTTTCGCAACTCCAGTGCACTTAGGGTGGCTCTCTTTTTGCTTCTGGCCTGGCTCTCTTCTTTCCTGTGGGTCCCGCAGATATGGGATTTCACCCATTCCGAGCTGGTTCTACTAGTTGAGCACTCAGTCTTCGGGTGAGGCCTTTCTTGTTCTTAAAGAATTATTTTGTGGTGGGGCAGGGACATGGCTCAGAGACTCCTGTTAGAATTTGGTGACCACCATTGTGAACCCCAGAAAAATGCACACGGGCAGGTGCACTCAAAATCTGAGATAAGATTCCAGGGCCGATGTGCTCCCTGAGCCCCCTAATTTAGGACCCCTGACGGGGTGGCGGTCAGCTCAAGGTCAGCTGAGGGGTTAGCTGTCCCCGGCGTTAAGGTTTTGGACTTGATATCAGAGCCATATGCCCTCCTCCCAAAGGCCTCCCCGTAATTCCTGATTGTCTTACTATCCCCGCCCTTCCTCCAGTCTTACGGAGAAGACGTGAATACCTGTCTTTCTTTGGGATGGATTAAAGCCTTCCGAACACACAAGACCGGAGCTCCACTGACCTCCTAGGATGGCAGGTCTGGCGGTTCTCGGCTGTGCTGGGCATTGTGGAGCCTCTAGGGAACGTCCCAGAGCAGCAGAGTCCGCTTCTGGCCTCCAGCTGGGGTCGGGGTGGCAGTGGGCTGACCTCTCCCTTTGCGTTGGGCCAGGAAACATTGTGTTCACAGAACTGCAGACTTGGAGAATTCTATTTTGGGGGTCTTAATACATCATAAAATCCCCTTTCCTTGAAACAAAAAGAGTACTATATCACATGGAGTCTTATTTAGGAAATTATTAGCCTCTATAACTAGAAATAAGTAGATTACATTTTTTAAAAGATTAATTCAATCTCCATAACAAAGAATGTTTAAAGGAATGTGGTCATTCCATTATGAAATGTTTCCAAAGGACAAATGGAAGCTTAGAAGCATGAACTGGTTTTCAAATTATCCAGAATTTAAAAATCTAATCCAGCATCAACTTTCAATAAAAGCAGTCATTTCCAGCAAGTATGGTCTCTTACTCTGTGTGTGTGTGTCTGTGTGTGTGTAACAGCAGCTTTAGTGGAACATAATTTATATAGCACAAAATTCATCTATTTAAATGTACAATTTCATGATTTTTGGTAAATGTATGGAGTTGTGCATCTCTACAGTCTGATTTTAGAGCATCTCTGGCACCCCAAAATGGTCTCCTACGTTTTAATCACAAGATGTGATATTAGAAAAATAATTTATTACGTCCTGTATCTGCATCATCTAAGTTATATTCTTAGTAATAAATGACCTTTATTGATATCTCTTCCAGGCAAGCACGAGACAGCTGGAGCAAAGCTCTTGCAATCTTATCAGAAGCTGAGGTGAGTGTTGTCAAAGGACAGGCCGTCCTGGGCCCTCAGGGGCTAGAGCCGAAGGACGTGCTGAAAGAACTTATAGATCTCTTGACTTTCAGATGTCACTGCATTGGAATGTAACTTTTTTAAAAAAGATGATAAAGTGCCTGAGAAAGATTCAGAGATGTTTCCAGATTCTTATGAAAAGCTAGAAGGAGCTAGCGTAGGATTTTCTCACAAAACATTTTATTTCTTGAATTCTGAAATCTTGTAAGGAAACTAAGTATTGTTTTTGATGGCACGTCCAGTGAGATTCTAAACCAAGCATTTGCTTTTATGAATCATTCATGTCACCAACATCTTGCCCAGTGCTTGACACCTTGGAGACATTTGTGGAATAAACATTGGTGGATTTGAATACTGGCCTGAGAGATAGTAACTTTACTGAACACCCAGCCATCCTGAAGCTAGCAGTAATTCACACACCTGCCTATGCTGAGTTTATTAAAGTATTACTGAAAGCTCTCCACCAGCAGCTTTTTTTTTTTGCTCATGGTGAGATTTTCCAATCTCAGGACTTTTTCATTTTTTTTACTCCATCCCCCCACCCCCCCACTTCTTTTAGCACAAACTTCTAATTGCTCTTATGGTCAGTTTTTACCTCCATGACATTTGGGGCATTCTGCTGCGTGGTGTCCACTGAGAGGACGCTCAGGTCCACACAGCACACCCGTGTGGAGTCCGGATTCCAGAGCAGCCAGGCCACAGAGCCGGTCCCGAGCACCCCAGCTATTTTGCAACACACAGATGGAGTGCAATGCCCAGACCTTAGACCACATGACGCCCGTTTCCCACACCCAGCCCCCAGGGAATCAGGCCCTGTGCAGAGCAGATCCAGGCAGGCTGCTGACCCCTCTTCTGAAACGTGAGGCAGTGTTTAAAAAAAAAAAGGCAGAGAACTTGAATTATAGGTTAAATACAAATGTTGTGTATTTCTAAGACTAATATTTTAAGACTCATAACTCCTTTCTTACCCTTGTATTTTTCCTCGGCAGCAAAATTTCCGTGGTTCCTCCTACTCCACCCCCTCTCAGTGAAAGCCGGTGCAGCGGCAGCCCTGGCAGGGTAACGTGCCTGTTCTGTGTGCCTCCTGGGGAGGGGAAATGGGAGAGAAGCAGAGGAAGAGAGGGGACCTGCGAACTTGAGCCTCATGGCAAAGGGATCCAGCCGTGGCTGGAGTGGGTCATAAGGCGAGGAGAGAATCGGGGTCCCGATCGGAGGCTGAGGGGTGCTGGGCCCTGCCTGGTGTCTGCGCTTCCATCACGCTCTGGGGGCCGTGGGACCATCCCCCCGTCCCCCGCACCGTCAGTGGACGCACCTCCTGCCTGTACCCCATGTCCTCGCCTGCACCCCACATCCCCATCTTTTTACTCTTGTCATTTTGTTGGTTCTCTCCCCTAACTGTGCCCCTGAGCGTGGGGTTCTGGATGGGCTGCCGTGTGTCAGGGGTCTCTGGGGGTGGAAAGGAAATACAGGTTGATGCACAGGTGTGTGATTCGCAGGCCTGGGAGTATCTGTGGAAATGTGCGTGTGTGTCTGTGAGGGTTTGTAGGCGCTAATATAAAGAAGACCACGACTGTTTCCGTCCAAGGAAGTTAGCTGTGTGATCATGGGGGACTTACCTGGGCTCCCACCTGGGAGGTGGAAATAATTCTTGTCGTCTGGTTCGCCTCCCATGGCTGGTGTGAGAAATTAACAAAATAACGTCTCTGCTGGTACTTGGAAACTGTAAAGTGCCATGGAAACACATGGTCTTGATTATTTTCATTGTTATTACTCTGTGTATTAAGGGGAGTAACTATATCTGTACAAAGGAGGATATACATGTCTGCTGGTGAGAGAGAGAAAATATATACATTCTTTTTTCAATTTCAAACTGAGACCCCGGAGTGACCTTCAAAATTCTGCTCTACTTTCTCTTAGAGAGAGATTTTAAGTGCTCTGAAGTTACTCAAGCACAGATGTGCTCAAGACATATTCCTGGGATGGATGGTTGGATGGGTGGGTGGATGGGTGGATGGGTGGGTGGGTGGATGGGTGGATGGGTGGGTGGGTGGATGGGTGGATGTGTGGGTGGGTGGGTGGGTGGATGGATGGGTGGGTGGATGGGTGGGTGGGTGGGTGGGTGGATGGATGGGTGGGTGGGTGGATGGGTGGGTGGATGGGTGGATGAGACTCGCAGAGGGGAGGGATCCCATTTCTGTTGTTTCTCTTCCTTTTTCTTCTCTCTTCTGTTTTGGGAGGTGGAACTAACCCTTGGCTCCAGTCTGCTTACCTTGTCCCTGGTACCACCTTCAGCCCTTGTGTCACGTGCATTCTGCCTGTATTGGCGTCCCTTCTGTGCAGAGCTGGGGTGGGGTCCTAAGAGAAGGAGGCTAAAGAAGCAGGAATTTACTTGGTACAGTCTTTGAGCCCATGAAGTGTCAGCTGTTATTTCTGTGAGGTAGTTGCTGTCTTGTCAACAACCCCATGGTGATGCCCCTGCCTTTAATGCAGGTGTCAAAACTCAGAGGAGAGAAGCTGAGTAAAGAGAGGACAGTGCCCTCTGCCCCAGACACACACACGCACGCACGTCCACACACAACCCGAGAATGCACACCCACCCTCACCCACACGTGCCAGGGTTTGGGGGTTGGCGGCCTGGAAGCTGCCAGGGCAAACACAGGTCATCAGACATAACTCTCATTCTCTCTCCTTCTGTCTCTGTTTTAGTTCCAGGAACTTGGTCAGTTCAAAGGATTTAATAAGTCTGTGGAAAATTTGTTTCTGTCTGTTACCGCCCACATGAAAAGTAAGTGGATGCTTCTCCAGGGGTTCTTCTACCACCGTCCAGGCCAGCCATCCCCGCTGGCCAAGGCCTGGCCGGTGACCTTGGCTGGGGAAGGGCCACTCTCTGTCTCTGGCTCCTGGGGAAAGCCACAGCCCTGGGCCCTTCACCCCTCCACCTGTATTTGCATCAGCGACGGTTCTGAGGGGCTGGTGTGTGTTGGGACCTTTCTAGCTGCCTGCTGTAGAAGGATGCCCCAAAGATTCCAGACAGTAGACTTGAGAACAGTGTGGTTGGCACTGCTCTCGGAGAGGAGAGGCTCTGACACATCTTGGGGGAAAAGATGAATACCCGGGCGCTTTGGCGGGGCACGTGCAGGATCTCCTCTAGAGAAAAAGAGATGATCCACAGCCTTACCCCTGCTCAGTGCATGCAGGAGATACCTAATAAATAGCAAAGCATGAGGATTCATGATGGATCAGAAGACAGAGGGGTGCTCTGGAGTTGCGCTGTCCTATATGGTAACCTCTGACCACACGTGGCTCTTGAAATGTGGCCGGAGTGAAATACACATTGAATTCCGGAGACTTAGTGTCGAAAAAAGAGTGACATTTTTCATTAATAATTTTAATATCGATTATATATTTTCACAATACATTGGATATTTTGCATTAAATGAAATATAGTATTAAAATTATTTTTACCTGTTTCTTTTTAGTTTTTAAAATGAGGTTACTAGAATATTTAAAATGACATATGTGAGCTGTATTATCTCCCTGTTGGACGGCGCTACTCTAAAGGTAGTTTCAAGATAGAGACAAGGATCTCCTGGGAAAAGGAAGCTCTTTTTAAAGGACGCACTGACCTTTGAGAGGCTCTCACTGTGTGTGGGTCCTTCCTCTTCACTCATCTTTATTCTAGACTATTATACTGCAAAAAAAAATTTTAAGTCATCTTTTCAGGGTTTGCTTCCCGAAATGGTTATAAGGATACCCCAAGTTTTGCTTTCACCTCAAGATGTGGTATCTAGTTATACAATCTTTGTAAGGAACCCCTAAAAAAACCAGCTGGTTCGTTCGGCTGCCCTCTTTGCATTTGGGCAACCGAACACTCGGGACGTATGCCCTGAATGCAGAGTAACCTGGGTCGGGAGGTCGCCCTTGAACCCCGCCCTGACGGTGGCTCCGCCTGCAGAGACGTGGGGACACACAGTCACCCACGTTCAGGATCCAGCCCCTCGGTCCTCTGCAGGTGCCCCGGGTCCAGCGCGGTGTCGGGGACTCTCCTCCTGGCCCCAGAGCTCGGGGTGCAGGAATCCCGGAGGAGGGTTCCCGCAGGTCCTGGCAAAGCTGCGCACTCCCACCTGTCATCCCTGTATTGATTTTCTAGAACTCTCCAAGTCGCAGAATGACATGACCTCTGACAAGCAACGCCCAGCTGTGGGTCCCAGGCAGTGCGAGGGCCGGTCGGAGAGGAGGAGCCAGTCTGACACCGCGGTCAACGTCACCACCCGGGTATCCCAGGCCTCCGGCCGCCCCAAGATCACCCTTCTGCCCGTTTTCTCCATAGATTTCTTCGTCCTTTTACTTCATAGTTAACCATCAAGCAGTCTGAAAAACGTACTTATAAACCCGTCCATTGGCTGGGGTGCGGGTACAGGCCAAATGAGGGTTAAAATTCAATTTTATTGAATTTGGAAAGTGGTTCAGAACAGGGAAGGGCTTCCACCTCATTCCAAGCCCCCGGGGCTTCCACGTGACCCCCAAAGCTCCCTGCTGGCTTCAAGGCCACGCCAAAGGCAAAGGCTCACCTGCAGGCCTGCAACGTGCCCAGTTATTCCTGGTCTGTGGATACTCTCGTTCTGTCCTATGTCCTGCTTCCAACAACCTCTGGTTAAAATCTGTCCCGATCTCTGATTGAAACTATTGAAACCATAAACGCTGCATGTTCAGGTGTGATCCTGAGGGAGACTCTCCAGGTACCTAAACTGTAAGACATCTCACCTAATAAAGGCCTTTAGGGAAAGAATTTCTCTTTCCACCAGGATTGACCGAGCCAGAGGCAGATGCACTGGAGTGTGAGGGCAAGCGGACTTTAGGGTCAGAAAACCTGGGTTCTGGTCCAGCTGAGGTGACCTGGCTGTGGCAGGTGCCAGCACCTGGCTGTTGGCAGGGTTGATGTGACAGCTTTGGTTAGCTGGGCAGGACAAGTGCCCTTCTCTGCAGCAGTGGGCTCTGTTCAGGATGTCCCCAGACAGACTCTTCTGTGGGCGAGGGGGTGAGCACAGCCTCAGTCTCCTGCTGGGACTTCCACATGCGCTCAAGATGCTAAATCCAGCCTCCATCCACATCACATCACTTGAACTCCCTGAGCCTCCGAATGCCCCCTTCCCCCCGACCCTGGGGAATGAAGGTGATAATACCTGTTCTGCCCAGAGCAGCACAGTGATCTTGTAAAGATGCCCTGAGATAACATAACAGCTAAACTGCTACCTAAGTTATCTAAATATAAACCTAAATTGCCAGCACTTGTTACTATGTGCCAGGCTCTTGCTGAAAGCTTTACCTGAACTCTCTTTTTACCCTCACACCACCCCTCGAGGTGGGTAGTGCATGTGACCCTGTTTACACTTAGAGAAACTGAGGCTTAGGGAGATTGTCACATGGACCTGGTGACATAACCAGAAATGGTGGGCAGTCTTACTTTGGAGGCCGAACTCTTGAGCAGCGATTCTCCACTTTAATGTGTATGTGAGTCACTTGGGGAGCTTGTTGAAATACAGATTCCGAGTCAGTAGATCTGGGGTGGGCATGAGACGCAGGATCTCAGGTGTGTTTCTAAGGCACTTGCCAGCGAGCAGGCAATGCTGCCGCGGTCCTGGGACCTCACTGTAAGGGCAGGGCCTGGAGAGTGCGCCATGTGTGTATGGAAGGTCTTTGAGACCCTCAGGAGCAAACAAGCGTGGGTTCCTGCCGTCTCCACCACCCTACCTGCTGTCCCTGAATCAGTGGATGGAGGAGAGGGTCAGTGTGCGTTTAGGTGACACTGTGTTCTGGGCATGATGGAGTGTTTGTTACCTACTTTATTACATTTCATTCTTAAAATTCCTGAGAAAGATATTGTTACTCCCATGATAAAGATCTAGAACCTGAGTTTTAGTGAGAGGTTACCCACCTTGTCTCATAGCAATAGCTTGTAAAAGGTGGAGCTAGGAACAGAACCCAGGTTCGTACGATTCTAAACTCTTAACCTCTTCGTTCTGTGCCCCACATAGGAGGACAAATTAACTTTTTTAATCCTTAAACAAGCCTGTGAAGTCTGTGCTGTTACTGTCCCATGAAAGATGAGGATTGCGGGGCCGAGAGATGACCCAGAGGGAGCGTGGTCAGGGTGGCAGGGCCAGGTGGGGCCTGCTCCAGGGACCATTCCTGTAACGCCTGCCAGGAGACGCCAGCAACGTTTGCAGACTGGCACGGTTCCCACTTCTGGCGTCATGTGCCACATGCTGGGGCATCCCACGAATCTGTAGGCATGGCTCCGGACGTTCTGGAGCTGACGTAACGTGGCATCTGTGGCATCACCCTCCCGGGCTGCAGTGCAGTGGGACGGGCCTGCCGGACGAGTGCAGGGTTCTCTGAAGGGCTGGTGGTGCTCAAGGGTAGAAGTGCGGAGGAACTGGGGGGGCCGTGGCTAGAGAGCCTCCACTGTGTAGACCCTCTGTGCAGTGTGTGTCCACTTCCCCGCCACACTCCTGGCGGGACATGCTCGTGACTTTCTGAGAGAAAGGCATTCTCTCTCCCCACTTGAGGATATGGCTGTTTTAAAGAGAAATTTAGCCAAATGTTTCTGAGTACTCAGTAATCATGGCATGATCTATAAATGCTAAATAATTATAGGGTTGGAGTATAAAGAGTACATCTTTATTTTTTTAAATACTTTTTTAATATATTTATTTATTTATTTATTTTTGGCTGCGTTGGGTCTTCGTTGCTGCGCACGGGCTTTTCTCTAGTTGCGGCGAGCGGGGGCTACTTTTCGTGGCGGTGCACGGGCTTCTCATTGCGGTGGCTTCTCTTGTTGCGGAGCACGGGCTCTAGGCGCGCGGGCTTCAGTAGTTGTAACACACGGGCTTTTGAACTGTATGAAAAACCTTTTCTAACACCTTCATTTCTGAAATCCTCCCCTTGGATGTCCAGCTCCTCCAGCCCTGTGTCTCCTCCCCTGTGCCCACGCTTCAGTGTCCCCGAGCTGGCTGTCCTCTGGACGACATCATGCGTCACTGTGCATGTGTGATCTTGTGTCCGGGTCTCTGCCAGGCCTCTGGGGTCTCTGCAGTTGCTTTGGCCTCTAGCAGGTCTAGGAACATGCTCCATACCTGACCATCACGACAGCCCCTCCACTCGGGATGCCTTACCTTTGGGTCTTTCCCCAGCCAGCCCTTGACACCCACTCAGGTCAACACTCTCACTGAAGACCATCCCAGGTGCCTCTTCTACATAAGGTCTCCCACTCTTTCCCGTTGACTTGGCTCGTACTTCCATTTTAACGGTGTGTATTTCTAATGAGCTAGTGAGCCCTTGGAGAGCAGACAGGCATCTTCTCCTCCTTCCTCCCCTCCTCCTCCTCCTCCTCCTCTTCCCACTCCCAGGACATAGAGCAGCGGCACATTGAATAGAGTGTTGCTTAACAAATGTCTGATGGAATTGAGTTGAGTTCTGGGAATTGAGAGCATGAACAATAATTTAGAGGTAATCACATCTTTCATTTGTTCTGTAATAGTCTTAGCTTTTTATTCATGAAACTTATGACCATAGTGCAGCTGTTTATATTTCCAAGTTCTACTTCCAACCCAGTGTCAAAACCTAAAGTCTCGATTTGGAAACTTTGTCTTTTCAACCAGGAAGAGGTTTCCCTCCCTGCTCTGTACTAGCGCTGTCCGATAGAACTTTCCTGCCACTGCCGCATGTGGTTACTGAGCACTTGATATGTGTCTAGTGTAACCAAGGAGCTGAATGTATTTTATTTGATTTTAACTGATTGGAATTTAAATAGCCCCGTGTGCCTAGTGGCTACCATATTAGAAAGCACAAGATGTACATGTTATAGAAGAAGTACCAACTATTAAAAAAATATTTTTATAAAATTTAGAGACATATTTTGATTTTTTTCCTTTTTTTATGAGCACATTAGAGGCTGTCAGGCTGAATACTATATTTCATGTGATTAAATGCCTGCGTCATTATTAAGGTCAAATGTGGACTTCAGTTTCTTTAAGACTTGTACTAATCCATAAGTAACCCACCCATCACTGTTCACGAATGTCCCAAAGCTTGATGATGTCTGCCTTGGGGCCCCGTGTGTGTATGCGTTTATCCAAATGGAAGTGTGGCCTCTTACTCAGCACCCGGAAGTTTGCATATTAGTGACATGCAGGCCATGCTCGCTGAAGTCATCACATTTGAACAAACTCAAACTGGGATGCAGACTGTACTATACTAATTCTGTGTTTTCTTTTTCAGAAGGTCAGCGCACCAGCTATTCTGAAACCTCTTAATCAAGAGAGTCCCAAATGCCCTACTAGCCCTGTTTTGAAGCAAGAGGATATCTCATCCAGTCCAGCGCCCAACACTTTATTCTCAGGAGGCTTGAGACACGTGAGTCTTGTCTGATATCCTTGACACGTGACGTGTGGTTGTTGCCATGACGTCAAATTGGATTGTTAGGCAACACGAGTGCCGTGTTGTCTTGTGGGATAAACTGGAACGTGATATAGAGTGCAGAGGTGATATTTTACTTAGATGGAGAGCTGGGAAAAGCCTTGCTGTACTCTGATGGTGATTTTCTTTTTTACATCTTATTGTGAACATTTTCATTCATACAGAGAGTAATTAATAATAAGTAGTGGTGTCTTTGGATGAGAAGTGTTTAGTTTTGAGGAAGTCTGATTCGTCAGATTTTTCTTTCATGGTTACTCTCTGTCTTATCTACCCATAAGTCATGAAGATATTCTCCTATGTTTTCTTCTAGAAGCTTTATAAAAGTTTAGCTTTTATGTGTGGTCCATGCTCCAGCTCATTCCTTTTTGTGAATGGTGTAAGGTACAGATTGAGGTTCATTTTTCCCCATATGAATAAACAGTTATTCCAGCACCATTTAAAAAAAAAAAAAAGGACTCTCATTTTTCCATGGACTTTGGTATCTTTGTTGAAAGTCAAATGACCATGTAAGTGTGGATCTTTTCCTAGGTTCTCTGTTGTGCTCCACTGACCTCTTTGTCCTTATGCCAAGGCCACACTGACATGATTACTGTAGCTTTGTAGGAAGTCTTGAAGTTGAGTAAAGTCCTCCAACTTTGCTCTTCTTTTTTTTGAGATTGCTTTGTGGTGTTTTAAATGTAGTGTCTCTTCATAGGCAGGCCTTTTTATTACTTTATTCATTATTCAAAAACATTGAATGAATGTTTACTCTGTGCCTAAACATGTGATATGTGCTTGATATGTTAGATGGAGCCTTGGGTGAGGGGCCGTGAGGTTTCAATTACAGTCATGGATCTTTAACTTATTCAATGATCTTTTTTTTTTTTTTTTAATTTATTTATTTGGTTGTGCTGGGTCTTAGTTGCGGCAGGCGGGTTCCTCAGTTATGGCGTGAGAACTCTTAGTTGCGGCATGCATGTGGGATCTAGTTCCCTGACCAAGGATCGAACCTGGGCCCCCTGCATTGGGAGTGCGGAGTCTTATCCACTTTGCCACCAGGGAAGTCCCTTATTCAATGATCTTAAACAATCATAAAGACTCCCTAATCTTCAGAGTCCTCATCAAGGAGATGGTATCAAAGTTGTTCTTTTTTTTTTGGCCATACCGCACAGCATGTGGGATCTTAGTTCCCGGACCAGGGATCGAACCCGCGTCCCCTGCATTAGATGCACGGAGCCTTAGCCACTGGACCACCAGGGAAGTCTGAAAAGTTGTTCTTTTTATTTCACTGGATTGCTTTGGGAATCAAATGAATGCTCACATTCCGTGGCATAAGACAGTGGTTAAGAACTCAGCTTCTAGAAACCAACGTCTTGGTTCACCTTCCAGCTCCTTTAGTGGCAAGGAGTGTGGTCCAGAGCTAGTACTTTAACCTCTCTGTTTCTTGGGGTTGTTGTGTTTTAGTGGAACATGGTGTTGACGTCAGACAAACTTCCCCCGTCTCCATGAATGTCCAGTCGAATATTCAAAAGTCATGGCAGAAGCCGGCTAGACCTTGAAGAATAGCTAACATCCTTGATTCAATCCACTAAATGCTAGCAGCTCCAACCCATCTGTTGGCTCCAACCACTGTCTCCTGTGGGTGGTCCTGCCTCCACGAAGACCCCTGCTCTGCACACTCACTACTCAAAATGTGGGACCCAGCAGTGCTGGCGCCACCTGGGTGCTTGTGAGAAACCAGAATCTCTAGCCTTACCCCAGGCCTGCTGGAGTCCGAACCTACAACTTAACAAGAGCCCTAGGAGATTCATATGCACGGTGAGGTTTCAGAAACACACAGGTTGAGCCCTGGCAATTTCAAACCCGAGTAAAGTATGGCGTTCGTTAAGGATTCTTTAATAGTCCAGGGCTGTGCTGTCCAAGGCAGTAGCTGTTCAGTTCACACAGCTCCTCTTGTGGGCCCTTCGCAACTCGTGCTGAGGGCAGCCTCCTGTCCTGGGTCGCACAGCGGTCCTAGCAGAGCCAGACGGAGTTACCCTCCGCTTCTTGGATGCCCTAAGGTCATGAGAGTCTGGGGTGGTCCTGCCAGGGTATCTCGGAGAGCAGGTGTTGGAGGATGGCTCAGCACCTTCCTAGGTGGTGTTTATACTGGAGAATAGTTGAGAAAGGTGAAAGCACTGAGGAAATGCTTCCCGGAGGGTGAGGTAAGCAAGGGCGGCTCCAGAACATTCTCTCCTAGGGTTGAACCCCGTGGTGGGTACAGACAGGGGAAGCATAGGAGTGGCCTCTGGGAGCTTTTCTGAGATGCATGGGAAGGTTTGCTTCCACCCCAGGTAACATACGGGCTCCAAAGACTCCAGCTAGCTTGAGCCTTCATAAGGCTGATCCGGGAGGATGGGGCTAAACCCTCCTTCCCAGGGAGCCCAAACTGTCCACGGTCCGCTAGACTGGCCTCTAAGCTCCTTCAAGGCCCAGAAACCAATGCAGCGGCAGGGGCATGGGCTAGGATCCACCCCGCAGTGCTCCGTAGGGCCCTACCCGAGCTGTGCACCATCCCACACCTGCCCCCTTGCTCATTCCACTCAGCAGCACTGGTCCTAGAACAGCCAGACTCACGCCTGCCCCGGGCATTCCTGGGGCTGTTCCCTCTCCCAGGCACCAAGCTCACTCACTCCCTCCCTTCAAGTCTTTGCTCCAAAGTCACCTTCTCAGGAGGTCTACCCCCTGCCCTGCCCTGCCCTGCCCTGCCTGCCTGCCTTGCCTTCACCTGCTCTCTGTTCATCTGCATTCTTATCACCTTCTACAGCTATATAATTAGCTTACCTGTGGTTTATCATTTGTTGTAGTACCCAGGTGCCCAGAGCGGTGCCTGACACTTCAGTGGCACTCAATAAATATTTGTGACATGGTTGGATTCATTCCTATCAGAGCTATTATTGAAAGCCTACTGCGTGCTAACTACAGAGCTAGGAGCTTCGCCTCCCGATTATTCTCACAACGATCTTGTCCATGGAAATGGGATAATAATAAATGGTATTATCCCATTTCACAAATGGGAAAACTGAGGCTCATGGAGGTTACGTAACTTGCTAAGGTCACGCGGTCACTGCAGAACTCTGACTGTGAGTCAAAGCCCTGGTCTTTTGTCTCATCCCAGGGGGGTTGTTGAACTCTTAAACTGCCCCCCACACCCTGGTTCGGCTTTGCTCACTTGGGGCTGATCCACACCTAGAAGATCTTTCAGAGTCGTCGGGAAGGATGCTCGGGTAAGAGGATGTGGCGAGTGTATGCGTCTTGCTCAGACTGTTTCTTAGGGAAGTACCTCCAAACTATAGTGCAAATTCAACCCGGCTCTCTCAACTCCCTTTCGTCTAAACTCTGCTCCAATTTGTGCCCTGAACATTTATCATCATGAGATTGAATTATTACATATTCAATCCGAACCTGTTCCCCTTAGTCTGAAGCAGTGTTTGTTTAAGGAAACTAAACTCCCACAAAGCAAATACGTTTTGTTTCTTGCCCAAAGATGTTGCCTCCTCTTCTGAGAGACATTTATATTCTCTGAGAAACAGGAAGTTGGTGCTAGAAAAAGCTTATTAAGTCTCTGCTTATTACAAAAGTAGAAATACAAATGGGCAATAAATAGGGGAAACACTCAACTTCCTGAGTAGTTAAATCAGTACGAAATTAAAGCAAGTGCTATTTGGGGACCATTTTAGCAAATTTAAAAAATGACACAGGGACTTCCTTGGCGGTCCAGTGGTTAAGACTTCGCCTTCCAATGCAGGGGGTGCGGGTTCCATCCCCGGTTGGGGAACTAAGATCCCACATGCCTCATGGCCAAAAAACCAAAACATAAAACAGAAGAAATATTGTAACAAATTCAATAAAGACTTTAAAAAAAAATGGTCCACATTAAAAAAAAAACAAAACACATCTTAAGACAAAAAAAGTACACAGCTTACTGTTGGCCAGCATGTGGGAGAGGCAGGTGTTCACGTGAACTGCTGGGGTGAACTGGAGCGCAACCGGCGATATACGTCAAAGGCTTTAAAATGCATGTTCTTTTCAATCCAAATATTTTAGTTACAGGAAATATTCTTTAAGAATCATCATGAATGTTGCCAAAACTGTGTATATGTGGATGTCAAAGACAGCATTGTTTATAATCTTTTTAAATTTTGAAACATTGAAAATAGCCAAAAATGTCTAAAATAGGGCAATGGTTAAATAAATTATGGTACATGTATTCAGAGGAATACCTTGCAACTATTAAAAATAATGTGGTTAAAGAATATTAATGTGGAAAATAGATATTGATAAACAAAGATATCAAGTTACAAAATAGTATATAGTAGCCCATATTTATAAAAACAAAATGATTATACTGTAGACACTGTAAAACAACTGAAAGGATTATATACCAAAAGGTTGAGAATGGTGGGCTTATACTTTTTTATTAAATATTTTTTGGTCTTATCTGTATTTTCTGTATCTTCTCCATAAACATGTAATGTTTGTGAGAAGAAAAACCCCAATCTGTGTTTTTAAAAAAAAGACATACAAAAAAACCCTCCAGTCATTAGGAGCTAGAACTTGGTAGAGTGGTAAATTTTTAGCGATTCCCTGGGGGGGGAAAATCATTAGAGTTCCTGTCTGAGTTTCCATTTTGCCTTCGCTTTTGTTTTTTAAAAAATCTAAAAAGGAATGCATTTATATCCATGTTTTCGTGCAGTTGACATTCTCCCTGGCAGTGAAGACACTGTGACTGGTGAAGTGACCACATGCCCGGCATACACATCGGAGTTCCTTGCACATGGATGGGCAGGAGCTTGGATGCTGGAAGGGTTTTTAATCTTTGAAGTAACAATCCAACTCCCTAGTTATTTCTCTTAAACATCGATTTGAGATGTGGCATTTGGGTCACTACTAAGTGGGGAGTGGCTCAAAGCGTTCACTGCCCCCACACACAGCACTCATTAGGGTTTTGAAAACTTCCACTTTCTTTTAGTATTTCTGAACATCTCTGGTTGCAGTGACTTTTTAAAAAAGTATTGTATTTAGCTATATACCCATATTAATCTATTTTTTATTAAGAACAAAAACCAGAGTAAATAATAGACAGTTATATTGAAGTGATCTCTTAGAGGTCTGTCTCTCGAAAAAATCATCTGAATGCTATAATATTTAAGGTTCTACCATGTTTGTTTGAAAACAATATTGCAATTATCAAAGAACTTTGAGGTTTCAAAAACATGTACGTATTGTGCGTAAACGTTGTTAAACAGCGGCCATCTGACCTCCCTGCAGTAATGCTCTCCGCGTGCTCTTGTGGATCAAGATTTATTTATTTATTTTTAGTATAGCTGTGGTTTCAGTTGACTTTCCTTGATTTCTGCTTTTGTAAAATCAGAGGGCATCAGGCCTTGCTTGCGGTTATAATAGATAACTCGTGACCTTCAGAGAAAGTCACTGAATGCTCCCTGCCTGACTAAAGTAGTTCTCCTTTGCTTTTGCTCAGATTTACTTTTCTTTCACAACCAGACAGAGCCCATGGCTCTAATAAAAGTCACGCTCAGTTCTTAGTTGTTCTTCTGGGCTGGGACCTCTTGATTAACCCCGTTTGCTGTTCAAAGGTTCAACTTGCTTGAAGATTCTGCTCTGTCTACAGGGAAAATAGAAGCAGACAACCCTCCCAGGGCAAAGGTGGTGAAGTCATAAGTTATCTCTGAGGGAATGCGGTAGACCAAAGGACGTGCTCTGCAGTCCTTTCATTATCTGAGGCTGCACTTTCCTTGGCCAAGCAGATATGCAGTTGAATTACTCGGAGACACTACCATTAGTCGATGGCCCAAGGAATTAAGAACAAAGGCCCACTTCCAGCTCTACTTCTGGTTTGCCGTGTAGTTTTTGGGTGGGTCTCAACCTGTCTTTTTTTTTTTTATTAAACATCTTTATTGGAGTATAATTGCTTTACAATGGTGTGTTAGTTTCTGCTTTATAACAAAGTGAATCAGCTATACATATACATATATCCCCATATCTCCTCCCTCTTGTGTTTCCCTCCCACCCTCTCTATCCCACCCCTCTAGGTGGTCACACAGCACCGAGCTGATCTCCCTGTGCTATGCGGCTGCTTCCCACTAGCTATTTTACATTTGGTAGTATATATTAGTCCATGCCAGTCTCTCACTTTATCCCAGCTTACCCTTCCCCCTCCCCGTGTCCTCAAGCCCATTCTCTACATCTGCGTCATGATTCCTGTGCTGCCCCTAGGTTCTTCATAGCCATTTTTTTTTTTTTTAGATTCCATATATATGTGTTAGCATACGGTATTTGTTTTTCTCTTTCGGACTTACTTCACTCTGTATGACAGACTCTCGGTCCATCCACCTCACTACAAATAACTCAATTTCATTTCTTTTTATGGCTGAGTAATATTCCATTGTATATATGGCCACATCTTTTTTATCCATTCATCTGTTGATGGACACTTAGGTTGCTTCCATGTGCTGGCTATTGTAAATAGAGCTGCAGTGAACATTGTGGTACATGACTCTTTGAATTATGGTTTTCTCAGGGTATATGCCCAGTAGTGGGATTGCTGGGTCATATGGTAGTTCTATTTTTAGTTTTTTAAGGAACCTCCATACTGTTCTCCATAGTGGCTGTATCCATTTACATTCCCACCAACAGTGCAAAAGGGTTCCCTTTTCTCCACACCCTCTCCAGCATTTATTGTTTGTAGATTTTTTGATGATGGCCATTCTGACTGCTGTGAGGTGATACCTCATTGTAGTTTTGATTTGCATTTCTCTAATGTTCAGTGATGTTGAGCATTCTTTCGTGTTTGTTGGCTGTCTGTATATCTTCTTTGGAGAAATGTCTATTTAGGTCTTCTGCCCATTTTTGGATTGGGTTGTTTGTTTTTTTGATATTGAGCTGCATGAGCTGCTTGTAAATTTTGGAGATTAGTCCTTTGTCAGTTGCTTCATTTGCAAATATTTTCTCCCATTCTGAGGGTTGTCTTTTCGTCTTGTTTATGGTTTCCATGCTGTGCAAAAGCTTTTAAGTTTCATTAGGTCCCATTTGTTTATTTTTGTTTTTATTTCCATTTCTCTAGGAGGTGGGTCAAAAAGGATCTTGCTGTGATTTATGTCATAGAGTGTTCTGCCTATGTTTTCCTCTAAGAGTTTGATAGTGTCTGGCCTTACATTTAGGTCTTTAATCCATTTTGAGTTTATTTTTGTGTATGATGTTAGGGAGTGTTCTAATTTCATTCTTTTACATGTAGCTGTCCAGTTTTCCCAGCACCACTTATTGAAGAGGCTGTCTTTTCTCCATTGTATATTCTTGCCTCCTTTATCAAAAATAAGGTGACCATATGTGTGTGGGTTTATCTCTGGGCTTTCTATCCTGTTTCATTGATCTATATTTCTGTTTTTGTGCCAGTACCATACTGTCTTGATTACTGTAGCTTTGTAGTATAGTCTGAAGTCCGGGAGCCTGATTCCTCCAGCTCTGTTTTTCTTTCTCAAAATTGCTTTGGCTATTCGGAGTCTTTTGTGTTTCCATACAAATTGTGAAATTTTTTGTTTTAGTTCTGTGAAAAATGCCATTGGTAGTTTGATAGGGATTGCATTGAATCTGTAGCTTGCTTTGGGTAGTGTAGTCATTTTCACAATGTTGATTCTTCCAATCCAAGAACATTGTATATCTCTCCATCTGTATCATCTTTAATTTCTTTCATCAGTGTCTTATAGTTTTCTGCATACAGGTCTTTTGTCTCCTTAGGTAGGTTTACTCCTAGGTATTTTATTCTTTTTGTTACAATGGTAAATGGGAGTGTTTCCTTAATTTCTCTTTCAGATTTTGCATCATTGGTGTATAGGAATGCAAGAGATTTCTGTGCACTAATTTTGTATCCTGCTACTTTACCAAATTCATTGATTAGTTCTAGTAGTTTTCTGTTAGCATCTTTAGGATTCTCTATGTATAGTATCATGTCATCTGCAAACAGTGACAGCTTTACTTCTTCTTTTCCAATTTGGATTCCTTTTATTTCTTTTTCTTCTCTGATTGCTGTGGCTAAAACCTCCGAAACTATGTTGAGTAATAGTGGTGAGAGTGGACAACCTTGTCTTGTTCCTGATCTTAGTGGAAATGGTTTCAGTTTTTCACCATTGAGAACGATGTTGGCTGTGGGTTTATCATATATGGCCTTTATTATGTTGAGGTAAGTTCCCTCTGTGCCTACTTCCTGGAGGGTTTTTATCATAAATGGGTGTTGAATTTTGTCAAAAGCTTTCTCTGCATCTATTGAGATGATCATATGGTTTTTCTCCTTCAGTTTGTTAATATGGTGTATCACATTGATTGATTTGTGTATATTGAAGAATGCTTGCATTCCTGGGATAAACCCGACTTGATCAGGGTGTACGGTCCTTTTAACGTGCTGTTTAATTCAGTTTGCTAGTATTTTGTTGAGGATTTTTGCATCTATGTTCATCAGTGATATTGGCCTGTAGTTTTCTTTCTTTGTGACATCTTTGTGTGGTTTTGGTATCAGGGTGATGGTGGCCTCGTAGAATGAGTTTGGGAGTGTTCCTCCCTCTGCTATATTTTGGAAGAGTTTGAGAAGGATAGGTGTTAGCTCTTCTCTAAATGTTGGATAGAATTCTCCTGTGAAGCCATCTGGTCCTGGGCTTTTGTTTGTTGGAAGATTTTGAATCACAGTCTCAATTTCAGTGCTTGTGACTGGTCTGTTTATATTTTCTGTTTCTTCCTGGTTCAGTCTTGGAAGGTTGTGCTTTTCAAAGAATGTGTCCATTTCTTCCAGGTTGTCCATTTTATTGGCATATAGTTGCTTGTAGTAATCTCTCATGATCCTTTGTATGTCTGCAGTGTCAGTTGTTACTTCTCCTTTTTCATTTCTAACTCTGTTGATTTGAGTCTTCTCCCTCTTTTTCTTGATGAGTCTGGCTAATAGTTTATCAATTTTGTTTATCTTCTGAAAGAACCAGCTTTTAGTTTTATTGGTCTTTGCTATTGTTTCCTTCATTTCTTTTTCATTTATTTCTGATCTGATCTTTATGATTTCTTTCCTTCTTCTAACTTTGGGTTTTTTTGTTCTTCTTTCTCTAATTGCTTTAGGTGTGTAAGGTTAGGTTGTTTATTTGAGATGTTTCTTGTTTCTTGAGGTAGCATTGTATTGCTATAAACTTCCCTCTTAGAACTGCTTTTGCTGCATCCCATAGGTTTTGGGGCATCGTGTTTTCATTGTCATTTGTTTCTAGGTATTTTTTGATTTCCTCTTTGATTTCTTCAGTGATCTCTTGGTTATTAAGTAGTGTATTGTTTAGTCTCCATGTATTTGTATTTTTTACAAATTTTTTCCTGTAATTGATATCTAGTCTCATAGTGTTGTGGTCAGAAAAGATACTTGATACGATTTCAATTTTCTTAAATTTACCAAGGCTTGATTTTTGACCCAAGATATGATCTATCCTGGAGAATGTTCCATGAGCACTTGAGAAGAAAGTGTATTCTGTTGTTTTTGGATGGAATGTCCTATAAATATCAGTTAAGTCCATCTTGTTTAATGTGTCATTTAAAGCTTGTGTTTCCTTATTTATTTTCATTTTGGATGATCTGTCCGTTGGTGAAAGTGGGGTGTTAATGTCCCCTACTATGATTGTGTTCTCAGCCTGTCTTGACCTCTGCTTATCTTATAAAATGAAGGATGAGTACTTTTAGTGCTTCCTGGATGCTTTCTAATTCTGGACAGCAAGCTAGATGAGCCAGCTGTGCACCTTCTCTGTACCTGCACCTGAACAGCTGTGCACACAGTAGGGCAGACCTAATGCCCAGTGTGAGTGCATGGGATTAGGTCTGCCCTGTTGTGTCACCAGCTCCAAATGCACACACAGTGCCAGCCATCCTGATGTGTTTCTCTGGGCGACTCAGGTTCCTGCTCTCACAACAATCATTTCACACCTTCTTCAGTCTTTTTAAACCTCTTTTCAAAACTTCTCCCCACTTTTCTTCCTCATTCTTTTTTTTTTTTTTGGTGGACTATCTCTTGTAAAATTTTTTTTTTAACATCTTCTTCCTCATTCTTAACAAATAAACCTCCCTTCCCACTTCTTAAAAAAAAAAAAGAAAGAAAGAAAAAGAGTGAACCTGGAATTCCCTAATCCTCCTGATCCCGAAATTAACCTCCTCGAGTCTGCACCCACATGACTCTCCTTCCCCACCCAATCAGAAGATGCCAGTCTCCCCAGCAATGCTTGCTCCCCACCCTCTCCTGCCCTTATTGGTTCTTCCATGGAAGGTAACATAGCTTTTTTGCCTTTGCTTTTAAGATTTCTCTCTTTGTCCTGGATTCTCAGCAATTTTATTATGATGTGCCTACGTATAGGTTTTTCTGCTTTTTTTGTTTTTGTTTTTTTTTAAACCTTTAGGCCAAGCCACACGGCATGTGGGACATAGTTCCCAGACCAGGGATCTAACCCGGGTCCCCTGCATTGGCAGTGCGGAGTCTTAACCACTGGACCACCAGGGAAGTCCCCATGTAGTTTTATTTTAAAATATTTTCCCTCTGGAATCTGCAGTTAAGGGATGTAACTAAAGTCATCCAGGGTCAGGACTATCACCCAAGTCTTCTTACCTCAAGTCTACTCCTTCAGGACAAGGAGCACAGCACATCATGCCATAATATTTACAGAGACAACTTTTTAAATGAAAATACTTCATGCGCTTTCTTTATTCATTTCATAAATGTTTCTTGAGGATTTACCATAAGCCAGGCACTGAGCTGGCGCTGGAGATTTGATAGAGGGCAGAAACATGCAGGGTCCCTGCTGTCCTCGAGTTCCAGCCGAACAGGAGAGATGGATGTGATCGTGCTTCAGGGAGACTTGCTTTTGCTCCAGCTCCACCTGGCTGGGTGGAGGCCAGGAGTCTTTGCCCATCCGGTACTGAGCTCATTCAGAGCTGGGTTTCAGCCTCTGGGAGGACTGGTCCACTTCCAGGGGACTCGGACTCCCAGGAGGAAAGCCTTTGAGGGGTCCCAGCTGAGGGTCTGGACGTTTACCAGGCCCCTCCTCTGTGGTGGGCCTGAACTCCAGTTTCTTCTCTCTAGTAAGATGAAACTTCCAAAGGTGTTTTTAAGCTGCTCAGCCTCTCAGCACGGGCTTCCAACTGAGCACAGACCTTGAGGGGAAAAGCAGCCTCGAGCATCACTCTCACCTTCGTGCCTCTCCCTTTTCTCCTCAAGTTCTCTGCTCCTTCACAGCCCCCAGCACTTGGGTCGGTCACCGTGCCACCCAGCTCCGGAGCCTCACAGCCTTTCCGCCTGTGCTGCTCACCTGCCTTGTTCAGATGCGTCAGAGGGAAACACAGCCAGGACGTCAGGCTCACCTGACTGTGCTCCTCTTTAGTATCGTGGACCCTGGCACCCTGGCTGTCCTGGTAGCTCTACAGTGCCTTCAAACTGTTTGTCGTTCAATTCCTGGCAGAAGAGTTGGTGTAGTACAGTTTAGTCTGACGTAGCCCGGGGTGGAGTCCCGTGATGAGTGCAGGTTAATTATCAGAACTTTTAACACCTACCCTCAGCTTTTCTTAAGCAGCTCACCCCTCTTGCCAAGCTTCCCTCCCCATCACCTTCTGTCTGCACTCCTTTCGTGCGGTCTCACCACTCCATGCCTTTCCGGGTGTGTGAAATTTAAAAACTGTTTCCCATCCCAGCAGTTGCATGGGTGTTGGTGGAGAACATTTTTCAGGGCCAGTGACTGGGTGTGGTGAAAGTGGTTGGGTTCCTGGCATGAGCTAGTTCAGGTTCGGGTCCCTCTAAGTTGTTGGTTTTGTTTTGATCCCTCTCTAGTGAGAGAGACTCGGGCTTTCTTCTTAGTTTGTTTCCAGGATGTTTTACGGTGTTGAAGAACCAGTTGGGAGAGTGGGAATCACGTCGGGTTCCCTCTGTCTATAGAGTCGTCACTGAGATTGGTGGCGTGCAAAGGGTGGCAAATACTTAAGCAAATTTAACAGTGATAAGGCGGTCCGTTCTGTCACTTGTGCTACTTCTCCACATCACCTCAGCTTAGAGTGCCCTAACTTATGATGGTGGTTTTGTTGGTCATTCTGGGGACCCATAAAAATTTAAACACAATTTGTTGTCGTCTTTGCGTATTGTACGTACTGTCGTCCATGTACGCCTCACCGTGGCCCAGCGAGAACAGCGTTAATTTCCCTCTTGGACTTGGAGCCCAGCTCCCTCTGATGCCGGCCACTCGGCCCCCCGCACCGCGCTGCTCTCCACCGGGCGCTTCCTGCCCTGGGTGTTACTATCCGCCTTTGGAGATTTATCTTTGCAGAACTGCACGGGAGACAGTCCGCTTCTTCCCAAGTGGTTTGTCTTCAAGAATGAGACTGTGTAACCCGTACTGCTAGGCAAACACCGTATCTGGGCAAGACAGGCCCTTCTGAGGACTCCTTGTCTCCTTAAGACAGAGTATGTGGCAACTTATTTTGCAGAGTACAAGCTGGCTGGTGTGTTATTAACTTACCATGAGTCAGGACGCATGCTCTGTATAAATTCTGATTTATTTGCTATCTTGAAACCAGAACTGCAAAAAAATTGATTAACTGTGAAGTAACATTATATCTGTCATTCTTGATTTCAGGGAAGTTTAATTAGCATTAACAGCACTTGTACAGAGATGGGCAATTTTGACAACGCTAATGTCGCTGGAGAGATAGAATTTGCCATTCGCTACTGCTTCAGAACTCATTCTTTAGAAATATGCATCAAGGCCTGTAAGAACCTTGCCTATGGGGAGGAAAAGAAGAAAAAGTGCAATCCGTAAGTTTCTTTGTCTAAGTTTTGGCATGTGATAATAGACATATGGATTCTAAAGTTCATATGGAAAATTGAAAGTCCAAGAATAACCAAGGTAATTGTAAATAAATAAATAAATAAAAATAAAAAGACATGTTAAGAATTATCATAAAGCTTAGTAATTCAAACAATGTGTTATGGATGCAAGGATAGACAAGGAGGTCAATAGAGCAGAATCAAAAGTCCAGATACAGATCTTAGCATACATGGGGACTTAAATGATCAAGAGGCTATTAATAATCAATGCAAAAAAGATGAACTTCAATAAATGGTGCTGGGAAATTTGATTTTCCATGTAGGAAAAATAAAATTAAAATCCTGTCTCACACAATCCATAAAGAGATTAATTTTTTTCCAGTTGGTAGATATGAAATGATGTCTCATTATTTTAACGTGCATCTCACTGATTAATAACAAAGATGAGCAACTTTATATATATGCATTAATCACTTAAGTTACACGCCCCTTCTATGAACTCCCCATTTCATATCTTTTGTCCAACTTTCTATCAAATTGTTTGTCATTTAAAAATTTATTTACAGGAGTTTGGCTTTTTAAAAATCCACTTTCAAGACAATTCTCCATTGGTTCTACATATTGCACATATCTTCTCTTAGCTTTACTTGTTTTCTGACATTGTTTATGATGACTTTCCTTGTAAAGAATTTGATAATGTCCAATTTATCCTTCTTTTCCTTTAAAATGTCTGCTGTTTGAGTCTGTAGGAGAATTCCACCTGAAGGTTATAAATACATTCTTCTCTGTTTTCTTCTATTAGAGTTTTTTCCCACTTAGATCCTTTCATATTAGAGCTGGAACTGATTCTCTGTGCATGGTTTAAGGTACGGACCACGTTTTGTCCTTTTTTTTTTCCCCACCATGGAACATTTTTAGCACACTCTTTTCAGGACCAGCTAGGCGAAAGGATGGATTGTTGGTCCAATCACACTCTCCTCTGCTCTGCAATCTTCAGGAGCTCCTCAGTGCCAGACAAGTTAGGTGCATCGCTGTAGCACGTATGGTTCTCCGTAACAGCTTCCTCCTATATTTCTAGTCTTAACTTCTTTCATTCCCCTATCTGTACCTTCTGCTCCGGGGAAATTGGAATAGTCACTGTTCCAAAACGATCGCCTGACTTTTACCAAATATGAGGCTTTTCTCATGTTTGTTCTGAGACTCTTTCCCCTGTGCTACTCCCATAAGTGGAAATCACAATCCTGTCCATTCTACAGACTCATTTCCAATCCCATCAGCTCTATTTATTCAATCCTTGACCTTCTAAGCATGTTGGGTCTCTCCCATAATTCTCTACAGGGTTTGACCTCTGGTAAGTTATTCATCCTCTCCATATCTCGGTGTCCTCACTGTAACATGGAGGTTATATTATCACCTATTTCAAAGGATTGTTGTGGTGTTTCCCTGAACTAGCCCATATTAAGTCTTCAGAACAGTGTTGAGAACATAATAAACATTCAACAAATATTATTCTTAAGCGGGTGAGGTGGGAAGTGCATAGAGAAGTAGACCTAAAATCCACATAGGGATCCCTTGAGGCTTTGGCCAAATACTAAGCTGTTCAGATACAGGACAAGATTTCATGAGGTCTGTCAGAGGATAGCTACTGGAGGGTGGTAAGTTGAATGAAAAATCTGGGAGTTGCACAGTGCTGGGAAAGATTGGTGGTTTTTTTTTTTGTTTTTAATTTAATTTAATTTTTGGCTGTGTTGGGTCTTTGTTGCTGTGCGTGGGCTTTCTCTAGTTGGGGTGAGCGGGGGCTACTCTTCGTTGTGGTGTACGGGCTTCTCACTGCAGTGGCTTCTCTTGTTGTGGACTATGGGCTCTAGGCACACGGGCTTCAGTACTTGTAGCATGTGGGCTCAGTAATTGTGGCGCGTGGGCTCAGCAGTTGTGGCTCGAGGGCTCTAGAGCGCAGGCTCAGTAGTTGTGGCGCACTGGCTTAGTTGCTCCGCGGCATATGGGATCTTCCCAGACCAGGGATAGAACCCATGTCCCCTGCATTGGCAGGTGGATTCTTAACCACTGTGCCACCAGGGAAGTCCCAAGATTGGCGTTCTGACCAGCCAAAGTGGAGTGGGGCATTGAGTGGACCCCAGAAAAGAAAAGCTTAGTAGTAGGGCTTCTCTAACCCACCGTAACTAAGCAAAATCAATCCTTGATAGGATCAAACTGAGCTTCCAGTAAGTAAAATGCCTGCTAGAACAAAACTCAATACTTTGTAAAGGAAACACATGGTCAAGAGAGGATTCTGAAAGATGGCAGAGTAGGAGGCCTCGGGAATCCATCTCCCCCTGTAGACAACTGCACTGGCAGAATCTGTCTGATGGAACTGTTTTGGAATTCTGGAGTCTTCTGAAGGCTTTTGACTTCCAGGGGGAGTCTTGGATGGTAAATTGAGATTAATGTCAGTCAATTCCAGCTCTTAGCGCAGTATTAGCTACCCATCCACCCTATGCCCAACCCCTTGGCGGGCAGCTGTGCATATGTTCCTAGAGCAGCTTGAACACAGCCTGTAGGAGCCAGAGTGGGCAAAGGATCCTGTCCTCCAAATATCAGGGACCTGTCCTCTGATTGCTGGCTCTGATTGCAGAGGTACAAAAAAAAAAAAGGCAGCCAGCCATTGTTGTTTCACCTCCCCCCATTGTTGCAATCCCCTCCTCCTTGGGCTGAAGTGATTTACAAAGTATTTAAAGGGCCAGTGCCCTTATTTGTCTCCCTTCTTCATTTTTTTCTTTTTCCCCTTCTTGGGAACCGGATACTAAAGACCAGGACATTGAAGGGTAACTGTATATACAAGGAAAATTAAAAAGTGACCGCACATGCCCAGGGAAAGGTTCAGATTCAGAAAAGATCTGAGAATATCTTAATTTTACACTTCAGGCTGATCCTTGGCACAGAGACAGTCTGCATCAATAAATTTATGAAAAACCCAATTAAAAAACCAATAACAGAAAACAGCAAACCCTGGGGAAGGGGGAGAATCTGATTTCCAGAGTTAACATATTGTTAGACACATGTCCAGTGTTCGACAAAAAAATCACAAGGCATATAAAGAAACAGGAAATGATGGCTCATTCAAAGGGAAAAAATCAACAGAAACTGTCCCTGAAAGAGATCTGATGGTAGGTTTACTAGACAAAGACTTTAAAACAACTGTTTTAAGGATGCTCAAAGAACTAATGAAAGATGTGGAGAAAGTCAAGAAAATGATGTATGAACAAAACAGAAATATCAATAAAGAGATAGAAAACCTTAAACAACAACAAAATATTTACTGGAGGGATTCAAAGGTAGGTATGAGCAGGTAAAAGAAAGAATAGGTGGGCTTCCCTGGTGGCACAGTGGTTAAGAATCCACCTGCCAACGCAGGGGACACGGGTTCAAGCCCTGGTCTGGGAAGATCCCACATGCCGTGGCGCAACTAAGCCCCTGTGCCACAACTACTGAGCCTGTGCTCTAGAGCCCGTGAACCACAACTACTGAAGCCCATGCACCTAGAGCCCGTGCTCCACAACAAGAGAAGCCACCGCAATGAGAAGCCCTCACACCACAACGAAGAGTAGCCCCTGCTCACCACAACTAGAGAAAAGCCCACGTGCAGCAGCGAAGACCAACGCAGCCAAAAATAAATAAATAAAATAAATAAATTTTAAAAAAAAAGAAAGAATAGGTGAACTTGAAGATAGGATGATGGAAATTACTGAGTCTGAGGAACAGAAAGAAAAAAGATTAAAGAAAAGCAAACAGAACCTAAAGGACCTTCCGGACACTGTTAAGTGGACCAACATATGCAACGTATGTCCCAGAAGGAGAAGAGAGACAGCAAGGGGCAGAGAGAATACCCAAAGAAATAATGGCTGAAAACTACCCCAATTTGATGAAAGACATGAATATAAACATCAAAGAAGCTCTTTGAACTCCAAGTATGATGAACTCAAAGACACCCACACTGAGACACATTATAAACCAACATTTGAAAGACAAAGACAAAGAATCTTGAAAGCAGCAAGAAAGTGAATCATCATGTACTAGGGATCCTCAATAAGATTATCAGCAGATTTCCCATCAGAAACTTTAGAGGCCAGAAGGCAGTGAGTCAATATATTCAAGGTGCTAAAAGGAAAAACAAAAAAACACAGCACAACTGTTCTTCAAAAGTGAGGGAGAAATTACAACATCCTTAGCTAAACAAAAGGTGAGAGAGTGTATGAAATGACACTAGACAGTAACTTAAGACATATGAAAAAATAAAGATCTCAATAAAGACAAATACACTAGCAATTATAAAAGCAAGTATTATGGTAACGGTGGTAATTCCACTTTTTGTTTTTTATATGACATAGGACATTTTAAAAGATTATTGGTCTCTTATTGTCATTTTGGTTTGTAACTCCACACTTTGTTTTCGACATAATTTAAGAGACTAATGCATTTAAAAGAATTCTTACTTTGTGTTTTTGGTCACACATATATACGGATGTATTTTTGTGACATCAGCAGTGGAAAGAGGTGAGGATGGAGCTGAGAAGGAGTAGAGTTCTTGTATGTTACTGAGGTTAAGATGGTATAAATTCAAATTAGAGTGTTATAACTTTAGGATATTAAATGTAATCCCCTTGGTAACCACAGAGAAAATAGCTATAGAACAGAAACCAAACCAAAACAAAACAAATGAGAGAGGAATTTAAACATTTCATCACAGAAAATCAACTAAACACAAAAGAATACAGTAAGGCAGAAAGTGAGGGACAGAAAAGCTATAAGGCAAAAGAAACAGCAAATGACAGAAGTAAGTACTTCTTATCAGTACTTAATTTAAATACAAATGAATTTGACTCTCCAGTCAAAAGACAGAAATTGGCAGAATGGATAAAAACATGAGATCCAACTATATGCCATCTACAAGAGACTCACTTGAGATCCAAAGACACAAATGGAAGATATTCCATGCAGATGGTAAGCAAGAGTGAGCAAGGTGGCTGTACCAATATCAGGCAAAATAGGCTTTAAGTCAAAAAAGCTTACAGAAGATAAAGGACGGGCTTCCCTGGTGGCGCAGTGGTTGAGAATCTGCCTGCCAATGTACGGGACACGGGTTCGAGCCCTGGTCTGGGAAGATCCCACATGCCGCGGAGCAGCTGGGCCCGTGAGCCACGGCTACTGAGCCTGCGCGTCTGGAGCCTGTGCTCCGCAACAAGAGAGGCCGCGACGGTGAGAGGCCCGCGCACCGCGATGAAGAGTGGTCCCCACTCGTTGCAGCTAGGGAGGGCCCTCGCACAGAAACGAAGACCCAACACAGCCAAAAATAAAGAAAGAAAGAAAGAAAGAAGCTTTCATTTAAAAAAAAAAAGATAAAGGACATTCTGTATTAATAATAGGTTCAATACAGAAAGATGATATAACAATTACAAATGTCTGTGTACCTAATAACAGACCATCAAGATACAAGAAGCAAAAACTGACGGAATTGGAGGGAGAAATAGTTCTACAATAATAGTTGGAAATGTCAATACTCCACTCTCAGTAAGGGATAGGACATCCAGACAGAGGATAAGAAAGGAAATAGAGGACTTAACGACTAGATACACGGGCGTGTATTTTATTGTAATGCTTTAAGCTATACAGGTATATTTTATATCTCCTGTTTTACATGTGTGAGGTCTCGTAATGATCAACAATTTAAGAGTCAACGAACAGTGAGGTATTGGTGACAATGAGCCTTGAGTACTTTTCTAAGAAGTTTGCTGAAAGCGGGGGAGAGGCCTGAGACTGCGGCTCCAGGGGAAACCCAGGTCGAGGGAGGGTTCCTGCTCTTCATTGCTTTGAGAAAGTTGAGCCTGTTTCTAGCCTGTAGGTACAGGACCTGGGCAAGTGGTGTCACTGCATCAGTAAAGCTGCTGGAAGAGCCAGGAAGGGCAGTCTTGGGACCTGAGTGGAGGGATCGGCCTGGGACGGCGCTTCATGGAGTGGGCAGGGGGCAGTGTGGGGCTGGCCTTGGTCAGGCGTCCTCTGCTGGCGTGGCCTCCAGACCCAGGGAGAGGGCTCGGGAACACCGGTCCTCAGCAGGCAGGACGCAGTGTCTGAGGCCACACAGGGAAAACCAAAGTGTGAGGCATACACTTTCCATTTCAACTTTTTTTTCTTGCGGGTTGGGGAGAAGAGGTAAGTGGAGGGAGGACAAGCTGGCATACAGCCTCGGCGTCCAGCTGGGTTAGAAATCTGCCACCCACAGAGCCCTGGGAGCCTCTGGTTCCCTGGTCGTCACCCAGTGACAGGTGATGGAGTGTGATGAGCGATCCAGATTCCAGGAGTAGGGCATGAGGGGAATGCAGGGGAGCTTCACACCCCCAGGAACATTCCCGAGGCTTACAGCCAGAGACTGTGTAAGCCAGGGGCTGCGCACCCAGCACTGTCATTGTTCACTGTCAGTGGCGGCCGCTAAGCCCTTTCTGTCAACCCCAAATGCAGCGGGAAGCAGGGTAAAGAAAACGCTGACGCTGACGTGTGATTCTCCTTCTGAGCCCTTCGTCCGCCCCTGATGCTGAACTTTTCACCCTGTCCTGTCTGTGTTTGGCCACTAGGTATGTAAAGACCTATCTGCTGCCTGACAGATCCTCCCAGGGAAAACGCAAGACTGGAGTCCAAAAGAACACGGTGGAGCCGACCTTTCAGGAGACCTTGAAGGTACTTGCTGGACAAATATTCATGTGCTGAGTCTCCCCATACCGGGATGGGCCCCTGGGGCCAGAGTCCAGCGGATGGTTCTTCTAAACTCTTGAGTCAGTTAAATGTAAGTGCAGACACTTAGACATTTCTGCAGGGCTCTGTCAATCAGTGGCAAGTGGTAGAAAATAAATATCAGCCTTTGTACAGAAAAAGTGCAGAGTCTGCTGGACTTGAGAATGGCCTTTGATTAATGATTTGCGAGAAAATGGTAAAAATGAAACTGCCTGCCTCTCAGTTTCTAAAATTGGTTTGTCCTGTTGAATTTTTATGCCTATCAGAGAGGTATCCTTGAGCAAGGGACCCTGTAAATGAAACTGCTGAGTTATTATGATGAAGAAGTACTTTTATGAAGATAATATCTGGTATACCTAGATTTCTTCTTATTTTATGAAAAAAAAGGTCTAGAGGAATTGTTCGGGTTTTCATTTTCTTTGGTGCTAAGAAATGTGACTTGTGGTTTAGGGCAGAGATCAGGGAGGGAGTGCCTCCTGCTGGGATTCAGGATGGAAAATTGGAGGTGATGTCTGGCGAGTGCAGATGGCAGGTAGGTGTTGGAGGTGGAAGAATAGTCCAGATGCACAGAGATGTACCCACTCAAGGCTGGGTAGCCCGGGGATCCCATGTGTCAAGCCTGAGAAGGGGGAGGACTTTTGTTTGCCTTCCTTGGCAAATAGGAGCATTTGTGAACTCCCAACCAGGGGCCATCTGGGTAGCTGGCACAAGAGTCCCGTTCGAGACATGAAAATAGCCATTGTTTTCCATTCGCCTGCCGTGGCCAAGTACTTTATATGCCCTCTGAGCCAGGTGTTAGAATCCTCATTTAGCTGTAGGGAGACTGAGGCTTAGAGAGTACTTAAAAGTACAGCTGTGACCCATGATGGATTAGCAGTCCTTCACAAAATTTATGTTCATAAGGACTCCCCAAGGGATTTTTGTTAAAGCAGATTGTGATTCAGCAAGTGTGGGCAGGGCCTAAGGGGCTGCTCGTCTGGGACACTCCGGTAGCGAATTACTGGACACTCGTCTTCATGTGGTTTTGCTCATGTACCTGCTAACAGAATTTTGAAAAGCTCTGTACCCCCTCAAAGGTGTAAGCTGATATGTAAAATTACTCATCACAGGTTTAAGGTATTTCGTACTAAACAGAGGCAGACAAATATTTCCTATTTTAGGAAACGAGACAAAGATGAGGATTGACTATATTTTAAATACTTCATTATATACTTTGATTTTTAAAGTTTTAACTACCTTATTTAAAATGCACCCAGAATCTCAAAGAAATCACCTACAATTTTTTATCCATTGATTTTATCTAGTATATTGTGAATATTTTGGCTATCCTGAAAAACTTTCCAGATGCATTGAAAAGAATCAGTGTCTTCATTCTAAATGTAGAACACAGACCCAGGCTTAGCCTTCATAGACATATGTATAAGATGGAAAAGGTGGGAAGATGAAGAAGCTGAGCAATCATTAACAGTTTGGCAGAAACCAGTATTTCAAATTCCCCCTGAGGTTGCACCCCTGGGGCAGGGCACAGGAGTAAGAGTCCAGGTGTAAGAACTATCTTCACCAGTTTTGAGAAAAGTGCATGTGAAAGTTGAGGATCTAGGAACTGATCCTCCAAGTTTTCTAAGTAGAACACTCCTTGGGGAGACTTTCTGCACTCCAAGGGGTGCTGGCACTCCCCTTGAAGACCACTCAGTGGGGGGGCCTGGGAAGGATGAAACAAGACACCAGATCTGGGTGTCGTTGGCTGTTGCCTTATCTTTGTTCTCTGGCATCAGTTACACTTGGTACCCTGTGGAAGCTAGCAATCCAGGGTCTGCTGGCACGGCCTTGTGGACCTAACAGGCAATGGAAAATAGGTCTTATTCTATGTTATGTTATTTTTAAATTTTTTAAAATTAATTAATTTTGTTTATTTATTATTTTTGGCTGTATTGGGTCTTTGTTGCTGTGTGTGGGCTTTCTCTAGTTGCAGCGAGCGGGGGCTGCTCTTCATTGCAGTGCATGGGCTTCTCATTGCGGTGGCTTCTCTTGTTGTGGAGCACGGGCTCTAGATGCGCGGGCTCAGTAGTTGTGGCTCATGGGCTTTAGAGCGCAGGCTCAGTAGTTGTGGCTTGCGGGCTCTAGAGCGCAAGCTCAGTAGTTGTGGCGCACAGGCTTAGTTGCTCTGTGGCATGTGGGATCTTCCTGGACCAGGGCTCAAACCCGTGTCCCCTGCATTGGCAGGAGGGTTCTTAACCACTGCACCACCAGGGAAGCCTCTAGGTCTAATTTTAAAACGCAGACTCAGTCAACCAAAGGAAGGAGTCAGGACCCAAAGAGAAGCAGGCCTGTGTTTCCAAGGGAGTGGAGGAGGGCTGCCCAGCGTGCAGAGCGGGTGGAGACGATGCAGCTGCCCCAAGGAGGGCAGACCTGCGGGGACGGTCAGCTTCCCTCCCCAAAGTAGCTCGTTCTGAGAGGGAGCAGACACAGCACGGTGCACTGTTGGCCTGGACTTGACTGATGGGGCATGTAGCCATGAAGGAAATAACTAGATTAATTTAGAGTTTAAAGATAGAGTATGGAACAAGGGGCAGAGTTGGAAATGGGCCATGGAATTGAGGGGAACAGACTAAAAATTGTCTGGGAGCTGTGGGCCTGGGAGCTGTGGCCTGCTTGCTGTGGCCCGGGGCCGTGGGCCTGGGTGCTGTGGCCCGGGTGCTCTGGTCAGTCTGGGAGCTGCGGCCTGCTTGCTGTGGCCCGGGGCCGTGGGCCTGGGTGCTGTGGCCCGGGTGCTCTGGTCAGTCTGGGAGCTGCGGCCTGCTTACTGTGTCCTGGGGCCGTGGGCCTGGGTGCTGTGGCCCGGGTGCTCTGGTCAGTCTGGGAGCTGTGGGCCTGGGAGCTGCAGCTCAGGTGCCCAGGTTGACCGTCTCTGTTCCCCCTCCGCAGTACCAGGTGGAGCCTGCCGAGCTGGCGACCCGGCAGCTGCGGGTGTCTGTGTGGCACCTGGGCACGCTCGCCCGGAGGGTGTTTCTTGGAGAAGTGGTCATCCCTCTGGCCACGTGGGACTTTGAGGACCGCACGACCCAGTCTGCCCGCTGGTATCCGCTCCAGGCCAAGGTGATGTCTGCTTTGGGACTGGGCAGCCCTACCCCCATCCCACACAAGAACCAAACCCACTTTTCAAAGGGGATCCAAGGAGAGAAAACCCACCTGGGGAGCCTGGGACCCAGGACCCAGTGCACACCTGCCAGCCTGTGACTCTGCAGTAGTAGCTTCCGGGGAGCAGAGGCTCACGGCCGGGCCCCCGGGGGGGGTGGGGCCGGGGGGGGGTTGGGCTGAGGGACTCTTACCTGCTCAGGTTTGTTCAAGGTCCCGAATAGTCCCACCCTCAGTGTGGCCCAAACATCAGCGTGGATCCGGCCTGGTGGGTCCACGCGCTTCCCAGAATTCAGGGTCACTTATTGCCAGTGGAGGAGGTCTTGACCTTCTTGGGCCAAAGTCTACACCTGGGGCCAGCAGGCTGCCCTGCTGGTGGGACCCGCCTCAGACTGCAGGCTCTCGTGTATTGTATCTTCACTCCCAACCAAGCAGTGTTCCCCAAACAGTAACAGGTGAGAATGACTGGACCCAGTGCCCTCAGGAAGGCAGGGCCAGGGGTTCCGTGTCGGATAGGCTGGGAGAGCAGAGCTGGCTGGTGGCCACACAGGTGAGAGGGAGAAGCTGGGGAGAAAGGGTAGCGTTTCTTGGGGCGGTTGCTTTGTGCATTTCTGTGCCAAGATCCAAGATATGAGATCGTGAAGGGGCAGAAAACGTGGGCTCTGCCACCTCCTAAGAAATGGCAGCAGGATGTGCAGTCCCACCAGTGAAAGCCTGGCAGGGAGGCTGAGTCTTTACGAGGGTTTCTTTACCCTCTTTACGAGGGTCCCCGGTGCCATTTTACCTCCGTTTTCCTCTCCCAAGCCTCTCCAAGGGAGGCTCTGATTCACGATGCCCCTCCTGAGAAGCATCTCTGGTTTCTACAGGGTTAAGCCCAGGGCCTCCTGTCTCTTTTCTCTGTGGGGTCTGTGAGCCCGCACACTCACCCTCCGGTGCCCTGCGCTTCCTCTTCTCAGAACCTGAGTCCGTCTTCAGAACTCCACTTGGGAATATCCGCTTGGAATGCTTTCTGCAGTCTAAGGTCTGCCCAAGACGGTCCTTAAATCCCACCTCCTCCATGAAGGCTTTCCTGATTTTCCCTGCCAGATGTGGTCTCCCCAGCACTCGAGGGGCCCTTGCCGCCTTCTCCCCCCAGGATCCCTTACTCAGGTCAAGGCAGGCTGCCACCAAGGCTGGTCAACTTTTGATAAGCAGGCGAGGAACAGAAATCACCAGACTGAAAGGTGTCCCTCCTAATCCCAGCTAATAGGTAGTGACAGCCCACGCTGGATCGGGATGGGGGGTCCACTCACTGGCCTGCCCCCTCAGCCCTGACAGGAGGGAACCGTGGGGATGCTGAGGGTGGAGGCTGCTCCTCCCTGCCAGTGGCACCGGACGAATCTAGACTTTTCCCAGCGTCCCACCCTCACCCCGCTGGGTGAAATGTTGATGGGGTCACAGTCACCTCTCCAAGCCCCTCCTTCGCTCACTTTCTGGCAGAAATCACTCGCGACCAGAGAAGCCGCCTGGGTCCTCAGTGTGGGTTCTGGGGTGGGCGGGGCCGACTCAGCAGACGGGGGAGCCCCTCGCCGGGGGCACCGAGCGCCGGACCCCGCGGTTTCCCGTGCCTGCCGCAGTCCCTGGCACGAACGGGTAGCTCGAACCTTTACTAACCTGGGTGGAATCGACGTGGGCTTGTTTTGTTTTACTTTTTCAGCTTCGGGTTGTGTCGGGGCTTTCTTAAGGCCATCCCATGGGGACGTGCCAGGGCCTTGCAGCCCCTCTGCGTCCTCGGCTCAACTGCCTCTGGTGGGCTGCGTCTGCCGGGGTGGCAGAGCTGGGGTTGGTGAGGGTAGGAGTGAAACGTCCCCAAACGGAAGGAAGCCCAGCCGTGCCACAGGTGTGCCCACACCACCTGGGGCTCCCCCAGGCCCGCAGAGGCTTGGCAGGGGGAGGTTGGAAGGGGACACTTAGGGACAGAGCTGAGGCAGTGAGAGAAGCCCAGGAGATTCTGGGTCTGGGGAATCCCGCTCTTCCCACAGGCAGAGAAAGACGAAGACAGCGTTCCCACGAATAACGGAGAGCTTGTAGTCCGGGCCAAACTGGTCCTCCCTGCAGGGCCCAGAAAGCTCCAGGAGGCTCAAGAAGGTGGGTGGCCGCCAGCCCCGCAAACGTTTGTCTGTCACTGTCCCCAGAGCCTGGGCAGTTTCCCAGCGTTTCCTCCCGCCGCCCCCGATCCCACGTGTCCCAGTAACTCCCACCCAACCCGCGAAGCCCAGCCTGGGAGGCGGGTTCTCTGGAAGCCTCGGCTCAGAAGGGAAACGAGCGACCAAAGCCAGGCCCGTGGTGCCTGCTTCACGGGCTCCTAGGACACCTGCCCCGAGGCTTTCCTCCCAGGGGGCCGGCTCGCCTGGCCTGCCTGGGGAAACAGTCCCGCTGGGGCCCCCTTCGCAGACTGACCACCTGCGTGACGGCCGGGAGTTCATCCCCACCTCCAGGTTCAGGCGCCTGCAAGGCTCCGGGTGGCCAGCTCCCTGCTCCTGGGCCACGGGAGCAGCGGCGGCATGGCAGGATCAAGGTCCTCGAGGAGCTTCGGGAGGCGTCACTGACTCATAACGTGGGGCATGTGGAAGAGACGAGGGTGGAGAGTGAAGACGGGGGGAGGAGCACTTCCACGACCTTATTCGTGACTTCCTCTCTGACAGAAGAGGGAGTTCTGCTGCTGGGCTCACAGGGCCCCCAGCAGGCCAGCAGCACACTCCCTGTGGTCCGCGGCAGCCCCTCCATCAGGGGTCTCCTCCCCAGCCCACTGGCCACAGCTGGCTCACGCTCCTGCCTCCGCCTCTCCTTGGTCCCTCGTTACTCTCGGCAGCTTCCGGTTCCCTGGACTTCAAGTCCTTCCCCGCTGCCGCCGTGCTGACCGCGCAGCGGGGCGGCGTGTGAGCGGCGGAGCCCGCTCGTGGTGGACGCGCTCTGCTCGCGCGCGCTCGGGATCTGAGGGCTGTAACCCACCCTCTGGTTAGGCTGCCAGTCTGGGGTGGTGCCATCGCGTGCCGCAGAAGTGGTGCTGACGGTAAATGCCAGCTTTCCTTCCAGGGACGGGAGATGAGCCATCACGTAACGGTCAGCTCTGTTTGGTGGTGCTGGGAGCCAAGAATTTACCTGTGCGCTCAGATGGTACCTTAAACTCATTTGTTAAGGGGTAAGTATTACATTTAATCAAATATGATTTATTGATGATCTGTTACATATATGGCATAGTCCCTGTAAGGGAACACCAAAAAGCGTGAGCCATTTTAAACTTATTTTAGCTTTCCTATGAAAATCTGACATAATGCGCGTTAAAGACGAGTTTCCAAGAACTCATGGGACTTGGGAGTGCTGAGGCTGGCTTTGGAATACCACATTTTAAACTAAACCCCAATCTTATCAGTCCTTGTGACATCAGTACATCAGCCCTAGGGACTGAGTGGGGCAAGGGGAAAGCAGTGTGGTTGGTAAATATTTCTTTAGCTTAACATCTCCTCTTGGATTAACAGTGAGACGGATGACTCTGCGTGCTTCATTCTTATTCACTTCGGGTGTAATGGTGTCTCCAAAAGTAAAGCAAACACCATGAATAAGTATATAGAATTGCTAAATCCCCAGTCAGTGACATAATGGAAAAATGATGGCTTACCTCATCCAGACAGAACTGAGGTCATCTCCTAAGCCTTCCCTCCACTTATCTGTCTGGCCTTGAGCAAGTGACTTAGCCCTTCTGCGTTTATTTTCCTGAGAACAGGGTTAAAGGAGACAATGTGGGTGCAGGGTCCTGGTCCCTGGGTAGCAGGTCTAACGAGCCTCGCTGTCGCCTGGTGGTCGTCATACCAAGGAGGCGGATTAAGACAAGGGCCACGTGGCCTAGAATCCCAAAGTTCCCTTAATAGAGTACGCGGAACAGAATTCAGCTCTAAGAGAAATTTGGAACATCCTAGTGAGAGGTCACGTAGCCAGATCTCAAAATTCCCATTCTTGTTCCTTGCTCACAATTTTTGTTCTGCAAGTGGGTTTAGCACTTTTCTGAGCACTTAGTCTCACTGAAGAGCAAGTACCAACAGAGAGAGGGGGCCGTGTGGCGGGCAGAGCTTACAGGGTTTGAATCTATTTCCTTGTGCAGCTGTCTCACTCTGCCAGACCAGCAGAGGTTGAGACTGAAGTCCCCCGTCCTGAAGAAGCAAGCCTGTCCCCAGTGGAAGCACTCCTTCGTTTTCAAAGGGGTCACCCCTTCTCAGCTGAGGCAGTCCACCCTAGAATTAACCGTTTGGGACCAGGCCACCTTCGGTGTGAACGACCGCTTGCTGGGAGGCGCCAGGCTTGGTTCCAGTAAGTCTGAGATATTTATTAGGCCCAAGCTGCATCAGTGATCCTTAGTGACTGTCCTACCTACATGGATACCATTAAAAGAAAAAGTGTTTCCATGATGGCAGGTGACTGCCTAACCCATCATCATAAATGGAAATTACTTAGTCTAGCTTTTACTTTACAACTGAGAGGTAATACAGCAAAGCATTTCAACGATTTAAATGAGATTTAGATCTGCTAAAGAAACAAAAATTCAAGGTCTCAAAATGGGCTGGGTACAGTATTTGCTTTTGTTTCTGGCCGTCAATCATACAAGGATTATTTTCTTAAAGGAGAATATCTTCTTAACCCAAACAAATGGCAATTCAGAAAGTATTTCATTAATAGAGGAACTAGAGGGTGGCACTTTTCAGTGTCGCTCAGCAGGAGTGCTGCTGGCTTTTCACGGGGGGCAGCAGCGCCCCCCAAACGCTGTCACAACCAAAACACCCGCACACATTCCCAGGGCCTCCGAGACAACTGAAGAGAAACGAGACTCGCTGTTAAATTACAATTTGTTTTAAAAGGAACACTGTCCAAAGGACACCGTTTCCTCTAAGGAACTCCTCTCCTTACTGGCGGGGCACATTTTAGTATGGTCTTAAGTTCTGGTGAAAAGTTACGGTATACTTTGCTGCTGGTCCTTTTTAAAAAAGCTGCGAAAGGACGGTGAGTGTCCCCTGGCCGCCATCACTAATCTGTCCCTTCGCTCGCACACAGAGGAAGAGCCAGCGGGCGGCACAGACTCGTGCTCACAGTTAAAGCTCCAATGGCAGAAAGTGCTTTCCAGCCCCAACCTGTGGACAGACATGACCCTCACCCTGCACTGACCGGAGGCTCCGGGCGCAGCGGGGTTTCAGGTGCTGGGGTCTGATGGTCGGCTGTGGGGCTGGGCGTATGGGCACGGGGCGTGGAGGGTGGGGAAGGGCCCTGGGGAGTGTGAGCTCTCCCCGTCTACAGCCGTCCTGCCGCTGAGACGTTCTTCCACATTCCTCTGTTGTGTATTTAGACGGAACCATTATTGATGCTACGTTAGTTAAGTCTCAGGTTGGTTATCTGTGCTTTGAGAGATGTGGACAATGACCTGATTTCAATAAATGTTCAACAGTTACCCCGGTCTCCCTGTGCTTATCAAATAGCGAAAATTATGGCCTTGTTATGTGCGTTTCAAAGGGAAAAGAAGAACGTGGTGGGTAGTCAATTCCTACCATTCTGCCGTGGAAAACCGTTTCTGGAGGAGGTCAGCCGTCCCCACAGGGTGCTGAGGGGTGCCCGTTTCCGGTGGGTCAGCGCTAAGGTCACCCGAGGGCGGCCCAGCCCCACACAGCGTGGCTGCCAGGCTGCGTGGGCCCCGAGTCCAAGAAGGGCTGCTCCAGCAGCACCTGCCCGGAGACACCTGGCGCCGCAGCCTGCCGGCCTTGGGTTCATCCTCACAGGACATCTGAAAGGAAAAGGACCGAGCAGAGCGTGGAAAGGTAGGACGCGAGTGAGCAGAAGCGGCGCCGAGTGCGTGCGGACACCTGCCGCCTCTTCAAGGACGTGGCCGGGAGAGGAAGGGGGTCGGAGCAGGTTCTGCTCGGGGAAGGACTGAGATGCTGACCGGGTCAGGAGGGCCCTCACGGCTGGAGTCTGAATTAGCAGAACAGCCTGCGAGTCCTTTTCCAAACAAGCAGCTCTGATAGGAAAGTCAAATTGCGCATAGTCAATTACACGCACAAGGAACACTAAAAGTAAAAAGCCATTTTCCCAGATGAGATTATAGCAGTTAATCAGCTTCATTACTGCCCTCAGGTCACATCAGATTAAGTGCTATGGTTACATGGTTTTTAATATGTAATTTTTATTATTCTGTAAAAGGTAACAAAATATACAGAATGAAACTTTCCCTTTTTTAAACTAATGTTACAAACCCACATTATCACTTACATATAAATACTATACTCTACAGCTGATCATTATTTAGGTGTATAAGTCCAACAATGTAGCCCTCTAACTAACTGTTAAGCAAAAAAGAAAGAAAAAAAATTATTCAAGAATACAGTCTCCTGCATTAGTTATCCTGAGTGATGGAATGATCACAGGATTTCATCAACTGAACTGAAGGCCTGGAGGAAGGAAATCATGTGGGCAAGTGTGTGTGTGAGAGTGCTTCAGACTTTTCAAAAATTTCACCCTTCAAAAACCAAATATACAAAGATGCGTCCTTCACAGAAATCAAGAAGAAATCAATTTCAGCTAATTTCAAATAGAAAAAAGTATGGCACAGAATAGAAGCCACGATGTGGTTTTAATTATATGGAATCTCGTATCACACATGCCAGCACGGAGTTAGTTATTCAAACATTACAGGCATCTTAATTGATTCAGTCCTGCTCCAAGCATAAAACAGGAAGTGATTTAATAATAATAATAAAAATAAAAATCAGGCCTGTTTGGCACTATGATACAGTTGGGAAAAATAAACTCCCAGCCCTAGAACATTCCCACTGAAATAACTACTCTCTTTTTAAAGGGCCTGGAGGACGATGAGGGCTGTAGGTTTCGAGAACGATCAATACAAGTACGCGTTAGAGTCGGCCAGCGGCCCTCGCTCCGCCGAGCCCGGGCGGCGGCACCCTTCACATGGCCTCGAACTCGTCGATGCGCTGCTTGGTGTTGCCCTGGCGGATCTGACGCAGCGTCTTGTACTTGTCCCGGCCTTGCCTCATGTTCTCGTTGTGGATGATGTCGTTGTGGGTCCGCTTGTTCTCGTCTCTGGCCTGGGACAGCTCGCTGGTCAGAGTCTGCAACGCGAAGCAGCCTCGGTCAGCTCGACGCCCCACACGGAGCCCGCCCCTCCGGGGGGAAGGGGGCCCGGCCCGCATCGCGCTCACCCTCAGCTGCCGCTGCACGCGCTCGTTCTTCTCGGCCTCGGTGATGCGCTTCTCCTCGTTGCGGTCGTCCAGGATGCCCTCACTGGACAGCTCGGCGCTGTAGCCCGTGTACTCCGTGCCCTCCTCCTGCGGGTTCTCCTGGACATGGTAGTGAACGGGCTCGTACGCTGGGGGCGGAGGCGGCGGGGGCGTGGTCATCACCAGGTGTAGCTCCTCTTTGGTCTTTACCAAGTCATCCTGGGCTTCTTTGGCCTTTGAAAGAGATTAATGGACAGCTGAGAACCTTTCACGGGGAACCTCGTGTTTGGACCATTTTCTTAAGAGCCACCTTTTCTCTACAAGAAGGCCCACAGTCCGTGCTAATAAGAGAAGAAGGATTCCGCTCCCTCCCTCCCCCCACCCCCTTCTCCTGGGGGCTGGATGTGCGTGGCCTGAAGCAGCAGAGAGCTGAGGGGCCAGGAATGTGGCTGACCAGGTGGCCCTGGTCTGTGCAGCCTCTTCCAGGTCTGGGGACCCGGATCCCCTGACCAGGTATCAACTGTGCCCACGGCACCAAGAGAAACTGTCACGCCAGGTCTTGACATTTTTCTAAGTACTATAACTTTTTTACGTTTGTAGTCCTTGTATATGTTCACTGCATATACTTTTGGAAAAAAAAATTGTTAAAGAAGCAAACCCTCCAGCCACTGAAGAGCACGCCAGCATGCTGGTATTCGGTTTGTTCTTTCCCTGCGCAGCCGCTGCTATCAAGCCCCTCCCGGCCTGCCAGCCCCCAGCTCAAGCCCTTCTTACCCGCCACCCAGTAGTCCTTCCAGCAACTCCTGGGGGTCCGCACACTCACCCCACCCACCTCGTCACCATCCTGACCCCGAGACATGCTTAGCTTGTACCCGTTTTGTAACCAGTTCCTCTCATTTAATACTTTATAAGGAACACTTTCTCCGAAAACCTAAGGACTGAAGTGTTCTGCACACAGCTAGAGTTGGGGGATGGGGCGGGGGTGAAGACCCATGAGGGGGAGGTGCCGGCCGTCCCCAGAAGGGACCACCGCGGAGGGGGAAGCGTGGAAAGAGCTGGGGAGGGGAGAGGAGCCCCACGGCCTGGCCGTGGTCTACACTCTGAACCCGACCCACAGCGCAGTCCCGGTACGCAAGGGGGCTCCCGGATGGAGGAGACAGGCGCCCCGACGCCGGAACAAACGCGGTTCTCACTATTACAGCGAAAACTGACTAAAGCCCTGGGGGTCCTTAAAAGTCGGGTACTGCTCGTCTCGATCTGCAAGGAAACCGAGCCTCAGAGGCGAGGCCGCCGGCCCGGCAGAGCCTGGAGACCCCCAGGATCCAGGTCTCCCCACGCGTGCGCCACGCGCGAGGACCGGCGCTGGGAGCGGCAGGAGAGCTCCGCGCAGAGACCGTGGCCGCCGCTGGGGGCAGCCGCGTAACCCCACACAAAGCTAGCGCCTGACAGGTGCGGCCAGAGCACGGTAAGCAAGTGGCTCTCGGTTCCCCGGCTGACCCACCCGCGTCCTCGCCAGCGCTCACCCGGAGCTGCCACGCCTCCACCTCGTCCTCCTTGCGCCGCCGCGCCTCCTCCAGGAGGGCGATCTTGGCGGTGTACTCGGCGAGCTCCGTGGCCTGGGAAAGAAGCAGGAGCCGAGGTGATTTCCGGGACGCTTGCGGCAGGCCACTCGCGAACGAAGGGTCACGTATTTTGGTACATGGCGCCGCGTCCCCGTCCAGCGGTGTCCACCCGCCGCCCGAGGGCCAACCGCCGCAGGGCCCCTCCCCACGGGCCACCCTACACCCTCAGGCAGGTCACCTTACAGCCCCGATACCAATTATTATAAGGCAGGTGTCACTTTTTCAGTGCCCGAGGCAGCCTCTCTGTAACTGAGCACCGTGAGGCCGCGCCCCCTACCAGCTGCTCCTGGCTCTTGATCTGGTCGGCCGCCTGCCTCTCCAGCTCGTCCTTGGCGTGCAGCGCGGCCAGGCGCTCCGCCTCCAGGCGCTCGGACTCCGCCTGCGCCCGCTTCCTCTCCTCCTCCAGCGTTAGTGCTCGCTGGATCTGGTCCGAGAGCTCTGGACACAGCGCAGAAGCAGAGCTGCTCAAGGCTCCTGCCAGGGACCCCGCAGTCTTGCCCCGAATTCCCACCCAGAGGGGAGCGGGTGGGACACGAGCGTGAACACACCAACGCTGCAAAGCGGTAGACCGAGTTCCACGGTGCCGGGACCTCTTCTCCCCGGGACACTGAAGGGAACGCTCACGGTGGTGAAACCGCCCTCCCCCGGCCCGGCCCGGCCGCACCCTCGTGGTGCTGCCCTCCCCAGAGACGCGCCCGGGGTTGCAGCTTATAGCGGGGGAGATGCAGCACAGCTCCGGTGACGGCAGGCCGAGCACTCTATCTCACGGGACCTGAACATCCTCGTCAGGAACGGGGAATAATTCAGCCCTCACCTCACAGGACTGGGGGGCAGTTCAAAAGGATGACTGTACATAAAGCATTCAGCACAGAACCCACACAGGTGTTAATAAAGTACAGAATTATTTTCTAATCCAAACCACCATTTTATCATGTCTCTTCTGGGATGTGTATCCTTGGGAGAGGGTTCGCTCCCGGTGGCGTGTGCGCCGACCGTCCGGCCCTCCCACCACAACCCGTTCCGGCACGGCGTCCACCGGGAGGCCCCGCCCACCTTTCTCCGCTTTCCTGGTTTTCTCCTCGTAGTCCTGAAGCCTGAGCATCAGCTCCTCCTTCTCACGCATCATCTGTTCTTTTTCTCTCTCCACCGTTTCTCTCCTTTTCTTCTCGGTTTCCAGCTGCTGCCTGTTCCCGGGAGGGGCAGAGGCGGCACCGGAGGCTCAGACTCCACACAGCAGCCTGGTCGTCCCAGCAGGCGGCCCTGCCTGGAGCCAGCCCCTCACCAGCCCAGGCACACGAGGGGCAGCTGCATCTTGGTTACCGGCTGTCCCCAGAGCCTCGTCCAGGCCCCGGGCCCGTCCGTCCAGCAGAGGACACGGGTGACAGCACGGAGCCCAGGTGCCCTGACGGCTCTCCACCTCGGGCTCGGGCTCTGCCCTGCCCACAGCGAGGCAGCTCCGAGGGCTGAGCCGCGGCCCCGCAGACTGTGACGCACCAGCCCTCCTGCGGGGAGCGGCGCAGACACGGCTGTCCCGTCCCCACGGCCCGCCCTGCCCCGCCCGCCCCGCCGCCCCGCCCTGCCCCGCCCGCCCCGCCGCCCCGCCCTGCCCCGCCCGCCCCGCCGCCCCGCGCGGCCCTGCTCACCGCTCCAGCTGCTTCTGGTGCTTCTCCTCGCGGGCCTGCGCCTTCATCTGCTGCACCTCGATGGTGTCGGGCTTCCTGCGGCGCATGTACAGCTCGTGGTTCCCCATGCACAGCTGCAGGATCCGCTTGTTAATTCGCAGGCGGGGGGCATAGAACACGAAGTCCTGCAGAAGAGAACAGGGCAGACTGCGACAAGGGGAACGCCTTCCTTTGGCTTTCTTCTTCCAAACCCGACTTCACCCACGTCTGGATACCTCTTCGAAAAGGACAAACGTAGCAGAGAGTAGGGGCCAGAAAGGGGGTTCAAGGTAAAGCCGCTGACCCCGAATGACAAAGAGCTGTTCCTGGTGCCGCGGGGCGCACGTTCTGCAGGACGAGCAGAGCGAGTGAGCGCACTGAGCCCCACGGCTGGGCCACAACGCGGCTCCGGGCCCAGTCCCACCTGGCCTTCAGGCGAACAGCCTCGTCTGGCCTCTCCAGCCCCACAGCCCCGTCCGTCCCCGATTCCTGCCCGCACAGCACAGCTTCTCCTACTTCACTGAGCTTCCGTCTCCTCCGCCTCGACCTTTCGCCTCCCACGCTGCTACCAGCGCACCGCTAGGGTCACTGGCGGAACTTCGATGCCAGCCCGTCAGCTCCAGGACCAGGTGCAAACGCCCTGGCCTGGCGCAAGTGAAGGCCTTCCGGCCCTGACCCACCCCTCGTTCACCTAAACTGCACTCTTTCACACCGTGAGCACGTCCTCACACAGTCCCTCCTACTGGGCATGTCATGTCCAATCCCACACACCCGAGGCCACAGCACTTCCACGAGATCTCTCCTCCTCCGTGGCTGTCACTTCTGTGCCCCCTGCACCTGATGGAGAGGTCAGCCACGGTGATGTTGGTGCCTTACCCCGCTGGCTTGTTCCGCTCTCTCTCTCCCCCACTAGACGATCAGCTCCCTGGAGAGCTGGGCCACATTCATTCATCTCTACGTTCCCAGGACCAAACCAATGTGCCCAGGGAACAACTATCTGCTGGCAATTGACACTTCATGCAGCACTGTCGCATCTGACCCCATGATATTGGGCAAGTTGCTCCATCACTCGGAGCGTCAGCATCTTCAGCTATACAACTAATGGTCTTGTCGTGAGGATTAAATCAGAAAATGTTCACAAGGACTTAGAAAGGCGTCTGGCACAATGAAAGCTGGCTGACACAATACGCTCACTCAGACTTCGGGCTGCCTTACAAAACCGCTACTGGAAAGCCTTCTTAAAAACAAGAACAAAATCACAGCATCCAAGAGCTTCATGGCTTGTGACCGCACGAGTCTGGGACATGGATGACACAGGGTCTTGTTTCCTAGCTCCTGATTACCCGTGGAATTAACAGAGGCGACAGAGGAGCAGTATAGTTTAGAAACTCCTGTTAAAAGCTATTGGAAAAGGCCCATCTGCTTCCTCTTCCTGCTTTCCTTTCTCTTCTGAGGCACAGGGCCCTCAGCATCCAGATGCCGACCACTGCAACAGGGAGAGGGTGGCTGAGACCAAGAAGCAGTGCTGCATGTCCCACAGCGACTTCCAAAACCTACAGGAACACGCCGGGCAAGCTGATCAACAGGCCCAGGAAGGGCCTGCTTAGTGCCTCAGTCTGTACACCTGTCCAAAAATGCTCAGGAGAGAGTAATGTCAAGCCTGAGAGCCCATGGACCTCCTGGGGGGGGGGCTCTCCTTGGGTTTTCACACACCTGTTATTAAGTCATCGGGTTTCCCAGGGAGGTGTCTGCGGAGCTGAGAGAAACGGGTATTTTTATTACCCACCTGTCTCTTATTACACAAAGAGAAAATAATCTCTTGTTACGGCTGCACAGCCATGCTACCCAAATGGGTCTTGACTGTGGTTCCTAAGTATTTGTAAAGAAACTCTAATTAGCACGAACTCCTCTTCAGAAAAATGTCACTTAAAAAATATCAAGGAGGGCTTCCCTGGTGGCGCAGTGGTTGAGAGTCTGCCTGCCAATGCAGGGGACACGGGTTCGAGCCCTGGTCTGGGAAGATCCCACATGCCGTGGAGCAACTGGGCCCGTGAGCCACAACTACTGAGCCTGCGCGTCTGGAGCCTGTGCCCCGCAACAAGAGAGGCCGCGATAGTGAGAGGCCCACGCACCGCGACGAAGAGTGGTACCTGCTTGCCGCAACTAGAGAAAGCCCTCGCACAGAAACGAAGACCCAACACAGCCAAAAATAAATTAATTAATTAATTAAAAAAAAATATCAAGGGTCAGAACTGCAGGTGACACTCCCCACAGCATCCGGTTGCCTGAAGACAGGGCCTGCGAACACCAGAGACAGTGAGAGCATCCATGGCTTCGCGGGAGGTGGAGGAATCCCTCGTGCCGCCTTTGAACGAGGCCAGTTCCTGACTTCAAGTTAAAAACCGAAACTAGAAACTTTTGTTTAGAGATTTCTAAATCCACGTCTCCAACCCAGGCCTCCTGATGAGACCTGGGGCAGGCCGTCTTAACCGGCAGAGAACGACGTCCTAAAACCTGAAACCAGGCATAAGGAAAGTGAACCCAAGTCCCCAAGGACACGGGGGAGGAAGGAGGGAAGCCCTGGCGAGCTGTCGGGTGAACACGGGAGCCTCGGGGCTGCCCTCTGCGCAGGCTGGGCAGGGCCCGCTGCTGTCACGTGCAGGTCTCCATCCTTCTGCCTCTCCCATGGGGCAGGAACAAAAGGCCCATTCTAAAGGGGAGCCAGCTGTCTCGGCCCCATGAGCCACCCAGGCAAGCACTGAACAGCACAAGAGTCAAAATCACGGCCCCGAGCCGCGGCACCCGAGTGGAAGCTGCCTGGCTGAGGAGCGGGCCGGGGCTCAGTGGGGCGCTTGCCCAGGGGACCGCCCTCCATGCAAGCTCAGGAATCCCTCCCCCGGTGTGGTGACGCAACCTTCCGGGTCTCCTTTTCTGTCTTCTACGTAAAGGTGTGAACTTGGACATGTGGTGTTCTACAGCCCCAGGTGCTAAGCCTGCCTGCGGCTGCGCAGAGCAGCCCTGGGAGGTGTGCGGGCCCCAAGGGACCCGTCCTCCCAGCCAGCCCCCCACCATAAGGCACCCAAGCAGAGGACGCCTCCTCCTCCATGAAGCCCCCCGACCCACCCACCTGAAGCCATCGCCCACCCCACCTCTCATCTGCGTCCCCGGATCTGTCACTCACTACGGCTGCGCTGTTAAATTCTCTGCCAGAAAGCACGTTACTTGTTTTGTTTGTCTTCACCCATCTCTTCACTGGTGTGTACACCTCATGGGGCGGGACCTGTCCTGTTCCGCCGTGCACACCATCCTAGTATCGCACCTGACACGCAGCACGTGACCAGCAAATGTTTCTCTCTCCCTTCTTCCCCTTTCAAGTGATGGCTTCACATAAAACCAGATTATAGCAAAAGTATACTCGGCTAATTCAACCGGATGTATCGCAACTGCCTTTGCTTGGGAGCTTGTGATTATACAATATTCTTCAGCTTTTCGGAAGCTAAACTTAAACCAAATTTGAAAAAACCATACAACTTAATTCTTAAACAGTCTACCCAGAATTCCTGCTTCTGTCACTTCTTAAAAAATGTTCTGAACAATCAGTAACATCTCATGAACAGATAGTAGCCTACACAGGATCGCAGGATCTTCTCGCTCTAACTGCCCCATCTCACTGCCCATGTAACACTGGTAACACTATGACCCTCGGTTCATGGTGCTGCATATTAATGTGACCTGTTACCATGGAGCTTGAGAGTCTGTATTAAACGCTTGTTTAATTTAAAATAGCTGTGCAACTACCCATGGAGCAGGAGTCAAGAGTTTGCGAACAGCAGGAATACTGAAAGTGTCTTTCAATGAAGACAATACTTTTACACACAGCGTCCAGACCTCTGGTTTTCCCTTACTCAGGACTAACCCCTCCGTGGGAGGAGCAGTTGGACAGCAATGCCACACGCTGTCCCCTGAGCCTTAACGTCACCACGCGGTGCCCAAGCCCCGGAGGGCTCCCAGACGTGCCTCTCTGAGCCGAACGCTGTAACTGAGGAACCAAACTACATAAGACACCAAGTTCTTTCCAAACTATAATTCTGGTAAAATTCACAACAGGCTCCAAGAAGGATAAGAGAATTTCTTCAAGTGGCAGTTTTTTAAAGAACAGATTTCCGATTAGAAAACAAACTCCTGGGCTTCCTTGGTGGCACAGTGGTTAAGAATCCGCCTGCCAATGCAGGGGACACGGGTTCAATCCCTGGTCCGGGAAGATCCCACATGCCGCGGAGCAGCTAAGCCCGTGCGCCACAGCTACTGAGCCTGCGCTCTAGAGCCCGTGAGCCACAACTACTGAGCCCGCGTGCCACAACTACTGAGCCCGCGCACCTAGAGCCCGTGCTCTGCAACAAGAGAAGCCACCGCAGTGAGAAGCCTGCGCACCACAATGAAGAGTAGCCCCCGCTCGCCGCAACTAGAGGAAGCCTGTGTGCAGCAACGAAGACCCGACGCAGCCAAAAATAAATAAATTAAAAAAAAAAATTTCTCTATGTCTTTTCAAAAAAAAGAAAACAAACTCCTCACCCATTCTACCACTCTACAGTATGTATGTATGTCTTAATCTTTTGAGCAAACTCAGCTTAAAGTTTACATAATTTCCACAATGTACCGGTCTTTACAGCTATTAGCTAACAATCGGTATTCTTCAAATTCTAGGATATGACGTCCCTTTTCTAGCTAAGTCCTCCCAGGATGACTGCCCACCAGGCTCTTCTTTGTGAGGGGCCGTTTCCCACATCAGCACCGATGTGAAGGTGCCAGCGTGAAGACCACCTGCGGGGCACAGGGCAGTTAAGAGAAAAACAAGGCGCAGTCTGTACCAGGAGGAGGGGGGACGCGGGGGCCAGCAAGCCTGACGTATCCTAACGTGGCTAAGTTGCAAGGACAGCTCACCAAGTCAAAGCCCGGCCCCGAGGCTTAACCATCAGAGTGCGCGCTCCAGGGGGTACCCCACCCCAGGCCCGCTGCCTGGAGGCAGGCCGGTTTTCCACACCAATATGAACATTTCACAAGCCCAGAAATGCAACACTTTGTGAAATGCTTATCATTTAGCAAAGGTCGATGACTCAGAACTGCCCTTTTCTTCATAAGGAATGAAGACCATTTGGAAACTTAGATGACAAGAGTCCGCTGGCTTTTGACGGACCGCTGGGCTCCACCATAACCTCCTACTGCAATGCCCAGTGGCACGGCCCAAGGGGACCTTAACCCTCCATGTAACCTACTGGGAATTCTTCCCTACCCCCCCCCCCACAGGTAATTCTGAGTATCACCAGCTCCTTGTCACACAGAGAAATCTGACCTTTATATTGGAAACGTATTTGGCTGCAAAATGAAAAACAGTAACCTGTAACTGTTATGAACTTACAGGAGCCTTCTTGTCGATGGGCTTAATGACAAACTTTTTGTCATTGAAAGAGATGTTCCTGATTTCACTCCATGGGAAGCCAATCTTTGGGGTCAACCTAAGGTTAAAAAAAAAAGGTGGGATAGTTAGATGCGTACTTGGATTGGCTAAGAAAGGTCTGTAAATCTATTCTTAATTTCTTTTAGTTTAATTTAAAAAAGTACAAAGCTAGCCTAAGAATCATATTATGTAATGTACATCATAACTGAATAGTTGCTACCTGTGCTAGGTTAGCTGACAAGTGGGTGTCAGTGAGGGTCAAGCTCTAGGAAGCCTTGATATGCTCCCATTGACATTCATCTTTCTCAGTTACTACGTCCAGTCACCCCGGCTTGTAATCTTGAGGTCAACTTTGATTCCAAACCAGGCACATCCTTTCATCCTTTGTTTGAAGTATCCCTCATGACCATCTTTTGCAATTCATTCCCACATCACCACCCTAATTCCACCTCTCACATGCCAGCAGCCTCACCAACCAAGTTCCTTGTTGCCAGAACCCTACTTCCAGTCTGCTTGTCTGATTAATGTCCCTTTTGGTCAATCCATTCCCCTCCTCAAAAATGTCAACACTGCCCCCCCAATACCCCGCCCCCAGTTTCTACAGGATGAAATCCATAGTCCTTAACTTCGCATCCAAGAGCCTTCTAACCTGACCCAGCTGCCTGGTTCAGCCCACCCTTGCAACACAGGGTTCACTGCCGCCCCTCGCATGGAAGGGCCTCCCTCCTCCCTCCCCCGCCACTCCCAGACCTGCACCATCAGGCCAGCTCACTCTCCCTTTCAGCAGCCCTTCCCTTCTCAACGTGCAGTCCCTTATGCTACACAAACTATTCTTGTGTTATTTAAATTACTGCATTATTATTTAGCTCTTTGAAATGCAGGCAGGTAAGCAGTCTGATGGCAAAGATCACACCTCATGTTTCCTACACATGCTATACCCAGAGCAGCTACTCACTAATGGAAAAGGAAAGGGCTGGGTATGGGTCAAGTCCAAGGTTTCCTTACTGTATTATTGTTTCTCCCTTCAGAAAACTGTTAGCATTTGCTTAATATATTAGGTGCTCTAATGTTGGGTGCATGTATATATACAATTGTTATATCTTCTTGATGAGCTGAGGGCTTGGTATATGGATTCTGCCCCTCTAGTTCTCATCTTAGTGATGCATGCTCTCCTGGCTGGTCAGACACCTTCCCATGTCATCCTCCAAGTTCCAAGAGGGCACTCAGATCACCCACCCTAACAAAAGCCCCACTTCTGTCACTTAATCACTAGTAGTCCACTACTGGCTGAAACTCCGGATTTCTAATTAGCATTTCTGGGAAAGCTTATGGTATGATTTCAAGACCACATTGCTCTACTTACCTCATAATTTCCACCCTATTCTTCATCTCCTCCACCCTATTCTTTCAACACATTTACCATAGATACCATTCCAGAAGTAAGGACAGATCCTCAAGGAACCTTTCAAAGATGCTGCCATGAAAAACAGTCCTTGCCCATGAGCCGTAAAAACTTCCAATTTAGAAAACAGCAGGAGTGGGGAGGACTCTACTGCCTACCAACATGTTTAAATAAAAACTGATGGGCAATGTAGGCCCTGTTATGACAACACAAGCCAGGTCAAGGCAGTGGGCGTGGCCTCTGAAGGCCGGGAGTGGGCACCTAAGCCCGACAGACTTCTGGGACCCAATAGTCAGGGCACTGGCCAGGCTGTGGTTTTAAGTGTCAAATCTTTTTGATATACATCCTTTTTTTAGTTTTCTCCTATAGGATCACCAATGCCCGTTGAAATACATCTGGTTAACATGCTTCACAGCACTCAAAAAAGCATGCAGGGAGGTTGTTCAGTTATTTTATCTCCCATTGTATATGGGAGATATATATATATATACACACACACACATATATATCGTTTAAAGAAGTAATTTTGTATATAGGTCTCTGAGCACTGGCAAGGAACTCAGGATGTCACCTGGTCCTGCCATGGACGTAACCTCTGTCCTTACATGGAAAGGCCATAAAAGAGACACATCGGGTAGGCACTTGTTGCTTCAGAACACTTTCCTTGAAAACACAAGGCCAGCGTGCTGGGAAGAGAAGAGCCAGGAGCCAGCAGTGCTGCCCAGTTCTCAGCCACACAGTCAGCACTGGGGGCCAGACTTCCAACGCAACGCTCTGTTCTCTGTCTCCTAGTTTTTTACGAGTCTCTCAAAATAGTTTCTAACCCAGAAAACTTGGACCTTCAGGCTAGACAGATATCTTTCTCTCAAGGGTTGGGCATCCTGCCACCACAGCTTCCAGCTTCTGCTTTCTGCTGTACCTGCAAAGTTTGTCTTTTTAAGACTCTGAAACGTCGTATAACAATTTATAGCCTCCATAAGCATGACTGCAGTATCAAAAGATGAGGACTAAACATGAAAATTATGACTCACCCCTAAGTTAAAGAACCTCCTTTTATTCTTGACCACAGTTGGAAGACTGAAGTCTACAAGGATTTCTTTCTCTTTTTTTTTTTTTGAGTTCACTTAGAGGACACAAACAGAGAAGGACCCACAGAGAAGATTTCTAAAGGATTTATAAGTCACAAATTTTTTTTGAAGTGTAATCTTCGAATGATAGGGAACCAGAGCTCTTTGGAGAAATAGCTGATTCCAGGGCTGGAACAGGGTCTGGAGCATCTGGAGGTACCAGTATGTAAGAAGTGCCTTGAAAATAATGGGGTCAGGAGGGCCCAGGAGCCAACTCAAAGGGGCTCAGAAAAGCAAATCTCAAACAATTTTAGCTACAAAATAACAGTATAGATTATGGCCCATAGAAGAAAACACATATTAACATAAGTAACTAAATAATAAATGGAGAAGAGAAATTGGTTCCTTATAGTAGAATTCCATTAATATGTGTAAACAGAATGATTTTTTTTTAAAAAATCACCATTTCTCAAATACTACAATAACTGTTTCATGCAAGTCTCATCAATGGATGTAGAATTAATAGATAAAAGTTTAAGAAACAGGATATTCACATAGTTTCAAAGACTCTCCCTAAAATACACTTGTCAATTACGAAGGGGAGGAGAGTAGCTGCAGAGAAGCCTGGCCAGTGCCACCTTGACCTGAGATCAAAGTCAACACCAGAAGCAGGATATTCCGACACCACACGCTGCCTGGAAGGGTGCGACAGCACTTGTGTCGGATTCATGCCCAAAGCGCAAACCTCAAATCTTATCATGGGAAGGTATGAGGCAGATCCAAGGTGAGGGATTTTCTAAAGAGTCAATGATCAGTGCTCTTCACAAGTGTCAAGGCTGTGCCAGACAGACAGACAGACTTTGGGACTGTCCCAGATGGGAGGAGACTGGGGAGTGTGACACCTAATGTAGGCGGGATTCCAGGCAGATCCTGGGGCAGGAAAGAGACATTGGTGGACAGCTGATACGATGGGAACACGGTCCACAGGCAGTTAACGGCATCACATATCAAGGCGACCGTCCTGACTCTGCTCCCTGGACCGTGTTTGTGCTAAGGTGCTGACATCTGGGGAAGCTGCTGAAGGGCACATGGGAATTCTTTGTTCCTACTATTTTGGAAACCTTTTTAAAGTCTGAAATGGTTTCAAAACGAAAAAATGAATCGTTAATAAATTCAAAACGTGCGGCAGAGAGTGAGGACAATGCTCCACCCCCCGCTGGGCGTCTGGATTTCACAGGCCCGTGTCTGTCTAAAGTCAGCAAAGGAACACTCAGAATTGTGCATTTTGTTGTAAATAAATTTCACATCAAAAGAAAATCAAAACATGCTGAGCTCTAGCAAACAGTATGCATTTTGGGGGAAGTATAGCGATGCCTGCAATTTACTCTGCAACGTGGTGGGGGGGGCGGCAGCGGGGTGGAGGGCCGTGAAATGAGGACGGGGAGGGGCGTAACAAGGCCCGTGGCGACACGCTAACGGGAGGCTCGTGGCTGCGGGCACGTGGGCTTCACTGTGAAATGCTTTTCATTTTGCAGTGTTTTGAAAGTTTTCACTGAGTTTAGAAAGGTCTGGGGTGGGGGAATGGGCTGCAGATCAGGGTGCGCCTCATGGAGGGGAAAGAACAGAGAAGGGCTGCCGGGCGTCCCTCCCGCCCGGAGGCAGCCGGAGGCAGCGGCGATAACGGAGATAACCGACAGCGGCTGAAGCTCTTCCCACACTTCCACGTGGAAGAAAAGGCGCTTAACCGGGGCCTGGGCCTCCGCTCCCGCTCTCGGGTGGGGCCCACCCTCTTCAGGGCAGGGCTGTCAGAAAACTCTCCCCACAGCCGCCCTTCCTGCCACCCGCCCAGCCACACTTAGAAGCCACCATGGCTTCTTCCTCAAGCCCTCCCCGCACGTGTCCAGCCTCTCTTCTCGGCCAGTCTGAGCTGGGCTTCTAAACTTCCCCCTAGAGGTGGTCTAACTGGAGTCCTCGCAGCGGCAAACTTCTGTAAGAAACTAAGTTATTCAAAAATTCTGTCTGTTCCGTGTTCAGGTTAGGGTACCAAAGACAGAAAGGAGAGGATGGTCTGACAGCTGTGACCCCGACATATTTGTTAAAACAAAGCACACACAGATCAAGAGAATCGCTTTTTGCTCTCCTTTGTGATACAGGTAAGCCACTGACAGCAAGGCATAAAGATGTAACCTCCCCCTGCGCCCGCAAAAGAACTCTGCCTGTGAGCATAATTTTAGAAACTTGAAAAAAATAATGTATTTAAATGGTTGAAACATCATTTCTAATGCCAATAAAATAGAAATGTAAATCAGAATATGTGATTTACAACCCTGGGTAAGGAATGTAAGGGAAAAGACACTTGGCCTTCATTTCGTCCCCTCCTGGTCTACAGCCCTTTCCAGCATCCTCCCTGCTGGAGCCCTGGGCCCATGGCACATTCAGAAACTCCTACAGACAGAGGGACTAGGGGAGTGAGCCCTAGGAGGGACGAAGCTGGGGGAGAAGTGTGCTTTCAAAGGACTGAAGAATTCGGGGCAGGATCAGGCTCCTCTAGTTTTTGTTCTGGCCTGAGGATGCCAGGTAGGGTTATAACACAGCTAATCTCAACTTCTTCTGTCCCACGCTGACACCAGCGTGCAGGGAAGCTGCCTAATTCCTCCCTCAATGTTCTCTCCTCTTCGGATCTAAGGGTTTACAGAAAGGAAGACAAGTGCTTCCTGTCCTACATGCTCCCACTTGATTGTTATACATACAATGAAAAAGGGACCCCAAGAGACTTTTTTCTTTGGGGAGAAGACCCTTTGAGAGGTTGCCCGTTTCGCAGCTAAGCTGGGGGATGGGAGGAGAGCGGAGGCAGGACTGAAAGAGCCAAGCTGCTCAGATTTTCACTCGGAGGAAACAGGCATTTGCGTGGGTGAGGGCAGTCACAGCTGACAGCAGCAAGTCCCTGCCTCTGGCTCTATCTGGCAGCTTGAAAAACCTGTTCGGATAGCCCTGGCCTTGGCTATGTTACAAGATCTGCTCCTTCAGGAAGGCAGTTTCCCATGTATATTCCCACGAGGCCGCAGTGCTCCCTGCTGACCAGCTACTGCCCTCCAGCTCAGGGGCCTCCACAAGGACGGAGGGCTGGTTTCCCGAGTCCCTGACGTATGCAGATGGTTTCTGCTTGTCCACAGCACTGGATCCAGCACACCAGGGAAGGAGCAAACCAAGAGTCCCCAGCAACGCACTTCGGGTCCCTCAGGCGAGTCCCTGCGATCCTCTGCTAAGCACGCCATGTCCCAAGTGTAACTGGATTCGTCCGACTGGCACCGCGCCTCCCGGCGGAGATACTCTCCTCCACCCACTCTGGGCGTGCGGTGGAGGGGCTGGGAACGCCAGGCACAGGTGCCCACCCCAGGGGAAATGGATCTGGACTGTGGGTCCTGGCCAGAGCGCCTGTGGCCGGGATTATGGGGGACTCTATATAGGTTATCATGTGTCAGAAGCAGCGCTGCTCCCCTCACGAATGTCAGGGTAGGGCTGGGAACCTGGGGCCTGGGGCAGCACAGAGCACTGACATCTGAGAGCAGGTGAGACGGGGGAGCTGCCACCCCAAGCCCAAGGAACAGGGAACCGCCGCGGAAAACTTGTCCTCGCCGAATCAGAATGATTTTTGTGTGTGTGTATCTAGCCCCTCGGCAGGAAAAAGGCATCTGTGCAGAATTGGTAACCACAGGGATGGGCAAAGGAAGTCGAGGGAGGCCAGCTTGCCCGCATAAACTGCAGTAGAGCCCACTCGACAAACGTAACACACTGTGAGGCAAGCAGGTACCTCCTGCAGGTTCAGAGGATTTAGCTAGATTGTCCGTACGTAAAGGCTATTGTTTACAGAATCTGAAGGTCTCTGATAGCACCATAAATATCCTGGGTCGGATCAGCACAAACCTGAAGCTGCCCAGCACTGCCTGGCTGGTAGCTATGGGCGTGCTGGTACCTACAGGCAGCTGGGGCCGCCTCAGAGGTAGGGGCAGGAGATGGCTTCCTGCAGCTCTTGTTCTGCCTTCTTTCACAAGCTCCAAAGTCCATAAGGTCATGGACCGGTGTAGTCCCCCTGCTGGGCCCCTCGGCACGTGCTACACGTGCTAATAAACAGGCTAAGAGAGAAATGACAGGAGAGAAATAACGCACACCTCTGAACCAACCTCCGACATGGCTACGTCACAGTCGCAAAGCTCTTAAGCGTCAGACGCTGGGCCAGTAAGTTGCTAAATAAATACTTTGAAAGGAACCCATATGCACGTTTGCCATTTTCTCCATGGTTTCCAGGCCTGATACCCCACCAACTAAAGATAATATAAAGTTCAACTCACTTATCATCTTTCTCATAAATATTTAGTCCAAGGGCATCAACTCCAAGCCAAAGGTCTGTTCCTTTCTTATTTTTTATCTCAAAATAGTTGATCCCATACATTTCCAGGTCCTGGGCAATCTTCAGATACTCCAGCATAGCATTGTCTCTGGGTGGGGAGAAGAAACATCGCATCACCGTTAGCGTGCGCCCCGCGCTCGACAGTTACACGGCCACCAGGATCTGAAACGTAGTGCCATCACGGAGGACGGGCTGACAGCCAGGTGTCTCCGTCGCTGTCCCTCTGCCGGCCTGTGCCCCACGTGGGCGCCCAGCCATCCTGGACACTGACCACGGGCGTGCGTCACGCGTCAGGAAGGACCCGACCCGGCTCGTGCTGCCCCCTCTGGACACACAGGACGTCCCTTGGAACTTTTATCGCTGGGCACGACCTCTCTCTCTCTCTCTCTGTGTCTCTCTGTCTCTGTCTGTCTCTGTCTCTGTCTCTCTGTCTCTCTCTGTCTCTGTCTCTCTGTCTCTCTGTCTCTCTCCCACACGGTGCTTCAGGGAGCCCACCGTCTGCCTCACCTGGGGCCACTGCTTGGGCTTTGAGTTGTTTCCCTCCACAGAAGATGCTCGGGTCAGGCAGGAAACTAAGGACACAAAGTCTCTGAGGCCCAAACTGCACATGAACTTCTGAGGCTGGGACATCATGCCGAGAACTGCTGCCAGTGCCCACGGGGAGGGTTCTAGGGCAGAGCATCTGGTCGCTCCGCTCTCACCAGCCACGCGTCCCACTCCGACCCTCTCCACGCCTCGCTGGTGCTTATTAGCAAGTGTTTCTCACTTGGGAACTTTTTTTTTTTTTTTTTTTACATTTACCACCTTTCGAAGGCAACCACCTTACGGACGATGAATGAATCAGCACCTCTGTGACAGGGAAAAGAAAATGCCTGGTGGGCTGTGAGCAATGCTCCGGCCCCCTTGACTAAAATGAAGAGTTTCAGACACACGCTTTTCTTTCCTCTGAAACAAGGAGGGGAGAAGGCTTGAGGGACTGAAGGTGTAAACTAAACCGCTTCTGGCCCTGGTGGCGGTGGGGAGGAACACCTGACTTCGTTTAGGAAGAAACTCACCGGCAGCTCCTTAACTTCCCTGCCCTTCTAGGCACGGCTCCGAGCGGGGCACCTGAAGGACCCGAGTCCCCTCCAAAGAAGACCGGCTCCCAGCCCAGCACTCACTTGAGCATCCCGCGGTGCTCGGCGTGCCACACCTGGATCCGGTCCTCCCACTGGTCCCTGGTGAGCTTGTGCTGGTCCATGACTCTGGATTGCAAGGGAAGAGGGCACAGAGCCGTCACCCCACAGGGCTGGGAGAGGCGAGCGACTGGCCACTGAGCGCACGCACACAGACCTTGACTTTTCTTTCAAATAAAACCATCTACTTCCTAAGATGCCGCATTTCTATTTATGACAGTTAACAGCCTGGACGATTTAGAACCTGGAATGAGACAAACCCAGTCTTGCTAGAAACACTTTTAAAAGGTGTTTTATTTTAAGTGGGCTCTCCTTCCAAAAGAGGTAATTTATGTGACCGCTAGTAAATAAAAACAGATTGAACGGGGGCCGGTTTACCATACACCAGGGAGAGCTAAGCAGGTTCCGCTCTGGCATCTGCAGCTCCTGTGAGGAGGGCCCCCTCCCCTGCTGAGTGCCTCTGTCGCAGACGCCACTCCGGGGTCCACCGGGGGGTGGCAGGGCCTGCGGAAGGCCGGCCCGTGACTGCAGACACAGTCCCCGGCCTCCAGGAACACTCGCCCTCCACGAAGCCCTTCTGCCTCCCGACCCTCCTGACACGACGCTCGCACGCGGGCCCGGCCCCCGCCGGCTCACCGTTGGGGGATCAGCCGCTCGGAGCTGAGGTACCCGGACTTGTGCAGCTCCTTGCTGAAGTCCCCGAACTTGGCCTGCACAGCGTAGGAGCCCAGGAGCACCGCCGTCTCGGGCGGGCAGTAAATCTCATCGCTGAGAATCCCCTCCTTGACTTGCAGGAAGAAAAGCTTCTGTGTGATGTCCTGGATGAGCTCCTCCGACACGTCTTCAGGATAGAACTTGGCCCGGAACTTGAACTGCAGAGGGTTCTCCTTTCTGACCTCCTGGGCGGACACCTGGGCGGCAGAGGCCAAACCCTCACTGCAAGTTCGAAAGACAGAGACCTGCCTTCCCAACACAGGTTTTTTAACCACTGACTCAGAAGGGTCCTTCAGGCCCGTTTTCAGAAGATAATGTTTATTCTGAAAGTCACCATTTTAGCATGGAAGACGGAAGGCCAGTGAGAGTCCGGTTACACCCTCACACTAGGCCCAGCCCGTCAGTGACCCGCCAGGCCGCCAGCCCCAGCCTTGGTTTTCTGGGGGCGATGCTATCAACTCCGGGGGACTGCCTGAGTGACCCGCGAATCTGGCCTCTGTCCACACGGCCGGGCCAGCCCTGGACCATGAACTCACTCTCAGTAATTCCTCACGCTGCACCCACCCCCTTCCACGCCTCCAATCACCCTCCTGACGGGTCCAGTGATATGGGAGGAAAGCAGGAGTTGGAGAAAAGAGAGAAACTGTCTGGAGAAAACACATTTAGCTTACTGCTTTTCTTTGTAATTGTTAATGGAATTATCCAGTCTTTGGAGTTGAAACTCTTATCACAGGTTCAAACGGAGCAATAACAGATTCTTACAAAACAGTGGATGATTCATGGTTTATAAGATTAACAATCTCATTGGAAAAAAACAAAACAAAAGCTAAGGTCAACTAAAAGCTAAGCAATTAAGCATCACACACTCCAATAAGGGAGCAGTAAGGAGAAATACCAGGATCTAATTTCCAGCAACTATCCCCATTTACTGGAAACCTGCAACCTCTCTGTCTTTAAAAACTTTTACACAAATAGAAAGGAACACAAAACAAAAGACAGAGTTTCAATGTCAACAGAGCAGACCAAACCCAATTAATAGCCTGTAAATAGTTAACATGACTTACCTTTTTATCAAGTTTCAACCAGGTAGGAAATCCTTTATTATCCACATACTGGAGGCCAAAGTACCACACTTCCCGTAGGCCGATAGTCTTAACCACCTGTGTGAAAGAGACAGGGGGGGCCGAAACAGTCATGAGGAACTCTCTGGATGGCAGTGGCCCTGGGCCGCCACCATCACATGGTGCAGCAGAGCTGCCAGGAGAGCGAGGCGCCAGCTTAGACACCCCGGGCAGGCCTCCGCTACACTGTCTGTTACTAACAGACGTGAACCATTTACTTTTTTCTTGGCCGCACTGCGCGGCTTGTGGGATCTTAGTTCCCCGACCAGGGATCGAACCCGGGCCCCCTGCAGTGAAAGCACCAAGACCTAACCACTGGACCGCCAGGGAAGTCCCTGAACCATTTACTTTTAATATAAATTTGAGCAGATTTAGGGTTAACTTTAAATCTTATAAAATGTCACCCCTACTCCTCTGTCCTCCATTATGCATTTCTGAGTAAAGACAGCTAGGTGGGCCACAGGGAATGGGCCATAACCCAGGTACACCGGTAAAAGTGTATGTGTGTCACAGGTGTGACTGTACCTGTTGGGGAGCCCACATGAAAAAGGGGTTGAAAGACACCAACGTGAAGCAGAGCCTCCCCTGGCTGCCCGTCTCTGCTCCTCGGCAGCCGGCCCAGGCCCCTGCTCAGCAGGATCAGGGAAACAGCAGTCCCGGAAAGGTACAGAAGGCAGCGGGCAACAAGCTTCCAGGGAAGAGGGGGTGCTCAGCTTCACACGTGCCAAGGGGTGACGAGCACTCTTTCAACCTCCAGAAACGTGAAACTCTGACACAGGAAGGTAGAATTCAGCCCTAGGTCATAGTGAGTTTCACATTTTTAAAATTTTCTCCAGTACTAGGAAAAAAGTCTCCTGTGGTCCGTTACATTGACAGCCCCACGATGGTTACTCTTGTGTCTTGAAGTCAAAAAGCAACTTGCCGTGGACACTTGCTGAATATTGTCAAAACTTTGCCGCACAGTTTTAAATTCCATGACATATAATGTTTAAGCCTTTAAAAAAAGGTTACTATTCTTCACATATATGGCTTCTATCATACTTAAAGGGAAAGAGGGCTGTACACACTAGAAATGAAAATCAGGTATCTGGAGCACTTACTGACAATAAAATCTGAAACACCAAACAAAGTGTGCCCTGAGCCTGTTTCTGCATCGGCCTCGGCGCATCGGCCTCGGCTAGGGGGCCGGATGCTTGCGGGAGCTCCCGGGTCTCCGTTTACTACACGCCAGGGAATGACCTGCTCATCCACTCCCTTCACTCACCCAAAAAAGGGGAGGAGGGACTAGACCCGAGACTCCTCATCATGAAGCGACAGGAGGGCGGTTTTGACTCTTACCAGCGCTCTCCCCGCAAGTCTGGTGAAGCCCCAGGTCTGCTTTTCGTGGTGGCCAAGTATAGAGGAAGCTGATGGAAAGACCAGGTTTTCTACACCCAATCCTGCTAGTCTCCTAAACCTCCATCTCAACATTCTGATACGAAACCTGCCTCGCCTTCCCCTGCGGGCCGTCCACAGCCGCACAAGAAAGCCCCCCATACAGAAGCCATTCGACCTCTCCCGTCTAGCCCTCCCACCCCATCCGCCCAGCTGCAGTCTGAGCCTGGGTCTGAGCGGCGTGAAACCACTTCCCGACCACCTGACTTCCCCGCCCCGTGCCTGTCAGACCCCCGCTGACCTGCAGATTCCTCTTCTCCATGTGCTCCGACGTGGCCAGTCCCCCTTCACGGAGCCGATCAGACTCTGCAGCCATGGACCTGACCCGGGTCCCTCACCCGTGCGGTGGAAGCCTGTCCCTGGGTGCCCTGATCTGCCACCCACCTTTACGTATGACTCTTCCGTCTACTTCCAGGACAACTGTCCTCAGCGTGTTTCAGAGCCCTACTTCTCTCCCTACAGCTCCCCCAAAACAACACAACAGAAGTAAACAACCTTCCTTTCTGCAGTCCATTCTAAAAACTGACCTGTCAGTCCTCTCTGCGAGGGAAACCCAGCATTCCTAGAAAAACACAATCACTGTTCTCTCCAATGTCCCTACCTTAACCTAAAGCTGATACACAGCACGCAAGCCAAATCTGAACGGGTGTGGGGTCCATTCCTTTCTCTCTGCCTCTGTGGTGTTTTTTATTTTATTTTATTTATTTATTTTAATTTTTGGCTGCGTTGGGTCTTCGTTGCTGCGCGCGGGCTTTCTCTAGTTGAGGCGAGCGGGGGCTACTCTTCGTTGCGGTGCGCGGGCTTCTCACTGCGGTGGCTTCTCTTGTTGTGGAGCACGGGCTCTAGGCGCGTGGACTTCAGTACTTGTGGCACTCAGGCTCCGTAGTTGTGGCTTGCCGGCTCTAGAGCGCAGGCTCAGTAGTTGTGGTGCACAGGCTTAGCTGCTCCGCGGCATGTGGGATCTTCCCTGACCAGGGCTTGAACTTGTGTCCCCTGCATTGGCAGGCGGATTTTTAACCACTGCACCACCAGGAAAGTCCCTCTGTGGTGTTTTAAATGGCAGGTTTTGGGAAAGGAAAAGGCAGGGATGTTTCTACTTAACTCAGTCTCAAGCGACAGCTGGAAAATACTATTGATCCTTTCTGGTGATGAAAACAGTGAGCAGAAAGTCACGTGGCAGGAACTCCTTTCTCAGCACGTCGGCAGCTGCAGTAGTGGGAAAGCGCCATGGCCCCGCCAGGAACCTGCCCGGCTTCCGCGATGGTCTCTGAGGGCCTCCGTCACCTCGGAGCCCTGGACTAGAATCTAGTCACAGACGCAGCAACAGCACCGGGCAGGGGCTGGGGGACAGTTACTGCTGAGGAGACTTAAGCGACAGAGGGGGTGGGAGAGAAGCGGACAGACTAACTACCTTCCAAGTCTCCTTCAACCGCTTCCAGTTAAGGACCACGTTGTAGCGACTGGCAGTTGGGCCCACAAATGAGCTTCGGAGACCTAGAAGCGCATGAGATGGCGCAGCAGAGCCCCGTGCCGCCCGCAGCCCCTCCTGGATGTTCGCTCAGGAGGAAACGTGTCCGGCGTGGCGGGGGGAGGAGGGGGCGCCCGGCCCACCTGTGCTGACGAGGCCTGAGCATCCCCGCCTCACGTACCACCTTGGAGGGATAAACAAACGGATCTTCAAAGAGCGAGGTGCAACTGGGGTCAAGGCTGTGGAGACGGCCTTTCCTGCCAGGCCTCTGCGTCCGCAGTTCTAACACAGACTGAGTCATGTTCCGCTGACCCACGAGCGGTTCCATGGGTCCGCTCCAGCCTCAAGTCCTCAGATTACACAGTATTTCACAATAGGAATACACAATACTGAAAAATCTCCAAACACTAACTCTGGGGACTGAGGGACGCGCCAGCTGCAGGCAGAGCTGACCCAAGCGCCCGGCTTCCTCCCCGTCCGTGCTCTGACCACTGCCCCATACGGTGCCCAGGATTTTCTTTCAGGAGAAACCCTTAGATTTCCACCCCAAGTCCAGCCCCACCCCAGGCAGTAAACATCTTTATCGTTATCGGGTGAGGCACGGCCAGGGAATGGCCTCAAAATAACAGCACAGGGAGAGCGGAGGCTGCATTCGAACCCTGCCCTGGAGGTGTGAGCACCGAGGCCCTGCTCACTGGCTTGGGGAAATGAACCTGCTGGGTGCTGACTTCGGGGATGAAAGGGAGATCCCATCAGGCCCAGGGCGAGTCACCTATAGTTTCTACATTTGCCAGGACTCCGCTCCACTTTCCAGTTTGGTGCTGGGCTGCAGAGCATGGCTTGGCCCACCGGCGGGGCCTCTCGGGAAGGCCGCCGACGGTGCAGGTGGCTGTGAACGCACACCCTGCCCCGGCGCCCTACTGGGTCCTCAGTCCCAGAGCAGAATTTACAAAGCCCAGAAAGGTAGGTCTCGCTCTGTCTAAAGCTCGGAACCGTTTCACGGAAGAGTTACCACGGCCCTCATGGTGGTTCAGGTGGTTCACCGTGCTTATTAAAACTCTGCGTTCACCTTCCGCTTTCGTGAAGAGAGGGGCAGGAGCGCGGCTGGCTGTCACCTGGCCGGAGGGAAGGCTGTGTGCTGACCTCCGAGGGGCTCAGGGCGCCGCGGCTGCAGGGAGTGCAGGGGACAGGCCGCCGGGCCCCTCGCTGTCCTGCACTGCACCCTGGCCGCGAACCAGACGGCAGGAAGCGGCCAGGGGGACCGTGGCGACCCCAGCGGGAGAGGTGGCAGCCAGAGCTCTCGGTGAGGCTCTGGCTCATGAGGAGTGCACGGCGCCCCTTCTTCTCGGGCCTGCGAACAGGGGCCGCCCCGGGGACAGCGTGTACGACAGCTGAATCCCGCCGGCAGGAGGGAGGAAAATGGCCTACTCCACAGCGAGAAGCTAGCAGCCAACCAAGGCAATAAATATGCTCGGCAAACAAAGTGATTCCGATGCTGCAAACACTTTTTTCTACCTGGGAACCCTCTCTCTAAGTTCACAGAAACCAACCTGATCGAAAAGCTGCTTTCCTGTTGTATTTGGCTGGATGGCGAACTCCAGCTCCGCATCCATGGTGGTAACTCGGACATTGATCTAGAAAACAGAATGGAACACATTACACTTAACTGGGTGTTTTTAATCATCTCCACGTCTCCCACCTAAACTCAATGATCCTGAGCAACGTGGTGAGGGTATGTCCCTCCTCCGCACCCATTCTCATGCCTGTCACCACACACAGACACACACACACACACACCTGCCACAGCCGCCACACACTCCCAACCCCAAAACACACACGACACGCCCCCCCCCCCCCCCCCAGCTCTGTGCCTACGCATGCAGTCTGGATTCAAATGTGTGCCCTCATGGCTTTAATAAAGCACGTTCACGCTTAGGTCTAAGCTGTTCTTCTGCAAAATACTTTGATAACTGTCAACATATTTTCCATAAACCATCTCACATTTTGACCCTACGACAGCTAAGTGAAGCCGCCTCTGGGCATCCACACCAAGTCGGTAAGTGAAAGGAGAGGAGAGAGAGGGTCTGTACACCAGAATGCTGCCAGCAACTTTAGAAACCACCTCGACAGTGAAGAGAGAAATGGCTAAATGATCACAGACACATCGAAGAGGATAGAATACTACGTAGTAATTTGAAAAGGTAATTATGAAGACAGTGGAAACATGGAAGCATTACTAGGATAGTAAGGTCACAAGGTGGTAATGATGGCAAGGCCTGAAAAAATGTCTCTAATATTGCCATATAGTTGGTGGTTTAAAGAAATTTATTTCAAGGTCATTTTCAAATTTATCGCTTGAAAAACCCCAGAATTTACCAGCATATGAAAAACATGCAAATCTAGCTACCTTATATCATGGTCCCAAAGGAAAATAACACAGCAACTATAATGCTTAACATTAAGAAATGCTTGCTTCTCACCATTTTTCACGTGAAATATATAAATTGCTGGACAGACATATATTCTAAATTCTTCCTAACACAGACGGAAATGTAACGAGGATACAGATTGACTGTATTTAGTATTTTTAAAAAATATTTATTTATTTAATTAATTTTTGGCTGCGTCGGGTCTTAGTTGCGGCACGCAGGATCTTCCTTGCAGCATGCAGGATCTTTTGTTGCAGCGTGCAGGTTTCTCTCTCTAATTGTGGCTCGTGTGCTCAGTAGTTGTGGCGCGTGGGCTTAGTTGCCCCGCAGCATGTGGGATCTTAGTTCCCCAACCAGGGATTGAACCCGTGTCCCCTACATTGGAAGGCAGATTCTTAACCACTGGACCACCAGGGAAGTCCCCTAAAAGTATTATTTAGCTTCCTGATATAAGAACTAAAAAGTGGTGAGTTCCGAATGTGTGTCATGCCTTGGCTGGACACTTAGACTGTGTCTAACTTGAACAAAAATTAGTCTCTACAAATCATTTTTCCCCTAACACTAAAGACTGTGATGATTAAGAGATACTTTTACATACATACAGTCTGTCTTAAAGGTTCTCTGACTGATATAACATATAGAGAAGTGAGGCATAATTCTCCAGATTTTAATAAACGTTTCCTCTCCAATCACAAGTCTACAAATTAAAGAACTGAAGTTTACTGAGAAGCAAGACTAGGCACATTTTATATTCTTCAAGTTTATTAAAATATAAAAACCTAAGTTTCCTTCCTTTTCCTGCCAGCAATAATTTAAAGAAATCACAAAATGGCTGTTACAAAGCAAGTCTCTCTCTCTCAATTATGGTTCCAAGGGCACATATGAGATGTGAAGAGCAGCCCCAAAGTCAAATATTCTGTAACAAACGCAGCTCCAAATTAAATTACACTCATAAGCCCACAATGAATGTCCCATTCGAAACTGAAGTGGAGGGATGCGGGGCTGACAAATGCCGGGCCTCAGATCTGCTTTTCTTTCTCCGTAACCTACTGATTCAGAAACTGAACCACCAAACAATGTGTACCGAATGCCACTACCCTGGTTAAGATGCATATAAGAGACCAGAGGTTCATGCGTAGGAGATTTCAGACTCTAACTCCTACATCTCGATCACCTCTAAATTTAAGGACCAAGAAAAAAATGTCACCTCCGGAAACCAATGCTAATAATTAACATAAAAAAGTGATCGTCACACTATTTTTAACCATTTTGCAAACTCATTAACACGAATTTAGAAAAAAACTATTTTAAGGTTCTGAGCTGGTTCATATTTGACTCAAAGTTCACACAACTCTTTGAAAAAGCAAAGAACCCGCAAAATGAATACTTTTACTGAGATTAGATGTAACAAGCCAGTAGTATGTAGAAAGTGAACTTTCTTAAAAATTAAGTGTATTGGGAAGGTCTGCGCAACCTGCAAAAACTGCACCTCCCATCACAGGCACTTAAAATGACCACCAGGGCTTCCCTGGTGGTGCAGTGGTTAAGAATCCGCCTGCCAATGCAGGCGACACGGGTTCGAGCCCTGGTCCGGGAAGATCCCACATGCCGCGGAGCAACTAAGCCCGTGCGCCACAACTACTGAGCCTGCGCTCTAGAGTCTGAGAGCCACAACTACTGAGCCCCCGTGCCGCAACTATTGAAGCCTGTGCTCCGCAATAAGAGAAGCCACCGCAATGAGGAGGCCACGCACCGCAACGAAGAGTAGCCCCCGCTCGCTGCAACTAGAGAAAAGCCTGCGTGCAGCAACGAAGACCCAACGCGGCCAAAAATAAGCAAAAAAAAAAAAAAAAAAATGACCATCAGCAGGTCCAGTGAGACATCCCGCCCAGCTTCACTTGCTCTGGTCTTTCCAGGGACTTCCTTCCCTGAGCTGCAACACCCAGGCAATCCTGCAGCCCGGTGTATGGCCGCAAACAAAGCCGGCAAGCCAGCGATCAGGCTAAGCTCTTCGGGCTGCAGTCACAGGCACGGCTGGGACCAGTGTCGGGAGGCAGACAGCCTTTCCCTCCGCTGTGCCCACCAGCCCCGTCGGAAGGAGCAACGCCCAGTTCTGATCTGGGGAGGCACCAAAATTTTCATTTTCAGACACCCCCTAAAATTACAAAATCAAGGTAATTTTAATCAATATATGTGTATTTCATTTACAGTGCATGGTCTACAATCTTGAGACCAAGGTTGAGACGGGAGAACTTATGAAAGCTAAACCCTCGAATGAACAGCATGTTAATGATCTCCAGCCAAGCTGCCCTGCAGGATTGGGTCGTGTCCCCTGACTAGTCGTTACCCTACTCGTGTCTCTCATGGGGTCAGGGGTAAAATGCTATTCTGGGCCGGCACGAGTGTTCCTTCTGCAAGACTATCTCAAGGACTGCAGGATGTTTAGCAACCCTGAGCCCACCCACTACACACAGGTATCCCCAGTCCTCTAAAAGTACCCCCCAACACACACACAAACCCCAAAATGCCCTCTGGATAAAGGGGATGCTCCTACCCTGATTGAGGACCACAGCACAGCACTGCCTGAATCAGTAGCGTGTTAAGCAGGTCCATGTTTAGAAAGACTATTTAGATTGTTTTAAACTTTATAGATCTGTAATAACGTACTGAAATACAGCATAAACTTTCATCAAAGTTTAAGACGAAACATTTACTCAGATGACAGGACCATTTATATTCATGTTTTGGTCCACTTATCCAGGGGCTTTAAAAGAAATCAGGCTTTGGCATATTAAGGAAACATACCTAAACCGCAACTCTCCTTTTTATTATCCTGTTAGGTTTCCTTGGTAATTAATTGTTTTTAGTGAACTCAATGTGTACTTGGAAAAAGCTAGCACTCATGTTTGCAGTGGTGCCACAGAAATAAAGTGGGATGATACGGTTATGCATGATAAATGTGAGAATGGTCCCACGAAAAGCTGGAGGTCCAGGGTAAAACGTATCACCACACAAACCCAAACCACGTGCAAAGACTGGAGAAAAGCACATGGTTTGCAATTTTTATTGTCTTGGTATTTCCCCCTAGATCACACACTTTTCTCAAAGGCAATATTCTCTGAAGGCAGCAAAATCACATAGTAATGTGCGGTACAGGTGTGTACAGCATGCAGTCAGTCATTTAAAATCTACCCACCGAAAGGGCAATGTTTATGCCAGGCTGGTCAAAATACTGAAACCCTTTCTAACATTCTGCTCTGTTTGGTGGGGCCAGTGGTGATGAAAGTTTAATTCTGCCCATGTACCCCCAACCCCTTATGTACACACAGAGAACCATGTGGTTGGTGGAGATGACAATTTAGTAATTCATGTCTCTCCTCCAAATGCTACTCCTTTTGAAGCTATGGCACAAAGCTGTAGTTAGAGTTCCAAAATGTTAGAACCTAAAAGGAACCAGACATAATCATACTGCACTATCTATAACGGAAATTCATAAGTTTCAGTATGAGAGTTTCATTAGCACTCTACAGATTTAAAATAACGAGGTTTTTTTTTTTAAACAGCTATATACTAGGTCAGAATTTTAGAGTAAGATAATGTATTGAAGATGTCTGAACCCCTTGAGGAAAATGAGGTTTTTAATGAGTATTTGTGTGTTTTTCACACTGACCATATTTAGCAGAAACATCTTTCTTCTTTTTTGCCTCTGATAGTAGCCTAGCTTAGTAGGAGTTTTCATTTCAATAGGAGAGGTAAGTTCCTGATCTATTACTAAAATATCAGTATATGCAAGAGACAAATGCCTAAAAACAAAAATAGCAATGAATTTCGTTTTATTTCTAAAACAAGAACTAATGAAACTAGCCTGTAAAACTTCTTAAATTTAAGCAAAACACCAGGCACTTTTTTTTTCATGAATATAATGACTGGTGTTTCACAGGTATTTGCACCAGACCACTTAACTATATAATGCGTATCTTGTTTAATATCAGGATTCAACACATAAACCTACCTACCTTTGCCTTAGTTAACGAAGACGATGAACACCTAATTGTTAATAGTCCCTAATCTCCTTCTGCTTAATAATCTACTCTTTTAAAAATTCTATTTGCTATTCTCATTATGGGTTAGCTCAGCTCAAAATTACCATCAACATGCTGATGAACCATGATAGCTTTCACCTACTGTTCCCAGCCCACTCCAGCTGGTGGGCACCGTGCATGCCTTCGGGGCTCACGCCCTCCACAAACACCAGTCAGTGCCTCCCGGGGCGGGGGCGGCCTGCTGCTTACGCCTTAAATAGGTGGCCCTCAAATAGGTGCCACACACCCCAGTCCTTCGGGACTAACCATTAGAATCCCCAGAGCAGCTTCTCAAACACCTGAGTTTCTGGGCCTCAACCCAAGAAACCTGAATTTTTTAAAAGCCACTCAAATGATTTTGAGGACCAGCCAGATTCACCGATCCCTGGAACAGTGGGCGAGAGCATGGGAGCCCCGAGGCCCCATGGCACGGTGACCTGCGGAGGCATTCCTCCCTGGGGCCTCAGCCCCCTGATCTGCAAAGAGAGGGTCTGGGTTAGATGACCTGAGTCCTTTCCAGCTCTGAAATGCTCGGTCTAAAGTCCAAAGGCCCAAAGGTGAGATGCAATCCGAGCTAGAGCTGTGCACGTGCAGAGGGAACGGGAAGGTTCATGAGAAAGTCAGTAACTGCGTGACACTATCACGAGCCGGCTGGGAGGCTGTTTTCATGGACAAAGGAAAAGCTCACACCTGTTTTCACATTTCCAAGGACGGGGATGTAACTCTCTAACCAGACACACGATAGTACAGGTTTTATTGCTCCAATGCAACTGACCGCTCTTTTTCCAATAAAAAAGGGAATTAAAGGTGTTAAACTCCAATCTGTTTTTTAAAAATATAAATTCAATAACAATTCACCCTATTAAAATCAAATAAATCCACCGTCCCCCGCTTTGCTGGGCAATCACGAACACAGGTCTGACAGCAGGTGGTGGGCAGGATCGCCTCCTGGCCTAGCCCCAGTCTGAAGGAGGCACTCCCTGCTCCTTTATAAAATAGAAATGACTTTATCTGTAAGGGATCTTCTAACATTCTATAGCTTAATTATAGGAGTGGCTTCTGACACCATCCAAATCAGTGGCTGTGTAGTTTCTGCAAAATTATCTGAATTTAAAGAGAGAGGGACAAAGCATGGGGGGTGGGAAGGCAGTATTTTCAGGTCACACAGGTTAAGGTTCTCTATTTCTTTTTTTTTTCGTTCTTTCTTTAACTGAAAGGCTTTGAGAGTCTTGGCTGTATTAATGCAAATTGTGAAATTCCAGGACGGTGCCTTAGTCTAGGTCTCCCAGATTCTTCTGCCTACAGGTTTTTTTCCATGGAATATCCCAAAGGACCAGTATTTTTCAGAATACACTTTGGAAGAACATGATTTTTGAGTCTTCTCGGTTTAATTTTATCAAAATGGTATCTAAAATGCCTTCTAAATGTCTGAGAGATGTAGAAAAGATACTGAGTTGACAATAAAATACTGTATTTTACTTCTAACCCATGTATGATTGCTGAATTTTTGGCTGTCAAATTATCTCACTCATTATTTTCCTCATTTTGGTAAATAAATCTAGTTCTTCAATTTTTCCTTTGAGAAATGTCTACTTCCTCCTGAACTACTTTAAACTTCGTGTAAGAAAACCTCCCCCCCATCACACTTTTTACAGAATAAATTCACACCATACTAAAGACCAAGACAGGAGGGAAAAGTTCAAGACAAGTTCTTCCACAAACTTTACAGACAAGCAGCCATTTTACATCTTCTTAGACTAACCAGGTTTAGGTAATTTTAGTAGCCAGAACACTGCAGGGGAAATAAAAGTTTGCAGTGATTTTCCTATGTATGCAGAATCAGGAAAACCATGAAAGGGAAATTCAAAAAGTAACATTTGAATGTTTGAATTGCAGGCAGTGGATTCAGTGATAACAGATTAATCCCTGTATTATCACACCTGCATTTACTCAAAAATTAGTCTGAGTAGAACTATCTAAGCACCACCAAGATTACACTGAGAGCTTGACCTTTCATAATCATTTAAAATGGCAATGCTGTTTTCCAACATTCCAGCCCTCTTCTGAAGGTGCCACTTCAGCAACTTCTACAGCTTTCAAATATTTGGGTAAGACCTTTCAAATACTTCGAAAGGCTCTGACAGGGAAGTAGTATGGTAAACTTTCTCCCACAAATGGGGGAAGAAACGCAGGGGAGTATGATGAGGAAAAGTTCTCACAACTGAAATGAATTATAAAAGCTTCTTCAGATGCTATTTTGGTTCACTTAATTGAATAATTATTGAGACGATATTGTATTTTGATTTTCATCATTAAGTCATGACTCTTTACAACAGCTTTGTTGAAATATAACTTACATCCCATAAAATTCACCCATTTAAAATGTGCAACTGAGTGGTCTTTAGCAACTTCACAGAGTTATGCAACCAATCCCACTATCTAATTTTAGAACATTTCATCACCCCAAAAAGAAACCCCATGCCCGCTGGCAGTCACTCCCATTACTCCTTCCCCCCAGCCCTGGAAACCAAGAATCTACTTTGTGTCTCCATAGATTTCCCTATTTTGGACATTTCGTATAAACAGAATCATACACTATGTGGTCTTTGGTGACTTGCTTCTGTCACTTAACAGGTTTTTAAGATTTATCCAGGTTGTAGCATGTATCAGCACTTCATTCCTTTTTTACTGCCAAGTAATATTCCACTATCCGGATATCTCACTTTTGTCTATATGTACATTCATTGCTGATAGACATTTGGGTTGAGGATCTTATTATTTTCTGTGTTGCTTTAGTGATTATAAATATGAAACAGCTAGGAAACAAGTCATTTGAACTAGACTATGGTCAATTTGGTATTCAAATTGATAAGAAAAAAATTTTAGGGGCAAACGAAGATGAAAGAAAATGAATTTTTTAAAACTAAAATTCAACTTAAGTTCACTGTTTCATTTAAGTTGTGAGTAAAAATACGCTACATTCTCAGGAAGAAGGTGCCAGCAGCCAAACAAACTGCTGTGACCACAGCAGGAGACACCGTCTCCACCGGCACACTCACTCTCCCCTGAGGCCAGCAGTAATTCCAGCCGCAGGAATTGCAGTCAGCCCCTTCCCTTACAAACCAGGAGCCAGCTCCGGGGAGCAGCCCTCCCACGGGGCAGAGGGGAGAGCCCAGGCTCTTGTAAATTTTGAGCAGCAAACTGAGTCTTGTTTCACATTTAACTCCAATTGGTGCCGAGCTCGCCATCGCCCAGCACCCAATTAAAGTACCAAAAAAAAATGTTTTTAACGGAACACTATCTTTGTATTTTGCTTTCTTGGATTAACATTAACCCCGCCAGAGCCCTGCTCACTGCGGCAATACCAGACACGCTTCATGAAGGCTGGTGTCTGTGAGCAAGTGCACAGGAAGCACGGCCAGGCCAGCCACATCTCATACGCTACTCTCCCCAGGCCCTCAGCGCTCCTCAAACTTGAGCACACCAAAGAATTACCTGGAGAGCTTGTTGAAACAGTTTCCTGGGCCCCAGGCCCAGAGATTCTGACTCAGGAGGTTGGGATGGGCCCATCCATCTTCAGCTCCTCCCAGCTCATAAGCAAGGCCACACCCACACAGACCCTGCTCTCAGGGAACGAGGCTGGGCTAGGATCCTGAACAAGCAAACAGCCACGACTCCTTCTGGCAAGATTAATGTATGTACCGCTGCTATTTATACTCCATTCTGTGAAAATACCTTTACTAGACTTTCTTTCAGTACTAGACCTAAACTCACAGAGACAGGTTTTTCTTAATGAAACTGTATCTCTACAGAGGGATGCCTATTTTTGTACTCTCTTTGGATCCTGAGCTCCTTATCTTTAAGATAAAAATCAGTCTCGTGAACAATACTCCAACTCAATAAATCACAGCATAAGCTATGACACACAGTGGTCATTTACAAATAATTACCACCCTCTGTAAAACATTACCATTAACTCAGCAAACCTTAATCAGCTTAGTGTAGAAATGCAGACCTGTGAATTTAGCCAATTTAGAAGGCAAGTCGGAAAGCCCCAAAGGCAAGTGGATTTTTTGTTTTTTAGCTCTTCTCTGTCCATATCACTAACCCTTTACAGGCTGTCACGGTAATGGCTAGTAGAGATAAGTTTGTTTCTATCCATTAAATAAAATGAATGTTTGTCTTAGTTAAATGTGCAACACTGCTCCCAGTAACACTGTTTATATAAACAACAAAATTCTATAAAAGTAGTTGCCATTAAAAATCCAATGACCATAGTTTACATCGTTATAGTTTCTAATAAGCATACAGTTCTTTAGAAGTGTCCAACTTCTAAAGTGGACACTTTAGTGTGTCCACTTTAAAGTGTCCCTTCTATTCAAGAAAGGCAGCTGAGAAAACACCCTGTGGTACACCATTCTTTTAAGCATGGAGAGGTCAAAATAAAAACCAATATGTCGGGGCTTCCCTGGTGGCACAGTGGTTGAGAATCTGCCTGCCAATGCAGGGGACACGGGTTCGAGCCCTAGTCTGGGAAGATCCCACATGCCGCGGAGCAACTAGGCCCGTGAGCCACAACTACTGAGCCTGCGCGTCTGGAGCCTGTGCTCCCAACAAGAGAGGCCACGATAGTGAGAGGCCTGCACACCGCGATGAAGAGTGGCCCCCGCTTGCTGCAACTAGAGAAAGCCCTCGCACAGAAACGAAGACCCAACACAGCTAAAAATAAAATTAAAAAAAAAACAACAAAAAACCGATATGTCAAAATATTAAAACACTATACAGAGAGAAGACAAGTAAAACAGAAATGTGGTTCTTAAAACACAATTTTTCATTAAATGGAGTCAAGTCCATAGTAACCTGATACTGACTGTACTGGCAAAGACATCAACTCTGCTGTCAGTCAAAAGGGAGGCATCGGTCTCTCTCTAAAATGCTGCCACCAACAGCGTAGCCACACGTCACCATGTGCCTGAAGGCAAGCTGGACTCAAAGTTAGAAATTTCAGGGGTACATGTGTAAGCTCGAGCGCTTAACACCAGACTTCTTGAGGTTTACTGACCTTTAGAGAAGGTGTGAATAACAGTGTATCTTATTAATAAAATAACGCTATGGCAAACCTGACCACCAATGGATAATAACTTTTTAAAATTAGTCCTTTCTTTCAAGCTCTTCTGTATCTTAAGTTTAAATTAAACACAATCACATCATTATCTATTGTCTTCTTTTTTGAGGTTAAAGAAGAAACTGAGTGAAGGTGAAGAAACTGGCTTGTTAAACTTAGGAAAAATTTTCAAATGCCAAAGAAAACTGGCCATCTAGCTCCACAAATCTTGCAAAAAGTCTACGGAATTAATCAGAACACAAACTGCCAGGCGATGCAGTAAGAATTCCGTGCACCATCATTTTGTCTGTAGCACAGCCAACCAAGACAGATGGGCAGGACAGACACAAACTCATATTCTCATCAAGTATTCATATAATTGTACGATACCAGGATAATAAATATACCAGCCTTTTATTGCCTGGTAATAGGCAATAATAGTAATAGGAATAATAAAACCATCGAATGTTAGGGCTGACAAGAGTCCACTCGAGACAGCTCCTAAGGAGGTCCAAGGGCTGCTGGCCCGTCGTTCCTGTTACTCCTCACTTCCTAGGAGTCACGGACTGGTGCTATTCCCGGGACTGCGGAGTTCGGAAAGCCACTGAGGAGGAGCGCGTGAGGCCTGTGCTGGCTGCTCCCAGTCTCCCGGTTGTCCATCTCAGAGCTCCAGGTACTCCAACCCTTGTGATAGTGGTCACTCCCCCAGCAGGAAAATTCAAGCTCTGCTACGTGTGGATTGGTGCTCACAGTTAATGAGAATAACTCCAAATTCCCCGTAGGTAATATCTATCAAGAAACTGAATTAACCTACCACACTCGAGTGCCTCGGGCGAGGTCATCAACCTTTGGGATTCCAACAATCCTGCCCTCCCCTCCCACTCCTTCTCCATGCAGGTGTAAAAAAGCCGCCATGGATTAGTGTCCGCCCAGCTGCTAATCACTAATGAAAAGTAAGGTCATAACCACAGAGTTCAATGTCGAACGAGCCAACCTGACTCTATTATAAACCACATAGCTGTAAGCAGTTTCTTAGCTCACGTCTTCTGAGAATCACGACGTCCTAGGGTAGGCGCTTACCTCATTTTACAGAGAATTCAATATCACTTTAAGGAGTACTGAGGATAACTTAAAGTTAACCATGAAAACCAACACTACATACCCCTCATCTCCTTTTCCAAACTGCTCTCCTCCACCACCATTAGGCTAAGCTTACAGTGTAAAAGCTAAATCCTTAATATGCTGTGGATAATAACAGGGCAGAGTGAAACATGAAAGCTGGGCCTTGGAATTTCCCAACAACTTTTGTTTCAGGTATCTACATTGTTATATTTTATATCCTGTTTCTATGTTGTATACATGTATATGTTCTAGGTAGAATAATTAAAAAAGGGAGGAGGGGTAACTATTTCGTAGGGTGACTCTAAATGGGTATTGCTTGGTGAGAGGTAAAAAGTTATCCTAGTCTGACTACCTTCTTTTAAAGGCTGAGAAACTGCGGCCTAGAAAGGCTTATGCGATTTCCTTACCTACTAAAAATATTTATATTTGTATAGCTCTTAAATGTTAGTCCTAAAGTTGTATCTTTCAATGTAAGTCAATGGCTTTAAACTTTTGAATGGAAAAGTTTGTATTTCCAAATTCCGGGGTGAAAATTATATGAAGTATATATACAGATAGATACAGATCGGAAGGAAGGCCTCAAATCCACTAATATCCATCACATAATTTCGAGAACATGAAATGAACTCCCAAGTCTTTCTAAACAGCTCCTGTTGCCTCTGAAAGTAAGCCACTTCCTGCCCCCAGACCCACTTCCTGTCAGCCAAGCCTGCTTAACAATACAAAAAGTGAACAAACCACTCCTGCCTGTGTTCAATATAACTAGAGAAAAATCATGACCTTAGAGCTGGAAGGGGACTTTCTGAACAGTCCCACTAAAAACAGGGTCAGTTCCCTCCTCTACTGTAAAACCGGGGTTTTGGAAACAGCTTGTGCTAAACCCTCCCCACTGTTCACCAGGCTAAGGCACTAATTCTGGAAGGAGGAAACTGAAGGCAGTAAGAAACTGCTTTCCAAGCACCTGACAAATGAAAGGACTGTCATTCTCACCCAAGTTCCAAAGCCGTGCTGCAGGGTAACACTGGTGGGGATTTCCTTACCTGCTAATGGCATGTAAAAATAATATTCCTGATACCTATTGGCTGTCGATTTTTAAGATCTTTTTTTTTGGGAGTGTCTGTAAGTAGGAACTGATTTCTTCTACACTGGGAATGACATACACTCTGTGTGTAAATTTAAACTAGGACACTTGGACACCACTTTCCACAGGAAGGGGTAAATACATAATCAGAGAATGTTACATTCTGCAAAAGAAACTGTTCCTTTCCAGAAACACAAATAATCATTATCCCTCTCTCCTCCTCCCTGCCCCAAGGCAGGCAAAATAAATTATCGTTCAAGGTCACTCTATCTAATAAGCTTGTGCAGTCTTGATTCTGTAGTATGTCATTTCAGTTTTACTAGGTGTGTCATACATATTTCGGCACCGATTTAGTTCACTGAAAAGTGAGGTTAATTATATCCACAAACTTAGGATCCCAAAAAAGACTCGAAGTAAGGGACAGGGCCAAGAGGGCTATCACATGGTACAATGGATTTTAATTCCAGGCTCGTAAAACATAGGAAATTAAAGGCCTAAAGACTAAACCTCATTCCACCTGGAGTGGACTGTTTTCTTTGTAAATTTAGAAGTCTGTGAAGAGCTTTCTAATCTGGTGGGAGGAAAGCCTATGAAAGAATGAAAGTGTCAAAACAACATAATTCCTTTGCTAACCTGCTGTTTTAGGGAAGGGCATATAAAATAAGCCATACTTAAACCTGCACCATTTCTGAAATAAATCTTTGCCCCTAGTTAAGATCACATGTGCCGTAATATTTTGCAGTATTAAAGAACATTTCTCCTATAAGGAGCTTAGATAAGATGTATTTGAACTTGACCAAGAAGTCTTTACTTTTGCTATCTATCAAAAATAGAGAGTAAGACCCCAATAGTTTTATTTTTTAAAAGTCCAAGCTAAATCAGCCAGCTAACAAAATCTGCTCGAATAAGCCCACTTCAACTGAATTTATGCTTTTAAACCACTCTCTGAAATTATATGAAGTTTAAAAAAAAAAAAAAGACCTCTTCAATTTGTACTCTGTCACAATCAAGTATGCTACATCCGGAGTGGGATTATAATTATGTACCTAATGCCTTGACTGGGAGTAATCCTCTCGCCCACCTGGCCCCTGCGGCTCCTGGGCTGCTGCACTTACTGCCGGTCTCAGCTCCTCACACCCTAACCCCATCCCCAGTCCCAGCACAGACTGCATACAATTCCACTAAGTAATGATCCACACCTGAGCGTGCTCGCTCCCAATTTTCAGCTTTGAGAATGCTGCTATTGAGACGATGACCTATTTCTAGTTGGGTCACCCCCTCCCCCATCAAAAAAAAAAATCGTGGGAATACAGAGCCGTAGTGGAACTAGCCGGGAACAAACAGTTCTGTGTGTTTCCAAGTCGACCGCAATTCTGACTAGAGCTCTCCTTTAATAAAAGGTGTGTGGAGGGCGAGAGGGCCCAGGTGGGATTAAATCAGTCCCTCATCTGATCAGAACAGCAAAGGTCTAAGAACTGCGGTTCTGCTCCGGGGATCCGTGGAGAACTGCTCCCTGGGACCCAGCAGCAGGCAGGGCGGGCTCCCCGGGAACCCAGACCCCAGGGGAAGGAGCGTCCCTTCCCGCTTTCTCTCTCTAGTGACTCAAGGATTTGGTGATTTGAAAAGTGACAGCATCTTTCCCTTCCACCCCTATAAGGTGCTTTTAAAAAACAACCTTTTTATTTCGAAAAATTCGAAACATTCGCAAAAGCAGAGAGAACAGTGCGATGAGCCGCAGGTGTGCTCTGCGTCCACGACGCAGTACGACACGGCTACTTCTCTTCTAGCCTTCTTGACTCACTTACTCTTTCTACCACTTGAAACACATTTTTTTTTTTTTTTGCTGGCACATTTTAAGACCATTGTGTATCATTTCACTTGTAAAAACTTTGGTATGTAGCCCTAATGGACTTTAAATATGAATACACACATATATATGTAAGCATACACATATATAAAACCACCATGCCACTCTCATAGCCAACATAATTAAAAGCTATTCCTTAATATTTAAAGTTTAGTCAATATCCAACTGTTCCCCATTGCCTCAAAACTCTCTTTTTACAGTTGATTTGTTCAAATCATATAATGCCCTTTGGAGCTTTGTCATCCTATTATATTTCCAAACTGCCCTGTTTGGCCAGTTTCTTAATAAACATCAAGTTTTCCCCACCTTATCTCCCCATCTAAGTCCCACTTAAGTGTCTCACCCAAATAGCAATGTATTATGTAAGCAGATACTTGAACACCCAAGAAACAACATCCATAATTACGTAACCAAGGCAATGAAACATCTCAACAAGAATACTAGGCTAACATACATATTACATTTTCATAAATAAAGAGGTGGTTCCAATTTAAAATTTGTCCTAAGCTTTTACCAAGTGATCTGTGATTCAATTTTCTCTTTAAAAATGTAAGGAATAAGACTGGATATCCTTCTAACACTTATTTTATAAAAAAACCTACAGATGCTATAATGGTGCAATAGGCAAAATATTTTTCAAAAAGTATAAATTTCACCAAACCACATGCTTGAGAAATGATGGAAGAATCCAAGCAGGTATGGCAAACGACGACGTACTTATCACCAAACCTACGTGAAAACAGGTCCTTGGAGAAATATCACCTTGGCTCATGGTGCAATGTTAACAGTGATTTACCAAAAAACAAACAAAAATATGTCACACTCTGCCCATTCCTAAGTCACTCTGCCCAATGGTTTTAACTCTTCACGCAACAAGAGTCAGTGAAAAGAACAAAACTACCTGTACCTCTTGGCAAAGCCGGGATGAGAACTGACCTCAGCTCCCACCACCCCCTGACAGCAGGTATTTGTCTTCTCCACTACAGTGTGGGCATCTTGAAAGCAGGTATTGCTCCCCTTTTGTGCACCAATGTATCCCCAGGACCTAAAAAACCTGGCGCACAGTAGGTACTCTACTTGTTGAATGAACAAATGAATTTTATGGAGGGATGTGGTGGTCTTCACTGTGGGAGCAGGAGAAAGGGGAGGCCCAATCTACTGCATTACGAGTCTAAGTCAGAAAAAAAAAAAAAAAAAGAATGCCCATCATGAGGTATGAAAGCTTTTAATCAGATTAGAATTCAGTAGTTACAAGTGGAGTTGGCCACCTTTACTCTGTCCTCTGTGCCAGGCAGGTCCTCGGATCCTGCTTCCCAGATGAGGAAGCAGGGCTCGGGGAGGTTGGGATGCTCGCCCGAGGTCACCCACTCAGAGGCAGGCCTGTTTACCTGCTCGCTCATCCTCCTTCCCTCTATTTATCTGCCAATAAAGCAAGCATTTTAAGTCTGTTCTAGAAGCAGATAATGATGCTTTTCTTCCCCCCAAACCACTTGGCTTCTCACTTTGTGGCCAGGAAAGACAGAAAGCAAAGAAACAAGTATCTATCACTGTTATGGGTAGAAATAAGTGGAAGTAAATAAAGCAGTAAGGGGTGGGCAGTGAGGGGGCTCTGCTTTAGAGAAAATGGTCTCAATTGGGGATCAAATTATAAAACTATCTACACGCAAACATTCAGACACAGACAACAGTTAACTTTAAACGATCAGTGATAAAAACGCAACTCATTCATCTAACATTCTCTTTCCAACTCAAATATCAGGTACAAATTGCTTTCTTTTAGCATACGCCAGAAATCTGTCATCATACAATGGCTTAGCAAATGTGACACAAGACACTACCACCTTCTCTATAGAAACAAGACCCGCGGAACAGCAGCCTTGTTTAAAACATGACCTCAGCCCCAGCCATGCCTGCTCCTGGGTGACAGCACTCACGGTACACGTCCAGGCTCAGGCCTGTGACGCACTGGACGCTGACTAACAAAACAGGTTCTTTGTACTTTAGCAAACAATTTTTAAAAATTGGAACCAATGGGGTGGATCTGCTTCCAAATATTATTAGCTTAGTCATTAAATATATACAAGGTTGTAACAAAGGCTTAACAATAATTATTTTTATCCTAAAGCAGGGGTAGGCAAATCTTTCCAGTCATGGGCCAGACAGGAAGTATTTTAGGCTTTGGGGGCCATATTTGGCACCTGCCGCATGTTCTTTTTCTTGTTGCTTTGAAAAATCCCTTTAAGTTGTAAAAACCCAATCCTAGCTAGGTAGCCCACACAAAAACAGGCCACGGCCAGATGTGGCCTTCACCTACCCAATCCTGAAGTAAAAACAATTATTTACAATATCTAATACGACAATTTTTTGGGTATTGACAGTTTCAAACTGATCATCTCTCAGGCAAAAACAGAAAAGAAAATAAGGTTGTGGAAAGTGACTTGAAATTTAACAGAATGGAAAGCAAAGTCTCACACTGTTTATTACAGTTTCATCCTTTCCTTTATCAATAAAAGTCGGATCAAGGTCAGAAAATTTTCATTTTGCTTTTAAGGTTTGTTTTCTCAAGTATATTTGGTTAAAAAGATAATTATTATGTTAATGCACTTTTCCATTTCCTTTGAAACAGCATTACTGTTTATCTATAGGTGTTTAAAAGGGCTTGGAGAATGGAATGTGAATCATAATCCAAGGAGAACAGAACTGACCACTGCTGCTGCCTGAATTCACCAGTGCCCAAAGGCAGAAGGGTAACTCCTATGCACCCCTCAACACCCACCTGAAGAATCTCACCCAGCTGGGAGGCATTCCCTGGCTCTCTAGGGTACACAATATTCTGTATCTCTATTACCACACTTACTATATTGCACTGCAATTCTTTGTTTACATATCTGACTCCCCTATTAGACTGAGAATCCCTTCAAGGCAAAAACCTATCCTATTTATTTTTATAGACCTGGCACCTACTGCGTATAATAGGGCTTCAATAAATGAGGAAGGAACCCATGTGACCTACAAGGGAATACTGACAACTAGAAGACACAGAAGACATAGAGGATGAGAAGGAGATAAAGTGTTCCCTTTTACTAAATAACTCAAATGTTTCACGTTGCTGTTCCCCTTGGAAGATCTATTGACAAACTTTACCTGGTTTATAGCAACTCAGGAACTAAAGCCCTTAGCTTTAGCTATAGGTTGCACTGAAAAGTTTGTAAAATATGTTTCAAGGGAAAAGAGCACACAGGAAATAAATAAAGCTTACAGCATCTGAAGATAAATTGTTTGGATTTCATAGGTATAAGCTTTGTCTCAGTTTATCTCACATTCTTTTCACTTAAAAACTTTTTTTTTTACTTCCATTCTACAAATGACAAAATTGAGGTTCACAGAAACTAAATGCCTTGCCAAAGTACAGGTAAATAGTAAATTAATTATGAAACTATTCTTTTTAGAGCTCTTTGCATTTTTACTTGGAAAAATTATGTATATTAATTATATATTAAGTATTTCACTTTATAGTCAGAAGTCTCTAACTCACATCACAGCACAACGTTTATTTTTCTTTCTTTCTTAAAAAATAAAAACTATTTACAGAAGGCTGGAATAAGATCTTTATTCTTTACATCAAAAGCCATAGATACTAAGCGTGTTAGAAGGAAAATAATGCAACCTTCTGGTCTCTTCAGTAAGTATTCCATATTTAATTAATAGTGGCAGACACCCAGTCAGTGTTTAAATTATATAAATATATATATATTTTTAACATCTTTATTGGAGTATAATTGCTTTACAGTGTTGTGTAGTGTTTAAATTAAAAACTAATTGGAGTAGTTGAAGAATCCCAAGTGTAGTTACTACTGAAATTAAATAAAATATAGAGGATAATTCAAAATGCATTCACTGGGCTTCCCTGGTGGCGCAGTGGTTGAGAATCTGCCTGCCAATGCAGGGGACACGGGTTCGAGTCCTGGTCTGGGAAGATCCCACATGCCGCGGAGCAACTAAGCCCGTGAGCCACAAATACTGAGCCTGCGCGTCTGGAGCCTGTGCCCCGCAACAAGAGAGGCCGCGACAGTGAAAGGCCCGCATACCGCGATGAAGAGTGGCCCCCGCTTGCTGCAACTAGAGAAAGCCCTCGCACAGAAACGAAGACCCAACACAGCCAAAAATAAATAAATAAATTAAAAAAATTTTTAAAAAATGCATTCACTGATTTTGAAAAAAGACTGAATTCTACTACTTCAGATTAGAGTTGAAATGTCTAAATACTGTAAGAAAGAGGCATATTGAATCATCCAAAGAATCTCCAAATTGTCAGATTCACAAAAGTTTAAGTTAAAAAAAAATTAAAGAATTACGATAATTCACTAATAGTGATGTTGCTTTCCTTTCCCAAACTGCAAGTACGAATAAAATTATTCAAAATGTTGTTAGAAATCACAATATTATTTAGGATGGTAACTAAAAGGAGAGGCCGGCATGGAAGGATAAGAGAAGAAAGAAAAGAAGACAAAGGAATGGGATCTCTTTGTTCCCTGCCATTTAATAGGAAATGTTGGCCTCTTTTTCCCCTTTAAAAACAAAGAGAGCCAAAATTTGAAAGCTCGCTGGTCACTGCCAAATTAAGCTCTGCAACTGGACACCCTGCAGACAGAAGTTCAAATCAGAGAGATTGTCTCGTGCATCGTAGCTGGTCCTGTCTTTCTGGAGCCTGAGCCCCATCTCCTTTTTCCCGCCTCGGCCGCGTTCCAAATACCAATGAGGGCACCCGTGGCGCTAGGAGCTAGGACCGCGTACCCGCCTTCGTGACAGCGTGAGAGCCTTCGCCTGAAGGGAGGCTCCGGAACCGCACTGGGCTTCGCTGCCCACGCACGACCACCAGCATCAACCCCATCGAGAGAGAGAAATATATAAAAACTGTCCTTTTCCTATGAAATCATCAGTGCCCAAACTCTGGGGTGCATCAGAACCGTCTGGGGACCTAAAGCACAGACATCCAGTCCTCGCAGCCCTAGAGATGGGGATTCAGCAGTCCTGTGAGGGACCAGGAAGCTTCACGTCTCCAGATAATCGCGTAACCCGAATGTGGGAACCCTGTAGTAAAGTAATGCTAACTTTGAACTATGTGTGTCTATAGTGTGTACATACACTCAGGAGGAACATAAGAAACCTGCTGGATCACTTTTAGTCTATGTGGATTTAAAAATACTATCGTTTAATAAGTCTGGTATTTGTATATATTCTGGCAGGCGGCAGCGGTTACAATAATGAAAGAAGGTGAGGAGTTCTTTCATCAATCACAGTCACAAATTTATTAACAACATGTACAAACCAAACCCTCAACCTCCCCTCCCACACCCCATCCTTTTCCAGGTTCCTTATCTCGTGAATGGCACCACCATCCAAACACTTATGCAAGCCAGGCACCAGAAGGCAGCCTCGCGCTCTGCCCCTGCACGTCCAATCTATCACCGAGTCCTATCAAGTTCACCTCCCAGACACATGTGCTTCTCTCCACCCGCAGCCCCGCCCTGGTCCAGGCTGCCACCACCTCCCACAGCCCAGCACCTCCTGCTGATGCGGGTACGGCAGCTGCAGTGACCTTCCAAAAGGCTGAACTGATCAGGTCACCTCCTTCCAGTCAAAACCCTTCAGCGCTTCCCCGAGTTAAGCCCCCATGTAGCCATTTCCCGTCTTGCTGCAAGGTATGTCCCCTGTCTCCCCCCTTCACCTGGAGGACGCCTCTTCACTCTTCACATCGCTCAGCAGTCACTACGTGCGTCGGGGTGCGTTCCTGACCCCCGATGAGCACTCCCCCTACGCACACGCCATCGCATATTCAAGTTATTCTACGACTACAGTCTGTCCCTCTCACCAGGCTGTAAATCCATGACGACAGGGACTGTTTCTGTGTCTGCTCACCTCGGCAGCCTCAACACCCAGCATAGTAATGCAGTAAACGTCTGCTGAATGAACGCGTGAACGTACAGACACACTCGCTGTGCCTTCCAGTGTGACGACAAATGACTAACCCCAGCCAGCGCTCCTTACCGCCACATGGGAAAACCTTAGCTGCCTAACTCACCATCTGCGTGCGGTGAAGGAGGGGCACGGGGAAAACAGATCCCATATGTGCTCCTCAATGGGGCGGGGGGAAGCATTAGGATATTCAGTGAATTCTGACCGTGTTAAAATATTTAGTGAAAGAGAATACGTATTCTCAAGAGACAAGGTCATCTCAGAAATTATCTTAAGATTTTGGCATAGGGCAGAATTTTGAACACACTTTCAGAGTTTTCCTACTGAAGGGAGAAAATTTACTTTTACATTAGAAATTTCCATATCGACACTCTAGGAATGAACAGCTAAGGCATCCACGGGTGCCAGTTAAAGGCAGTTCAGGATAAACTTCTCAGAAAACAGCTTTAAGAGAGCTTGGCCTTGAGCACAACACCCTTTTCATCCCTAAGCTTGACTGCAGTGGTTTTCTTTCCTGACGCCCCATGCCTCCTCTCTGTCACAATGAAGAAAGCGAGTATGGGGGAAAGGAAGAAGGAAGGGGGAAGGAGCCCGCTGGGCACCCTCAGCTGAACCGTGGGCACGATGGCTGCTTCCTGAGCCAGAGCCCTGGGCACAAAGCCCATGCCCCTCCCCAGATGACAGGGACGCACCAGGCCAAACCGGCCAGCTGGGCAGAAAGCGTGGTGCCTTCTGGACCTCAAACCATCCTCCTTGAAAGTCTACCCGTCACACAAGAGTAGAGCCCAGAGCAGCTGGGAAAAGCAATGGACCACAGCCCTGGAGCGCCGGGGGGACCCGCCCCGGGGGATCGAGCAAGACTTCTCAGTCTGCCTGCCCATCTCTGCACCGGTGGCTTTCCTCTCAGCTGTGTCACACTTTACCTAAGCCTCTTTCCTTCCTGGATGGCTCCCAGCGGGTTTTCCAGCTCCCATTCCAGTGTTTGCCTGTGTCTGGGCTTGGGTCCCAGACTGCAAGCTCCCCAAAGACAAGATCCGTTGCAACCGTCTGTGCGATACCCTGTGCCTGGCGCCGGGGCAACAGATGCTCACTGAATGTGTGGATGTGCAATGTCTTTAACAAGTGGTGATCGCAGAAGCAGTATTAAGAGAAAACACAGCAAGTAAATATTACTTCATTTATATACTTGTTTTACAAATAGAGTCATCCACTGACTCTGTTCAGACATACCAATCAACAATACTTTGCCTGACGAATTCAAGAGGTCTGGAGGAGACTCAAACCGTGACTATGCAGACGTAGCCATCTTTATGGTTTGCCTTCAATCCTGTTGTTAAAAATCATCATGGGAAGCCACCTAACAAAATTCTTAATCTGGGCTTGAATAATAGGAATCAATAACCATTTGTTCAAAGGACACATCTATAGAGCTTGTTATTGGATGCTTCAGCTTTAACATCTAGGAGGGAGCAAAAAACAACAGTAACAAAAACTGGATACTCTATAACATCCTTAGAAGTGCCTATCAGCCAGTAAGCTCTTAGTGATCTCTGGAGTGGTCCTCATAGAATTCACATGGAGAAAGACTTAAGTGTATTCATTTTACAAGGCAAAATCTCCAAGACCCTCCCCCACCAAAAAGGAGGCAGGTAGAAATTTCCAATGGAAAACAGCTGTGGCTCACATAAAAGGGGACCTCACAATACCACCTGGAAATAACTGTAAATATACAAAATACAGTCTTTCAAAATCTTACTCTGGTTATTGGGACCCTAACATACAAAGACGTTACAAGTTAAGGATGGCTACTATCCTTCCTTAACAGTTCAACAACTATCTTCACTTTGTCGGAAGAACATTTTCCAACTTTCCGATCCATCATAAAGGAACTTCAAAGCCAAATGAAATGAGAACACACCTGCCCTAAGAAATAAAAAGAGAGCCTTAAAAAGGAAGAGCATTCTGACACACAGCACAACATGGATGAATCTTGAGGACATCATGCTAAGTGAAATGAGCCAGCCACAAGAAGACAAATACTGTGTAGTCTCACTTATATGAGGCACCTAGAGGAGTCAAACTCACAGAGACAGAAAGTAGAGGGGTGGCTGCCAGGGGCTGGAGGGAGGGGGAAATGGGAAGTTAGTGTTTAATGTGTACAGAGTTTGTTTGGAAAGATGAAGAAGTTCTGGAGATGGATGGTGGCGATGGGTGCACAACAATGTGAATGTACTTAATGCCACTGAACCGTAACTTAAAAATAATTAAGATGGTAAACTGTATGTTAATGTAAATTTTACTACCAAAAAAAAAAAAAAAGGACAAAAAGAATAAAAGAAATTACAAATCCTTATGAGAAAGAAAAATAGTGACAGGAAACAGGTTTACTGACTTTTTTCTAAGTGATATTTTAAAAGCTGAACTCTGCATCTTTTCTTTTAATGAAATAAAGAAAACTACACCAGGAAAGGTAATCTCTCCTGATCACCGCTCTGTGTAACACAGCACAGGACTGTGCCCTGAGTAAGACGCTGTGCTTAGGTCTGTTTTATATCACAGGGATTGTAAACCCTGAACGTCACATGCCAACTGCAAATTGTAAATGAAAAGAATTCTGTGTAGGAAAAAAATTTTCTGCATCACGAATGAATCATCTTGATGATGTAACCTAGGCAAAAGCTCAATTGGCTTCTGAATCTTTTAGCATATTAACATAGTAATTTATTTAACCTAACAGTAAAGTAAAACTTTATTAATAAAGAACTCCTTTTAGAGAATCTAAAATTTAACGGTAGAAAAAACACATAAGCACTGACTACAGAACCAACTCGTTTGAAAAACAAGAAATAAATTCCACATGTATCTTTTATTGCAATTTTTCATGAATCCAGATATTCTCTCCACCGTGATTCAAAACTCCAAAATCTTCTCCCCAATATCTAGCCACCAGTTCACCTGTGTTAAAGCTGGCAGAACAGATACAACTTTCTAAGAAATGCTGGTCACAAAGAACCTGCCTCGTTCCCACAACTTAAATGAAAGCCTTATAAAAGCCCAGCCTGGCCACAATCTACCCGAGATGGCAACATAATCAGATGCAGGGGGACAGAGGTGGGGGGCACAGCAGCGCTCCAGTCAGCTGACGTTTACGATGTGCACCGGCAGTGCAGGACTAGAGCCCAGGAGCCTCCGAATCAAACTCCAGGGCTATTTCCTTCATCTGCAATTCAAATTCATTACTAAACCTCTTTCAGATAGGAATCCTGCTGCCACCAGCACATTCCCGGGTTAACAGAGCACAGCTTCACAGGCCTGTCGTAAAATGCACTGGAACGAAGCTGCCCCCAGAAGGACAGCGTCTTCTCTGCCGGATGCCCTTTAAAGCGCCAAAGGAAGAGCTGGGGTGCAGCTGGCTCCAGACCCTCGAAGGGAGTTGGCGTGCTCCGTCGGAAGCCACCTGACTCGCCCTTTGATTTAGACGACTTTTCTTTTTAAGAAACTTCCAAGTTGCATTAGAATACAGGTTTTAAACAGACCGAAACCACGTAAAAGGAGATTCTAATTTTTATAAAAGACCCAAACCACTGGGGGCGGGGCGGGTGGCTCGCAAACACGACTGTAGAGAGAAAAGCACCATAATCTTGTTTTCTCCAGGAGTTCCACAAAGGACCAACTAATAACAAAGAGGAGACAATTCCCTACTCCTGCCCTCTCGTCCGTTTACAAAAGAGCTCTATTCTACAAAAAAAACGGCCCCAACACCTCGCCCAGGTAACTCCACTTGAAAATAATGCCCGAAGCATCCGACTCCGCCCAGAAACTGGGTTACTTACTGGTTTCGGCATTTTCGGTTCCTGATGGGTCTTTCTCAGTCTCCTAGAAACACACTCTCCAGCAGCAGCTGAAACGGTTTTCCCGACCTAGAGGCAGAGGAAACCCCTTTAGAGCGCCCAGCAGCCTTCCTCCTGCTCCCGCCGCCGCCCCGAGACTCGGCGCCCACCCCGCGCTGCTGCTTAAGAACCGGCCGGGCGGGCGCCGGGATGAGTCACCGCCCAACCTGCAATTACGGCGGGCCGGGCAGGCGGGCGGGCCGGGCGGGCGGGCGGGCGGGCGGGCCCTGCGCGGAGGGGCTGCGGGGGACCGCGGGGCGAGGGGCGGGCACCCGGCGGGGAGGGGGCCGGGTGGGCGGGGCGGGGAGCGCGGAGCCTGGGCGGCGGGGAGGGGACCTCGGCTCAGGGCGCGCAGGCAGGCGGGGACTGGCGGGGAAGCCGGCGGCGAGGAGGCACGGGGCCGCTGGGCCTGGGCTACCGGGAGGGGACCGGGCCGGGGGGCGCCGGGGCGCCGGTCCCCCGAGGTACTCCTCGGGGCTTCCGGGAAGCCAGCCTGGAGCCCAGAAGACTGCAAGTTTCACTTTGTGAAGCAACCGTTTGCCCCAGGGCTGAAACCGCAACCGTCAAACCTTTGAGAAACACTTTTTGAAAATTGTCCCCGCCCGGGAGCGGCGAGGGCCGCCCGGCTGGGCGAGGAGGGAGGGGGCGCACCCACGCAGCCCGGGCTTCGCTGGCATTTGGGAGAGGGACCCGAGGGGGCAGAGCAGAAAGAGGAAGGTGGCGGAGCAGCCGGAGCGGCCACGCGGCCAGGTTCAGCTTCACCTGCCGTGTGTTTGGGCCTCAGGGAGAACCGCGTGCTCGGGACTCCGCCGGCCCGAGACCCCGGGAGCCGGCGGCGGAGCGAGCCCGGCTCCCGTCGGGACCACCGGTCCTGGGCTCGCGCGCCGGCCGCCCCGCCGCACCTGTCGTCGAGTTCCGGCCACTGTCCCCTCCGCGGAGCGCGCGGCGCGAACCCCCCGTCCCGGCCCCTCAGCCCGCCGACCCCGGACCGCGCGGCTGGCTCACCCGCGGCTCCTGCAGAAGACGGCTACGCTCCCCGCTGTTTGTGCGTCGGTGCAGTGCGCCCGCGGCCCGCGCTCCCGAGAGTCCCGGGCGGGGCGGGGCCGCGGGGCGGTGCCCCTAACCGCCCCGCCCGCTCGCTCGCTTGCCCGCCCGCCCGACCTGCGAGGTGCGGCTCGCGGGCAAGATGGCTGCGGCCGGGCCCCGTGCCTGGGGGCGCTCCCCGCCTCCCCCCGCCCCGCCCGCCCGGCGCCCCAGAGGGCCGCGGAGACCCGGGGAGGGGGCGCCCTCCGCCTCCCCCCCCCGCTCCTGCCCCCCCACCCTGCGCTCGTAAAGACCTCTCCCGCTTCGCTGCCCTTCCCCTTGCCCTTGGAGAAGAACTTCGCCGAGTTCGACTCAGCTCCCGAGGGTAGATGTAAAGTGTGAGATTGTTCCGTAGTGGACAGAGGAAGAGCAAGAAAATGTAAATAAGCCTGGAGGAGCCGGCCGGCGGCCACCAAGGAGGTGCTGGGCCGTTTGGGGTCGGGCTGTCCCGTGGTCAGGTCATTTTGTTGTCCTTGCCCTGGGACCGAGACGGGCTTCTGAGAACCTGGGACCTGGCCGCTGTGTCTCCGCGCACGTGGTCGCCTCCGCGCTCGGATTCGGCGGAGGACACAAGCATTAGAAGGCGCTCCATCGCCGAACGCTCTTGGTTAAAGGACACACTTGTGTGCTCTTTTGAATTTACTAGCACAAAGCTTATTGGAAAAGAAATCTCCATAGGGAGAAGTTCTAGGAATTATTTTAAATATATATATATTTTTTGCAAATGCTTCTCAAGAGGAATTACACACACACACACACACACAGGGACTTTGGTGGCCAGTGGGATTTGTTGCGCAGTGATTAAGAGAGCTAGCTCTAGAGCAGTGGTTCTCAAAGCATGCTTCCCAGACTAGCAACATCACCTGGTAACTTGCAGAAATGGAAATTCACAGGTACTGCCCCGAAACCTACGGAATCAGAAACTCCAGGGCTGGGGGCCAGCAGTCGGAAAGGTGAAAGGCTAAGGGTTGAGACCAGAGATTTTCCTGAATTCCTTTCCTGGGCTCACCACTAACTCCCTGTTTGTGTTGAGTGAGTTATTTAACTCCTTGGTGAGTTAAGAAGTTATTTAACACTCACATCTGTAAAATGGCATAATTATGACACCTATTTCATAAGGTTGTTATGAGGATTTAAGGAGTCGCTACATATAAGATGCCTAGAACAGCGCCTGGCACATAGTAAGCACTCAACTCTATCCTGGTACTGAGAGCAACTAGTGACTTTGGGCAAAGCACCAAACTCAGTTTCCCACTTTGTAGAATAGAGATACTAGTAGCACCCACTACATGGGCTTGAAGGGATTAAATAAGACAATGTATGCAAAGTGTTTAGCACCATTCTGGCCTCCTAGTAATGCCTAACCTGTCATTGGGACGGACTACTTCTGGGGTACTCCTTGTCTCCTGTGACCCCCTCCTAGCTGCAGGTGAGTAGGGAGTATTTCAGAAGTCCAGGTGAGTAGGGAGGCCTTTTTTGAGATTTGGTCCTCTATTTGGGCAAGTCTGTTCCCTCTGGAAAACTGACTTTCTATTTTAAAGTGAAAATGTAAAGGGAACTGCATGAGGAAGGAAACTATGAAAGATATTTAACCTACAGTGATAAAGGTTCAGGTTGGATATGTCATTCCTAGCACACTCTATCTCCACCTCTTATCCTTGCCTGGAGCCTTGTTAGCCATTTTTGGTCCCCAACTCTACTGATAGGATATGCCTCTAATCTAATTTTTTATCTCACCCAGTTTATAGTATATTGTTTTAACTGGATGTTTGAAATAACAGTAGCCCAAGACCTTCTGGAGCATTTCTGCACTTTACCCTTCAGGGGAATGCTAAAAGATGAACTGGCCTGTGGCAGTGTCATAAAAATGAAAAGATCACAGGTTTCAGAAGCACACAGACCTAAGTCTGAATCCTGGTTCCAGCACTTACAAGCTGGTCACTTTGGGCAAGTCTCTTAACCTGACTGAACTCCCATCTCTCCATCTATAGACTGGAGATAATAATGTATATTTCATGGTGTTCTTCTGTCACTGAATCGTATAATGTGAGCATTCAACTAACTCAAATGCAACTTCTAGGTATACCTTTCTTGCATAAGTTAAAATAGTACATTGTAAATCAACTATATTTCAATTTTTAAAAAAGTCTACAAATAATAAATGCTGGAGAGGGTGTGGAGAAAAAGGAACCCTCCTACACTGTTGGTGGGAATGTAAATTGGTACAGCCACTATGGAGAACAGTATGGAGGTTCCTTAAAAAACTAAAAATAGAACTACCATATGACCCAGCAATCCCACTCCTGGGCATATATCCGGAGAAAACTGTAATTCTAAAAGATACATGCACCCCAGTGTTCACTGTAGCACTATTTACAATAGCCAAGACGTGGAAGCAACCTAAATGTCCATCAACAGATGAATGGATAAAGAAAATGTGCCATATATATATATATATATATATATATATATATACACATGGAATATTACTACATATTACTATACATTCCATATATATGGAATATATATATATAATGGCATATTACTAAGCCATAAAAAAAAGAATGAAATAATGCCATTTGCAGCAACATGGATGGACCTAGAGATGATCATACTAAGTGAAGTAAGCTAGACAAATATCATATGATATCACTTATATGTGGAATCTTAAAAAAAAGATGCAAATGAACTTATTTCTGAAACAGAAAGAGACTCACAGACATAGAAAACAAACTTATGGTTACCAAAGGGGAAAGGGAGGTGGGGAGAGGGGTAAATTAGGAGGTGTATATATATATATATATATATATATATATATATATATATATATATATATAACTGAATCACTGTGCTGTCCACCTGAAACTAACATGATACTGTAAATCAACTATACTTCAATAAAAAAAAGAATATACAGAGAGGCAAGGAATGATTACAAAAGAGAATGGTCACTATAGAAATCGGAAAATTATATTAATAAACTTAATTAACTAATAAAAATAAAATAGTACAGCCATATTTTGCATATGCATTCCTTGTGTCTTACATTACTGAAAGCATTAAATCTTATACTACATGCTACTGTACAGGTTTTTACCTCCCCACAAAAACAAAAAATTTATACTGTCAAACTTATGAATGTTTTAAAAGGATTTTTCAAGGGTCATTTATTTTCACCTGATGGTAGAACCTAAGCCCCTTCCCAACCGCTGCCCCCACCCCGTTCCGCCCAACACACACACAAGACTGAACTCCAAGGAATCTATGCAAGTTGCTTAGGGCGGTGATACCGAATCAGGTGTGCATTAGGATCACTCATGGATTCCCCCTCTAGGAAACCCTGGGATCTTGTTTTTAACAAGTCTCCAGGTGAGCCTGACGAACCCAAAGATTGGAGAACCACTGACGTAGGTGTGGCAGGATCTTGACAAATGTTACTTACCTTGCCTCACCCTTCACCTTTCTTTGGTGAAGTTATTCCCCCATTTTGTAAGTCATGGTTTTGTTCACGTGTGATCATCAGTGCCCTGGCAGGAAGTGAAGAAACCTGGAGCCGGGAGTCTTAGATACCATTCCCTGCTCTCGGTTCGACTAGCTATTGACCTTGAATGACTTGTGCCTCATTTCAGGGTTTTGGATTTTCAGCCAGAGGGAAATCAAACGTCTACCCATGAGCCCAGGTGAAAGGCTGTTTGTTGGTAGATTGCTTGGAGTTCTTCAGGCAAGGTTACACGAAATTGAGTTACGGCAGCCCTCTCAGAAGCTTTAGACGCAGACAAGGACGAGAACCGTCTGCACAGAGCATCCACGCCCCCTGATTGCAGGTTGCCTGTCAGGTCACTTCGGAACCTATCTCCATGCTGGTGCCAGCCTAATCTCAAGAAAAAGCTCACAAATAGCACGACAGTCTCTAGCCTCCATCACTTGTAAAGAACAGTCAATAGGCAAGAGGGAAATAGAGTACCCTTGGCAAAACAATGATTTGTGTTATCTTGCAGGACTCAGTAACCTTGGGTGAAAATTCAGGACAGTGGGTGAAAGAGCACGAGAATGAATAAGGACTCAGACGGCCTGAGGGGGGGCCACTCTGCATTGTGCCTAGAGATCATTTTTAAGGGCTTTACAGGACAGTAATCTAGGAGACTCTTGGCACTATATTGATGGTATGGCTTACATAGTTTGAGTCCCCTAAGAATAATTCTGGCCACTAGGTGTTCTATTTTAATTGTTTCTTTGGCTTTTTTAAAATTTGGCATAAATAACCTTAATAGTTTTTATGTAAAAGAGTACTAATGACAACACTGGTTTGAGTAATAAACTCCCAACTATTGTAGCTTCTTTTATTATTATTTTTCTTATCTCTGATCAACTTATGAGATTTAAAAAACAAAAAGTTTCCAGTTTCCAGCCATGTTGTATGATGACCTAGTGGACAGGACCTTGAACATCCTCTATTCAGATACCCACATTTAACAGAGGAAAGAGCCCCACAGAGATTAAATTGTCTGCACTCCTACACCCAAACTTCTCTTGTCAAGATAGCCGGTGACCTACATCTTGCTAAATCAAGGGGCCGGACTTCTCTGCCTCACCTTACCCTTCTCCTAAGCAGCCTTGGACACATGTAGGACTCCCTGGGAACATTCTGTTCTTAGCATTTCTGTTTTCTCCTCCCCCCCCTTCCCCTGGTTCCCCCTCGGAAGCTGGCTCTCCTCTCCAGTTCCTCCTCCGCCGACCTCTCCCTGTGGACTTGGCTCCCAGCTCATTCCTGGGCCCTTATCTATGCACACTCCCTTCCTAGGTCATCTCATCTGCTCCAAGGCTTAAATAACATCTCCAGCCCTGACCTTTCCCTAGAGCAACAACTGCGTAATTGGTACCTCCAGTACTCTGGATTTTTTGAAAACTGCCCCCCTTCCAACCTTCCCCTTGGCCCTAACCCTAGAGGTCAACCTGAATTCCTCTCTTTGCCTTGACCCCTCTCCATCCTTCACCCGTTGTGCATCCAATCCAGCAGACCTAACAGCCCTGTTTAAGAGTACATCAGATGGAGTCTCTCCCCTGCCGGTGGGTTTTAGAATAAAACACAAACCCCTTCCGTGTTCCCCACCCACCTCCCCGTGTGGCCTGGCCCCTTCCTGCTTCCCCAGTTCCGTGTCCCATCCTCCCCGTGCTCCATGTGTTCTAGGTGCCTGCCTCAGGGGTCTCATACTTGAGGTTCCCTCTGCCTGGAACGCTCTTCTCCCATCTCTGCCAGCCTGGCCTTTTCCAGTGTTCCAGTTTTTTGCCCAAATACCACTTCCTCTGAGAGTACTTCCAGCTCCCCACGTGAAGTGCTGCCTTCGGGATCATTCCCTGCCACTTCACCTGATCTACTGTGTTGAGAGCACTTAGCACTCTCTGCTATAGACTTGCTTGTTTGTGTCTTTTTTCCTGTCTCTGGCACAAGAATTGAAGCTCCTGGCTCTCTTGTTCACTGCTATGCCCTCAGCAGCTAAAACAAGCACCTAATAATTGTTCAGTATTTGCTGAATAAATAAATGAAGGAATGAACACTGCTAGTTAGTATCAAAGCCAGGTTACTCAGATTAGTTTTCTTTCCAACATACCATACTGCTGTCTCCCGGATTGCTAACCATGGAAACGGTTTACTTACCTAGATTCCAACTGTCCAAAACACCATTGAAAGCCAGATGAAGGGGGGAAATAAAAGTATTAGAAAAAAGAGTCCATCTATTTAGAAACTTTCTAGGTTTCTCTTAAAGTTTATTCATTCCAATTTTAGTTGGGATTCTAACAGGTTTGATTAGCTCTTTTCTGGGCACAGCAGATTAGAAGGGAGGGTGCAAGGGACAAGCAGACACCCTGACAGCAAAGAGGCAGAAAAACTACACAAAACAGACAGTAACTCAGAATACAGCCATCTGGGGTCACGTAGCCCAGAGACAGCTTTACATTCCTCGCGAGTCCCGAGGGCACAAAGTAGAGCCCAGGCCACTGACTGATGTTCATAAGGGTAGTTTTCTCAGGAAAGGGGTCTATTTATGTCTGGTCTATGCTATCGGGAAGCATATTATTTTGTAATTTTTAAAATCGTTGTAAATCATCATAAAATAATTCAATAGACAACTATGTACCAACTATCCAGATTTAACAATGGGTAATATTTTATCACATTATTTTCAGATTTTTTTTTAAAAAAAAAGCACTAAAACCCACTAAGCCCTCCTGAGGAGGAAGCCTCCTTCTGAAGTTGCTGTATCTCCTTTATGTGTGGTTCAATGTTTTATATGAAAAAAATCCACTTATGTGAAACAAATTAGCTCCCAAATAAATTAGATTTTTTAATTTTGGTGTTTGGTTGCAGAATATAAACAATAAACATTTAAAAATCACCATGGATTTTTCTTCCTTCTTCCTTCCCTCTTTCCTTCCTCCCTTCTCTCCTTCCTTCTTCTTCTTTTTTTTGATTGTCAAAAGCTAACTTAATAAAGCAGTTAATGTGCTGGGAATGCCCGGCGCGATACAGACTTTTTCACGGGTGTCTGCACCGCCATCCGCTCATACCAGGAGCTCCTCGGAGGTTGAGCCATTCTCTGCTTTATCGGGATCTCGAGCACCTGGAAGAGAACCTTGCACATAGCAGGAGCTCAGTAAACATTTATTGCACTGACTCGAACACAGGCACCCTGGGTGTCCTCTGTAGTGATTACTATATCTCACTGAGTATTAGAGGTCTGAATCCTAGAGATTTGACATGTAACCTGGAAAACTGGCACTTTAGAAAAATAAAGCTGTTTGTTAACAGGGCAAATTTCTGTAGCAGATGATAGATGTTACCTGACCCGGCTGGATCCTACTGAATAGCAAAAGGCTCACTCCGGAATGAACTCCTCTTTATAACATCTTGAGGAATGCTTTAGGCTGAAACATGGACCACATTCTTCATTTGACAAATATTTATTGAGCTCCTACCCCTTGTCAGGCAATTAGCTATAGGGGGAGCAAAACAGATGAAACAAACCCCTGAAGTTTACACTTAATTAAACTTGGCCTTTGACTGTTTGGAATTTACCAGATTCTCCATGAATTTCTATGAACTTGGCAGTGCCACTCGGCCAATCTGCAATTCCAAGCTACTTCTTCGGACTGGGTCCTCAAGTGACCCCCGACAATTTGATTCAGGAATGCATGGACGGCAGGGCGGTGGAGTCCAAAGACAACTGTACAATCTGGAGCTGGTGCCAACTCCGCCGTTAACCGTGACTGGCGGCACATGGCTTCAGACCACGCTGCAGACACAAGGCCAGCAGAGCAGGCAGCTCAGCTGCGGGAGGGAAGCCGCTGGAGTGGAGGAAGGTGGTCACGGCAGGCAGGGTGCGCCGGCTGCCCCTCAACTTCTGCTCACGGCTGTCGCCACGCCGGAGTGTGGGCCCTGCGCTGTCACACGTCTAGCTTTCAAGAAAAGCTTGAAATCCTGATTTTCATATGAAATTTCCCAACTTTTAAATGTTGGCAATGATTTAAATTTGTTTTTCAAAACACTGTGCAAACCAGACAAAACACATCTGCAGGCTGGGTGTGTGCATCCCCTGTGCTCTCTAGGCCGGCTTTGTTGTCTGTTCACAGGGGTTCGACGCAGGGCCCTAATACCCCACTCAGCTCCAAAGCGCCGGCGCTGCAGGCACGCTGCTCCTGCACCGCGGCGACGCTGCTTGTGGGGCTGCTCTCTGTGTGTCCGGATGTGCTAGAAAACGCACAGGCCGGCCCCAGGCCCTGCCTGCACAACCTTTCCCTCCCGCACACACACAGAGTCAGCTCTCGGGGTCACGTTTTCCGTGCTGAGAATTGTTACAGCTGGCAGCTCAAGGCTGTACACTTAAGGGATGTTGGAGAAAAAGTTCCCCTTGTTTGTGGTGGACACAACCCCCTGAATGACTGACTGGCCGAGGCTCATCCTCCCTTCTGCCTCCCGGGGCCGGTCCTGAGCAGCACGCCCAGCCCTGCCCTCCCATTCTCCCTCCCACACACTCGCTGGGCAAGAGAGAGGGGCTTCCAGTTTCTGCACATGTCCTTGTCAGACGGTTGTGTTTTGCATCTAGACTAGCAATGCCCCACACCCTCGGGACTGGCCAACTCCTCTGGCTGCTCATCGCCGTCACTGTGAAACCTGTTCTGAAAGACGACCCAGAACAACACCTAGTGGGTGCTGAGGGCAGAGTCACCACCATCGCATGCCACTTTCTTCTTCTAAAGACACCTGACCATCTTAGAACACGTTTCTCTCCCCGGGCCCACCAACAGCAAGCCTGGGACGTTAGGCACATGTTTCCTAAGACTTGCTTTCATTTTGAAACGATTTTTAAGAAAGAAAAAGCAAGGCAGTCCACCCACAGTCAGAAAGCTATTTTAAGTCTCAGGGCGGAATTTGCCAGGGTTGACATCCTGGATTTCCTAGGCATTGGGGCACATGCTAACTGGCGGGGAGGGGTGAAGCTGATAGGACTGCTGAGCTCCTGAAGCTCAGAACTCTGGTGTCCTCTGTTCTCTTCCTCTTGTCCCAATGCCTGGCCCGTAGTCTTCTAGAATTTGCAACCGAGAAGACCCCTTAACTAAGGAACCCCTTCCTGCTTTCACATGGAAGACAGGCTATTTCCTTGCCTCTGAGGGACGAGGGGAACATGTAGAGCTCCCCTGTAATTCTGATGGAGGAGGCCTCACGTGATCTGACTGGTGTGTTTGGAGGGAAGAACCTGGTCACGTGCAGCCTGGCTGTGTGTGTGTGTGTGTGTGTGTGTGTGTGTGTGTGTGTGTGTGTGTGTGTGTGTCTCCAGTCTGCCTGCCTGCAAAGAGGACTTCTCTGCCCCTTTAAGCCATGCATGTTACAGGGCCCCGCCTGTCTGGGAGAGCTGTGAGGTTCAGGGCTCCCTGTGAGAGGGCACATTTGTTTAATCCTGTGGTTCGATTTTAGAATGTCCACTCGCTCACAGATCTGGGCCACATTCCCTGGTAGCGGCTTTATCAGCAATAAAGCTCTCGGGTTTTCAGAACTGGGATGGGGAGAGGAGCAATTTTACTGGGCGCCTTCAGGCTGCAGCACGTGCCTCTAATCTCTCTCCCCCAGGCTGTTCCACGCAAGTTGAAAAGAATGATCATCCCTCAAGTGTCATTTCAGTGCCATAAATTTCCTGCTCCTGTTCTCTTTATGCCTCCTGAAACAAATGAAAATGTCCTTTTATTAAAGACTTCAAGGTGCTCTCAGACAGCAAGGTTTTTTATCTGAATGCTTTTCATCCCCGCAATATCTGAGTGAGAGCCTGGGCTCTGTTCTCTCCATGCACGCCTCGCACCCTTCCCTCCCATTTCCCCACTGCCCCTGAAAACACCTCCATTCTCCCTTTGCTTCTGTCACTTTCTCCGTCAGGGACACCCATCTTCAGCAACTGTATCTTTCCCTTCTTTTAAACACTACTCAGGACTCAAGCTTCCCCTGAATAACGAATTGGACTCCGTTCTCTCTAAATACTGTACCAACTCTCAAAACATTTGAGCTGAGACTTACTTGGTCCAAATATTTATGTGATGGCTAGTTACATCAAAGAGAACTTTTCATTAGTAAAAGTGTTTTAATTTAAGGCAGGAACTTGGTTATGGCAACTTGAAGACATTTGTCCTCATTCCCTGGTATCTACATTTTTCTCCCATCAGTGTTATTGAATGGACCAGGATGTTTTCTTTTGCGAAAGCACTAGGAGTTCTTAGCAAATAGTAGCAACCAAGATGTTGCAATGGGTGACTCACTGAACATTTCTCCCAGAGACCTTTCACAGAACATTCTATGTATTAAAATGGAATCCAGGGGGGCTTCCCTGGTGGCGCGGTGGTTGAGAGTCTGCCTGCCAATGCAGGGGAGGCGGGTTCGAGCCCTGGTCTGGGAGGATCCCACATGCCGCGGAGAGGCTGGGCCCGTGGGCCACAATTACTGAGCCTGGGCGTCTGGAGCCTGTGCTCCGCAACAAGAGAGGCCGCGACAGTGAGAGGCCCGCGCACCGCGATGAAGAGTGGCCCCCGCTTGCCGCGGCTGGAGAAAGCCCTCGCACAGAAACGGAGACCCAACGCAGCCATAAATAAATTAATTAATTCATTAATTAAAAAAAAAAAGATGAAACCAGTGAAAATAATTAAAAAAAAAAATGGAATCCAGGTCTTTAGGTTGTAATTACTCTTTTTTATTCCCATTTTCCATTTCCTCATCATCCTTATGTGTTTAATGCATATCTCTTTGTTTATATGTGTTTTCTGCACAATGTATATTGTTCTGTGTACACATACTTTTAATTTATATAAATGATATAAAGTTGTGTATCTCCTGCTTCACTTTTCCCCACTCAGCACTGCTTTTATTGCCCACCCAGCTTGCTGCGGGTTCATCTAAACCCTTGCTCCTTGCACCTGCATAACCCTTTGTGTGTGTATCCAACACATGTCACCTGTCCCCCCTCCCAGATTGGACATTCAAGTTACCTCCACAGAGGCCACAAATATTGCATACAGATCCCTATGGACCTGAGAATTTCACTGGGACATATGTCTAAGAGGACTTGTTGGATCCCAGGAAGATGGTCTTATAACTTATCATCCAGACAAGGACAGTCTAGAAGGATGGAAGGGAGCCCTGTTAATAATCACACGGGGACAAGAAGCAAAAACCGTGACTATCTCAGGCAAACCGAGATGCATGCTCACTCTAGTCAAAAGGTCTGAGTACGTGTAAATGGAACAAGGGCCCCCCAGAATGATCCCCACACCTGCACTCCCCCAGCAGGGCACGGGGGTGCACATCTCCACATCCCACTACACTTATTTGGTGCCATGACAGTAACTATAAAATGCCCTCAGTACTGTTGAAATCTGCATTCCTCTGATCGCTAACATGTTTGACGTCTCTATGTGTTTGCTGGCCTTTCGGATTTCCTTATTTGGAAACTGCTCCTTTCCTTTGCCTATTTTTGTTGGGGTTTTCTTGTTGTTTGCGAGAGTTTCCTGTGTTTTCTGGTTATTAATCCCCTATCAGTTTTAGACATTGCGAATATGTTCTCCATCAGCTGAATTAATTTTGTCCATGGTGTTCTTTCTAATCAGACTCATCAGTTTTCTTGCCTTTATAGTTTTGTGTTCTTAACATTCAGTTTTAGAAGCACTTTCTTTCCCCCATTTCAGAAAAACATTCTCCTTCATTTTCTTCCATTAGCTTTTCAGTTTTACCTTCCATATGTAGGTCTTTAATCTCCCTGGAAGTGTAGTCCACACTTTCGTGGAATTAATAGGGATGCAGTTTTATTTTTCTCCATACAGAGAAGCAGTTTTCCCAGCTCATTCAGTTCACCATCCTTCCTTTTCCCTTGATTTGTGGTGTCAGCTTTATCATGTGTGAAGTTCCCCTGTGTTCCTGGGTCTACAGGTTCTCTGTTCTGCTCCATCAGTCTGTGCGTGCTTCATCCTACTGCAGGATGGCTTTGTAGTAAGTGTATCTTAATAGCCCATAGGGCAAATTTCCCCTCATTATCAACAAAGATCTTCATGAGATCCCATTATAAACAAATGAATCTCATAAAGATCTCTGCTGGAATACGTCCAGAATAGGCGGAGCTGCTCCATTTAGATATTTTATCTTAACCTTGGTCTCTTACTATCATGGTCTTCGTTTGATCATTAAATATGAAGGAGTCTTTACAAATTTTAAGTTTTTGTTATAGAATTCAGAGTGGTATCTCATTTCTACTCAGTTACAATTGTTGTGAACGTTTTTAGCACAAACCTCTAAAAAAGTGAATGTAGCTGTGTCACCTGAGAAGGGCACCTTTGCTGCTAAGGGACCAGGACTGTGCCTGGCTTGCCCATCGTGTGGATAAATGGGAGAGCAGCCTAGCCTTCTGCGCCCCCAGTCACTCTGGGAATGGTACAAGAATCCTTGCTCCCCCTCCAAGACCTCTGCCTGGCAGGCCACAGGTCAGGTTACCCCTGAGGGCACTCAGTGCCTGCTTGGCACTCATATTGGTTATAAATGTCTGAGTCATTCATTCCTCCTTCCCACCCACATCCTCTGGTCTAATCCCTGACAATTCCACCCTTACCCATCTCTTCTGTTCCAGCCCAACACCCACTGCTATTTTCCCAGCCCAGTTTCCAGCCTTTACAGCCCTTTGCTCCCCCAGCTAGAGCCACTTGGTCCACACTAGCCCTGTGACCCCAAGGGTCAGTGTGGACCCAACACCTTGGGATTGGGCACCACGACACGCGTCCTAGTAGTCCAGCTGGCCTTGGGCTTCTACATCTTGTTCTCATGTTGCACCCCAGATCTGGTCACTCATGTAACTGATCTTATTTTCTCAACCATCTTTTTTTAAATTCCTTGATAATAATCCATTTTATTAATATGCAAGGGAATGATAGAATTACCAAAAAAATTCTTTTTTTTTTCCAACTTTCTTTAATGGCTAGCTGGGCGGAGGACAGCTGGGTTCCCATCTCTGCCTTTGCATTCAGTCGAATAGATTCAATAGAATAAAGTTTGCATGTGCTTTTTCATCATTTGACAATCATTTCAGGAGCCCCATCCAATCCGTTTCAACATTACATGTCAGGTTGCCTCTGGAAAAGTCCTCTGTATGCTCATGCAAGAATGAGAGTGTAGAAGCCAAATTGGACCTTACTGTTACTATGAAAATAGTTTTGGCTTCACAGACCCACTGAAAGGGTCACGGAGACCTCTATGGGTCCCGGCACCCCACTTTGAGAACTGTTGCATGCAATCATATGAAAGTCCTGATATTCTATTGTTTCCATCTTTACTTAGTAAGTGCCAGTCCTATGCAAGGCACTGGTCCTGATTATTGGAGCCTTGTTTTATTTCCTGAGCCTGTGTGCCTGCCAGGTAACCCCCTTCTCCAGGTGTTCCAGACCCTTTGAGAACCTGGATGATGCCTTATTCGTTTGATTCCACTTCCAAGGAGTTAGAATTTGGGGTGAGGGTCCTACCACCTGTCAACCCATTTCCTGGATGCAGATCACCACAAACGTTACAAATCACCTGTTCCTGTTACTCTGAGAGGCGGATGCCGCGGGGAAGAATTTGAGGCTCAGAGGCCAGAAGGCAGCAGAGCCAGGACTGAAGCCAGACTGTTGAACAGCAAAGCCCTCACTCTCCCCTCTACATCACAGACCCCTGGCCCCCAGTCCCCACCTCAACCCCTTGTCCTGCTGTCATCTGTATCTGAAGCGGGACAAGGCCACACAGAGGTGCTCAGTGCCTCTCTCCCGGACAATCACTATAATCCTCACATTGTTTCCCCTTTATCTGTCCAATTACAAAACAAATACTCCGGGCTTCCCTGGTGGCGCGGTGGTTGAGAATCTGCCTGCCAATGCAGGGGACACGGGTTCGAGCCCTGGTCTGGGAAGATCCCACATGCCGCGGAGCAACTAGGCCCGTGAGCCACAACTACTGAGCCTGCGCGTCTGGAGCCTGTGCGTCTGGAGGCTGTGCCCCGCAACAAGAGAGGCCGCGACAGTGAAAGGCCCACACGCCACGATGAGGAGTGGCCCCTGCACCGCGATGAAGAGTGGCCCCCGCACCGTGATGAAGAGTGGCCCCCACTTGCCACAACTAGAGAAAGCCCTCGCACGAAATGAAGACCCAACACAGCCAAAAATAAATAAATAAATAAATAAAAACAAAACCAAATATTCATCAAGCAGCCCATTCCTGTCAGACACAGCTTCCACATGATCTATTTTTCAGTTCAGCATTGACGGAGCAGCCAGAGCTACAGCTTGGACCGTGTCCTGCTCCAGCTCACAAACCTTTGGGGCTCACTCAGGGCAGAGCCTGCTGGAGCGGCCAGGAAGCGCTGGCACCTGGAACCAGGCCATCCACGGGGCCAGAGGGCCAGGGCCCGGCAGAGCAGAGGGCACAGCCAGGCGGGCTGGTGCCCCGGAGGCTCAGAGTGGGGTGATTGCGAGTGGGAGGATGCAGGTCCAGGATGGAGCCAACCAGACTGAGGGAAGGTCCAGGGCCCATTCGCCAGGTCAGGGGAAGGACTTGAGTCCCTGTGAGGGGACCAGCAAATGAATGGAGGGCCCTGCCCCAGAACACCCAGCTGCTAGACAGAGCGACAAGATGGAGACTGGGGACCAGGGCAGTGCCGTTACAAAAACAGGCAGAAAGCGGGGTGGACCAAGGCTAGCTTGGTGTCATGTCCAGCAGAGGAACGCGTGCTTCACGGAAAGATGGGTCCTGGGCCCAGAGGGGACAACCTGGGCCCCTCATTGAGGAGGGCTGCTGGGCAGTGCTGGGGGGCAGACACAGCCTGACCATCGCTCCCCCCCGGCTGCAAATCCTTTGCATCACCCCACTTGTCCCTCCCCACTCCCCCGCTTCACTCCCTCTCACAGGCCCATCCCAGACGTGCCTTCCTCTGGGTCTGAGTTTGTACCTTTCCACTGGCCAGGTGTGCTCTTCAGCCCCTCCAACCTCCACCTTCTCCTCCTGAAGACTACTTCTCCTTTAAGAGCAGGTGCAAAGACAGCAGGCTTTTCTTTTTCCTTTCCCAGGCCTTCCCAGTCAGTTTTCCTATAGAACAGACAAATTCCTATAATACTTGCTATATACCCCTATTCAAACACTCCTCATTTTGCCTGGTATATTGGTTTTCTGGGGCTGCCATAACAAAGTATCACAAACTTGGTGGCTTAAAACAACAGAAATTTATGGTCTCACTGTTCTGGAGGCCAGAAGGCTGAAATCAAGGTGTCAGCAGGGCCGTGGTCCCTCAGAAACCTGTAGGATAGCATCCTACCTTGCTTCTTTCAGCTTCTGGTGGCCCCGAGCATTCTTTGGATTGTGACTGCCTCACTGTAGTCTCTGCCTCGTCAACACATGGCTGCCTTCTTTCTCTGTCTCTTTTTTTCTTGTAAGAACATCAGTCATTGCTCTGTGGGACCCAAGTGAACCTGTAGCTTTGACTCCAGAGGGGGGTTGAGCGTCAATGTCCCCAGTACTTCATGGCGGCTCTTTACCGGCCACTTGTCAGATTCTGCTCCCTTAGAGCACTGTCTCCCGAAAAGGAGAGTCGTCTGGGACCCACCAGCCTGCACTGAACTGATCTGGTTGTGCCTTCCACACACACACAGGCCTAATGATTGATTGATTGCTTAGAATGAGTTCCTCTAGGATTGCCTTTTTTTTTTTCCTCTAGATTAGTTTTTTCTTTAAATTTAACCTTCAGTTTTCAGTCACTTAGTTGGCTCTCGCATCAAATGATTCTTTGGTTTTACACGTGGTCTCCCAGTGATGCCAAATGGGATCAGCACAGCCCCAGGTGCTAGTTGTTAATGCCTATAAAGTAACACCCCTCTGCAAAGGAGAATCATTTAAGAGTTCTTTGGACTTCACCGTCAAAAGTAGCCAAAGAATTCAAGTGAGAGTTTATCCCAGAAAATCTTTTGCAGTTAGTGAAATTAGGGTATAACTAAGAACATTCAGAATACCACACACACAGTTTCGGTGATCTTGGTATAGTGGTAGGACTGCAGTGATTGTAAAATGAAAGTAATTAACAGTACATGCTCTGTTGGGGGAAACTGAGGGAAAACAGGCATTCAGCCTAGAAAAACATTTCTCAGTGGATTTCCTATGAAGTCAGTGTGTCTTGGGTTTAACTTTGAAACAAATTAAAAAATTGAAAAATTGAAAAAAAAAGAACATCAGTCATATTGGATTAAGGGTTCACTCTACTTCAACCTGACCTCGTCTTACCTTGATTATATCTACAATGACCTCATTTCCAAATAAGGTTATAATCTGAGGTACTGGGGATGAGGACTTCAACGTATCTTTTGGGGGAAAACAATTCAACCCATCACACCTGGTGTGGTAGTTAAATGTACACAGGCCAATATTCTTTACAATATCCCAAGCGCCTTGCCTACAGCTGGGTGGTTTTGGAGTGAAACAGACCTGGGTTTGTCACTCACCCTCTGGTATAAGCTGAGCAGCATCCTTAAGCTATCTGTCTTCTCTCATCTGTAAAATAAACATAATACCTAGAGTTATTGTGATATTTATTAGAGTCAGTTCACATATATAGTGAGTACCCAGGAAATTGTAATTATTATTATTAATTTTGTGTGTTGAACAGAGCAGATGATCAATTAATAAATGTTAGTCACCATTTCCTCTAATAAATATTTACTAAAGTGGCAGGACTGCAGACCTGATGATTTTTTCCAGAGGGCAGGAGAAGCAGTGGCCAACAAGCCCTGGAGACTATTCCGTCTCCTGGCATCATGGGAACTGCTGAGGTGACGATGTGGCAGCTGCCCCTGCCTGCTTGGAGGGCAGGGAGATTCTGACCCCCAGCCCCATGGCGCGGAATCCTGGCTGGCTCTGTGGGAATGTGAATGTGGAGCAGGCAGGGACTGCACACCCTGCTCTTTGTCCTCTAGGCCGTGTGTGTGTGTGTGTGTGTGCGCGCGTGTGTGTGTGTACTTGCATGGGGGGAGGGCCTGGGAGACAGGGGACAGGGGAGCCAAGCATCTTTCTGAAAGCATATATTCAGGCTGGAATGAAAGATGGCAGCCAGAGCATAACCTCCAGCTGTGGGGACCTTCCTGATTTCTGTGAAGACGAGGTTCTCCTCCAGAAAGATGGTGGGTAGTGGGCACAGCCAAGGAGAAGGGAATCAAGACACCTGCGTCGGAAATAGAAATAGACCTCGGAGTGGCTGGGGTGACCTCAGTGAACGCAGTTTTCTCTTCTATCAAGTGGGGCTGATAAAATCTGCCCTATCAAATAGGAACAGGATTCAAAGGCCAGCCACGAGTATTTATGTCCTGCTGTTGCCAGCCCTTGAAGATACATTTCCAGGGTACATCAGCATTTACAAAGCACTGCCACAGCTTTGCTTTGTTTTGATTTTCATTTTTACAACAAAGAGTGAAAAATTTATTAATTACTATAAGAAAAAAAGAGAATATGTCTAAGGCTCGGACACATTCCTCTGCCACAGGATCAAACTTAGCATCCCTTCTCCTCTCCAAATTTCATTAACACCTGAGGTTGTATGCTTCTGTTTCAAGGGGTTTCCTTTTCTTAAGAACAAACCCTGACCTGGCATATGGCTTCCTTAGACTTTAAACAAAACAAATACTTCCACCATAAAAACTAATCACCAACTCCTTGAAGTTTATGAGGAAATTGTTTCAAGGAGATATACCAAAGTGAGTCGTAGATTTTTAGGAAAGAAGAAAATGATGGAATTTCATCCAGGCACCACACATCTAAGAGTCAGACATCATTGCACCAGGTGACATGTGTGGTGATAAACACTGAGAGACACTGCAAAACATGGGTAGTTTTATTATTAAATTTACATCTTCCAGCATAGCTGGTGAGGGCAAGAATAAGAAACGCACAGATAACCAAGGCACAGCACAGATCGAGGGGACCTCTGTGAGAGGTACAGAATGTGATGAGGTCAAAGAATAAAGAGCTCACACCCTTTGAGGGCAATAAGAAAAGTACCTGATGTCCTTTATCCAATGTGGGAGAGATCAGGGCCGGATAAAGAGAAGGGAGAAAACTTCAGTAAGCAGGTGATCCGAGGTAGAAAATCAAGCACTAACTAGCATGGCTTAGATCCTAATTTGTATGTTGATTGCCACATTCAGTTTACATTCTGATTCTGTATTTATTTATTGTATTTGCATTTACCCAGGTAAGGCAGTCTGCAATACAGGGCATGCAATTATCTTGTCTAGTGAGCTATGCAACCGTAACAGAATGTTGTAAAAGTGCTGAATTCTAAGTTCAGAAGCCTAGATAATTATTAGCAAAAGCTGATAATTATTAGCAAAAGATAATTATTAGCAAAATCAGGAAGGTCCCTAGAGCTGGAGGTTATGCTCTGGCTGCCATCTTTTATTTCATCAGTAAACCACATGACTAATCAGAAACTACTGGAGAGCATTTAATTTGCAGTAAAAAGTACCTAAAACTTCATGTGTAGTTCGGATGGCAGGCAGAAAATGGACACTACTGTTGGCAGGTCCTCAAACCTAAAAAATGATAATACTACAGTGATATTTTAGGTAAGAATGACAACACCTTTTAGAAACTTATTTCAATATATTCTCAGCATTGAACCTTTATGTTTGTTATTTATAACTTTGTGATCTGAAATAGACTAAAAGTAACTCAAACTGTGTAAATCTTTCACTATCTGCATAATGTAATTGCTTTGAAGCTTTGAGAAAGTTGGGTTTCCCATTTGAGTTCCACAAGGTGCATTAAATGAGGGACTGTCCAGTCTGGGATCACTCTAGGAAGTGAGGTCATAAAGCTCCCCTTTAGAAAATCTCCAGGGTTCCAGGACCTCTGCTTTTAGAGACAGGACATACCACTGCAGAGAACCATGCCAGGCATGATCCAGCCAAGTGCTCACTATAAATGGATTTTGGAAGATGTTACATTTTGATGGGATTCTGGGTTGAACAATCAAAGAGAGAAATAGGCTGGGGAGAGAACAACTTCTTTGAGACCCTTAATTGTTAGGTCTTTTTAAGACATGAGGATGGGGATTTAGCTCTGCTAAGTTCAGAGACTAGGTTTGAGTTACCTGAAGTGCTGGAAAAAATCCAGCAAGAGACTGAAAGTACCTTGAAAGTGATTCAGGCTTAAAGGAAAAGATCATAATACTTTTTAAAAAAAGACAATAGCAATAAGAAAGAACAAAAACAAACCTTGAGGTTACTAAAGTACCAGGACTTTGAGTACTGCCAATTAAAAAAAAATACACACACACACACACACACACACACACACACACACACACACAACTTTCCTCTTAAAGAGAATGACCTGTACAGCACATGAAAACATATGAAAATATAAAAATATAAAGCTCTCTGGTAAAGGTACATACATAGACAAATACAAAATCATATAATACTGTAATGGTGATACATAAATCAATTTAATTCTACTGTAGAATTTTAAAATAAAAGCATAAAAACTAACTATAAAACTATGTTACGGATACAAAATATAAAAAGATGTAATTTGTGACATCAATAAATTGGGGGAGAGACATAAAAGAGTAGAATTATTGTATGTGATTCAGATTAAGTTTTATCAGTTTAAAATAGATTGTTATAACAATAAGATGTTTTATGTAATCTCCATTAATCATGAAGAAAACATCTACAGGAGATACACAAAAGAAAATGAGAAAGGAATCAAAGCATGTCACTTGAAAAAATCAACAAAACACAAAATAAGGCATCAATAAAGGAAAAGAGGGACAAAATAACTTAAAAAACACACAGAAGACAATGAATAAAATGGCAAGAGTAAGTTCATTCCTTTCAGTAATTACTTTAAATGTAAATGGATTAAACTTCCCAATCAAAGGACACAGAGTGGCTGAATAAATTAAAACAAAATAAAACAAAACACAAGATCCAAGTTTATGCTGTCTATAAGAAACCCACTGAAGCTTTTAGGACATACATAGGCTGAAAATGAAAGGATGGAAAAAGTATTCCAGATAAATGGTAAACAAGAGGGCAGAGGTAGAATTTAAGATAAAAATTGTCACAAGATACACAGGACATTATAGAAGGATAAAAGGATCAATTCACTAGGAAGATATAAAAATTATAAACATATAAGGATCTAATATCAGAGCACCCAAATATATGAAGCAAACAGAATTTTTGACAGAATTGAAGGGAGAAATAAACAGTAACACAATAATAGTGCGAGATTTCAATATCCCACTTTCAATAAAGGGTAGAACATCCAGACAGAAGATCAATAAGGAAACAGAGGACTTGAACAACATTATAGACCAACTGGAGCTAACAGACAGACACAGAATACTCCATCTAACAGAAGCAGAATACACATTCTTCTCAAGTGCACAAGTAACATCCTCCACCATAGATCACATGCTAGGCCACAAAACAAGTCTTAACAAATTTAAGAAGATTCAAATCACACCAAGTATCTTCTCTGACATGAAACTAAACTAGATATCAATAGCAAAAGGAAAACTGGAAAATTAAAAAATATGTGGAAATTAAATAACACATTTTTGAACATCCAATGGGTCAATGAAGAAATCACAAGGGAAGTTAGAAAGTATCTTGAGAGAAATGAAAATGAAAATACAACATACTAAAACTTATGGGATGCAGCAAAAGCAATACTAGAGGGAAGTTTATAGTGGTAAATACCTATATTAGAAAAACAAGAAAGATCTCAAATCAACAACCTAACTTTACACCTTAAGGAACTACAGAAAGAACAAACCAAACCCAAATTTAGCAAAAGGAAGGAAATAACAAAGATTAGCAGAAATAAGCAAAACAGAGAATGGAAAAACAATAGAAAAAATTAAAACTAAGAACTGGTTTTTGAAAAGACAAACAAAATTGAAAAAAGTTTAGCTAGACTAATTAATAAAATAAAGGTAAGATTCAAATAGCAAAAATCATAAATGAAAGAGGAGACATTATAACTGAAGCCACAAAAAGAAAAAGGATCATAACAGACTGTTATGAACAATTATATGCCAACAAATTAGATAAGCTAGAATAAGTAAATACATTCCTAGAAACAAACAATAAGACTGAATCATGAAGAAATTAAAAATATGAACAGATCTGTGACTAATAAGGAGGTGAATCAGTAATCAAAACACTTCCAACAAAGAAAAGTCCAGGGGACTTCCCTGCTGGTGCAGTGGTTAAGAATCCGCCTGCGAATGCAGGGGGCACAGGTTTAATCCCTGGTCCAGGAAGATCCCACATGCCGCAGAGCAACTAAGCCCGTGTGTCACAACTACTGAGCCTGCGCTCTAGAGCCCGCAAGCCAGAACTACTGAGCCCGCACTCCACAACTATTAAAGCCCGCGCACCTAGAGCTCATGCTCTGCAACAAAGAGAAGCCACCACAATGAGAAGCCCGCACACCACAACGAAGAGTAGCCCCTCCTCACCGCAACTAGAGAAAGCCCACGTGCAGCAATGAAGACCCAACGCAGCCAAAAATAAATAAAATAAAATAAATTTATAAAAAAAAAAAAGGAAAGTCCAGGAGCAGATGGCTTCACTGAAGAATCCTACCAAACATTTAAAGAAGAATTAACAATAATCTTTTTCAAATGCTTCCAAAAAATTAAAGAGGAGGGAACACTTTCAACCTGACTTTATGAGGGCAGCATTACCCTGAAATCCAAAACCCAACAAAGATACTTCAAGTAAAGAAAACTGCAGACCCATATCCTTGATGAATATTGTTGCAAAAATACTCAACGAAATACTATCAACCAAATTCAACAGCATATTAAAAGGATTGTACATCATGACCAAGTGAGAGTTATTCATGGAATGCAAGAATGGTTCAACATAACAAAATCAATTAATGTAATACATCACATTAATAGAATGAAGAAAAAAACCTACATGATAATCTCAATTGATGCAGAAAAAGCATTTGACAAAATTCAACACCCTTTCATGATAAAAATACTCAACAAACTACAAATAGAAGGAAATCACCTCACCATAATAAAGGCCATATATAAAAAGTTCACAACAAACAGTATATACAACAGTGAAAAACTGAAAGCCTTGCACTAAGATCAGGAACAGGGCAAGGATGACCACTCCTGCCACTTGTATTCAGCACAGTACTGGAAGTTCTAATCAGAGCAGTTTGGCAAGAAAAAGAAATAAAAGTCATGCAAATAAAAAACGAAGAAGTAAAATTATCTCTGTTTGCAGATGACATAATCTTATATGTAGAAAACCCTAAAGATTCCCTTCCCCAAAACTGTTAGAACTAATTTAAAAATTCAACAAAGTTGCAAGATATAAAATCAACACATAAAAATCAGTTTCGTTCCTATACCAACTATGAACAACCTGAAAAAGGAAGTTAAGAAAACAATTCCATTTACAATAGTATCAAAAAGAATAAAATACTTAGGAATAAACTTAACCAAGGAAGTGAAAGACTTGTACACTTAACAGTACAAAAGATTGTTAAAAAAAATTTAAAGAAGACACAAATAAATGAAAAGCCATTCTGTGTTAATGGATTGGAAGAATTAATGTTGTGAAAATGTCCATTCTACCCAAAGTGATCTACAGATTCAATGCAATCCCTATCAAAATACCAATGGCATTTTTTGCAGAAATAGGAAACAATCCTAAAATTCATATGGAATCTCAAAGGACCCTGAATAATGAAAACAACCTTGAGAAAGAAAGTCAAAGCTGGAGGCCTCACACTTCCTGATTTCAAAGTGTATTACAAAGCTACAGTAATCAAAACAGTGAGGCACGGGCATAAAGACAGACACATAGACCAATGGTATGTAATACAGAGCCTAGGAATAAACCCTTGTGTAGATGGTCAAATGATCTTCTACAAGGTGCCAAAGCTACACAGTGGGAAAAGCATAGTCTCTTCAACAAATGGTGTTGGGAAAACTGGATAACCACATGCAAAAGAATGAAGTTACACCCTACCTTACACCATATACAGAAAATAACCTATTAAAGACCTAAATGTAAGACCTAAAACTATAAAACTCTTAGAAGAAAACATAAGGGGAATGCCTCATGACATTGGATTTGGCAATGATTTCTCAAATATGATACCAAAAGCACAAGCAACAAAAGCAAAAATAGACAAATAAGACTACATCAAACTTAAAAACTTCTTCACAGCAAAGAACAATGAACAGAGTGAAAAGGCAACCTATGGAATAGAAGAAAACGTTTGCAAACCACACATCTGATAGGGGGTTAATATCCAGAATCTGTAAGGAACTCCTATAACTCATCAACAGACAAACAACCTGATTTTAAAAATGGGCAAAGAACTTGAATAGACATTTCTCCAAAGAAGACATACAAATGGCCAACAAGCATATGAAAAGACGCTCAACATCACTAACCATCAGAGAAATGCAAATCAAAACCAAAATGAGATATCTCACACCCGTTAGAATGGCTTCTATCAAAAAACAAAACAAAACAAAACAAAAAAACAGAAAAAGAAAACAATAGGTGTTGGTGAAGATGTGGAGAAATTGGAAAGCTTGTGCACTGTTGGTGGGAATATAAAATAATGCAGCTGCTATGGAAAACAGTATAGTGGTTCCTCAAAAAATCAAAAACATAATTTACCGTATGATCTAGCAACCCCACTTCAGTGTATATATCTAAAAAAATTGAAAACAGGATCTTGATGAGATATTTGCACACTGATGTCCATTGCAGCATTATTCACAATAGCCAAGAGGTGGAAGCAAGCTAAATGTCCATCAGCAGATGTGTGGATAAAGAAAATGTGGTATATACATACAATGAAATATCAAATATCATTCAACCTTTAAAAAAAAAAGGGAAATCCTGTCATATGCTACAACATGGAAGAACCTTGAAGACTTTATATGCTGAGTGAAATAAGCCAGTCACAAAAAGACAAATACACATAAGTGATTCCACTTATCTAAGGTATCTAAAGTGGTCAAACTCAGAAACAGAAAGTAGAATGGTGGCTGCCAGGGGCTGCAGGGGAGAGGGAAAAGGGTAGTTGTTGTTCAAGGTACAGAGTTTCAGTTTTGCAAGATGAAAAGTTGTAAAGATCTGTTGCATAATAATGTACATACAGTTAACAATACTGCATTATATTCTTAAAAATGGTTGAGATGGTAAGTTTTACGTAATGTGCTTTTTACCACAATTTGAAAAACCTCAAAAAATAAAAGAAATAATTTGTAAAGTTATTCCCTAATATATGTCTTATCCTTGTCTATTTTTGTTCTGTCATTAAGTGCAAATACGGGTATTTAATTCTGTCCTATGTTTGGGGAATATTAAGTGTACACAACCTATAAAGGAATCATATAACTTATAAATGTTAGATAATTTCAGACTGCACTTAAGATGCTCAGACTTGCCTTAAAGAGAACCAGAAAGTGGTATGAATTGAAAATAAGTAAACCTTTTAATAGCACTCATCTCACTGCTACTTGCCGTAATAATTTAAATACTTCTCGCTGGTATCAATTGCTATTCATTCATTCATTCAAAAATCATTTGATGAGTACCAGCTAAATGTTAGGCATTGTCCAAAGTAGAGAGTAAAGGGGAAAAGGTGGCCATAACCAAATAATCATGTTCCCTTCTTTTAAGGAGTTTACAATCTAATAGGGAATAGAGAAAAAAATGATAAAACAGTACAATTAGAGGTCTTGGATACACGAAGTGCTATTTGAGCCAATCACAGACATTTCTTGATTTTAGCTACCCAACATTCTTTCCCCCTTCTTCCAGTAACAGAATCAATACTTGCCTTGGACATCTGTTCATTCCCCATTCTTGGTCCATGTGGTTTGGTGAGCTGACTCAAACCTTAGCTCCAAGTTTGGGCATGTGACACAAACATGGCCAATAAGAAGGTGAGAGTCCCCTGTCCACAGTGATTAGCTTCATGTGATCCTTAATTCCTCCAATGGGACTCAATTCTGGGTTATGTTATTTTATTTTATATTTTTAACTCTTGGGAGACTTAGAAATGGACTTCCTACTATTAGGATGTGACATTGGCACAGCCGAATATTAAGTAAAAACGGAAGAAACCACAACCAAGAGAAGAAAGAAAGGTTGGGTCTGGATGACATTGTTTGAGCTCCTGGGACCAACTCTGCCAATCCCCCTGAATCTTTCAGTTAAGTGAACTAAGAAATTCCCTTTTCTCTCTTATGCCTTTTTGAGTTGGGTTTTCTGTCAATCACCACCAAAAATCCGGAGCAGTACAATGCCTTTAAAATTCAACTAATTATAGATCACTGTGACTGATATTAACCTGAATGTAAATTTGGATTATCATGCAACCATTGAAACATCATCAGAACATACAGAGCATTTTGTAGCTCTCTTTTAAAAATTCTAAACTGTGTTATGTAAGTAATACATCTGATAGGTTCTATGAAAGAACATTTAGAATGCATATCCGTGCTTTTATTGAAAGAAAAGCACTTAGAAAAATAAATTATTAAATTATTAATTTTAAAAGAATCCTATTTTGCCAATATTCCTTCCATTGCTAGGGTATCTGAAGGATAAAAGCCAGCCCATCCTTTAAAAAATATTCTAGACCTTGAATTTACTAAGCAACAATAAAAATAAACCTAAATTTGTGTGGTACTTTGAACTTCTTTACATACTTCACATATATTATTTAAACGTATGTATAGTCCAAAGCCTTAGATCATCTGTGATGTCCTTTGGTTTTCATCATGATTATTTTTTTTTCTCTTAGCAAATAAGCTTCCTAATTTATAACTGGGCTCAGATTTCAATTAGTTTGAATTCTCTGAGCAATGACTGAGCAGTAGGAGAAACTTTTAAAAAAGGGTACAAGTCATTGAGTGTTGATTATATATTATCTAGAATTTCCAGGAATTTTCTGGAATATTATGCAGAATAATCTCAAAGTGCTTTGCTGACATTTACAGCAAGATTCTCATCTCACACACTTGTGAGAACAGACCTTAATTTCTAACCTCTTCATATGTGGAAAGTTGTGCAAAGACAGCTTTAAGAATTAAACATGACAAAAGTGCTATAAGTATCTACAAGTATACATTCAGGTTTATAACACATGAATCATATTAGACCTTGAGCTACAGTTAGATATCTGAAAAATAACAGAGAGTTGGGCCTTAGTCATTTTCATCTGTAGATGGCAAAGCTGAACTCTAGGGTCCAGGTCAAGGTTGTCAGGCCCCAGGGCTCTCTTCTCACAACACAAATGACTATTCCCTGGACCTTGTGGAAGTGGAAGAGCAAGAACTAGATTCCCTGTAAGAACTTTTTCCTTCCTGGTGAAGTGCGGCCAGTGAATTTTGATTCAGGGGCTAAATTTTTTTCAATAACCCTCCCACACATTCTATTAATAATCAAGTCCATCTTCAAATCTGGAGGAATACTTTGCTGTGTAATATAAATGAGTATCTCACTTGGCTGAGAGTAACAGAACACCGCACAGACTGGCTTAGCACATCAGGTTTCTTTTGGTTTCTTTTCCCACACACAAGAAGCCTGTGGATTGGTGGTTCTGGTGGGTCAGGGCGGCCATCAGGATCCTGGGCTGCTTCTAGCCTTTGGTTTAGCAATCCTTTGCATGTGACGTTTGTCCCTCATGCTCCTTGCCAGTTGGCTGCAAGATAAATGCTCCACCTCCAGCAACCTATCTGTGTTCAGGACAGAAAGTGAGGAAGGGCAAAGGACAAGAGGCACATGCCAGCTGAGTGTGTCCCTTTTAAAAGAGTCCACCCAGAAGCTCCACCTAGAAAATTCTGTTCCCTCCCTTTGTCCTGAATATCTTCTAATTTCCTACCCTTCTCTGCACATACGTACCAGCTGTTGGAAGGTATAAAATAGTAAAAAATAAATATTTTAAGTCTCTCCAGGTTGACAAATTCCTATTGAACTCGTCTCATAACTAATGAATCATTGAGTAACTCACAAGATAACACATGTTTTCTGTCGTTTGAAATGAACTTACAATGTGTTGTTCTTGGTTTGATTAAAAAAGAAAAGTTTTCTGCACTTGGATCTTGAGCATATTCCTGTCTCATTGCCTTTGTGTCTGCTCTATCCCCTGCATGGGACGCTCTTCCCCTGATGTTTAATGGCTCGCACTTCCTTCAGGTCTCCAATTAAAAGTCAAATCCTCAGAGGGCCCTCCTTGTTCACCCTTTTTATTTATTTATTTATTTATTTTTGGGATAGATGCTATGTTATCCTCTTTATTTTTTAATCTTTTCATTTTTTATATTAATTAATTAATTTTACAGTAGGTCCTTATTAGTTATCTATTTTAAATATAGCAGTGGGTACATGTCAATCCCAAACTCCCAATCTACCCCACCTCCCACCCTTCCCCCCCAGGTAACCATAAATTCATTCTCTAAATCTGTGAGTCTGTTTCTGTTTTGTAAGTAAGTTCACTTGTATCACTTTTTTTTTTTTAGATTTCACATATAAGCGATATCATATGGTATTTGTCTTTCTCTTGTTCATCCTATTTAAAACATCACCTCTCATCAGCTCTGACCCCTTCCTCTGCTTTAATTTCTTTATAACAGTTAATGTCACTGGACCTTAGAGTATATGGTTATTTATGTGTTTATGGTCTGTTTTACTTACTTGAATGTAAGCTCCATGAAGGCAGGCACTTCGCCAGCTGTGTTCTCTGCTGTCTCCCCAGGGCCTGGAACAGTGGCTGGCACACAGAGGGAACTCAATAAAAGTTAGTTGAATGAGTGAATGAGTGAATGATTGAATGAATGACCATTTGGCTTATCATATGACTCTCTATATGATTGGCTAAGGAGTCATTGCTGGGGTCTAAGGAAACAGCCACCTAGTGAGCAAAAGAGGCCATAACCCACCAGCAGGTCACCTATATAGCTGCTTCTACTATCAGGAAGGGGTGTCTTTTGTTAAATAATTACATAACAAGAGATTCTACTTTCTATAAATTATGAAAGCAGATACTTTACAATAGCTTTAGTTGCTAATATTTTCAGAACTTAATTGGACCTGATAGATTAAAAAATAAATCAGATTTTAAAAAATATCAAAAATGTTTCTGAGAAAACATTTTGACTCATCTGAACAATTTTACCCAGTGGGGTCAGAACGGAAGCAGCTAGTAATAAATTATGCTTGTAGCTAAAAGAAAATTTATGTTGAATGGGTTAAATTTTTAATTTACTACACCAATTTCCATGTTGTTTAGATAGCTGCATTATATATACTCCAAACCTAATTGAAAAATTGAACTTGTATCTTAAGATTCTAGCTTCCCCATTCACTCCAAATTCTTAAATATCTAGATAAGAAATTAGTTATTTTATATTTTTAAGAAAGCTAGAAATCGAGGAGGATACATTGAAAAGTCAGGTGATTTAGGGAATACTAATTTGTCTCCCTTAGGGAACCCAGTGCCAAAAGACCAACTATAAAGTGAAAAAATAATTATACATGGGGGAAGGCACTGGTGGACAGAGGAAGGGGGAGAAATGACAAGAAGAAAGAAAGCGATTTTCTCACGAAAGCTGACAAAATAAGGAAACATGTAAGCTTACTCTTGCTAGAAGGTAAGGAAGGATGAATATAAAATTATTTGTTCTAACAAACAAACAGTGTAATTAAGTCTTGTCCTAAAGCTGACAAAATAAGGAAACATGTAAGCTTACTCTTGCTAGAAGGTAAGGAAGGATGAATATAAAATTATTTGTTCTAACAAACAAACAGTGTAATTAAGTCTTGTCCTATTCGTCATATTTCCTTCTCCAATTGTGATACTTATTGAAATGTGGAAAGTTGGGGTGATTGTGTAAATCTGTATTTTCCATTTGCTGTGTGAAGTTAATAGCATTTTGTACATTCCTCTGGGAGCATTTATCTTGCTGCACTGTAATATCTGTTTACATTTTTGTGTCCTGGGGTAGATCAACAACTCCTCCAGGGCTGGACCTCTAGACTCATAATCTTCTTTATATCAGCAAAAGCCAATAAACTTTGGTAGATCAATTATGGAGCAGAAATACCTTTGCTCTATAGTCCTTCAAAATCATTCAATATTCAATTAAATTAAACTCAGAAGACCTTGAAAATCCTTAGTCTAGCAATGAAATCTAGTAATCTGTCACCAGTCAACCGGTGTCCAACTGTTTTAAAAAGAGAGGATTAGAATTACTTAAAAATTCTCTAAACATGTATGAGAGATTTTTTAGTAAATAGAATATTTAGTAAATATACAGGAAATCTATTCCAAGTGTAATAGGAGGAAATTAATTTTCAGAGATAAGAAGAGCTTCTTAATATTAAACAACTTTGCAAAAAGTTTATTTCCACAATAATACTCAAATTTGTACTGACTTTGCCCATATTCACTGATACTTTACTATTTTTCAAATACTATAGCTTGCTTCCCAAATTGAAAATTTTAGGGGTCAGTATTGACCTGCTCATTCATTTATTCATTGATTTACTCATCCAGTGTTTACTGAGCCCCAACTATGTGTCCAAGCACTGAGGATATTATAGTGAATGGATATAGACACAGTTTCACAAAGCTCAGAGTTATCAAACAATTGCACAAATAAAAAAAAATCTCAATAGTGATAAGGATATAGATAGATATGGTACTGGGGTTATAAGGGAGATTTTCCCTAAGTGGGGTGCTCAAAGAAAGCTCTCTAGGAGAAACGATGACTAAATGAGATCTGAAGGGAGGTAGATTGACCAGGTCAAGAACTGAGGGAAGAGGCGTTCCAGCAGAAGGAACAGCAAACCAAGCTCCCTTTGGGGGAGCAAGGCCAACGTGGCGGAAGCAGGAGACCAATGGAGTGATGCTGATCTTGGGAAAATGGGAAGTCACTGAAATGCATTCAGCCAGAGAGGGATGTGGTGGATTGAGCTGTGGCATGAGCGATTTGCCTTCCCAAAGACCCTGTGTGGAGGGAGGACTGGGGGTGGCTAGATTGGATGGGGCATTAGGGAACTAGGGCTGCAGGCAGGAACTTGAGGGAGGCTGAGCCTTTCTCCCACCCCATGGAGAATGACTCCTTCTTAGCAAAATCAGTGTTTTGACACCAAAGTAAAATAAAAGCTGAAAATGTATTTCCAACCAGTGAGGAAATGGAACACCAGCCACAATGATTTTTTAATGTAATTGCTCCTCCCCAAAGCCTGCAAGCTTTCTACAAGTGTAGGAAATGTACATTATTCACGATTGTATCTTTAGGCCTAGCACACTATGAAAACAGATTAAATGATTGTCAAGTAAATGAAGGAAGCATGGTGTATTAGTCTGTTAAGGCTGCCATAACAAAGTACTGCTTAAACAACAGAAATTTATTTTCTCACAATTCTGGAGGCTAGAAGTCCTAAATCAAGGTGTCAGCAGGGATGGTTCTTTCTGAGCACTGAGGGAAGGATCTGTTCTGGGCCTCCCTCTTGGCTCATAGATATGTCTTTAGATCTTCCTAATGTGTGTTTCTGGGTACAGATTTCCCCCTTTTCTGACACCAGTCATATTGGATTAGAGCACACCCTAAGGTCCTCATTTTAAACTTGATTACCTCTATAAGGGCCCCATCTCCAAATAAGGCCACATTCTGAGACACTAGGGTCAGTATTAGGACTCCAACATATGAATTTGGGGGGAACGCATTTCAACCTATAACACATGGGGCTGTGAATCTGGGTAGCCAGTTGGTGTTAGAGGATTCCATGTAACAAGGCAGCTTTTGCTTGTTCCACTGAACAGTGCCAGCTCCCTCACGTGCTAACCCCTAGAAAGCAGAGTTCAGAGTGTAGAGCAGACAGAATTCCTTTTCCTGGTCACTTCAAAACTTATCTCATTTCCCTGAAAAGCCCAACTAAAACACATGAATTTTCCAGACTGTTATAGGTTGAATTGTGTCCCTTGAAAATTCATATGTTGAAATTCTAACCCCCAGCACCTCAGCATATGACTATTTGGAGAGAATGTCTTTAAAGAGGTAATTAAGTTAAAATGAGGTCATTAGGATGGGCCCTAATCCAATAGGAGCAATGTTCTTATAAGAATATGAAATTTGGACACAGAAAAACACAGAAAGAAGATTGTGTAAGACACAGTGAGAAGGTGGCCATCTACAAGCCAAGGAGAGAGGCCTCAGAAGAAACCAACCCTGCTAACACCTTGATCTCAGACCTCTATCCTCCAGAAAGGTGAGAAAATAAATTTCTGTTATTTAAGCTGCATCATCTTTAATATTTTGTTATGACATTCCTAGCAAACTAATATACAAACCATACTGGCCAACACTCCTATTCTTTTTTTTTTTTTTTATTGTAGTATAACTGCTTTACAATGTTGTGTTAGTTTCTGCTGTACAATGAAGTGAATCAGCTATATATATACATATATCCCCTCCCTCTTGGACCTCCCTCCCCCAGCATTCCACCCATCTAGGTCATCACAGAGCACTGAGCTGAGCTTCCTGTGCTTTATAGCATGTTCCCACTAGCTATCTGTTTTACACATGGTAGTGTATATATGTCAATCCTAATCTCCCAATTTGTCCCACCCTCCCCTTCCCCCCCATGTCCACATGTCCATTCTCTACGTCTATGTCTCTATTCCTGCCCTGGAAGTAGGTTCATCTGTACCATTTTTCTAGGTTCCACAGATATGCATTAAACATACAATATTTGTTTTTCTCTTTCTGACTTACTTCACTTTGTATGACAGACTCTAGGTCCATCCACGTCTCTACAAATGACCCAATTTTGTTCCTTTTTATGGCTGAGTAATATTCCATTGTATATGTGTACCACATCTTCTTTATCCATTCATCTGCCGATGGACACTTAGGTTGCTTCCATGTCCTGGCTATTGTAAATAGTGCTGCAATGAACATTGTGGTACATGACTCTTTTTGAATTATGGTTTTCTCAGGGTATATGCCCAGTAGTGGGATTGCTGGGTTGTGTGGTAGTTCTACTTTTAGTTTTTTAAGGAACCTCTAAAATGTTCTCCATAGTGGCTGTATCAATTTACATTCCCACCAACAGTGCAAGAGGGTTCCCTTTTCTCCACACCCTCTCCAGCATTTATTGTTTGTAGATTTTTTGATGATGGCCATTCTGACCAGTGTGAGGTGATACCTCATTGTAGTTTTGATTTACATTTCTCTAATAATTAGCCATGTTGAGCATCTTTTCATGTGCCTATTGGCCATCTGTATGTCTTCTTTGGAAAAATGTCTATGTGGGTCCCAGACCTGGTCCTCTGCCCTCTGAGGCCCCCTCTGGCCACGTGGGTCCTGGGGGCATGGGAGGGAGTGAGGTGGGGAGGAAGAGTAGAGGAGAACAAGGAGGGACCCCCGGGGATCAGAAGTTCGGGGAAATGTGGCTGGCACTTACCCTGCCCACTTGGGCCCTGGCAAGCCTGCAGAGGTCCGGGGCCTGATCCTCCACACTCCCGAGGCTGGAGGCACGCCAGGGCCCCCTTGGTCTGCGCTGAGCCTAAGCCCTGCCCCTCACCCCTTCAGGGCCTTTTCTGGCCACGTGGGTCCTGAGCCTAGGTCCTGCCCCTGCCTAAGCCCTGTCCCCCACAGCCAAGGCCTTTTCCAGGCTTTCTTTTTTTTTTTTTTGCTATTGTGGTTCTGTTTTACCTTTCAGTTGTTGTTTCATTTATATATTTTTTCTAATATTCCTGTTAGTTTTCTAATGTTATTTTATTTTTTATTCTTTGTTATTGTTCTGCTCCTTTGTTTTTCTTTTTTTGTTTGTTTGTTTTGTTTTGTTTTGTTTTGCTGTGCTGCGCGGCTTGCAGGATCTTGGTTCATGGGCTGGGGGTCAGGCCTGAGCTCCTGTGGTGGGAGCATCAAGCCCGAACCACTGGACTAACAGAACCTCAGATCCCAGGGAATATTAATTGGAGTGAGGTCTCCCGGAGGTCCTCATTTTGGCACCAAGACCCGGCTCTACCCAACTGCCTGTAAACCTCAGTGCTGGAAGCCTCAGGCCAAACAACCAGAAGACAGGAACACAGTCCCCCTCATCAAAAAAAAATTAGATGACAAAAAAATATGTTACAGACGAAGGAGCAAGGTAAAAACCTACAACACAAAATAAATGAAGAGGAAACAGGCAACCCACCTGAAAAAGAATTCAGAGTAATGATAGTAAAGATGATCCAAAATCTCAGAAATAGAATGGAGGCACAGATCAAGAAAATACAAGAAATGTTTAACAAAGACCTAGAAGAACTAAAGAACAAACAAAAAGAGATGAACAACACAATAATTGAAATGAAAAATATAGTAGAAGGAATCAATAGCAGCATAACTGAGGCAGAAGAATGAATAAGTGAGCTGGAAGACAGAATGGTGGAAATAACTGCTGAGGAGCAGAATAAAGAAAAAAGAATGAAAAGAATTGAAGACAGTCTCAGAGACCTCTGGGACAACACTAAACACCAACATTTGAATTATAGGGGTCCCAGAAGAAGAAGAGAAAGAGAAAGCATCTGAGAAAATATTCAAAGAGATTATAGTTGAAAACTTCCCTAACATGGGAAAGGAAATAGTCACCCAAGTCCAGGAAGTGCAGAGTCCCATACAGGATAAACCCAAGGAGAAACACACCAAGACACATATTAATCAAACTAACAAAAATTAAATTCAAAGAAAAAATATTAAAAGCAGCAAGGAAAAAGCAAAAAATAACATACAAGGGAATCCCCATAAGGTTATCAGCTGATTTTTCAGCAGGAACTCTGCAGGCCAGAAGTGAATGGCAGGATATATTTAAAGTGATGAAAGGGAAGAACCTACAACCAAGATTATTCTACCCAGCAAGGATCTCATTCAGATTTGATGGAGAAATCAAAAGCTTTACAGACAAGCAAAACTAAGAGAATTCAGCACCACCAGACCAGCTTTACAACAAATGCTAAAGGAATTTCTCAAAGTGGGAAACACAAGAATAGAAAAAGACCTACAAGAACAAACCCAAAACAATTAAGAAAATGGTAATAGGAACATACATATCTATAATTACCTTAAATGTAAATGGATTAAATGCTCCAACCAAAAGACACAGACTAGCTGAATGGATATAAAAACAAGACCCATATATATGCTGCCTACAAGAGACCCACTTCAGACCCAGGGACACATACATATACAGACTGAAAGTGACGGGATGGATAAAGATATTCCATGCAAAAGGAAATCAAAAGAAAGCTGGAGTAGCAATACTTGTATCAGATAAAATAGACTTTAAAATAAAGACTGTTATAAGAGATAAGGAAGGACACTACATAATGATCAAGAGATCAATCCAAGAAGAAGATATAACAATTATAAATATTTATGCACCCAACATAGGAGCACCTCAATACATAAGGCAAATGCTAACAGCCATACAAGGGGAAATCGACAGTAACACAATAATAGTGGGAGACTTTAACACCTCACTTACACCAATGGACAGATCATCCAGACAGAAAAGAAATAAAGAAACACAAGCTTTAAATGACACAATAGACCAGATGGATTTAATTGATATTTATAGGACATTCCACCTGAAAGTGGCAGAATATACTTTCTTCTCAAGTGCACATGGAACATTCTCCAGGATAGATCACATCTTGGGTCACAAATCAAGCCTTGGAAAATTTAAGAAAATTGAAATCGTATATATCAAGCATCTTTTCCAACCACAACACTGTGAGATTAGAAATCAATTACAGGAAAAAAACTGTAAAAAACACAAACACATGGAGGCTAAACAGTGCGCTGCTAAATAACCAAGAGATCACTGAAGAGATCAAAGGGGAAATAAAACAATACTCCTCTTCTTTTTCTTTTTTTTAATAAATTTATTTATTTTTATTTATTTATTATTTTTGGCTGTGTTAGGTCTTCGTTGCTGTGCGCGGGCTTTCTCTAGTTGCAGCGAACGGGGGGCTACACTTTGTTGCGGTGTGCGGACTTCTCATTGTAGTGGCTTCTCTTGTTGCGGAGCACGGGCTCTAGAGTGCGCGGGCTTCAGTAGATGCGGCACCTGGGCTCAGTAGTTGTGGCTCGTGGGCTCTAGAGCACAGGCTCAGTAGTTGTGGCTCACGGGCTTAGTTGCTCCACGGCATGTGGGATCTTCCTGGACCAGGGCTCGAACCCGTGTCCCCTGCATTAGCAGGTGGATTCTTAACCACTGTGCCACCAGGGAAGCCCAATACTCCTACTCTTAAAGCCCAGTTTCACTTAATAATTCCATACCATGGTTCACTTCTTATTAATAACAAGTAATATTTCCTGAGCCCTTACCTTATGTGTCAGGCACTGTGCTAGACCATTGTCAATGTTATTTAGTCTGTTACAAACTCCTGGACATAAGGACTGTTATGATCTTAATTTTTTTGGAAAAGAAACCTAAGTGTAAGAGATGTGAATTAACTTGCCTAAGGTCATCTAGTAGGAAGGGTACAGAGTCAGGGTCTCCAAGGCTGTCCCCTTAGCCTCTGAGTCACCTTTGTGGCAGCATGAGGGCTGTTCTGGAATGTGGAATGTTACTGCACCATGGGGTCCAGAGGCATAGTGACATATCTGGGTGTTAAGGTGATGAAGAGACTAACTTACTCCTTACAACTACTTTCTTTCAAGAATAAGAAAACAAAGAACCTGACTAAAAATTCAGCCCAAACCTGAATAGACACCTCACTAAAGAGGATATACGGATGGCAAATAAGCATATGAAAAGATGTTCCACATCATTTGTCATCAGGAAAATGCAAATTAGAACAACAATAAGATACCACTGCACGCCTATTAGAATAGCCAAAATCTAAAACATTGACAACACCAAATACTGGTAAGGGTGTGGAGCAACAGGAACTCTCATTCCTCACTTTGATACAACCACTTTGGAAGACAGTTTGGTGGTTTCTTACAAAACTAAATATACTCTTACCATACAATCCAGCAATCACACTCCTTGGTATTTACCCAAATGAGTTGAAAATTTATGTCACGCAAAGCCCTGTACATGAACGTTTATAGCAGCTTTATTCATAATTGCCAAAACTTGGAAGCAAACAAGATGTTCTTTACTAGGTGGTGGATAAAGTGTGGTACATTCAGACAGTGGAATATTATTCAGCACTAAAAAGCAATGAGCCATCAAACCACGAAAAGATGTGGAAGAAACTTAAGTGCATATTACTAAGTGAAAGAAGCCAACCTGAAAAGGCTGTATGATTTCAACTATACGGCACTGTGGAAAAAGCAAAACCATGGAGACAGTAAAAAGATCACTGGTTGCCAGGGACTGGGGTGAGGGAGGGATGAATAAGTGGAGCACAGAGGATTTTTAGGGCAGTGAAACTACTTTTTATGATACTATAATAGTAGATGCATGTTATTATATATTTGTCCAAACCCATAAAATGTACAACAGCAAGAATGAACCCTAATGCAAACTATGGACTGTGGGTAACGGTGATGTGTTCATGCAGGTCCATCAGTTGTAACAAATGCACCACTGTGGTGAGGGATGTTGACAATGGGGGAGGCTGTGTGTGGGGGGGGGGGAGGAGGGGGCATATGGGAAATCTCTGTACCTTCTCCTCAGTTTTGCTGTGAATCTAAAACTGCTCTAAAAAATGAATGTCTTCAAAAAAAAAAAAAAAACTACTTTCCCAGTCTCTTGTTTCAGCTTGTCACTCTAGATTCTTCTAAACTCTTGCAGAAATCATCAGCCCTCTATTAGCAGTAATAAGACTATCGCAACATTTCAGAGCTCAGATTAAATATTTTGCCTTTGCTGTTATCACAAGTCACTGGACTCCTACTGTAACTGATCTTAAGCGGAAAAAAGATTGGAAGAAAATGACAAATCATCAGATCACGAAGTCCCTGATGACTGAAGCTGAAGGTATGCCTGTTGGTGTCACAGCAATGTCCCTGTTTATTTGCACAAGAAAACATTTATAAACATTTAGATGGGGTCCACACAGAGCAGGTACACGGACTGCTCCCTCCTATTCACGCCTTCAGCTAGCATTAGAGGTTTAAGACCTTGGAATGCTGACAAGAAAAACACACTTTAAATGTCTATTTCAAAAAGGCAATAAATGGGATGGGATTACATGCTTCATCGTATGGAATACTGAACTTTTCCTGAATGTAAAACTGCCTACACAGCTAGACATGAAAGGTATTCCAGTGTTTACCCCTACTTGCCAAACTGCTGAGATTTGCATTTTCCCATAATTAATGCCCCTGTTGATAGCTGGAACATAGTGAGAAACAATGAATCCAGCTCTCAGGTGAGGTGGCCCCTGAGTGCCACCATCTTCCCAAGCCAGCAGTTTGTGCCTCCCACGGACGCCCTTGCCACCACTCAGAAACATCTGAGACTTTGGGAGAAAGAAGGTGAGTGGAATTTCCCCATACCTGGAAGGGTTAAGCACTGAGTCAATCTACAGCAAACGGCACACCCAGTTTGAGGTCCATGAGGGTGAAGTAATTTATCTGTGAGTCATATCACTGAATACACTCTATTCTACAGAATGTTGGTTAGCAACTCACTTCCAAACATCGAGTCCACTGGTTCTGTTATACACAACATCTGAAAGTGAGACGAGCTGCTCATTTTGACTCAGCATCAGGCAATGAAACAAATCTGACATTGAAATGGGCTTGGGTTTTCAGCAATAGATTTAGACTCTGAAGAGAGGTGCTGTGTTGCATGATTCCATTTTCACACTGAGCATGAGAGCCAGAGACGAAGGACCATCCCAGTGCCCCTGGCTAAGGGGCAAGAGAGAGAGAGAGAGACACTTCTGAGAAACTTTCAGTATAGGAAAAGAAAAAGAAAGGGAACCCAGCCCAAAGGAACCCAGTTTTATTATATCATGGCTTTTTCAGACGCTCTGACTATATGATTAACTTCTTAGCAATTGGCAGGACTTCATACTGATTTGCGTTTTAAACTAGAACCTTAAAACCCAGTTACCGTAACCACAGATCTTATTAAAAGAATCCTGTATTTGTAAGTCAGGAGGCATGACTTACAAATGTGTGTGTCTATGGCTGGGAGAAAGGTGTGATGAGTTGCTGTTCTGTTGCCAGGCAATAGGTTTTATGTGAAAACAATTCCCTTTCTCTAAAGAACCCAGAGTGCTCTTTTTGTTTCAGGAAAGCAGGGCATTTTCTTAGTACAAGAAGTACACATGGAGTTTATATTAATTCGTAAGATTATAGTAAACAGTGTTTATGAAAGGGAATGCTATTCTATATCTTTGTTCTTTTGTTTGCTTTTCATTGCCACCTGAGAAATCTTTTGCTTAAAGAGACATGTTTCCTTTTCTCATCTGATTACCATTGTTTGGCTTGTCTGGCTGTGGTTTGTGTGACTGTGATTCTCTCCAAGCCTCTAAACTCCTCGGGTTTAGTAGTCAGTATGCCTCTGAGCTACTCAACAGAGAACATGTCTACATTTGGAAATGTTACTGGATTTGATTTTATAATTTTAAACTAGTTAGCTAATCCTGATGTGAACATGTTGTGGTGTCTTCTATATTTCTTCTTCTTTTACTGATTCCATCCTCATTTAGTGTATGTGTGTTGTGTGCTGTTGTATTATAGTCTCCCCAACATAGGGCCCTGGACCTCTTGCATCCTTACAGTCTTAACAACATCTAACTTGGGATGTAGTAGATGCTTAATAAATGCTTGTTGAATATCAGATGAATGAATGGATGCACAAAGATTAATGTAGTGTTGCCTTTTCCAGTTACATGGATTTTCAATAGATTCAGGGCAGACCCTGGAAAAAGTGAAGTGGTGATTGGTATTACAGGTACTGTAAAAAGAGGCAGAAATCTAAATACACTTAAGTTAAAGACCTGTCTTTCCTCCATAAAACCATATGTTTTACATAGAAATATCAATCAAAACCTCTCAGCTATAGATTCAGAACACTGATATTCTTTTAATTTTAGGAGACCACAGAGTTAATTCTAAAAATGGAAATGGCTTGAGAGCCAGCCCCATGTTCAATGTTCAATTTTTTTTCTTAAAGTATGATTTTCTCCTAAAGCCGAGTTAGGGCTTTGCTACCATGTTACAACATAATCTGAAAAGGTATCCCTGACAATAGGAAGTGACATATGTGCTGGTCTTTCTTTTTGACAGTATAGAAAAATCTATGGGTGAAGTTTGTCTCTTGGGTTTCAGAAGATTAAAATGCTTCCCCTACCCCATCCCTGCCACCCTCTAGGACGTTGATTTTTGTTCCCAAAGAATAATGGTATACTCATTAAGCTACTGTTCTAAACTCTTTACATGAATTAATCCCTTCAATCCTCACAACAATTTTATGAGGTGGATGCTATTATGGTCCACCTTATAGAGGAAGAAACTGAGGCACAGAGAGGTTGAGTAAATTGCCTAAGGACTCTACATCTAGTATGCAGCAGAACTGAGTGTGGAACCCTGACAGGCTCGCTCGACTCCACTGTCCTAACCCTTCTATGACACACCTCTGAAACAGAGAAGGGGAAAGGATGACCCAACACACAAATTGTCACCACACCAGGCCTCTCCACCCAACTGCTGCCTTCCGCAACTGCACTCTCCTTGGCCTTGTTCTGGGCTGTTCTAAGGCCGATGGCTCACTTGCACCAAGGCTCAAGGATCTTGCAAATCTAGTGAATGCAAGAGCCAGCCCAGAGCTCCCTTGTCCATGAGCTGAACCTATGCTGTGGGTGAGCGGGCCTCCCTGGCCTTGACTTGAGACTCATCACTCCAGACCTGCACCCTGAAAGCCTGGGACTGGTCTTCGTGGAGAGCCAGGCAAGGCACTCTGACACCAACTGCCTCAGTTGCATCCTTACAGCTTCAATAGCATCTAACTTGGCATCCGCCAAGAGGTGGTACATTCCCTGCAAGGGCAGGCCTGGGGCTACACCCAAGGAGATGTACTGACTCTCATTACAGAGAGAACATTCTGGCACTCCAGCCCTGCCAAAGGCTGCCGTAACATAAACTGCCCTCTCCTCCAAGGGATGGGGGCTGGGGGCAGGCACACACCACACACACACACACACACACACACACACACTACGTGCTTTTAGGTAACAGGTTTGCCTCTCACAACTATCCTTTATCAGCAAACACTCCTGAAAGTACAGCCCATACCTGCATTCCAAAGACCACACAAATCACTTCCCTCCCTGCTAAAAGGCCCTCACTCCCAGAGTGAGTCACAGCAACTGCTAAAGAGTAGTCAGCGGTGGGTCCCACCCTTCCCCCAGGAAGTGAGAAAGAGTAAATATATATATAGTTTTTCTCTCAGCACTGATGCACATGTTAAATAGGTGATTTTTAAAAGTGAGAGCTGTTTAAGAGGTAGTGACAGCTCTGGAGAAGTACAATGAGTCAGGGGACCTGGTGGTAGCCTGGTAGAAACTGCAGGATTCTTATGAACTCTTTTATGAACAGGGCTTTGAAATTCCAGAGCCCGCAGGAGGTGGCTTCCTCTTTGATTCAGCATTGCTGGGCTGCCAAGAATGCAGTAAGGTTTGGGGCACTTGGGACACCTGAGACGTGGGGTCAGAGAGACAGCCCTAGGGGAGAATTCCAGAGTTTGGGCTGGGTTCTTTCAGCATTAAAAATAATAAAGTGTCACTTCTTCCATGAACCTCAGCGCCCTAAAACCCCTACATAAATCAGTGAATGTTTATGCACCTCCAGGACCCAAACAAAAGTCAAGGGGAGGTGGTGTCCAAAAGGCCACTGGGATCCTTGGGATAATACTGATGTACAAGACGCCATTCAACAGGGCTTACGATATGATCGCTCTGGGGACCAGAACCCCAAATTACCTGTTCTATTCCAACTATCCAATTTAGACTGCCTCCAGTGATTGCGGCAAACCAACATTCCACTTATAATCTCTCCAGAAAGACAAAGGGGCCACCTAAGAAACAGCTCTAGAACCATACAAGGCCATTGATAAGTGAGGAAGACATAGATCACAGAGAGCCTAAATACAGTGGAGTCACCTGGGGTCTTGTTAAAACATGGATTGGGATAGGGTCTCAGGTTCCACATATCGCCCTGTCGGTGCCCAGGCTGCTGGTCTGTGGATCACACTTTGAGTGTTTGGGGTACTAGAGAGCTCTTGAGGGGGGCTGGTCAGTGGACCCTGGTAGAGTCAGGGAGGTTTCCTGGAGCATGAGGGATTGAGATGGGTCCCCCGTGGTGAGATTGGATAGGAAGGAGAGTAAAAATACCCCAGATCCTCCATAAGGCAGTGGGTGACCTGGGGAACCCTCATGGTGTATGGAACCGCTCCCGGTTCAAGGACAGGATCAGCCTGCCAGATATCCCTGGGGGCGTGGAAGGGTTGGAGAGGCTAGGAGCTTGGAAACTGGACTCTGCCATTCAGTAGCTGGGAGACTAGGTAGGTTTGAGAAATGAGGATAGTAACACCAATCCCCTAGGACTGGAGTGAGGATGGAATGAGATGATATATAAAGTGCTTAGTGTAAAGCCTGGCACAGCACAAGCAATCTGTAGATAGAATACTTGTTGATATTGTTGTTGTTGTTGTTGTTGTTATTATTATTAGCTGAAGCAGAAGAGTGTTAGGTCTCCTATTTATTTCTGAGCCTTGGGCCAACATATCCCAAAACAGAGGGCTCCCAATTAAAGCAGGAGCCCCCTTCTTTTCATGTGTGGCCCTCAGGGTGCAGGGTAGCCCATGATGCTGGGATGGATGGGAGAATTGCATGGCCTTGACAAGAGGGCAGAAGGGCCTTGATCCCAGGGCCTAGGAAGGACTGAGACTGTCCCTGCTCCTGGACATAAACAGGGGAAAGGACTCAAGGTGCTCAGGATTAATTTATTGGTGGAAAAAGTGACTTTAAAATATTCTAAACAAGCCTGTCCTTACCTTGAAATGTCACCATACAGCAGACTCTATTTCAGCCACAGTGGACCTGGGCATGTTCGAACCCAAGGTGCAACCAGATCCAGGATCAGAATTTCCTAGTGGCAGGTTTTCTAATGCTGGTTATCTCCAGGCCCTGCTAAGCCACATACTCTAGCCCTCCACGACAGCAAGAGCCGTGCTGAATGCAGTCACTAAGGCACTTTCAGCAGAGAGTGTGGAGTTCACTTCTCCCAAATATTTCCCTTTGAGAGATAAACCAAGAGATAAATGGAAGGTATCAGGCAATGTCAAGCTCCAGCTAGGCCAGACCTCTCTGGAAGAGCAACAGGGAATGTTAATGAAATGGGCAGAATCTAAACAGCAATGATTTATTTTCCACAGTCTCTGGCACTTTTCAATCCTTTTTTTCTCCTCCCTTTCTCTTTAACAGGGCACAACGAACAATTTTAAGGCCAGGTGGCTGGGCTTTGCGTTTTCCTCAGATGGATTTGTATGTGAAACGATGAAGATTTTACACGGTCGTTATTAGTGCATCGACGCTACTCCAGTTCTTCATCTGTTCTTTCAAGGATTTAGCCAACATGCGAAGATGTTTCTCGGCTGTAGAGGTAAAGAGACCCAAGGCCACTTCTTGTGTCTCCTCTTTTCCCTGGCACTGGCTGGAGAGCCCTATCACCTATGGCCTGTTCTCCTTGCCTCGCCCTCCTGAGGAGCCCCACCTCAGAGAGCACCCCCCTAACCTGGGAGGCTCCCACAGTGGCCTCTGGCTGTCCAAAGTTGGCCAGCTGGGAGCCCCTCCCACCCGTGGACCTCTGGATCCCAGGTCTCAGTCCAAGATGACAATTCAGTCATCTCACCCTCATTTACTGGAGGGAGGAGGCCTCCCAGAGGCCCCACCCGCTCCTCGGGTCACATATGCATTTTAGCAGCTGCATGTATTGGTTCAACCTGGCAGAGAATAAGCAGTCAGTGAATAGAATACTTGCTGATATTATTGATAGGTGAAGCTTACTGAAACAACCGAGTAGCAAACATACACTAGGAGCGGTGTGAGGGTGTTGGGTCTACAGAGATGGGCAAGATGTGGTCCCTGCTGCCTCTGGCTGTTTCCAGGCCACTGTGGACAACTGACAAAAAATGTATTATTAAACTGAAGGTGACGAAGGTAGAAGTAAGAATAGCACACTCTGTGCCCAATCTATCTCTGAGAGGGGAGGTGACATTCGGGCTGTGCCATGGTCTGAACGTGTCCCCCCAAAACTCATATGTTGAAACCCAACCCCCAAAGATGGTGGTATCAGGAGGTGGGGTCTTTGGGAGGTGCTCAGGTTGTGAGGCAAGAACTCTCACGAATGGGATCAGAGCCCTTATAAAAGAGGCTCTGGAGCCGTCCCTCACCCCTCCCACCACATAAGAACACAGCAAGAAAGCCTCAGCTATGAACCAGGAAGAGGGCTCCCACCAGAACCTGACCATGCCGGCACTTGACCTTGGGCTTCCAGCCCGCAGAGCTGTGAGAAATAAATTTCCATCATTTATAAGCCACGCAGTCTGTGGTATTTTGTTACAGCAGCCTGAGCCAACTAAGACAGGCTGTTTCTTCAGGGCTCCAGAGGGAGAAGAGGTGAAAGGATGCATTGGGCACTGCGAGAAGGATGTGAAGGCAAAGAGGTGGGTGTGAAAGGATGTGGCCTCTTTCGGGAGAGCAGCTGGGTTGGCTGGAGTGGAGGAGGGAATGGGGCCAAGGGGAGGGGAGGCTGGAAAGGCACAGTGGAGGTTGATGTGAGGGCCTGTGTGCATCCGAGGAGTCAAAACCTTGACCTGTGGGCAGTAAGGAGCTAAATGAGGACCGTGGTAGCTCTAATGATGGGACCCTGAGAATTGAAAGGAGGTGGGGACGTGTCATGGAGGATCACGTAAGGCAGAGGCTTAGGGATTCCCTGTTGAGAAGGGTCTGTAGTATCTTATGCAGTACCACACATGCCCAGGCACTTGGCAGGTTTCATTATGTAGGTGACATTCCCTACGTGGTAAAGGTGAGAAAAATACTGCAGTAAATGGTTACTCTACTTAACAGCCTTGTGACGTTCTCCAGAATGACTATACAAATTACACTGTCAAGTCCACAGTTGTTCTCTGTGGCCTTATTATATGACCTCTGTGCAAGAAGCATGACCCCCCTGCTGAACAAACCCATGAGAACTCTGGCATTCCACTGAACAAGTCTCCTTCACATGTGGGTATGGTCATTCTGTTGATACCAAGAGGGTGCCTAAGGCGACAGCCCAAATCAAAGCTTAGGTTTATCTGGAGACAAAAGTCCTAGAAGAATCTTGATTCACTAGATTTAAAAGACACCACCACAGAGGAAGTCGTTCAGCCAGGTGACCTCTTGACTCTCATGAATTGGGGGGTCTGTCTGATTTGTGTGGAGTCAGGGGTGGATTTATGGAGAAAGTGGAGCATGAGTTTCAGGCACCTCACTTGCCTGGCCCCCTGCAAAGGTCCTGTGCCAATTTTTTAATTCATAATTTTGTATTATTTATCTGGGGGGGGCATAAATAAAACCTGGACCTGCCCCTGGGTGTATTTCCAATTTGAAGATGACATTAATCTTGAGCAGTAAGCAATTAGAACCTTGGCAATATTTAAGCAAGCATTTTATGATTCAAGATGGCTCCTAACTGTAAGGACGCTTCAGTGGAAAGAATGAGGGGTCGTGTTCACTGTGCTGCAGATTCTGACTTCAGTAGACACTTGATCTCAAAAAGTAAGTCTGGGGGCTTCCCTGGTGGTGCAGTGGTTGGGAGTCTGCCTGCTAATGCAGGGGGACACGGGTTTGAGCCCTGGTCCGGGAAGATCCCACATGCCGCGGAGCAACTAAGCCCGTGCGCCACAACTACTGAGCCTGCGCTCTAGAGCCCGTGAGCCACAACTACTGAGCCCGTGTGCCACAACTACTGAAGCCCACGCGCCTAGAGCTCATGCTCCACAAGAGAAGCCACCGCAATGAGAAGCCCGCGCACAGCAAGGAAGACCCAACACAGCCATAAATAAATAAATAGTAAATTTGTGCTGCCAGGCCCAACTTTTCAGAATCCTTTTTTTTTAAGTGGGGCACAATTGGCTCAGCAAGGGCGACTAGACAGACTGCTTCACACTTAGTGGGTGCCTACTAAATGTTTCATGAACGAATGGTAGTAATTGAATGAATAGTAGTAAATAATAGTAAATGGTAGTAAATGAACGAATGGTAGAATACAAAGTATTAGCCCTAGCATGCTTGAAGTCCTTGGATTTTTGTGTTGTTTTAATCATTTCAAAAATATGTGCTTCCCTGGTGGCGCAGTGGTTAAGAATCCGCCTGCCAATGCAGGGGACATGGGTTCAAGCCCTGGTCCGGGAGGATCCCACATGCCATGGAGCAACTAAGCCAGTGTGCCACAACTACTGAGCCTGCCCTCTAGAGCCTGTGAGCCACAACTACTGAGCCCGCGTGCCACAACTACTGAAGCCTGTGCTCGTAGAGCCCATGCTCTGCAACAAGAGAAGCCACCGCAATGAGAAGCCCGTGCACCCCAACAAAGAGCAGCCCCTGCTCACCGCAACTAGAGAAAGCCTGCGTGCAGCAACGAAGACCCAATGCAGCCAAAAGTAAATAAATAAAATAAATTAATTTAAAAAATGTTTTCAAAAATACAAAAATGTTGCAAGAATAATTCAAAGATCTTGTTAGTTCTTGAACAGTTTGAGAGTAAGCTGCAGGCATGATTTCCTCTTACCCCTAAAAACTTTACTGCAGATGGCCTACAAACAAGGACAGTCTTCTACATAACCACAACGTAGCCATCAAGACCAGGAAATCAACGCTGGAACATTACAACTACTACCAACTCCATTCAAGCTTCACCATTTGTCCAAATGGCATTCCTTAGAGACAAATGATACAATCCAGGATTAGGCACTTCATTTAGATGTCAAATTTCTTTAATCTCCTTCAGTCTGGAATGGTTGATATGTCTTTCCTTGTCTCTCAAAACACTGACATTGTGAAGGTTATAGGCCAGTTAATTTGTAGAATGTTCCTCTATTTGTGTGTGTCTGATATGTTCTGATAATTAGATTCAGATTAGGCATTTTTGGCAGGAATTTCACAGAAGTGCTTCATGTTCTTACTTCATCCTATCAGGTGACACATAATTTTCTTTGTCCCATTATCAATGACATTAATTTTTTTTGACAGCTCCTGCCTCAGGTTTATTTGTACAAATAGCACAGGAGGACGCCAGCCTTATGCAGACAGCAGTCCAGGAAGACACCAGTCCTTCTTTCCTCACATGGCACATGGAGACCTTTATGGTGCATAGCCACCTTTAGGAGGCCTGAGCTGGAGCCAGAACTGGAGCTGGAGCCTATTTTGAGTCTTGTCCTTGGTCTTTGGCCAGCAGAGCTTGAGACCCTTGGGGCTGCAGGCACCAGCATGCTTCTGAAAGTTACACTTCTACTGCCAAGTGAGTTGTTATGTAGCCAGTTCTAGAATGTATGCCACTGGCTCTTCCTTGGAAACTTCCAGTTTTTGGAGAATGCCTAAGAAATGGCTAGACATCAGGCTTTTTCAAAGTCTGCCCATCTTGACAGCCTATCCCTAGTGGTGTGAAACAGCTCCTTCCTAAAAGGCTTTTCATGTACCTGGTGAAGCTGCCCTAGCTATCTAGCTAGCTATCTAGCTATCTAGCTATCTAGCTAGCTATCTAGCTAGCTATCTCCCTTTAGTCAAGATTCCCACAGCAATCACCACAATGTTTCAGTCAGTGATCTCTGTCATCTGAAGTGAGCTTTGAAGAAGGGGCTTGTGACCAAGGACCATGTGAAGGTATCTGATGATTGCTGATGTTAGCCAGAGAAGGGTTTATCTTGCATTCCAGGCATTTTTAGGATTCCTGCTGTAAAATGCTACCATCATGAACCATCCTGCCCAGATCCACCTGGTATAATTCTTTAGTTTTACCGTCAAGGGAATAATCAAGATTCCCCAGTGCAAGACACAGTGAATGGCGAGGAACATTTCTGTATTTCATTCTGATGAAATTTGAGTTACATAGTCTCTGAACACAGCCATTACAGAATCAGTATCCAGCACCTTTCCTAGCTCAGATGTACCTCTGAACTGATCTTCAGGTGTTCATTCCACCGTGTGCATTTCTTGTGCTCTACTGATTCTTTTGGCAGGAACACTCAGCCGTCACCTTATCGATTGTGCTTATGTTAAAATGTGTCCCTTTAGTGACTGTGGCATTCTGTAATGCAAACTGGCTAGGACCTTGAGCGAGCCATTACTATAAACTCCCAAGTAAAGCAAAGAGGCTTATCATGTGTTTCACAGCAAAGTGAGCAATGTCAGTAAAAAATCCTTAAACTTGCAGTTTTTAGACAAAAGTCCAAGTCTAAACATATTATAATACTGTGTGTATTAAATGTGACAATTATCCCCCAGGCTGCTGGAACCATTTGTTTACTATCAGAGAACAAGGACTGATGTCTGGCAAAATAATTTCCCTAAAAACCCACAAGTTCAGCTGAAGTTTTAATCCTAGGTAAAGCAGAGATAGTAAAATACCTTACCATGGCATGTATTAGGGGCAATACCACCACTCAGGAACACCGTAAACCAGATCCAAGTCTTCCATTTGTCTTCCTTTGGTAGAGCATGGAAAGCCAGTCTGCAGACTTCAGGAAGCAGCTTTTCTGACATCCTCTTAATTCCTTTGGACTCCACACAACCTGCAGTTTGGTGATCAAATGCTTTAGTGTGGCTCTCAGGCTGTTGTGTTCTAACTGCCTTCATCTCCCAATACTCCCACAGCCTGAACCCTCGAGCTTGGTGTTGCCTACAGTCTCTGTAGCTTTCTCCAATTCTATGCCCTTACACACATATTTAAATTCTTCTATGGTAGAAATTAGTTCTCAGCTGTGTTATTTGCTTGTTCATCTCTCACCTCCTCTAGACTGCAAGCCAGTTATAGCAGTTACCATGACTTTCATATTTATTTGTATGCTTGGGACATAAAAAGAGACCCAGAATTATTTGTTGAATGAATGAATGAATGCATGCATGCATGCTTCAAAAGGGCCATTTAAAATGTAGATTCTCGTTGGGTGAGATTCCAGGGTGGAGGCTATGTTCACTTGCTTTGCAATAGTAGAGGGCACTTCCATTACCTGCTACTGTTTGGTTTCTCAGTTTTGTCAACAGAAGATGTTGTATTGGGGCAACAGTAAAGAGTTAGGGGACAGGCAGGTTTTCAGAAGGAGCCCTTTATTGGAGCAAAAAAGTAATCTGAGCCAATCACACCCTAAATTACTCTTGCTGGCAATGAAAGGAGTTAAAAGGATAAATCAAAACCATTATACTAAGCAATAATGGCATTCGGCATCTATTACACTACATGCTCAGTTCATATTACTACATTTTTGTAGTTAATAACTTAGTTATTTTCAATAGCTGATCTTGTATATTATGGTATATATTAATTTCTCATATCATATATAATTGTATGTTAATTTCTCACCCCTAAGACACAAATTCTATTGAAGACTTCTAAGTCTAAAAGTATAGGTTAGGGCTTCCCTGGTGGCGCAGTGGTTGAGAATCTGCCTGCTAATGCAGGGGACACGGGTTCGAGTCCTGGTCTGGGAAGATCCCACATGCCGCGGAGCAACTAGGCCCGTGAGCCACAACTACTGAGCCTGCGCGTCTGGAGCCTGTGCTCCGCAACAAGAGAGGCCGCTAATGAGAGGCCCGCGCACCGCGATGAAGAGTGGCCCCCACTTGCCGCAACTAGAGAAAGCCCTCGCACAGAAATGAAGACCCAACGCAGCCAAAAATAAATTAAAAAAAAAAAAAAAAAAGTATAGGTTAAAGTGGCCGAAAAAAGTGGATTTGTCTCATTTCTTTTCAACTGAATTGGCTGCTCATTTGACTGAATCAAATAGGTATTTGTGTATCAAGTACGTGTTGCCTAATACACACACTTTTGAATTAGGAAAAAGTAGCTCCACTTAGATTCAAACCATTTAGTTAAACGTAGTGCTTTGCAAGTTTCTGGAGGCTCAGTTTACTTAAAACATATTTGGACGTGTAATGGTTCGTGAAGTTTGCATTTTTGTAGTAATATCCACTGCCACCTCGCTGTGCAACACACGCACGAACACAGCACATTTTATAACTTTATATTTGAAAAGAAGACTTAGAAGCGTCTCTTTGCCTGATTAGCAGTGATGAAAACGATCTGTTAATTGATTATGCAAGATCAATCAACAAAAATGAATTGGCTTTTAAGGGGAAAAACATCCTCTGCATTATATATTTTTTTAAAATGCCTTTAATTTTTGTTAATGCCTAGTTGTTCCTGTTCTTAGTTTTTTATGTTTGTTTTTCTTTTTTGCCTTGTCAGACCAAATAATTTTCAATAAGAGTTAAGGTCAGAGTTGAAGCTTAGGACCAGTAAGAAAGAACAAGCTATTATTACCGTAAAATACAGTCTATTTCCCTAATGCCTGCTTGTGAACAGTCTACTTTGTTGAAATGTTTTCAGAAAGCTCTATTAAAGAATAACCATGTCTTATACCTAATAGATTTTTAGTAACTATCTGTTAAATGAATGACAGACACAAAGAAAGCTGAAGCTGCTATTTGGAAATAATGTTGCTGAAATTTCAATAAGGATTTTTACAGTTATAGATGATACTAAATGGTCTTAATGTAAATTATTACTTGACTGTGAAATTTAGTACTGTCAATGTAGCTCTGTAAAAGAAATAAAGGACTAATCGTCACAGCTAGGTGCTTTCCTTCTTAAACAGTCAAGGAAAAGGTCAAGAAAGAGAACAAACATCTAGTATCTATATACACCACACACTAATCCAGGAACTTCACAGATCTCAGTTAATCCTTGCAGCAGATAAGGAAAATGAGTTTCAGAGAAGTTTGGAAACGCACACAACATCAGACAGAGAAGGAGGGTGCTGGGCTGGGGATGTGGAGCCTTGGAGCCACTGCGTGTCTTGCATTTGTAAATTCCATCAGGTGGTTTTGGTAGCTCTGTGGGGGAATGTGTAGAAAAATGTTTGAAAGTCACTGTTAAGACCAGTTTGCTTCTTGGCTCCTAACCAACCAAGTGGATCTAAGTGAGGCCACTTTGTAAACAGTCCAGTCTGCATATCAAGGGGCACAATAGAATTCAAAATCTTTTCCAAAACTTTGTTCTCCAGGTTGAATATGGTCTGTTCTTCAGGGGAAGCAGAGAATGTTAAGACCCCTGGCACCATTATTTTCCCTTCCTAGCAATCCTTTTCTTAAGCCAGCAGCAGGACAAACATCTTCCTGAGAAGTTACAGCACTTACTGACTGACCTCACCTCCTTTTGTGCCAGACCAGACTGAATTCCTAATCAGATAAGACAAGGAAAAAAGAAACTACAGAGCTTAGTACTTAAGGGCACAAACATTGGAATCAGACCACCATGGGTATAAATCCCAGCACTGACATCAGATTAATATGTGACTTCAGTCAAGTTATTCAATCCCTCTGGGCCTTACTTTCCCTTTCTGTAAAATGGGAGTAATAATGGTATCTAAGTCATGGGGATTTTGTAAGCATTAAGAGAAATGCCTGTTAAGCATTTACAATGTCTGGCTTATTGAAAATACTTAATGAGGGACTTCCCTGGTGGTGCAGTGGTTAAGACTGTGCCTGTCAATGCAGGGGACACGGGTTTGAGCCCTGGTCCGGGAAGATCCCACATGCCGCGGAGCAACTAAGCCCGTGCGCCACAACTACTGAGCCTGCGCTCTAGAGCCCGCGAGCCACAACTACTGAGTCCGCGCACCGCAACTACTGAGCCTGAGCTCTAGAGCCCGTGCTCCGCAACAAGAGAAGCCACCGCCATGAGAAGTCCGCGCACCGCAACGAAGAGTAGCCCCCGCTCGCCCGCCACAACTAGAGAAAGCTCAATTAAAAAAAGATAATGATAATTTTTATTGATGTGTTCAATAGTTACTAAGTTATATTCTTTCTACATATCTAAATGCAAATGATTTTCAAGGCTGTGAGCTCAGGAAATCTCAAAGGCCTTTAAGGGTTTTGCAACCAGAGGTAATATTTGTGATTCTAATGAGGTAACAGAACTCCTAAACAGAATCCCTTTCAAGCTAAGTTCCCATCCAATAGGTAGTGGTGCCTTCAGATGGCTCTTTTTGCTTATCTTTTTAAGCACGATAGGATTTTCCACGAATCACACTCTGTAGTTATTTAGTAACTTTCACCAAAGAAGCTCAAACCAGCCTGTCACCAAAAGAAAAAACCTTGAAACTCAGAGAAGTAATACCACCTGATTGATGGACAGCCAGAAAGCAGGGAAGGCCAGACGTGGCTCTGACCACGATAGGGGAATGTGGTGGAAATGAGATCCTCCTGAGACGTCTAGGGAGTGTTTTGTTCCTCTTGCTTCAGAAAAGGGTAAATGACAGCACCGAGGGAAGAGAGGAATGGAGGCCCAGCCGCAGTCGGACGACGGCCTCAGAGGGCTGGCGACCTCAGAGGGCTGGTTTAGCAAAGGGCGAGTTAACGAGTGACAGAAAGACAGGTCTGCAGAGGGAGCTGGCAAGCGCTTGTACACACAGGAACTGACACTCTAGCGGCTTCGGGCTCGCGTCGGCTAAGGTTCTCGCAGTTCCCGCCATGTGGCTTGTGAGTGTCAGGGCTTCCGGCAACTCCCTCCAAAAGCGTGAGTCAGTTGATTCTTAGCAGCCCCTTTCGGTGACACAGGCTCTTTCGTTAAAATGTAACCCAACCGACAGACTGCTGAGTGGCCACGGCGGCCCCAGATCACCGTCGGGGAAGGTCGGGTCCTCCGCAAGCCGGAGCCCGCGGCCTCCCCACACCGCCAGGCCGCCGGAAGCGCCCCTCCCCCGGGTCTCGGCCCCGCCCCGCCCCGCGGCGCGCGCGAGCGTGTCCTCGGCCGCGGCCGGCCAATCAGGACGCGCGACCAAAATAGCGCCTTATAAATGCGTGCGGGCCTGAGCGGCCAGCTCACAGCCGCGCGCTCGCAGGTGTGCTGCCGGGGCGGACCACCTGCGGGGAGGGGCGGCGAGGGCCGGGCCCTCGCGCGCCTGCTTCCGCCTGTCGTAGGCGGGCGGGGTGGTCCGCGGCGGCTCGCCAGCAGCCGCGGAATCTGCGTTTCTGTGTGAGTGACGCGGCGCTGACGGGCTCCACTTCAGCAGAACTCAGCGCTACACTCCTCTAACTGCTTTCCTATTCGAAAAGGATGTAAGATAGACATCCTTCCCACCAAGAAATGATCAATTCAGGGAGGCATTTCTTGGGGTCACCTTTCTAGGAGGAGGTGACTTGAGATAGTATGTGGAAAAACAAAGGCTTTGGCGTCGTACACACCTGGGTTCCAGCCTCAGCTCGCGTCACACACCCGCTCTGTGACACTGAACACTGAACACATCAGCAAACCTCGGCGTGGTCGCGTCTTTAAGATGCAGACAACAGTACCTACCCAATAACGTATTTTTGAGGAGCTCCCCTGGAGATCAAATTCATTCTCTCTCGTTTTCTTCCCTCCCTCTCTCCCTTCCTTCCTTTCATTCTCTCCTTCATTTTCTTTCTTTTCTCCTTCATTCCTCATCTTTCTTCCCTTTTTTTAAATTGAGGTATAACTTTCACATAATACACTGCACAGATCTTAAGAGAACAGCTGGGTGAACTTTTACACATGTAATCAGCTCCCAGATCAAGATATAGGATATTTTCATCACCCTAGGTGTCCGCCTGCTCCTTCCCAGTTAATACTTATCACCCCAGAGGTAACCAGTATTCTGGCTTCTATTACTATGTATTAATTTTGCCTGTTCTTAAACTTCATATGACTGCAGTCAAACAGTGTGCCTTCTTCCATCTGGTTTCTTTCACCCAACATAATATCTGTAAGATTCATCCATGGTATTGTATATATCAGTAGTTTGTTTACTACTGGGTAGTATTCTATTGTATGAAATATACAACAATTAATTTATCCGTTTCACCATTGATAGGCATTTTGGTTTTCAGTTTTCAGTTATTAGGAATGAAGCTGCTGTGAACATTCATATGGTCTTTTGGTAAGTAAATGCACACAATCTTGGGTTTACACAGATGAGTGGACATTTTATGTCATAGGATAAGTGTATGTTTAGTTTTAATAGACACTGCTTAGCAGTTTCCCCCCAAAGTTGAATTGATATATGAAAGTTAGTTACTTCACATCATTGCCAACAGTTGGCATTAACAGTTTTTAAAAAAATTTCTTGGTATGTAGCAAGATTTCCTTGTGGTTTTCATTTGTTTTTCTCTAATGAATAATGATGTTGAGCCCCTTTACTAACTTATTGGCCTTTTAGGTTACTTATTTTTGTGAAATGATTGTTTAGATCTTCTATTTTTTAATGGGTTCGTCTGTCTTTTCCCTACAATTTCTGGGAATGTTTTATATTTTCTGGATATGAGTCTTTTATTAGGCACATGTATCATGAATATAGTCTACCAGTCTGTGTCTTGCCTGTTAAGTTTCTTATGGTGTCTTTATTTTATTTTGTTTTTAAAGTGAGCATACAATAACACTGAGTTTTTTAAATTAAAAAGAAAATTACAGTGCTACGGGACTTGACACATGTAGGGTGTAACCACCATAATCTGGATTGGGAACAGTTCCATCACACCAGAACTCCCTGTGCTGCCCTTTTGTAGTCATATCCTTGCCCCGCTTGTAACCTCTGGGAACCACTAATCTATTCTTTGTGGCTATAGTTTTGCCTTTTCCAGAATGTTATATAAATAGAATCATATAATGGGTAGCCTTTTGGGTCTGGCTTCTTTCACTCAGTGTCATGCCTGGGAGATTCATCTGTGTTGTTGCATGTACCACTGTTTTTTCACTGGTTGAAGAAAATTTGGGTTGTTTCCACTTTTTAACAATTATAATTAGTGCTGCTGTAAACATTTGTGTACAGGTTCTTATGTAAAGATACATTTTCATTTTTCTAGATTAAATACATACGAGAGGGTTGTTGGGTTATTTATTTATGTATTTATTTATTTTTGGCTGCACTGGGTCTTCGTTGTGGCGTGCAGGCTTCTCTCTACTTGCAGCCTGTGGGCTTAGTTGCCCCGCCCTTTCCAGTTATCTTTCTCTTATTGATTTCTGAATTCCATTATGGTCATAGGACATATATTATATGATTTTACTTCTTTTAAATTTATCAAAGTTTGTTTTATGACCCTTGATATGGTCTCTTTTGATGAATGTTCTTCAGGAAAAATGTATTTGGTGAAATAGTCGAGAAATATCAATCAGGTTATTTGGTTAATGGTGTTTTTCAGTTCTGTATCCTTGCTAATTCTCTATTTGTTCTAGTGATTACTGAGAGAGGAGTGTTGAACTCTCCACCTGTAATTGTGGATTTGTCCATTTCTCCTTTCAGTGTTATCACTTTTTGCTGCAGGCATCTTGAAGCTCTGTTGTTAGGTGCATACACATTTAGAATGGCTGTGTTGCCATGGTGACCCTTTTTATCATTTGTAAGAACAGTGAAGGGTCTGAGGTTTTACCCTACTTGCAAACTAACAAGCTATCCTGCCACAGTTTTATGGGTACTGACAGAAGACACAGGCTCCCAGGTCAATGTCACAGGACTTTATTAGCCACTAAAGCAGTAGCCACAGTTTCAGCATGTGCACTACTGCCTTGAGGCCCATTTCCCACTGGATGATGCAAAGGGGACCAGATGGCACCTGTGCATGCAGTGGGTTGCATCACAGCAGAGGATCCCTGAGATTAGGGCACCCAAATCTCATAATGGGCAGCAGACTTTCCTGACCTTTGATCCAAAGGGAGACATTATCCTTATTGTACTAGAATGAAAACAAACCAGCCCCTTGCTAAGGAGGGAAGGGCCGTTTCTACTTCCAGCGCTGCTGACTATACAAACATCCTTGAAAAGATACTCCAGATCCAAGACAGTCATTGCCTCTGCTCACAAGATGTTGACAATGTTAGAGCCTTTGGAGAATTGTCTTTCAACAAAATGTCCCTCTTTATACCTGGTAATTTTTCTTGCTCTGAAGTCCACTTTGTGATATCAACCTAGCCACTCCAGCTTTCACTTGGTTAGTATTTAAACAGTACATTTCCTTCCATCCTTTTATTATTTAAGACAGGGTGTGTGTATGTGTTGTTTTGTTTTGTTTTATAGACAGCATATAGTTTGGTCTTGTTTTTTAATCCACTTTGAAAATCTCTTATCTTTTTATTGATGTGTTTAGACCAGGGGCCAGCAAACTATGCCTGTGGGTCAAATCTTGCCAGTTGCCTGTTTTTGTAAATAAAGTTTTATTGAAACACAGCCATGTTCATTTGATTAAATCTTTTCTATGGCTGCTTTTCCCCTACAAAAGCAGAGCTGAGTAGTTATAACAGAGACTATATACCTGAGAAGTCCTCAAATATTTAGTATTTGGCACTTGATAGAAAAAGTTTGCTGACCTGTGGTTTTGATCATTTGCATTTAATAGTGTAGTTATTGATATGTCTGGATTTAGGTTCTTTTAAAATTTTGTTATTTCTTTTCTGTTTGTTATCTCTGTTTTTCTTTCCTTTATTTACCCTTTCTGCCTTGTTTTAGATTATTTGAATATTTTTTAGTATTCCATTTTAATTTTCTATTGAGTTTTAAAATTATATCTCTTTGTATATGTTTTTAGTGATTGCTGTAGGGATTATAATGTACATACTTAATATTTCACAGTCTAATTAGAACTAATATTTTATCACTTTAAGTAGAATATAGAAATGTTATTACTATATAGATTACTCTCCCTCATTTATGTTGGAATATCTATTTATTTAGTTCTTCTTTAATTTCTCTCCCAGAAATGTTTTGCAGTTTTCAGCATAGAGATTGGGCACATTTTGTTGTTGTTGTTGTTAGAATTATTCTTAGGTATTTATATTTTCGACACTATTATAAATGGTATTTAAATATTTTTCATTTTCAATTTTTTTGTTGTATATAGAAATATGATTGATTTTTGAATATTGACCTTATAGCCAGTGAGTTTGATGAATTTATTTATCTATCTATCTATTTATTTATTTATTTTTGGCTGCATTGGGTCTTTGTCGCTGTGTGTGGGCTTTCTCTAGTTACGGTGAGCAGGGGCTACTCTTCGTTGTGGTGCGTGGGCTTCTCATTGTGGTGGCTTCTCTTGTTGCGGAGCATGGGCTCTAGACATGTGGGCTTCAGTAGTTGTGGCATGTGGGCTCAGTAGTTGTGGCTCATGGGCTCTAGAGGGCAGACGCAGTAGTTGTGGCACATGGGCTTAGTTGCTCCACGTCATGTGGGATCTTCCCGGACCAGGGCTTGAACCCATGTCCCCTGCATTGGCAGGCAGATTCTCAACCACTGCGCCACCAGGGAAGCCCTGAATTTATTTTTAATTCTAATAATTTGTTCATTTTCTTCTATATAATCCTGTCATCTACAAATAAATATAGTTTTACTTGTCGCTGTCCAGTTTTTAAACCTTTTATTTCTTTTTCTTGCCTTATTGCACTGTTTAGGACCTCCAGTACAATGTTGAATAGATGGGGTAATAGTGGACACTCATTCAAGGGACTTGGAAAGACAAGGGAGATTCCTCTTCACAGTATTCTTTTAAATTCAGCACTGTTTTGTTTGGCATGGTCTGACATGGACCCTTGGAGAGACCGAGAGTACCTTATTTATTTCCAAAGACATCAATTTAGTCTTTTATAGGTACCAGGGAGACAAGAAGTAGATAGATGCCCCTAACCTACATATTCCTGTGTTCAAATTAGGAACAGACACTTCTTTGGTCAGACCACTAAAAAAGAAAAAAAAAAAGTGCTCTTTTCTCTGGAGCAGTGCAGACCTGCCCATGATTCAAGGCTTAGTGAGCTGAGCATGAGCTGGATTTCAGCTTCTCTGTCCCCTTGGCTGGGCCTCTGTACAGTGCACAGATTTCTACATTGTTTGGAGAGGAAATCAGGCCAGAAGACTGGAGAACACAGTCAACCTCCTGTGGGAAGGTGGGTCCCAGCTCATCAGCGTCAGCACTGAAAATAGAGGGCCTGTCTTTTGATGATTCCCAGGGATTCTGACCCCAAATCACTGATCTAAATCTCTGATATGCAAGTGACATTACATACCTTACACTGCTTGTGAAATAATTTCAAATCCCAATATCAGGAAAGAGGAGTGAGGGATTATCATCACTCATGTTTTGTGTTTCTTTGGTGTCCTCTTGCCTTCATACTCTTATCTCCCACCTGCCCCTTTCTCCCAGTTAGATCATACATCCATCAGCTTGGTCCGTGTGAGAAGAATTTGTATGTACAGGGTCAGCTGCATTCATAGAAGGCCAAGGGGGCAGCAACCTGGGTTTGGAGGATGAAATTTGAGAAGCTCTTACTCCCCTCTGCAGAAAGCCTGTCTACCCTCTTCTGCTCTAATCTGATACAGTCCACCTGGGGGCATGCATACCTTCATCTGTTTTCATTTTGTTTTGTTGGCTTTTATTAATATTTGTTTGGGGTTTGTTGTTGTTGTTAAGGGTGTTTTAGAACTTTCTATTATAAAATGTAAATGACCCTAGAAGGAAAAAAACATTAAGTCATTACCAGCTCTTAACACCATTCTGTGACGTCATTAAAACATTATTATGGGGACTTCCCTGATGGTCCAGTGGTCAACAATCTGCCTTCCAATGCAGGGGGCACGGGTTTGATCCCTGGTCAGGGAACTAAGATCCTACATGCCATGGGGCAACTAAGCCCGCGCGCCACAATTACTGAGGCCAAGCACCACAACTAGAGAGAAGCCCGAGTGCCACAATGAAAGGTCCCGCATGCCACAACTAAGACCCGATGCAGCCATACAGAAATTAAAAAAAAAAAAATTATTTTGTACTTATCACTTAGCTTTTTTTTTTTTTAAAATATTTAATTTTATTTTTGGCTGCATTGGGTCTTTGTTGCTGCACATGGGCTTTCTCTAGTTGTGGCGAGCGGGGGCTACTCTTTGTTGCGGTGCACGGGCTTCTCCTTGTGGTGGCTTCTCTTGTTGTGGAGCATGAGCTCTAGGCGCGCGGGCTTCAGTGGTCGCGGCTCGCGGGCTCTAGAGCACAGGCTCAGTAGTTGTGGCGCACGGGCTTAGTTGCTCCGTGGCATGTGGGATCTTCCTGGACCAGGGATCAAACCTGTGTCCCCTGCATTGGCAGGCGGATTCCTATCCACTGCACCACCAGGGAAGTCCCCACTTAACTTTCTAATGACCCAGCATAGTTAAGTCTTGTTAGTGAGAGCAAATGGAGAGGAATGAAGAACAAGGAACACTGAAAGGGAAGTTTTCTTCATCTACAGATGAGGTTGTATATACTAAACTATCTTTTCCAGCTCCAGCATCAAGGACTCTCAGCGTTATCTGCAGAATAGTGAGAGGAAAAATACGTGAGAATCTAAGCAGGGATGTAACCAAATGTGAGGTGACCTGGTACCATTGGGGTCCACCCACCACACCTTGTGCTCAGGAAGGGAGACAGGCTTCTTGGGGCTCCTTCCCATCTTCAGTGCTCTCCTTCTCACTGGTCCCAGAGATCCCCCCCTGCCCCAGCCCCTTAGGAATTTTCCAGCCTTTGCCTCTATTTAAAGCCATGACAGAATGAGCCAGCATGGGGGAGCAAGGTTCATGTCCATGACAGTACCTGTCATGAGAATTAAAGACCCTTCTCCATGCTTCTCCATGCAGCACCCCGAGCCAAGTGCAAGTCCTGCATCTTCACATCATTTTGTTGATTCTGTCTTCTCTCGCACTGGGCTATGAGCTTCTCAAGAGTACATGCTGTCTCTCTTACCCATCTTTTAAAAATCTCTAGCTCTTTGTACATGGTAAGTGCTCAATTGGTGTTCAGTGAATGAACGAATGGGAAGAGCTAGGGGATGTGTCAAATTTCTCCAGGTTTATATGTCAGCACTGTCTTCGATTCTTTCCTCATTTGAACCCTTCACACCCAATGAGGCACTAAAGTCCAATGATTCTTAATTCACAATGTCTGTTTTTGTGGCTGGCTCCCTAAGTGCTTTCTCTTCTGGGGAGTAGGCTACAGCCTAGCTTCCTCATCACCAGTTCTCCCTTCCTTATCCATCCTGCAGATACATCTTTCTAAAGTACAATTTCAACTTATCACTGGGCTGCTCAGAATCATTTGTTTGACTCACTATCACTTTTAAGATAAAACACAAATTAATCAGCTCACTCTTTGATATCCTACCATCCCATCTGTCCATCAATAAGTGTGTTGGAGTTTCTACTCCAGCCTTTGGGGAGAAGGAGCTCCATCTAGAAGTCTCTGCTCCAGCCACATGAGTTTCATCATTGTCCTGCCTTCAATCACTTATGCAAACTATCCCTACCAGTCCCAACTATAGATCTTCCTTGACTTACAATGGGGTTACACTCCGAGAAACCCATTGTAAATGGAAAATATCGTAAGTCAAAAATGCATTTAATATAGCTGACCTAGTAAACACCATAGCTTAGCCTCACCCACCTTAAACAGGCTCTGAATACTTACATTAGCCCACAGTTGGGCAAAATCATCTAACACAAAGCTTATCTTATAATAAAGTGTTGAAATATCTCATGTGATTTATTGAATACTGTACTGAAAGTGAAAAACAATGCTTGTCTGGGTACAGAGTAGTTGTAAGGTATTGGTTGTTGACTTTTTGTCACACATTCAGTAGAAATCGTACTTCAGATTTGGAATTTGGATCTTTTCCTGGGCCAGGGAAATGCGGGACCATCCTCTCTCGTGATGCTGGGCAGTGACAGCGAGTGCTGAATGTGTATCAATTTTGCAACATCATAAAGTGGAAAAATTGTAAGTCAAACCACTGTAAGTTGGGGACTGTCTGTACTTGCATCTTTCCGGTACTTGATGAGCCCACCTCCCCCAGAGAAGCCTCTTGGGGCAATACAGCCTGCCTCAAACTTTCTGTTCAGTGGCATCTGGTCACCAAACTGAGTGTAGAATGGGGTCCAGTCAATGTTGACATGGCTTTACAATGTGCCAACAACCACGGACCATCCCAAGCAGGAACAGGGAACTTGGAGCAGTGACTGGGGTGGGAGATGGGGTGGGGTCAGGGTCTTAGAGTGGCAGACTTGGTGGCAGCTTTTATTAAAGGGCTGATGCAGGCTTCCTATTCTATCATTAAAACACCTGTGCGGCGGTTGATTGTTTTTGCAGAAATCTGCAACTAGAGCATCTCTGCTTAGATTCTGATCTTAGATTCTGAGCCCCTTGAGAGCTCTGATCTCTCTCTAAGTGCTTTTAAATTAAGTATGAAAGAGACTACAGAACCTTTCCTGGGAACAAGTGTTGAAAGCGGGGAGGAGCATGGAAAGCTGAGGCCCTGGTGGCCTAAGGTAACCCAACCCCTCCTTTGCGGCTCTGTGCCCAGGGCCCACCTGTGTGTAGCGCTGGAGAGAAACCAGCCTGCTCTGTGCATACGTGCGCCTGGGCACACTTTCTTTCTGGGTTATGTCTTGCGTAATTTGTTATCAAGAAAAAAGACTCCCAACAAAGTCGTGTTTCTTGCACAATCCTAAAGGTGATAAATTACCCAAGATGCTCATAGACAAGGGTGGGTCCACCTGAGGTCACGTAAAACCAGGGTGGATTGACCTAAGGTCAAAATTGAACAGGACCTGTTGGGAACTGTTGACTTCCCACCACGACATGCAGTGTAAGTATCATGAAGCACGAACAAACAGCTTCCTTTTCTTATTGCAAAAATAATACACAATTGTAAAAAAAAAAAATTTAGAAAATACAGACAAGCAAAAATTTTAAAAATCATCCATAATTCTATTATATTTTAGCTACATCTTTTAAGTCTTTTTTGCTCCTTCCTTCCCTCCCTCTCTTTTTCCCTTCTTCCTTCCCTCCCCACTCCTCCCTCCCTCCCTCCCTGTTTTCCTCCCTCCCTTCCTTCCTTTCTTCCTTCCTTCCTTCCTCTCTCTTTCCCTCCTTCCTTTATACCTTTGCAATGGGAGGCATTTAACCACTTTCTCTGCTTAGGAATTTCATGAACTAGATATTTTCAGTGTCTGTGCTCCCCACCTCTCACCTTCATCCCCCTCCTCTCCTGGGGCATAGTCTCCTCTCATCTTTTCATACCCTAGGACAATTTAAGACGGGGTTATCCTCACGGGTAGGATTAGAGACTAAGCCGAGCCTCAGTGTGAAGCTGCACCTTGCGGATGGCCTAACGCCCCTGGGTGTAAACCCTGCTGCTGCTCGACTACCGCTCCCTCACGCCTCTCTCCAGACGATGAACAGGTGACCGACCATACTGGATGCTCCAATATGATGGTAGCGGTGTTTAGGGGCAGGGCATGGGACACATCAGCAGGAAGATTTTTACTTTTTTTAAATTGAGGTTTATCATACAGACAATAAAGTGCATGAAGAACGCTCATCTTAAGTGCACAACTCAAAAAAGTTTTACTTTTGTGGACACCTATATGCTGACATCCCAGCTCAAGACAGAAAATATTTCCAGCACCCTGGAAGTTTCCCTTATGTTCCTTCCCAGTCAATATCCATTCTCCCTGCACCCCTGCCTCCCACACATGGAGGTAAACACCATTTTGATTTCTTTTAATGTGCACTTTTTATATCTGGCTCCTTTTGTTCAAAATGATGTCTGGGAGGGACTTCCCTGATGGCACAGTGGTTAAGAATCTGCCTGCCAATGCAGGGGACACGGGTTTGAACCCTGGTCCAGGAAGATCCCACATGCTGTGGAGCAACTAAGCCGGTGCATCACAACTACTGAGCCTGCGCTCTAGAGCCCGTGAGCCACAACTACTAAGCCCGTGTGCCACAACTACTGAAGCCCACGTGCCTAGAGCCCATGCTCCGCAACAAGAGAAGCCACCGCAATGAGAAGCCCGTGCACCGGCACGAAGACCAGCCCCCGCTTGCTGCAACTAGAGAAAGCCTGCGCGCGGCAATGAAGACCCAACGCAGACAAAAATAAATAAATAAATAAATATTTAAAATGTGTTAAAAAAAATGTCTGTGAGATTCATCCATATTATTAGTTAATATTTTGAAAACATTATTTTATCAACTTCTTATTTTACCAAAAATGGAATCCTCTTGTGCCCATTGTTTACAACTGATATTTTCATTTAATATATTGGCAAGAGTTTCCCGTTATTAGCATTCTTCTACTATCGATTTTTTAAAGTCTGGATAGTGT